>NC_053164.1:29970570-30603070 GCF_016835505.1 Polypterus senegalus
CATTCGCCTGATCTCCAACTCCACTTCAGCCTTTTTGCCTCGGGAATTCTGTATGGGTTCTCGGACTATAACCCCAGGTTTTGTCACAATGTCATGCGCAATCAGGGAGGTCCGACCTGGTTTTTCACTAACTACCTCAGGGACAGACAGGATAACTGCTTCGAGCTCCTGACGTTGTTGGCGAGTCAAATTAGTTCCGAAATTAAGGTGTAATTGATGAGCAAAGAGAGAGAGGGGCTGTCCGGAGGAGGGTTCAGAATCCCTGTCCTTCCACGGTTTCAGCAGATTGACATGATAAATCCGCTGGGTCGACGATTTGGTTGTTTCACCAAATAGTCGACCAGCCCTTTCCTCTCCTTAATTTCATAGGGCCCTGCCAATGAGCCAGTAATTTGGAATGAGAGGTAGGAACCAAAACCATGACACGGTCTCCCGGGTGGAACTCCCGCAGAGACGTACCCCGGTTATAGCATCGGGCCTGAGCTGCTTGCGCCTTTTCCATATGTGTTTTTAATATGGGTCTAATTTTTTCAAATCTATCGCGTAACTGTGCGATATACTCTAATATATTTGTTGATGGGAGGGCCTCTTCCTCCCATCCTTCTTTTAAAACGTCTAATATGCCCCGGGGCTGTCGTCCATATAGCAATTCAAATGGTGAGAACCCCGTGGAGGCTTGTGGAACTTCCGATATGCAAAAGGACAAGGGGGAGGAGCTGATCCCAGTTCCTTCCATCCTCATTGACTACTTTACGCAACATCTGTTTGAGAGTCTGATTAAACCTCTCTACAAGACCATCGGTTTGAGGATGATATACGCGGTCTTTAAATGTTTTATTTGAAGTAGCTTGGCAGTCTCCCTGAACGTCTGCGAGGTAAAAGGAGTCCCTTGATCCGTCAGGATTTCTTTAGGGATCCCAACACGCGCAAATACCCCCACTAATTCCCGTGCGATAGCTTTTGTAGTAGCTGAGCGCAGCGGAACAGCCTCTGGAAACCGGGTAGCATAATCTACCAGGACCATTATATACTTATGACCTCTGGCTGAGGGTTCTAAGGGTCCCACCAGGTCGACCCCAATCCGCTCAAAAGGGATGTCTATTAAGGGTAAGGGAATTAGAGGAGCACGGTCCCTCCTAGGAATTTGCCTCAATTGACACTCTGGACAGGATGTACAAAAGCGGCGAACCTCCTCGTTAATTCCGGGCCAAAAAAATCGGAGTTTAATTCTCTCTAGTGTTTTTTCGGGACCCAAATGGGCTCCCAGCAGATGGGTATGTGCTAGTTCACAGACCTCTCGCCGTAAGTCGCTGGTACTAACAACAGTGACCTCATCTGCCCCTCATGTTCTGCTACCTGGTATAACAGATCATTATTAAGCACAAAGTGAGGACCCTGTGGCATCGGATGCGAGGTGCGTTGGCCGTCTATCAGAACGACTGCATTCTTTGCAAATTTAAGGAGTCATCATTCCATTGCTCCCTTTAAATGAAGCCAGCGCCTGCCTGAATTGAAACTGCAGACATGAGAGAGGATCGGATTCGACCTCAAGGGCGTGTTTTCATCCCGAGCCGTCGAGCGCTTACTGATGACGTCTCGGGTTGCGACGTCCCTGGCGTTTCGTCGTCATCACCAGAGGCCGAAGTCCGCTCCTCTGCCGGCTGTAAACACGGCATGGAGGAAGTTGAGGGCGCAGAATCAGCGCCCGTGACTAGACCTAGTGATCGGGAGAAGCGCCTGAATTACCGCTATTTATTTTGACCCAATCTCTCCCTAGTATCACGGGAAAAGGAGGATTATCCATCACAGCCACCATTAACTTCTTTAAATTGCCGTCCCGACAGATGAAGCAGTTGGCGGATCGATAATACCGAACATCCCCGTGGATACAGGTAATGCAGGTCTTATTTTACACCATTGTCGCTGTAATATCAAATGGCGAGCAACAATGGAAATGTTACTGCCGGTATCGAATAGAGCGATTACTTTAATACCATTCACTAGTACTTCTCCCGTATGCGAACAAGCCAGTGGATTAGCGAGAGCGCACCGTGCCTCCTCCCACATTACTCCGCAGACCCCTTTGTTGCTTCGCAGGCCTGCCGGCGCGATCAGATTCCACTCGAATATGCTTCGGATTACAGCCGCTGGACTCTGTGTTAGGGACACAAGCACCCGGTTCACCCGAGTTCCATTCTGACCTTCCTAAGGCGGTTTCTGCCTTTATGAGGTCTATCATCTCAATTAATGAGATAATATTAGTATATTCCCAGGCCGGCTGGGCGATTTTTTCGGGTAGGCTTCGGAGCAACAAAGCGCAGGCCACCTGCTCCGCTATTTGGTGGCTGGACTTTTTATGGGGTTTTAGCCACCCAACCACCTTAGCCCATAAAGCCACGGCCTGTTTCCTGGTTGCCTTAGCTGGGTTATAGGTCCAGGCCATTATGTTTTTCACCTGCCAGCCTGGGTTTTCCCCACCTTTAAAGGGCTTGCCCTTTGTGGGATATGATGAGGCAGTCCCCACACCCAGGTGGCCAAAATAAGAACCCAAGGCGTCCCCTGACGCACTTGGCTCTAGTCTGTGGTTCCCGGGACTATTTTTCCCCAGACCTTTAAAAGGATGATGGGTCGAAGCATACTCAAGCTTTCTCCAACACGCCCCAACTGACGCCCACTCGGCAACTCGGGAGCGGTACTTACCCATCTGACAGGTTGTTGGTATAAGAGTGTGTGTCGAGCCTAGGTTGAGGTTTATCCTCCTTTCTCTCCTGGAGGTTATCATCCTGCCGACTACGCCACTGTAAAATGAAGCCACTCGACACACGATAAAGGTTTGGGGCAGCCACCCATATAATATTCCTAGCTGCAAAGGAGTCTTTTAAGTTTCCGCACTGATGTAATCAGTACGGAGTCCAAAACAGAACTGCTCAAGGGTTGAAAAGATGGCGGTTATAAATGATCAAACAGGAAGTGACATATTAACAGGAAGTGATGTTGGTTGACCGGAAGTGATGTCTCTCTGACATCAGTATGGGAATCTGGACAGGAAGTGACAATCTTCTGGGCGCCGGAACTGGAAGTGACGTTTTCCTGGGCGCCAGAACTGGAAGTGACGTTCTTCTGGCCGCCGGAACTGGAAGTGATGTTCCTGATTCAGATAGGCTTTCCTGCGGCTGGTCTGCAGAGATAGCAAGAGAAGGTTTATTGCACCCCGCCCTCCCCTGGCCTGGCGTGGAATTACTATTACTTGGTCCACACAACGTCCTCCTATTCACACGTGTGTGACAATATGTATATATATATAAATATGACAGCAACACTCATCACTCACAACAGTGACAAAACAATTACATTGACAATCATGTTACGTTATTTTCAAAATGTTTCCTTTTCTTTTTCATTGCTTCTTTAACACACTACTTCTCCATGAAGCCAGATATTTTGTTATATATATATATATATATATATATATGTATATATGTCTATATTTGTACATGTGTATATGTATATATGTATGTATATGTATATGTATATATGATGTGTATATATATGTTTATATATGTGTGTGTCTGTGTGTGTATATATATATATATATATATATATATGCCAGCAACACTCATGACAATGACAAAACAATTACATTAACAATCAAGTTACGTTAATTTTAAAATTTTTCCTTTTCTTTTTCATAACTTCTTTAACACACTACTTCTCCGCTGCGAAGCCTGGGTATTCTGCTAGTCTATACTAATAAAAGGCAAAGCCCTCACTCACTCACTCACTCACTCACTCACTGACTCACTCATCACTAATTCCCCAACTTCCCGTGTAGGTAGAAGGCTGAAATTTGGCAGGCTCATTCCTTACAGCTTACTTACAAAAGTTGGGCAGGTTTCATTTCGAAATTCTACGCGTAATGGTCATAACTGGAACCTATTTTTTCGTCCATATACTATAATAGACTTCTGCTCGATGGTCGTGGGAGGCGGAGTTACAATACTAATCACAATAATACAATCCTCCAGCTCCCAGACGCGTTGCCACCCTTCCACCCAGCTCAGCTCGCTATCTGGGAGCTCCCACAGTCCTTTTATATTCCCTGACCTGGAAGTGTTCTTAATCCCCAGTCCATGTGATTCTTAATCACAATCACTTCCGGGTCAGGTACAAGTCTTTTCTTTTCACCCCGGAAGCCCGTCGCTTTTCCTATGATGAACTTCCGGGTCATAGGGCACGAAGAAGTCTTTGTTCCTCCCTGCAGCTCCCTCTTGCGGTCCCTGAGGTATCCAGCAGGGTCTTGTACGAAAACTCCATGTCCCAAGACTCCCTGTTGGTCTTCGGGGCACCTCCGTACTGCAGGGAGGGCTCCATCTGGCGGCCTGGGGCTATTGGCCGGGATGATAAGCCGACCACATATCAAAATATATATATATATACAGTATATCCCGATCTACATACTCTCAAATAGACAAACCACATGCCATGGCGCAATGGAAGAGGCTTCGCCTCTAGCACAGAGGTTCGATTCCCGAGAGGTGGTGCACTGAGTATGTACGCCTGATGACCCCAAAATTAGGGCGAAACACGTGTAGTGTACTCTTTGCATTATTTCACAGTAAAACTATTTCAATATATGTATATACATACATACATATATATACACACACCTACATATATATCAGCACTTCCCCATTCATTTTACCCTCGCATCCCCTTGGTTTGAGACGTATGAAAAAATATGCGGTTAACGCAGAAAGACAGATCACCAATTGAAGCTTTATGAATAATGGATACTTTATTTGCCATCAATGATTGTTTTGGTAAAGCCATACTCAGGGTAATCATTAAAAGAACGGTAAAAAAGTAAGAGCGAGAGGAGGGTGACTTATTGAGGCACGCAGGCGAAACCACAATAGCACGCGGGCTCGATGTAGTGTGCGTCAACTTGATCTGAATTGCGCGATCACATTCGAAAAAATATATCTTTTCAAGTTCTATTTAGTCGACACAAATATCTTTGGTTGGAATGTAAGGCGAATTTACTCTTTACATTTCTATGGTGAAGAAAAATTTATGCAATGATGCCTACATTTAACTTGCATTCCTTCCAAAGATATTTCTGTCGACTAAATAAAAATTCCTTCTATTTAAAATTTAAATAGAACTTGAACAGATACGATAGTTCATAATATCCACGCAGACTTGCACGTAAGAGCGGGAGTCATCCGTTTTAACAAGCAGCGTATTGCACTGATACAAAATAGCCTGCCCATTTAATTATTTAGGAATGGATAAATAAATTAAGATTTTGTACAAATAATGCTTTTCATTTTTCTTCCTTGATGGATTCTGGCACCCCCAGCAACAGTTGCTCGCACCCCAAACAGGTATGTGTGTATCTGTAGATATGTATATATATGTATATATACAAAGTATGTAAATATGTATATATATGTGTATGTATGTGTATATATGTATTGTGAACTTTGACCTGGACACAGAAAGACGGACATCTTTGTTTTCACCCAACACACCATTTATTTACACTACTATTTACAGATAATAAACTCAGTGCACTTCCCAGTGCCTTCTGCACCGTTCCCCCAAATGTCCAGGCCTCACAGTCCTTGCGCCTTTCTTTCCTGGCCGCCTCCAGTCCTCTCTCCAGCTCTGTCCACTTCCACCCGACATCCACCGCTCACTGAAGGGAGGCGTCCCCTTATATATGCTTCCCGGACGAGCACCAGGTGTTCCCGGCATTCTTCCCTTGGCCACGCCCCAGCGTGGCGGAAGTGCCAGCTGTCCTACCGGCAGCTCTCCGGGTGTCCTCCAAAGTCTTCCCCCCGGCACTTCCTGGTGTGGCAGAAGTGAAGAAGAAGCTCCCGGGATAATCAGGCACTGGGGCGCCGCCTGGCGGTGGCCACGGGTCCCTACAGGGCTGGGCTTCCAAGCCCTCTACCCGAGGCCCCCAACATAACCAGGACGGACGCCCCCTCGTGGTCTGGAGGAGGCACAAGCCCTCCTCTCATCCTCCTGGGAGCCCGGCCGGGGACCACAGTATATATAAGTGGATGTATGTGTATATATGTATATGTATATATATATATATATATATATATATATGTATGTATGTATGTATATATGTGTGTTTGTATATATATGTGTATATGTATGGATATGTATATATACAGTATATGTTTATATGTGTGTGTGTATATATATATATATATATATATATATATATATATATACTAGCAAAATACCGTGCTTAGAGCGTAAGTATTGCATTAAAATTTTTATTAAGAAGAAAATTAAACCTTTTTAAACTGAGAGAAAATATGCCAATAATTATTTGTTTCGGCCTTCCGGTTGTAACATGACCAAGCTGTGCGCTGAGCTTACTCTTTAATCAGTTTCAGTTTCATGGTTTGTTTCAATTACGACAGTATTTGCAGGATTTGTGGTGTTGAAGTGACAATCGGCATCTGTCAAGCATTGTAAGCAGACAACCGGTTTCATCGATAAAATCACATCCAGCTTTTGAGAGTTTAAACATTCATAAACATCGAAGTGTCCACTACTGAAATCGTAACCTGTGAATCTAAGATGTTTAAGAGGCATTGGCGGTTGTCGAAAGGTGTAAAATATTTGCCCATTTCGGTACACTTGAAAGCGACAACCGAACAATTCAGCAGCAGTCATCAACTCACATGCAGAACCATAGGTGAAGGGCTTAAGCATTTCACTCTTCTAGTGCTCCTGTGTAGTATAATTATCTCCTGTACCGTCATCAGTCCACATCTTGAACCTGTCGCAGTCATTCAATACATAAGACACAATGTTCCTCCGGAAATCAAGAGTGAGCCTGATATGGCCGTGCAATATGTAACAAAGAGAATGGAAAAGGTAGGTGCCATCTCCGGGCATGGAAACCACTCGGTAAGTGACAGTTCTTTGATCGATGGTGATCACCTCTATAGACATGGTAAGAAGCCGTGGATTAAACAAAAAGGCTGTAGTTATCAGTAGGGAGACGTGAATCCCGTGGCAAAGCAAGGAAGGGAATGTAGAGACCGGAGTGACAGACGGTCTTATATAGGCAGTCAGCCAACAACGTGGGAGGCGTTGGGATGGGGGACCCAATGCCACCTCACACGGTGGCCGAGCTGCAGGCTATGGACGTATATATGTACGTAAGTAGGATTCAGTTAGCGTTGGGAACCTGTGTACCAAATTTCTTGAAGATGGGCCCTTAAGTAACAAAGACTGTTGAAAAGTTGAATATGGCGGCCAACAGTGGCATCATACCACCGAAATAAGTACGTATATTGGTTTCGGTTAGTGCAGGGAAGCCCTACCAAATTTCGAGAAGATGGGACCATAAATAAGAAAGTTGGCGGACGTTGTTGACCATTATGACCATTACGCATAGAATTTCGAAATGATACCTGCTTAACTTTTGTAAGTAAGCTGTAAGGAATGAGCCTGCCAAATTTCAGCCTTCTACCTACACGGAAGTTGGAGAATTAGTGACGTTGGAAAGTTCAATATGGTGGCTGACAGTGGCGTCATACCACTGAAATAAGTACGTACATTGAGTTCGGTTAGCTCAGGGAAGCCACCTACCAAATTTCGTGAAGATGGGGCTCTAAATAAGAAAGTTCAACATGGCGGACGTTGTTGACCGTTATGACCGTTACACGTAAAATTTCGAAATGAAACCTACTAAACTTTTGTAAGTAAGCTGTAAGGAATCAGCTTTCTACCTACATGGGAAGTTGGAGAATTAGTGATGACTCAGTCAGTCAGTCAGTCAGTCAGTGAGGGCTTTGCCTTTTATTAGTATACTAGCAGAATACCCGCGCTTCGCAAAGCGGAGAAGTAGTGTGTTAAAGAAGGTACGAAAAAGAAAAGGAAAAATTTTAAAAATAACGTAACATGATTGTTAATGTAATTGTTTTGTCATTGATATGAGTGTTGTTCTCATATCTATCTATATATATATATATATCTCTATCTATCTATCTATCTATATATATATATATATATATATATATGTTGTTCTCATATCTATCTATCTATCTATCTATATATATATACCCGCGCTTGGCAGCAGAGAAGTAGTGTGTTAAAGAAGGAAAGAGAAAGAAAAGGAAACATTTTGAAAATAACGTAACATGATTGTCAATGTAATTGTTTTGTCACTGTTATGAGTGTCGCTGTGATATATATATATAGCAAAATACCCGCGCTTCACAGCGATGTCATGTGTTAAAGCAGTTATGAAAAAGAAAAGGAAACATTTTAAAAATAATGTAACATGATTGTCAAAGTAATTGTTTTGTGTATTTGGCGCAGCGTCACAAAGTTGTTTTTGGTAGCTGCATCAGAAAATGTACCACCACGCCTGACACGCCTCCTTTTAGTGTTTTCTCACAGCTTGCATTGCTGCTGTCATATATATATACACACACACACACACACACACACACACATACATACATATACACATACATATCTTCATATCTACATATATATATACATACCTATCTACATCATATATACACACACATACATACATACACACAAATTATATATATGTGTATGTATGTATGTATGTATGTATGTGTGTGTGTGTATATATATATATATATATATATATATATATATATATATATATATATATATATATATATATATATATATATATATATATAATGTAGAGAGGTGTGTGTGTGTGTATATATATATATACACATACATACATATATATACACATACATATACTGTGTGTATGTTTGTATGTGTCTATATGTGTGTGTATAGCTTTGGTCACTGAGTGCAAGGGAAAAATAATAAAATATAGTCTATAAGTTATTAAACAGTAAAACATTAACGTTTTAAGAAGTACAGGTACATTGAGCACTACTGGAGTGGTTGGGTAAACTACATTTTAAAGACTGTGTAACACAACAGGTAAGTAACTAACAGCAGCTAAAATATATATGGATCATCTCTCGGTAGTAGATCCCTTTTGAAAGGCGCTACACGACGGCTGTGGTATAGAAATTACATTTTCTATGTGAACGCTCAAATTTGTGCCTCTGGTAATGTGCCTTACCGGCATTTAAAGAAAATTAGTTTTGTGTCCTCTGCAGTGTTAAGAGAGAAAGGCTTTGGTTTGGGATAAAAGGAAAAAAGGTGTAAAGAAAGGAAAGTTGCCTTTTTCTTTTATATAGTATAGAGAGATGTGTTCGCTGACGTTATGATCGCCTTTTGGGGACAGTCGCGTGGGTCTTGTGTAGACTGGTGAGACGCCCCGCCATTAATCGGCTGTGATGGCACTGTCAGTCCTCCACTCGTGTGCGTCTTCATAATCCGAGGTGAGGACCTGATAATCGTGATACGCAAAAGAAAGTGTGAATCGCCTTAATATTATTTTGCCGTGGTGTAGAAAAGGGGTCCCGTGTTTGCACTTGTCTGGGCTATAGCGCAGGGGGAGGATGAAAAAAATTAAAAGTGCTCACTTTGACTTAAGGCAGAAGCGCAGTCAGCGCCTCAAATCCGGCACAGCTATGCGCGGCGCTGGCTGCTCGACTTTTGCTGGGCAGGAGACCCCAGTTTTTGCAGACACGCTCATGATATCAAAAGTCTCAGCGCTCTTTGGAGGTCATTCATATATATATATATATATATATATAGCAAAATACCCGCGCCGCAGCGGAGAAGTAGTGTGTTAAAGAAGTAATGAAAAAGAAAAGGAAACATTTTAATAATAACGTAACATGATTGACATTGTCATGAGTGTTGCTGTCATATATATGCCTGCCTAAATAAGTCACCCTCGCTTTGCTCTTACTTTTTTACCGTTCATTTAATCATGGCTAGTGGCGGAAAAATTATAAAATGGAAGGAGGATGGCTTTACCAAAACAATTATTGATGGCGAATCGATTATTCATAAAGCTTGAATTGGTGATCTGTTTTTCTGTGTTAACCTCATATTTTTCATATTCTTCTCAAACTAAGGTGGTGCGAGGGTAAAATGAATCGGGATGCACTGATCAATGTAATCGTGTACCAGGAAATCATGCATTGACAAAAGCTCCCTTTGCTTGTAATGCAAAGTGTGATTAAATGCATTATTTTTAACGCTTATGGAGCACATGCATCAAGCTTCTCAGCTGTGCTTGTGCTAAGAAAAGGAAAGATTTTAAAAATAACGTAACACGATTGTCAATGTGACCTTTTGTAAGTAGTGCCTGGAGGATTCAGTGTAGAAACTCTAGAGACAGTGTGTATTAACTTGTGGATTTTTCTGTGAGTATTTGGTGGCAGTCTGACGAAGTTGCTTCGAAGACGGCGTAGCCGCTGAGCTCAGCTCAGACCGAAATGAGGTAAATGGGAGGGAGATGATGACGTGACTCCCCACCCGCCTTTAACTGTCAATCCCCACAAACACACAGTCTCGGAATTTGCATAAGCACACCCCTTCACCTACAATTTTAACTTAGTTACAAAGTGATCAAAACTCTCGTTTATATCCGCGTCCTCTCATTAAACTTGTATCCCGCATTACCTGTGGGCATGTGAAACGCCAGCGTAGCCTGTCTATGAACTTAATTTAAAGTTTAGGTTTACACCTTGCTTTCTTTCCGAGGTAGCAGCACTCATGAATATGGTAGTATATGTCACTCGCCGCTTCTTATTGTTTCGCTGCCTTCTCAATTATATAATGCATGTTTTCTTAAGCGCTTTTGGAGGTCTTCCTGGTTTTCTACGCACTGCGCTGACAGTCAGTTCACGGATTACGGAGAGGCGTGATGATGTCACACAAACTCCGCCCCCCCACGTCATTCCAGCTCAACTCCATTACAGTTAATGGAGAAAAATACCTTCCAGTTATGACCATTAGGCGTAGAATTTCGAAATGAAACCTGCCCAACTTTTGTAAGTAAGCTGTAAGGAATGAGCCTGCCAAATTTCAGCCTTCTACCTACACGGGAAGTTGGAGAATTAGTGATGAGTCAGTGAGTGAGTGAGTGAGTGAGTGAGTGGGCTTTGCCTTTTATTATATATATATATATATATATATATATATATATATATATATATATATATATATATGACAGCAACACTCATCACTCACAACAGTGACAAAACAATTACATTGACAATCATGTTACGTTATTTTCAAAATGTTTCCTTTTCTTTTTCATTACTTTTAACACACTACTTCTCCGCCGCGAAGTGCGGGTATTTTGCTAGTGTAATATATTCACCAGCAAAGTCAAACACCCCAGAGATATTATTATCGTTGGATGCAGAAAAAGCATTTGACATGATTGAATGGAACTACCTTTCCACTACATTAGAGAAATTTGGGTTTGGCACAAACATTTGTGCATTGATCAAACTACTGTATACCAATCCAGAAGCTTCAGTTTGTATTGACAACATTTGTTCACACTACTTTAAACTAGAACGTGGTACCAGACAAAGATGCCCCTTGTCACCACTGCTATTTGCAATCGCCATTGAACCACTGGCAGTTCACTGTCGAAATGCTTATGAGATAAAGGGAATTATCAGAGAAGGACTGGAACAGAAAATTTCTCTATATGCAGATGATATGGTACTGTATATATCAGACCCACAAAATACTGTGCCTGCAGTCTTAATAGCACTTACACAATTTTAAAAGATCTCTGGTCTCAGAATTAATTTGAATAAAAGTGTACTCTTTCCAGTGAATTCTCAAGTATACAATATCAGATTGGACACCTTCCCTTTTATCATTGCAAATCAGTTTAAATACCTAGAGGTAAACATCACAAGTAAATATAAAGCTCTTTATCAACAAAATTACACCGTCTGTATGGAAAAAATTAAGCAAGACTTGCATAGATGGTCAACTCTTTATCTCACTCTTGCTGGAAGAATTAATGTTGTTAAGATGAATATCCTTCCTAAGCTTCTCTTTTTATTTCAAAACATTTCAATATACATCAAAAAAACATTTTTTAGCAATTAGATTCAACCACAACCTCATTTATTTGGAACTCAAAACATCCACGTATCCAAAGAGCGACCCTACAAAGACCTAAGGCAGAAGGTGGCAAGGCTCTACCTAACTTTCAGTTTTCTTACTTGGCAACAGACATACAAGCTATAAAAGCCTGGATACAAATAGATGAACATACACAGGCTTGGTCAGCAATAGAAATAAAATCCTGCAGTACTTATTTATATTCCCTGCTCTGTGCCCTAATAAATGCAAGTTATCACCAATATACTAATAACCCAACTGTGCTTCACTCACTCAGAATATGGAACCAATGTAGAAAGCATTTTAAGATGGAGAATCTTTTATCTGTGGCACCTCTGCAAGGGAACCACCTCTTTCAACCATCGTAAACATATGCAGTTTTTAATATCTGGAAAAGATTTGGGATTAAATTGCTTAGAGATCTTTATATAGACAACATCTTTGCATCCTATGAACAGTTACATTCCAAATTTAACTTTCCAGCAACACATTTCATTCACTATCTTCAAATTAGAAACTTTTGTTAAACAAAATGATTTCCCTTATCTCGCACCTTCCTCCAAGATGGAAAAAATATTGCTCAGTTTGGAGGACTCAAACAGCATTTCTGCAATATATAAAATTATTTTACAGTCCCTCCCTTTCAAAGATCCAAGAGAACAATGGGAAAAAGATCTCTCACTCAACATATCAGAAATGGAGTGGAACGTAGCAATGCAGACAATTCACTCAAGCTCCATATCGTCAAAGCATACAATTATTCAATTTAAAATTATATATCGAGCACATCTGTCTCACTTAAAACTGTCCAAAATTTTTCCAGGGCAAGATCCAACCTGCGAACGCTGCAATCAAGTCCCAGCCTCACTGGGTCACATATTTTGGGCCTGCACCAAATTAACACCATCCATCCATCCATTATCCAACTCGCTATATCCTAACTACAGGGTCACGGGGGTCTGCTGGAGCCAATCCCATTTCTGAACAAAAACTTTTAAATGCCTTTCAGATTGCCTTGGTGTCACAATCCGTCCTAATCCACTAACAGCTGTGTTTGGTGTTCTTCCAGATGGGCTTAAAGTGGAGAAGGACAAACAAACTGTGATTGCCTTTACTACACTATTGGCACACAGACTTATCTTGCTAAACTGGAAGAATCCTAACTCTCCTCTTTTAAGTCAGTCGGCAACTGATGTTATATATTATTTGAAATTGGAAAAAAAATTAATTCTCACATAGAGGATCTCTGCAGAACTTTTTCAAAACCTGGCAGGATCTAATCAATAATATTTTAGAATAAGCTCTTAAAGCACTGAGGAAAAAAATTCTCTTCCCATATTCCTTTTTTTATCCGCCTATTAAACTCATCAATTTATGTATTTTGACCAGCTTTAAGTTTTACTTTGTTGGCCATGCTCTCTTTCCCGGGGTGGGGTTGGGTTTATTTGTTTTCAATCCTATTTTTTGTAAAAATATGAAATGGAATGATTTCAATAAAATTATAATAAAAAAAACAGCTAATAATAAAAGTAAAGGCCAATAGATGAAGGGGCAATAGGCACTATTTGTTGAGATCAGCGTAATATGTAAAAAGGAATAATTCTGTTACAGGTTATTGTGAGGCCGTCTACAGGATGTAGATATTTACCTGTCTTGCCAGCTGCTTTGAAGATCAGACTTCTTTGATTGGTATCTCATCAACATACAATATTGTGATACAGAACTGCCTGCTTCCTTTGAAAATTAATGTGTTCTTGGGACATTGGTTGATAATCAGCATATAGTGGTATATGTACTACTGATTGCAGACAGCAATGCTCTTTTTTAACCAATGAAAATGTGTTTACAGTGATAAGCAAAAGAAATTGTTAGCATTGTTTAGTCAATCATCATGTTGATCTAGGCAGTAACCGAAGCAGTTCTGAAGCAATGTTTGGACGGAGAGAGCATGAGCAGAATGGATGGAGCGAGTCCAGAGGAGGGCGCAGACGGTGTAGGAGAGAACGCTGTTCTAATGTTCTAATTAATCTTGTCAATAATATGGGGCCAGTTTCTCAGTAATGAACAGTGAGAGTTTAACTCACATTCTTCCCACTAGTTTCTCACAAAAACTCTTCCGTCCATTTCTCAAAGGCTGGAGAACAAAAACAGTGAGAAGGAAGAACCTCTCACCATTAAAAAGAAACCAACCAAAACCTTCCATTTAAGAGGAATGGTAAACTGAACCTCTGATGAAAACAGGGGCCGAAGTGAAACAGTGTAAATTGAATAATGAAAAAAAAGAAGGCATTTGAAATTTCAGTTTAGGAAAAGTGTAGAGGAAAACTAAAGCTTGATCTCTAGGTGCAAATCTGAAGGTCATCAAAACAGAAACAAAACACTTTAGTGATAAAGTTGATCCCTGCAGCACACCGTTAAAAGGGTATAAAGAAATTTCAGGAGAAATAGATATGAAGGCTACTGCACGATGAACGTACAATATATGAAATAGTAACAGAAGTGGAAATGTCCTGTGATGCTCCACTAATGAATCAGAATGGTATTAAAATGATAGCAAAGAGGCAGCAGCACTGGGGGGAAATAGACTAGGGAATACCTGAAGTTGGTACTGACAGACTGATTAGTTGGCATCAGGCAAACAAAATATAAATGGATGGAGTATGGCAGTGCCATCACACAGCTTTCGAGAGAATACTACAAGGTAATACCTGACAGATCAAACAATCTTTCAACAAACCTCAATGATTTTTTCTTTGATCGGGGTACATGCTGTAACTCTCTCCCTTGTCAGGGGTGATGTGTGTTGCACAGGTTATCACAGAGATAGAGACATTGGGGATTCCCTCTTTCTCCCAAAAATCTGTGCACTATGAAGCTTATCTTCTTCTACTAGACATTATTATTGTGTCAGTGTCAACTGTTCGGTCAATTGAAACTATCATGAAATGTATTTACTTTATTTTATACTCGAAATCCATCCTCTGCCTTCATCTATGATTGTAGTTTGTTCACATTGCTGTATGTTGTGTAGCCTGTGCAACCTGGCCATTACATTAAAATGAGTTTGATCTCACAAGTGATTTGCACATTTGCAGAAGGATATTATTTTTTCCAAACTCGTCAATGCCATCAACAGTACTGATTATATTTCAAAAACGACAAATTACATGTGTGGTCAAATGAGGAACAACCAGTCCAGGGAAGAAGAAGAAGAACAACAACAACATTTATTTGTTTAGCATGTTTTCATACAAATGATGTAGCTTAAAGTACTTTACAGATGAAGAATATATATATATATATATATATAAATTAGGCAATATTAATTAACCAAGAATAAAGTAAAGTCCGATGGCCAGGGAGGACAAAAAAAAAACTGCCTAGTGCTGGAGAAAGAAAAATCTGCAGGGGTTCCAAGGCCATGAGACCGCTTAGCCCTCACTAGGCATTCTACCTAACATAAATGATATCAATCAGTCCTCATGGTTTACAGGCTCCATGTAGAAGAAATAGACGATGATGGTCATGTGGACCTCTCGCCTTCAATCCATCAATGTAGGTACAGCACTGTACCCTGATCTGGTAGTGGAAGCTACCACAGAAAACTGGAAAGAGAACAGCAGAGAAAGTAGGGGTTAGTATGGATTGTGGAGCCATGACAAAAAAAGATAATTAGATGCATATACAGTACAGAATATCAGAGAGAAAGCAATGTTAAAAAAATTAGTTTTTAGCAGTTTTTTAAAATGCTCCACTGTATTAGCCTAAAGAATTCCAATTGGTAAGCTATTCCAGATTTTAGGTGCATAACAGCAGAAGGCCGCCTCACCACTTCAAGTTTCAAGTTTAGCTCTTGGAATTCTAAGCAGACACTCATTTGAAGATCTAAGGTTACGATTTGGAGTGTACAGTGAAAGACATTCTGAAATATAGGATGGAGTGAGATTATTTAAGGCTGTGTACACCATAAGCAGTATTTTAAAGTCAATTCTAAATGACACAGGTAACCAGTGTAGTGACATCAAAACTGGAGAGATGTGCTCAGATTTTCTTCTCCTACTTAAGATTCTAGCAGCTCCATTCTGCACTCATTGCAATCGATTGATGTCTTTTTTGGGTTGTCCTGAAAGGAGTGCGTTATAGTAATCTAGCCGACTGCAAACAAAAGTGTGAACTAATTTTTCAGTATCTTGGAAAGTTATAAGAGGTGTTTTGCTATATTTCTTAAGTTAAAAAATGCTGTCCTAGTAATTTGATTGATATGTGATTTAAAATGTAGGTCAAAGTCAATAATTACCCCTACATTCTTTACCTCTGTCTTAACTTTCAATCCTAATGGATTAGGTTTGTTTCTAATACCCTCATTATATCCATTTTCTCCAATCACTAAGATTTCCAATTTCTTCTTATTTAGTTTGAGAGAATTACTACTCATCCACTCAGAAACACAAACAAGACATTGGGTCAGTGAACCAAGAGAGTCGGGGTCATCAGGCACTGTTGATAAATACAGTTGTGTGTCATCAGCATAGCTGTGGTAGCTCACATTATGCCTTGAGATAATAGATGTATTGGGATGCCCACCCAGTTTTCCCCATTTAATAAAATGGAAAAACTAAACAAAAAAAAGTTGCTCTGCAACACAAAATAGAAAAATAAAAGCCCAGTGAAAGCAAAAGAGTCATCAGGCTTTGCAGAAGGGTTTTAGTCAGCCACCAGATAGCAGCTGCATCCTGTGGTGTGCTCTTTTCACAGAATGATGCCTCCTTCTGGTGGCATCGTGATTTATACGTGGAGGAGCGGAAGGGGTGGAGTCAAATGCACTCATTGGGCATCTTCTCAGTACAGTGGAGGGAACAGAACAGGACTTGTTTAGCTCCAGCACTTTCTCTCAAACTGGGGAGGTAGTACATATCACAGATGAGCCAAGAGAGTGAGCCATGTAGCGAAAACACTGTAGAGGCCCTGCAAATACAGGTAACTGAGCAGCTTTCTGAGAAAGCTATCATTCATCACGTATGCCCCAGAATATTCCAAAAAGCTCCTCTAGCAAAGCATCTTTTTGAGTGATCAGGTTTTGCCATTTTTGGTTGGGGAACTGCTCTTGTTAGCCTTTTAAAAAAAGGCCGGAGTGTAAATGTTCAGCTCACCTCTTGAGGTGGTGTGAAGATTCAGTGATTTTCACATACAATATGTGTATAATAATAATAATAATAATACATTTTATTTATATAGTGCCTTTCCCGTGCTGAAGGCACTTACAGAATATAAGAAAGAATGGCAATGTATACAGTATATACCAATGTACAAACCAAATAAATAAATAAAGAAGCATAACAGACAACATAATTGAATATTTAGCACACACATACAGGTTACATGAGCATCTTGACAGAGAGGTGAACTGAGAGAAGGGTAATGAAGTCAAGTAGAGGTAAAAGCCTTCCTGAACAGATGAGTTTTGAGTTGTTTTTTAAAAGAATTCATGGAGTCAGCTGACTAGATTAATTTCGGTAGGTCAGTCCAGAGTCTGGGCGCTATACAGCTGAAGGCCCTGCTGTCACCCATGGAGTGTAGATTAGTGTGGGGACAACAAGTATACCAGAATCAGAGGACCTTAGTAAGCGGGCAGGCACATAGTGATGGAGAAGGTCACTGATGTAGTTTGGCGCGAGGTTATTTAAGGCTTTGTAGGTTATTAGTGGGATTTTATATTTGATTCTGTAAGACACAGTGAGCCAGTGAAGACGGAGCAGGATGGGTGTGATGTGCTCGCTGCTGCTGGTTCAAGTAAGGACTCTTGCAGCCGAGTTTTGAATAAGCTGGAGCTGTGATATAAGATTAGAAGGGGCACCTGCCAACAGTGAGTTACAATAATCGATGCGGGATGTGATAAAAGCATGGACAAGTTTCTCAGCATTAGAAAAGGAGAGGACAGAGCGAACACCGGATATGTTATGGAGGTGAAAGTAAGAAAGTTTCCGAATGTGACTTATGTGGGCAGAATAAGAGAGGGAGGAATCAAAAATGACACTGAGATTCTTTGCAGTGCAGGCAAATAGTGTACATCACTATTTTTGAGAAAGCCAGTGAGTATCTCGTAAGCTCATCTCACCTCTCTGGTCAATGCTCCAACAGTGTGAAACATGCAACTCTTTCAGTTAGACCTAATGGCTGTCTTCTCAGTTATCTCTGTGGTCGTTCTGTGGTGCCCAGTGTCCTGATGGTCATGTCATTTCAGTAATGGGTTTCATCATCTGTTGAACTTTTTTAGTAACATTCAGGTAACTATCTCATTTGACCAACCTTCCCTGTGAAGCGTCATTGTGTTCCTTCTGCCATGACTTTATGTTCAGTTGGAAATGTTTAGCAGTGGTAGCTGATGTCATGTTGTTATTTAAAAAGGGAAAAAGTAAAACAGTGGTTTTAGTGCAACTGTCAAAGAAGATCTCAAAACAGAGCATTTGTTACATGACGGAGACAGAGATGCATTTCCTTTATTCTCTTTCACTGTGCAGCTCTTTTCATTAGAAAATGGGAGTCGCAGTCTGCAGGCTTCCTGGATGGTACTGCTGTTTTGTTTACAAAGCTGTTCATTCAGAAGTAAATGTCAGCTTTGCAATTTGAAATAATTAGATTTTCCTATAACAGTGTTACCTGTGAAGATTTTGGTGGGGGAGTGCGGGGCGGCAGTGCCGGTCTTTAAAAAAGGGGAGATGATTATTGTAAATGCTGCACAAAGATTGAAGCAAAAGAATCAAGAAATAGGATCTGTCATCATTAATGATAAACAAGCAGGCAGCTCCATCAGCTCGGCATGTGGCGCCTGCCTTTCTCTGCATGGACACTTTTTAAACAGCTAATGTGTGAAAAAGATATTTATAGGAGCACAACTGCAGAGTTTGGAGCCAGAGAAATATTACTTCATAGAGCAACCTCATTTCTGAAATCTCACGTTTATCACTCTTCTCTCTCATATTCTCATACTGTATACCGAGGGGAGTCTGAATTTGCTAAAATCTTTATCATTTGGTTGCACATGCAGATCCTGAGAAATCATCAAAAATATCACTATGCTGATCTGATCTTATTATGTAACTACCTTGCCTTTAAAGTTTGGTCTTATTAAAGTTTCAGAAATCTGCTCTGATACTTTTATTTGATTCTTCTGGGAGATCTCTGAAATTTGTTAGGTTGCTCTTTGAAATCCGATCACGTCAGATAGCCAAACTATCTCATTAAATTAAGTGGCTTCTGATCCTCCCAGATTGGCAGTTTAAGTTCTGTCAACCTGCAGGCTTATACTGTCAAAGCTCTAACACGGATAACTGAAGCTCTGATCCGGCAGAGCTGTAAAATATAGCTGAGTTGCCTCAAAATACCTACTGTACATCTCTGCTGTATCTCTGGGAGTTTGTCATATCTAAAGATGCAGACAATTTCTCTACAATAGGCACCTGATTCTGTCAGAGTCGCATCTGTTACAACCTACTCTAGATCTATTATTTGGTAAATTAAGTTTGATTTCCTCAATTTGGTGCGGATGACTTAATTGACTCCTGCCCTAATTTCCCACCTATCAATCAATCAATCAATCAATCAATCAACATTTATTTATATAGCACATATTCATACAAAAAAATGTAGCTCAAAGTGCTTTACAAAATGAATAGAGAAATAGAAGACACAATAAAAGATAAACATAAGTCAACATTAATTAACATAGAATAAGAGTAAGGTCCGATGGCCAGGGTGGACAGAAAAACAAAAAACTCCAAAGGCTGGAGAAAAAATAAAATCTGTAGGGGTTCCAGACCACGAGACCGCCCAGTCCCCTCTGGGCAATCTACCTAACATAAGTCAAACAGTCCTCTTTGTATTTAGGGTTTTCATGGAAGGACCTGATGATGATGGTCATGTAGACTTCTGGCTTTCAGTCCATCAATGTTGGTGCATCATGATGCTTTGAGTAGGAGGTGGTGGCACAGGCCGCCACCACAAAGAAACCAGAAAAAGAAACAGAAGAGAGAGTAGGGGTCAGTATGGATTTTGGAGCCACTGTGAATAGTTATTATGAAGAATTGAACATACAGAGTATCAGTATTAAGATTAAATTGAAGTTATAAAAAGGCCATGTTAAAGTAATGTGTTTTCAGCAGTGTTTTAAAGTGCTCTACTGTATTTGCCTGGCGAATTCCTATTGGCAGGCTATTCCAGATTTTAGGTGCATAACAGCAGAAGGCCGCCTCACCACTTCTTTTAAGTTTAGCTTTTGGAATTCTAAGGAGACACTCATGTGAGGATCTGAGGTTACGATTTGGAATATAACGCGTCAGGCATTCCGATATATAAGATGGAGCGAGATTATTTAAGGCTTTATAAACCATAAGCAGTATTTTAGTTGCCCACTGTTATTAAATCATCTGGGTTTATTGGTGGGGTTTAGGTTATAACAATGGTTCTCAAACTGTGGGGCGGGCCCCCCTAGGGGGGCGCGAAGTAACAAAAAAGAGGGGTGCGAATATGTGAACAAAAGAAAACAAGAATCAAAAATATGAAAAATACATCTATTGAAACCAAAACAAATTAACTTAAACTACATTCTGATACTAGAAAAATAAATATAGAGTTAGATAAATGTCGATAAAAGTTAAGTAGTTATAATAAAATATGCATCTATGATATATCATTAATTAAAAAAGAACAAATTGGTATTAGTGGGCTCCTTTCAAAAAAACGCTAGGGGGGGGCGCGATGAAAACTGTTATGTCGCAAATACTTGAAGGTTGAGACGCTGGGTTATAAAAAGAAGCTTGTTTGGGTTTTAGGGTAGCGAGAGAGTGTGAGAAGAGAAGGATTTGCGTTTCACAGAGGAAGGTATGGAGAGTTAGGGTTGGATGGCCTGGCTTTAGAGTTTTTTTATTATTATTTTCCTCCTGCCTTACTTCTGTTTTGTGTGTAACTTTCTTCATATTTGTGAGTTTTTTTCTTTTTGACAATAAATGGAGTCTGTTTTTATTTAGCTTTTTTTATCTCCCTCTCTCTCACTTCTGTGCGGCCTATTTATATATGCTGTGGCGGACGATCCTGCCCAGCCGGAATGCAGAGAAGGGCAGGGACAGGGATAATGCCTCTTTGCCTCTTCTGGACCACGAGAGGGCAGCTGACCTGGTCTGCATCAGGCCACGGGATAAGAGCTAAGAAGCTCAACCCTGTTGGGGCCTGAGGCAAGTGAATAGAAATGAGTCTTTAATCTTGTTTTGAACAGTTCAATTGTAGACGACTCCTTTATGTAATGAGGATAAAGAGTTCCACAGGTGAGGAGCAGCAGCAGCAAACGCTCTGTCCCCCTTAGTTTTACACTTGGTATGAGGGACAACAAGAGACAACTGACCAGAAGATAGATCTAAGCACTCTAGATGGCTGGTGTAAAGCACACAATTCAGATAAATAAGCAGGAACAAGGCCATGTAAAGATTTAAAAACTAGCAAAAAGATTTTAAAATCAATTCGAAAATTGATGGGCAGTCAGTGTAAAGAAGCTAATTTTGGAGAAACAGAGTCATACTTCCTTGCCCCAACCAGAAAGCGAGCGGCAGCATTTTGGACCACCTGTGACCTGCGTATCAGAGATTTGCTAATCCCAGAATACAGCGAGTTGCAGTAATCAAGGCAAGAAAAGACAAAAGCATGAGTAGCTTTGTCAAGATCCCTAGAAGATAAAAAAGGCTTAATCTTACCTAAATGACGAAGTTGGAAAAAGCAACTCTTGACTACAGAATTAACTTATTTCTCAAAAGAGAGGTTACTGTCAAAAATAACACCAAGATTGCAGACTTGAGGTTTGCAAAAGACAGAGTCCAAGACCAATTTAGGCTTTAGCTGATGGACCCACTATAAGCACCTCTGTTTATTTTGATTCAGATCAAGAAAATTATTAGCCATCCAGGATCTTAGTTCAGAAAGACAGTTAGTTGTGCAGTTGATTTATTGCAGAGTTGCAGATGGGAATATAAACCTGAGTATCATCAGCATAGCAGTGAAAAGAAATGTTGAAATTTCCTAAAAATATCTCCAATAGGGTGAAGGTATATAGAGAATAAAATAGGACCCAAAATGGATCCCTGACGAACACCATATTTAAGAGGAGCAGTAGACCAGTGGTTCTCAACCTGTGGGGCTGGCCTCACTAGGGGGGCACGAATTAACAAAAAGGGGGGTGCGAAGATATGAAAAAAAGAAAATAATCAAAAATATGAAAAAAACATCTGTTGAAACCAAAACAAATTAACTTAAACTACATTCTGATACTAGAACAATAAATATAGAGTTAGATAAATGTCGATAAAAGTTAAGTAGGTATAATAAAATATGCATCTACTTTTCAAAAAAATGTTAGGGGGGGTGCGAATAAAACTGTTATGAAAACTCGGGTCACAGATACTTAAAGGTTGAGAAACACTGCAGTAGATGAAAAAGAGGAATTTAAGGTCACTGAAAAGTGTCTACCAGTTAGATATGACCTGAACCAGTTAAGAGCAGCCCCTTTAAGCCCAACAAGATGTTCAAGCCGCAACAGCAATATCTTTATTTGGAGCCAGATGTGGGAGGATGAGGGATGAAGCTTGTCAGGGGAGGAGTTGAGGCTGAGGTTGAGGTGGAAGAAAGAAAGGAAGAAAAGATAGAAGCTCTCTGTGCTGCATTCTTGGGCTGTACTATACTTGGTGCTAATGGGAAATAGGTAGAAAACGTTTCCCACTGAATAAAAGTCTTTTATTTTACAGCACTTGTGTCTATGTCTGTCTTGTTGGATGTGTGAGTGGCTGGTCCGCCCCCTGGTGGTTCACAGAAGTTTGAAATTATGACTCAAACTCACATTGTCAACTTTAAGGGTATTTGAATACATTTCGGTCACACCATGTAGAAATGACAACACTTTTTCTACATGTAACTTTAAACAGTGGAGCAGAAGGTTAAGTCAAGTAACAATGTGTCTTTGTCCCAAACATTCTGCAGTGGACTGTATGAGCCTGATGGGGACCCCTGTCAGATCTACAGCATACAGGAGATTTGTAACAAATAAGAAATTCACTTAATCACAAAATTAAGTTAAAGTTTATTTTTATGTGTACTTAGTGCACAGCAGGGGTGGAGTGTCCATAGGGAGATTTCCTGGAGACATTTCTGGACCAGTTGAGCGGCTGTGTGCACACTCTCAAATGATGATAAATAAAATTATGCGCATTTAGTAAATCCATAAAAAGACATCCCATCCCCAAGTGGTTAAACCCTACTTCATGTGCAGGCATCCTAGTAAATGGTACCAACCAGCATGTGTGCAATTAAAACTATCCATCTGTCCATTTTATTAATCTGCTCACTGCATTTAACCATCTTACAATTGTGGCGGGTGGCTGGGGAGGAAGTACCGTTGGAAGATCATTGCAAAGCCCCTGGAGCACACCTGGGGCATTATAAAAGGGGCCGCCTCACTCCATTAGTCGAGTCAGAGTTGGAAGGAAGAAGGCAGAGCTTGTGAGAGGAGGAGTGAGGGTGACGGAAGAGTAGAAGAAGAAGAAAGAAAGGGACGGAGTGGTTCCTAAAAGGGCATTGTGAGGTGCTGTGTACTCTGAAGAAAATATTAAATGTGTGTGTTTATGGACATCTGGAGCCTCATACATAACGACGTGTGTAGAATTCACAGTAAAACATGTCGTACGGGCAAAAGCAGAAATGTGCATACGCACCAAAAAATCTAGATGCATAAATCTTCCACGTTCTTCCGCTCGATAAATCCCGGTAACGTATGTGCACGCGCCTGCTGCCACTCCCCAAACTCCTCTCAGAATTACGCCTCTTTAAATATGCAAATCAATATAAATAGCTCTTAAGCTCAGCATTTTGTAAAAAGGCAATGGCAAAAGCACAAGGGGAAAATAGAAGAACTTCAGCGAATACCAAATGGAAGCAAGGAAAAACGCACTATTTGTTGGTTTAAACAGTGGTTTAAACAACAAAAGGATGTTGATCTAATGATAGAGAGTGTCAAAGAATCTTGAAAGCTCAAGTTCACAAAGTAAAAAAAAATAAAAAAGAAGTTGTCAGATATCAATGTCGATGCGAAAAGGCGAATTGTAGCCCACCGTCTGAGTGTCATATGAAAGCTTATTAGGGTACAGAGAAAAAAAAAATAGGCACACAGTGGGAAAAAAGCTCAAAATGTCAATTTTAATCTGGAAATTTCCACTTTAATTATGTAGTTTATTTTGTCATTGCCTCCCACGAGATGCTTGCTGCGCCATGCGCAACTTTCGATGAAACAATTTATTGCGGCAGTACTGTTTCTTTCAAACGTACTAACCTCCAGTTCCTGTCCTTTCTTTTCTTCCTCCAAGTAACCAACTGCCACGCAATCAGCTCAGTAATAGATGTTAAGCCATCTGTAAGCTTAGACGGCCGATTCATCAAAACTTTTAAGAAACATTGAAATATCTTCATAGTACATGTTTAATTATACTATCCGTCTATCCTTCCAGTGTCATGCCAGCGCCAGCAAGAATACAGCGCAAGGCAGGAACAATCTGTGAACGGAGCACCAGCTCCTTGCTAGCGCTGTGACACCGTGTCCTCACATGTTTAATTATTAACAATATAAATTATTTAAATGATTTTAACATTTTATCTGTATAATGTTATAAACATATTTTGCTGCATTTCATCTTACAAATGATATCGTCATCATATATAAATATGTGCTTTATAAAGTGGCTCAGGTTGTGCAATATTATAACTGTATCGCAAGTTTACAGTGAGGTGATTGTAATTACAAGTACAAACAGTTCTACTGTACAAGGAGCACTTGATGGACTGATTGAGTGCATTTATAGTTCTTGAGATGAAACTGTTTCTGAACCGCGAGGTCAGTACAGGAAAGGCTGTGAAGCGTTTGTCATATGGGAGCAGCTCAAATAGCACATGGCTGAGGCAGTGTGTGCTTGATGCTGTATACCGATAATTCTCTTTCCGATCAGGTGCTGTAGAGCTGTGATTCCCTACTCAGATACTGTGGGATAAATGCTTGAGAGTAACAACGCTAAAGCAGCTATGGTATTTGGAATAGTTTGGCTAGTCCGTGGACCATTATATTGTTACAGGTTAATTACAATCAGATGCCTTAAACTAATAAACAATCTGCGGTTAATTCAATATTTGATAAAGCCGTGTCAGGGATGTGGATCTAAAAAAGAAAGGGAAACTACACTGGAACAAAAGCAATGCTTTGACACTGGGTGCTGCCATTTTACAAAACCGAGTGGAGAACTTGAGTATGCAAAGCATTTAGTTGGTGTGAAAATGTGCGTGACTTTACACCAAGTTTAGGCTTCATACATCGCGATTTGAGCATGGAGACAGAAGTATGCAACATTTTTGTGCGTACACACCATTAATTCATGAGGCCTCTGGTGTCTGTCAGTCTGTATCCAGGCATGAACCTTCACACAATGGTCATCAAAGGTAGAAGAAAAGAGAAAGGTGGTACTAAGAAAGCAAAAATAATAATAAAATGGTGTTGGAGGAGGTTGAAGTGTGCCGTGCAAAAATATCAGCTTTATTTAAAACAGGTGAGAAAAGCTATCATAACACTGCATTGGTTCACAACTTAAGCAGCACAAGGTGACCACACAGTCGCCAGCTGGAGTAGCAAATGTGACTGGCCCACCGATCTGTCATATTTCCTGAGTTTCTACCGTTATTAAATCACAGTGACTCGCTGACGTTGATGTGCATTGCTTCACTTGGCAACACTGATAACATTAGCTCACTAAATAACAATGGCCAACAAGTGTTGTTGTAATTTAGCGCCATTACTTAGCTTTCGTACTGCATGTAGCTTTAGGCATTAGAATGTCGGTCATGTGTAGTCTGTTAAGAAATGGAAAATGTCCTGTGAATTTACATTACAAGTATTAAGCAAACAAAATGCAACCTGCTATGAATACTCAGGGAAAACAAGACGCTGCCCATGTTTCACAGCTCTGCTCCAACTAGCAGCCAGTCAGTCCAGGGGTGCTGATGAGGCAGGAGCACATCTTCTTCTCTTTTCCTTGCAGTTCAGAGGATAAACCACAAACATAGACCATGATGACACTTCTAGTTTTGCCTGGAAGGTATCACCAATGCACCCCTGGGGTCAATTTAAAGAACAATGGCACCAGAAGTCAGCGTTCATTTAGGAACCCACTTCTGTGTGATAGTGAACTTGCATGGAGACCTGGTGCTGCTAAAATGAGTTCTACCTATAAAACTCCAGAGATTCTGGTCAGATGGGACTCCAGAAGTGCTTGTGTTGGAGTACCTGGAAGGAATCCAGGGCACAATATAATAATTCCTTTGGTCCAGTGAGCTTAAAGGTGGGAAGGAGCTGGTTGCAAGGGATTCAGCAGGTCTGAGTGAGGAAGAAGAGGCAGAGAATGAGAAGGTTGTGAGGTGGGGAGAGAGAACACAAGTAATAGAGTGTCCAGGGCTACTCCTGTTCAGATAGGCCCAGAGAGCAGAGGTGTTTATTGTTTTATGTTCCCTGCTACTTTGTTGTTTCTCTGTAAATTTTGTTCAGTCTTTTATTAATTAAGCCTTGTTTTAATCATTGTTAACATCAGTGTTGGCTTTTAGGGTTCAGGAACAACTCAGGGACACCCTTATAGTCCACAACATGTACATATTGCTGGGAGAAAGCATGTTTTCATACCCGCTAAAATGGCCATAATGGATGGACGGGCTGACCAGGAGCAGTTCATTTCCTCACATAAAAGGTGGTAGTGTTCCTTAAAGATAAACTCAATTAAGACACCCATAGTTGGAGTTGAAGTTGGAGTCCATGAAGTCAAGTCAGTCAAGTTTATTTATAAAGCACATTTAAAAACAGCCAATGCTGACCAAAGTGCTGTACAATCATAAATAAACAAAATGTATCACAAAAGTATCAATCACATGAAATTAAAAAAAAAAATAAAGTAAAATAAAGTAATAGTAACAAGATGAGAATAAAAGAAAGGACAAAGACATCTCACTCACATCATAGACTCAAAACCAGTGTGAAGGATTATGTCAGCAATAATGACTTAAATGTGACAAAAGATGGGGCTGTTCTAATATACTCCAGTAAACTATTCCACAAAGAGGGAGCAGCTACCAAAAAAGCCTGGTCAACACTCTGTTTATACCTTGATGAACACAGCCCTTTGGATACTGCCGGAGGTGCGGCCTGTGGGGGGACTGCCCTGGTTTCCAGAAATGCTCTGGACGACCTCAGCCTAAGACCAGAAGCAGTTCCCAGGTCAAATTTATAAAAGAGCCCACTACCTCACTTAATCGAGTCAGAGTTGGGAGGCAGCGAGGAACACTCTCCTGGAGGTAGAAGGAGACGATCTGTATTGGTGTATTGTGGCTGGAGTTCTTGTAAAAGGTATTGGAATTCTTTATTTGAATCAGGAATTGTGCTTAAGCATTACAGTGTCAGAGCTTTGGGGCTCAGTGGCACACCCTTGTGGTTACTATATATAAACACAGTCACACATGAGAGCATGCGAGGCAGCTAAAGGGCTTGAAAGAGGATAATTCCATGCTGGACCAGGGGTGGACACCACTTCTGGTTCCGGTCCTGACAAAACACTTCAGGTTCTGGCCTCGATGACATCACTTCCGGTTCCAGCTTCAAGGACATCATTTTCAGTTCCTGGCTTTAAAAACGTCATTTTGTATTAGTAAAGCAGTTCAGTTGTGGGCTCCGTTTTGGACTTTTCCATACCATATTTTCAAGTATACGTGGTGGCTACCCCAAATCTTTTTGTTGTGTCTTTTGCATCTTTTACTATAAGTATGGAAGGACAGAGTATTTTCAGGACCATTTCTCCCCTTGACTGACAAAGGGCAACCCCCTTGGCTTCCAGCAGGGCCATGGATTATGAGCATGGAAGCTCAACACTCCTGGGGTCCGTTGCCCCCACCAGGAGATGCCTGGATGCTTGCATGGCCCTATTTGGCAGCATATCCGCCACACCCAGAGGTCCTGCCGGAAGAAGCTAGTTGGACACCTAGACTCCTACTGGGTGCCCTATAAAAAGAGGCAGTCACCACCACTTGGTGGACTGAGTCGGGAGGAAGTGAACGAAGCTTGTGTGAAGGAGTGACGGCAGAAGGACTGGCTGAAAGAAGGGACTGTATTGCAGATTTGCGCTGGACTGGCTTCTTTAAATAAACCATGTGCTGGGTAGAAATAATTGTTCTGCCTGTCTGTGTCAGGGTTAGGGCAGCTGTATGAGCCCTTGGGCTTCACTATATATATATATATATATATATATATATATATATATATATATATATATATATATATATATATATTATATTGTGATGGACGGCAGGACAACCCTGGAATAGCAGAATGGGGGAAGGCAGCTACTTGCCGACATTGCTTCCCCCAAAACGCTAGATGGCAGCTTCCCTGGAGTGTAGTGGTACCCAGGATTCCTGCTGGGTACTATGGGACATGGAGTTCAGACACATAGCCCTGCTGTGTGCCATGGGTGCCGCCAGGAGGAGCTGTCAAAGGACCTGGGGACATATACTTTCATTGTGGCCCGGAAGTACGAGATAGTCACATGGATGGAAGCCCTGAAGCACTTCCGGGCTGAAGAAAATCTCTGTTCTTTATTAGACCCGGAAGTGCTAGCCAGTCACATGGTCGGAAGGACAGAAGCACTTCCAGGTCAAAGACTATTTAAAAGATTGATGGGAACCCAGCAGGGAGCTAAAGTTGGGAGGGAGTGTGACAGAGCTTGCTGGGAGGTGTGGAGGAGAATGTAGTGAGTTCTGTGTGTATTTATTGCTGTTGTTTGTGGTGGAGGTGCTTTGGGGCACGGCACAGAGAAAAGAAGAAATTAAATTACTTCTTAGTGCTTTTAACCTGTGTCCAGTGTGTTTGTCTGTTGGGGAAAAGGTGAGCAATAGTCCCACCAAGCGTCCAGTCATTGACAATATATATATATACAGTGGAACCTCGGTTTGCGAGCATAATTCGTTCCAGGAACGTGCTCGCAGTCCAAAGCACTCATATATCAAAGTGAATTTTCCCATAAGAAATAATGGAAACTCAGATGATTCATTCTACAACCCAAAACTATTCATATAAAAATGATTAATACAAAATATAAACTAAAAATACATAAAAGAAATGAACCTGCCCTTTACCTTTGAAAGGAATCATGGCTGGTGTGAGTGAGTTTCTAAACACTTGTGGCATTCCACCCAACGGGGCGACACACGGAAGAGCTTCCCAAAACAATTGCAATCCCCCAGCGCTATAGCAGTTTGCAGTAAAAGTGAATCCGAAAGTGCTTGCCATCGATGGGTGATACAAGGAACATTATAAATGCACAGGGCACAGTACTACTTGGCCCTGACCCTGCCTGACTGCTGTGTCTGTGTATAGGAGAGTGGCAGATCCCGCTACAATAAATAACCGCGCTGTTGCTGTTTCAAGCTGAATAAAGCTGGTGTTGTTAAAGTACTGAGACTCAGCTTCGTGTTTTGGGGTGCAAGATGGGGACTCGCACGTCACAGCACACACACGCGCGCGCACACACACACACACACACACAAAGTCACAGTGCTGTAGTAAACAGTATACGCTCGTATGGATGTTGACTATATGAGTGAGGCACGCCGACTCAGATGGAGAATAGGAGACGATTGCCCACGAGAGAGACACACACAGACACACACACGCGAGAGAAACACACACACACGCTTGAGAGAGACACACACGTATGCGCATGAGAGAGACACACACACACACACGCGCGCGCGAGAGAAGCACACACACGCATGAGAGAGACACACACACACACGGGCACATGCGTGAGAAGAACCATCAGCTCAGTTGTGATCACATGACGCTCAGCAGACAAAGTGCATCCATACTACTTGTATTGCAAGACCTCACTCGTTTATCAAGTCAAAATTTATAAAAAATTTTAGCTTGTCTTGCAAAACACTTGTAAACCAAGTTACTCGCAAACCGAGGTTCCACTGTAGTAGTATATATACATAAATTGTGAAAACTAGGGGGCACCAGTGAGCCCTAAACCCCAAACACGAATACACAAAGACAGGCCCAGGTTCAAATAAAGGGTGTTTCATTACACAATATCTCAGTATAAAGCACAAAAACACAGATATTTCTTCTCCAATTCACCTGTCACCTCTCCACTGCCTGAATGAGTGCCAGTATCAAGGGCAGCGGCCATCTAGTGACTAGTGACTGGGGGAAATAAACATTCCCCAGAGACAGTTCTTCCCTTTCCTTCCCTTTTATCCTGGCTAGGAAAGGTACTACAAATATGTTAGGATGGCATACCTTTGCTTTTACCTGGGGCTTCCAACCCAGGTAAGGAATCTTCTTTCCTGCTCAGGATGTCTATCTATCCACTTGAGAAGTCCATTTTGGGTCTGGCACCTTTCTCTCCCTTGGCTAGGATGCATGTCTGTCCTCTATGAGCCTCCCATCTGGGTAAGGAACCATCCCCTCTCCTGGCTGGGATGCCAGTCCATCCCGTGTAGCACTTACAACATAATATACACTTCTGCCCGTTGTGCATCTTTGACTTGTAGAGCAGCAATTAAGCATTTCTACTGCAGTTTACCTTAGGACAGTTTCTCAACTGTGGGCCGCGGTTTTCGGCTCTGTCTTCACAGTATACTGCCATGTACTCGTGGGTTATCCTCTCTTGCACTTCTCTTCAGGAGTCCAATGTAAGGCAGTTTTAGTGATGGAGCTGGCTTTGATTTTGATGACATGGCCAATCCATTTTCATCGTTTCCCCATTTGATGGTAGCCATACTTTCTTGACAGCACTGAGCAAGCAGTTGGTTCTTGGCCAGAAACAGAACAAGATTTTTGCAGGCTTTTATGTGGAGTGTGGCCAGCTTAGTCATATCATCCTGTCATTTTCCTATGTATATATTTATGTGTATTGTAACACAACCAGGCATAGGGAGGGTACTGGTGAAGGAAAGCACAGGGGGATGATTAAGGATGTTGCACAATTGCTAACAATTTTCTGTTTCCATCCATAGAGTAGAGGAGAAGCCCATTGGAGACACTTGACATAATTTCCGGCCTATCTCTAGAGAATGCCGTGATCATCTGAGGGATCTCTGTGGATAGGGTAATTGGTGTAGCAGTAACCCCAGGGTGGGGTTTAGTGGTCAGATTCCCACTGAATCTGGAAGTAGTGGGTGATAGAGTAAGGACTCATTGGCATGGAGGAGAGAATGAAGTCAGGACAGAGAAGAAAGTGAAAGAGAAGGGAATTGTTTGGCATGCAGCTTTAATGTGGGCAAGTAGGCGAGTCATCCCACCAGACAGAGAAGGCTCCAGATTCATGTATGGAGACATAGCGAGTCAGCTGGGTTTGTTTTCCTATTGTGCTTACTTAGCAAATAGTTTTCTTTTCCTCGTCCCTTACTTATATTTTATTTTCATGCATTTTTTTCTCCCCTCTGGTATGATTGTTGGGCAGAAAGGTTGCTTTGGTTACACCCTATGGCTTCCTAATCTGTCAAATTCCTGAATTCTCATGACCTCTGATGGAAGCCTGATCTGTTCACATTCTTAGATCTGTTTGTTACAATCTGTTATGAATCTCTGCTGAAGAGATCAATCAGGTTAACCTGACAGCATTGACCTTCTCCATAAACAATGATGTTCTCCTCAGACATGGTGCTGTCCCTTAGAAATCTAAGATAATCTTCGATTAGCCTCACTATTACATTACCCAGTACTGATTACGGATTAGATGGCTCCGCGCTGTCTGAACCTGCAGCAGTGTTTTTCCTCTATTTCATGCACTTGGGACATCACCTGTTTCTTTGAACCTGTCAAATAAAAACATGTTTTATTCCAGTTCTTGGTGTAGTGAGCAACAAGCCAAAACAGTTATCCATCTTGCAGCCTCCTGCCAACATTTCCATGTTCACAGTCCAAATAGGAAATGGGTTATTAGCTCAGTCTCTAAAATAATCTTCCACTCATGTAAATCATTTTTTTCTGTGACTGGCTGGAACTCAACCAGCAGTGGTTACTGCTGTTCAATGGAATGAGTTGCATGGATGATAGCTCAAAAGCTTTGATTTTTGGCGGTCTCAATGTGCTCTGTTTAGGACACTCAAACAGTGTCATGCAGCAACTGAAAAATACCATCATCTTGATAAGTCTGCTCACAATGTTTGGTACCATCTTAGTGATTCTCTTAATCAGCATATATACACAGTGAGGAGAATTGAAACTTAAGGGGTGAGATTTGGGGGCCTGACATAAGGCCAGTCAAAAAAAAAGTCATAAGAATCCTAGAGAAAGACCAGAAAAGAGCGACTCAGCCGATTCTGTGACTGAGAGGAATGAGCTGTGAGGAGAAATTGAAAGAGCTGAGCCTCACAGTTTGAGCAAATGAAGATGAAGAAATCAAACTGCTTGAAATTATGAAGGAAATTAGATACATCTGGTGCTTTTTAATGAGTTTTTCAACAAGAAGATGAGGGCACAGATACCAGATGGTTAGGGATAAATTTCACACAAAGCATATTCACACAGAGAAAAAGTTATGTGATATAAATGAGGGCATCACAGACCTGGCGTGTTCACTCAGTGTCCGCATGGGTTTGCTTCAAGTGCTCCCACAATCCAAACACATGCAAGTTAGATGGATGGGAGTTGCTAAATTGTCCCCTAAATAGAGCCAATGGAGTTACAGAGTGTAGTTTTTTTTTCATAATCCCAATTATACCGGGAATAGGATTTGCATTATGTAACCTCCACTTCAGTATGTAAAATATGTTTTAAGACCAACTCCTATTTATGCCACCAGAGGTGTAAGATATTCCTCACAGTAAACTCAAACAAATAAAGAACTTTTAACTTTCATCTTGTTGCACTTAATGACCTCCTTTGATAATCCTGAAAGTGTGTGTGCTTGCCCTGTGATACACTGGTGCCATGTCCAGGTGGTGTTCACACCTTGAGCCCAATATCTGCTCTCATTTACTCTCACTACCCTGAAACCCTGCCATGGATAACCAGCTTAGGAGGATGGATGGAAAAAATAAATAAACAAATAAATAGTGTGCTATACATTGGCACTTTGGGCCCTGTTCTTGTCTATAGTGTTTTTAAGTTTTATGAAGGATTATAATTTTGGGTTTGTGGACTTGTATAGTGTTTCACACGTGCGCATGGGAGGCAGCTAGCAGTTCCAAAAAAAGATGATTCCACACCAGGCCAGGGAGTGGTTGGGTGCAGCAAACTTTTCTTTTTTATCTCTGCAGACCAGAAATTCTGCCTGAGTCTGAAGACATCACTTCCGGTCCAAAGATGTCAATTCCGGTTCACAACCAGCATCACTTCCAGTTCCACCCCCCATATGATGTCACTTCCGCCAACCTGTTTTAAAATCCAGTCATCCTCCATTTGTACTCAGTTCTATTGCTGGACTCAACATGTACACTTTTGTGTTACCTATTCTTCGTATTTGCAGCCTTGTTCAAGTACTCGGGTGGCTGCCCCAAACCTTCTTTTGGTGTCAAGGTTTATTCATTTCACAAAAGCTTGCTATTATTTGCCTTTTGGACAGTTATTTTCAGACTAGACATTAAGCCCGTTACAATAATGGGCGCGAGAACAGTGCATAAACATTAGTGGGAACAGTCTATATTAAATGGCAAGGGACCTTGTATGTGGCAATGTAATTTGCGTTACTTTATTGTGTGACTTTAATTTTCTCTTACAGTAATACTGGTTTGTATTTCTGTAAAATGCCTGTAATTTTGTCTGACAATAATACAGTGGAACCTTGGTTCACGACCATAATTCGTTCCAAAACTCTGGTCGTAACCCGATTTGGTCGTGAACCGAAGCAATTTCCCCCATAGGATTGTATGTAAATACAATTAATTCATTCCAGACCGTATGAACTGTATGTAAATATATTTTTTTAAAGATTTTTAAGCACAGATATAGTTAATTATACCATAGATGCACAATGTAATAGTAAACTAAATGTAAAAACATTGAATAACACTAAGAAAACCTTGAACAACAGAGAAAACTAACACTGCAAGAATTTGCGCTATAGCCTTATGACCCGCTCGCTAAAAACACCTTTTTTAATGAGTTTTAAGCACAGGTAAAAGAATGAACATTTGAAAAATCCGTAATTTAATAAACAACCAAGAAAAGTAACATTGCAACAATGCACGTACGCCTGTGTGTGTGTGTGTCTGTCTGTCTGTCTCTCGCACGAACGCCCCTCTGTCTGTGTGTGTGTCTGTGTCTCTCTCTCTCGTGCCTGTGTGTGTGTGTCTGTTTCTCGCGCCTGTGTGTGTGTGTGTGTGTGTGTCTGTCTCGCGCACCTGTGTGCGTGTGTGTCTGTCTCACGCGCGCCTGTGTATGTGTGTGTGTCTGTCTCACTCGTGCACGCACCTGTGTGTGTCTCTCTCTGCACAGGGAATGCACAGGAAGAGACTGAACACGTGCCGTGTGGCCCTGCACATGCGCACTTCTCCAGAAGACACACACACGTACACCTGGACGCACAGGGAAAAAAATTAACATTTGAAATATCCGTAATTTAATAAACAACCAAGAAAAGTAACATTGCAACAATGCACGCGCGCCTGTGTGTGTGTGTCTCTCGTGGGCCTGTGTGTGTGAGTCTGTCTCTCGTGTGCCTGTGTGTGTGAGTCTGTCTCGTGCGCCTGTGTGTGTGTGTGTCTGTCTCTCGCGCACCTGTGTGTGTGTGTGTGTCTGTCTCTCGCGCACCTGTGTGTGTGAGTCTGTCTCTCGTGCGCCTGTGTGTGTGTGTGTGTCTGTCTCTCGCGCGCCCCTGTGTGTGTGTGTCTCTCTCTCTCTCTTGCACCTGTGTGTGTGTGTGTGTGTGTGTGTGTGTGTGTGTGTCTGTCTGTCTGTCTTGCTCGCGCATGCACCTGTGTATGTCTCTCTCTCTGCACAGGGAATGCACAGGAAGAGACTGAGCACGTGCCGTGTGGCCACGCGCATGCGCACTTCACCAGAAGACACACACACATGGACATCTGGACGCACACAGGGATTTATTAAAGAGGATTCATTTTTGCTTTTAGCTTTGATTGTTTTCTATTTTGTTAATAAGATCTTTGAAATATTAAGAAACTGATTTTGTCATTTGGGACACAGGTATCCCTTCTTCCTATTCCTAAACTATAAGTTTTTTACTATACTAAAGCCTTCTCCCTTTTTGTTGGGCCTGTTCAGGCCAAAACATCTGCTTCTTGCTTTTTGGGATGAAGTTGATATTGAATAGCAGGCCTAATTCAAGCCTAGAGTCCTTCTCCTGTAAGCAAAACTTGCACATTTGGAGTATTGAAAGCCACATAGATCATAGCATTATGTTTCATGCAGGGTTCCCAAGACTGCACCTGAAGGACTGCTCTCAGTTTTAGAAAATGACCTTCCTCTCATTCTGTAATTATTTGTAATATTTTTAATTTCTCATTGTAAATATTGGTCTAATTTTTAACTTTTAACTACCTATCTGCTCAAAACTGAATTTCATCCAAATTTATTTGTAGAGAATTTATTGACTACACATGATCTGCTAGTTCATATGGTGTGTGTTATTTACAAATTTAATGCACTTTTCTGTTATTTGTAGACAAATACAATGTGAGGTGGTCCCAGCTCTGAGCCCAAAGGGACTTCACATGTCAACTATATCATCAAAACATTCCTTGAACCATAACATACAATATTGTCTGCATTTTTCCTTCAATCAGCATTACTTGGATTCCTATGTCAAAAACTTTCTGGAAGTTATCATAATTATGATCCTTTAACATTTTTGTTGCTGCTTAATAAAACTTCAGGATGTTAGTGAAACGAAATCTTCCTTGTCTAAGTCCTGCTGACTGTCTGACAGGACCCCTGTGCTGGACAGCTGGTCCGGTGTCTTGTCTGATATCACATCTTTGTTTGAGATACGTGTTGATTTTAACTGGCCTGTAGTTACCAGTGTCAGCCCAAGTAGGCAACGTGTGACACTGTGATATGTAAGGGTTATTCATCCACATAATTTTACTTACAATGACAATCTAAACGATGAGGTGAATATGACAGGGAGAAAAGATGAGTCAAATGTTACATGGTGCTGAAGTGTTGATGTGCCCTATTTGGCCCCATGCGACTATGTGACTCTTCAAATCCACCCAAAACGTTAACATTATACAAAGTTATTGTCTTTTTTACCTGCCTCACACTCTCCACCTTGCATTTTTTAACTTGCACTGTGCTTTTATTGCTCTTTAATTAATATTGTTTTTATCTGTATGCTGCTGCTGGAGTATGTGAATTTCCCCTTGGGGATTAATAAAGTATCTATCTATCTATCTATCTATCTATCTATCTATCTATCTATCTATCTATCTATCTATCTATCTATCTATCTATCTATCTATTGTATTGAAGATTTATTGTGTTCTGGTCTGTGTATTGTATTGTATTGACCCCCTTCTTTTTGATACCCACTGTCCGCCCAACCTACGTGGAAAGGGGTGTCTCTTTGAACTGCCTTTCCTGAGGTTTCTTCCATTTTTTCCCTACTTTTTTTTGGGAGTTTTTCCTTGTCAAGGCTGGGGGGCTGTCAAAAGGCAGGGCCTGTTCAAGTCCACTGCGGCACATCTTGTGTGATTTTGAGCTATACAAAAATAAATTGTATTGTATTGTACTGTTGAAGAACGTCACTACCAGTTACGATGTCAGAAGATGGTCACTTCCGGTCTTGGCATTTAAAGCTGCCTTCTTAACAACCATTCTTCAGTTCTTGTTTGGACTCCCTCTGAGACACAACTGTCTTGTTTTCAAAACCCATTCTAGCCAGGGATATTACACGGGTGGCTTCCCCAAACCTTTTTAAGTGTGTCGAGTTGGATCATTTCACAGATGGATGGATTATATCGCTCCTGCCTGCTCTCAAGTCAATGCATTCCCACATCTGTCAAAGACTGGACAAGGGCTGATCATAAGAAACACCGACTGTATCATGTCTTGGTCAAGTATATCTCGCTTTTGACTATTATATTATTGTGAGTTTTAAACCAATACTAAACAGAAGCAAGTATAATCTTCCGTTGGTGTTACTGATTCTTTCGATCACCGGCGTACCACTAGGGAATGAGATATATATACTGCGCTGGGTTGGCACCCTGCCCAGGATTGGTTCCTGCCTTGTGCCCTGTGTTAGCTGAGATTGGCTCCAGCAGACCCCTGTGATCCTGTGATTAGGATTCAGCGGGTTGGAAAATGGACATATATATATGGCAGTAGGGGGCGCTAGTGCTCCCTTGAACCCTCAGGGACAACTCCAGACACCAGGTAAAAGTCCAATACTTTTTATTTTCCTTTTCCACAGTGCACCAAGCACCCTCCACTCTACTCATAAATCACTACAATAAACACAATAATCTCTCTCCTCCTCACCCAGACACTTGCTCCTCTACCTCCCAGCTCAGCTTACTCTGCTCCCGACTCTCGCCCTGAATGAAGGGAGGCGGCCGTTTTTATCCACACCCGGATGAGCTCCACGTGCTCCCCGGCAATCTCCTGCTGACACGCCCTAGTGTGGCGGAAGTGCCGGCTGTTCTCCTGGAAGCTCTCTGAGTGTCCCTGCTTCTCTTCCCCCCAGCACTTCCTGGTGTGGCGGAAGTGCTGAGGTCCAGGGTCCCCAAGGCATTGGGGCGCCTCCTGGCAGTGACCATGGGCCCCTACAGGGTGGGGCTTCCACGCCCTGAACCCGTGGCCCCCAAAGCAACCAAGAAGGCGGCCCCCATGTGATCCCAGATGGGCACACGGCCACTTCCGGTCCTCCAAGGCGTCCCGGCCGGGTCGTGGCCCCTGGCATCCTCGACAAAATATATATATATATATGTGGATTGAGTGATGGCTGCAATCTCTAATGAACCTCTTCCCAGTGAGTATGTGCCCCCTGCTGGATACAGCCCAATCAGATTTTTATTTACTTGAACAACTTGTCGTCGTGATATCTAATGCTGCATTGTATGCTCGTCCACCCACTTCAGTATCACACAGTGTGCAGAGCATCCTTTTGTATTTAAAAATAGAACAAAATGAAGTTTTCTATTTAAGTGACTGTCCAAAGCTTCTTCAGAGTTTGGCAAGAATTTTTTAATGCTATCCTAATCATACTGGGCCTATGTTCTCCATTTACACACCTACTATATACTGTGTTAACCAAAATCGAGATCCCCAGATAGGATTAAGCTGCATTTGATGTGAAATAACATAAAACTTACTGAGTGCTCAGTCGTCCAAAAATAGAAAAGTTGTTGGGGAAGAAAAATAGAAAAAATATTCAAGTAACCAATCTCGAGGTAAAATTAAACAGAGAACTCATTTGTAGCTGAAGCTGAATGAAATATTTCTGTTTTAATATTGGCAAGTTTTTAAATTTACAAATGCTTTTTGATATGAGATATTGATATTTAAAAAATGTATACAGCACTCTCTATTCAAAATGTCTAAACAAAAATGGAAGTGTTGGGACAAATCTGCTTCAAGTATACATGTGGTGAATTTCAACAAAATCAGACAGGCATTACAGTACAACAGCAATTTATTTCTTGCATAGCCCAAAATCATTCAAGGAAGGCCTCGATTGGCTTTAACAGCCCTCCAGCCTTGACTCCCTAAGAACACAAGAACCCCTTGCCCCCCAAAAAATAAAATATTGTAGGAAATTATATGTGAACACACCAGTAATTCAATGAGTTTAGGTTATCAAGTTCTAGGTGCCTTAAAAGACCCTTCTTTCTGAATTCCTAGAAGGTTTGTTTCCTGAAAGTCAAGGATTGGGGTCCCCTTTGGTTCTGACTGACATCTAGCACAAGGTGGAGTTCCTCTCTGTGATTCATCCAAATGTGAGCTGACTTCTGCCGTCTTGCCTAACTTTTTATGTTCAGCCCCTTAGCCATGTGACTAGAAGGGGGTGAGGCTCTTGTGGACTCACAGGCCTTTCCTATTTTTTGGGATTTCTGTTATTCTTAGTGGGCATTTCTCCTCAGCAGCCATCTTCTGAACTTTTTATAACGAGGAAAAAGAGGACATACCTTGAGGTATCTGGAAGTTGTCATCTCTTCTCCGGAGTTTTCCCTGTCCTGTCAGCTTAGTCGTCATGATGAGGAGCAGCACAACATGACGATACTTATTTTAATGTAAGCTAATGAAATTAATAAAGGGAAAGGATTAAAAAAAATGTTAGGTTTAAGTCTTTAGCTGGGTTAAGGGTTTGTATAAATAATTATTAGCTCCCTTCAGCACACTTGGTTAAATATTTAGTCCAGTAATTTTATTCGCTTTTACTTCTTTAAAATCACTGAGAATTTTCTTCAGATTCTCTGTTAGCAATGCTGGTAAGTCACTGACCATTTCACAAGTATAAACTTCATAGAAAATATCAATTTAGAGTATTTGCTATTTCCTTAATGTATATTTTATTTCCCTATTGCACTTTTCAATTTACCTCCTTAGTGTTAAACTAATGAAAGAACCTTTCCAGGTCATTTTTCGCAGAGTTAGCAATATTCCTCTTGGCATTTCTAATTTCCATTTTAATTTTTTCATCAGCTCCACTCCAAGTGCTACAGTTATTTCTCTCAAAGGCATCATAAAGCTGATTTTCCTTCAGTAATTTATTTCTTATCTCCTTTTCATTCTTGTGGTGGTCCATTATATTTCTATTGCTTCTAAATTTCGGGGTGAATTGGTCTTGTTGTGTACATAAGGTGGCTGTAGGTCAAACCTCACTCCTCTTCCATCCCACATCACTTCTTCAAGGTTTTGTTGCATTGTTTCAAAATCTGCCATTCTAAGGTTAAACATGTGTTTTTCTTGTAGCGGATCTGAAACTAGTTGGATAAAGCTGTTGAGAAAAAGGATAGATGGATGGATAAAAGTATTATAGTCACTTGAAGGGCTGCCATCTGAGGCCTAGTCACATTTTTGTCACCATGCCCCCTATTCCTTACTAGACTTGGATTGATACACACAAGCTAACATAGCAGAACGCTGCCAAGATGAAGTACATCCTGAAAAAATTGAAAAAAAAAAAACAAACTATAATTTAAGAAAAAATATAAAAAATAAAAGATTAATTTAAAAGCAATAAAACACCTACTAAAAACAAAATGTATGAATTTTTACCACTTCTCTATGAACCTCAACCCTGAAGAAAAAACTCTTTAATTGAGGTTTGAGATTGCAGAATTGAATGTGAAATGAAACTCAGCACTTTAGCTCATCCTGTAAATTAGTCTGGCAAGCTGAAAGACATTGTTCCTGCGACTGAGAACTTAATAACATTCCAAAAATTAGCAACACTTAACAAAATGACAATCAATTGTCACACAAATTCTAATAAGGAACAGCTTAAGGTCGGTGTTGTTTAAAATTACCCGCTGCTCCAGCGGTTGCCACTGTGCGTTAATGCCTTTTCTCTTTCTCCAGATTGACAGCTCTACTAACACTCACATCACTTCAGGTATCCATCCACCTGTACCTGCTTCTTCCTGTTGGAGGGACATAAGACCGGAAGATCCGCCATCTTGAATCACTTCAATCGAAAACTTGCATATGAGAAGATGTGTCCAGAATTGCTGCATGTTTTTCTTTGTTTTTCAAAACTAATTCTATGTGGTCACCAGCGTGGTGCCCCAACTCTTTATTATGGTCTGTCTGATCTCTTAAACAAAGTGATAAGTGAAAATCAGGAGAATTAACTCTAGTACCTGGTGCTGACAAGTAGCTTTTTGAAATGTGCTTACACCATCTTGATGCTTGGAAGTTTAATGTGCGATGAAGCATTGAAAATTTCAGTTCTGAGAGATTTGAAACTTTCAAAAAAGAAAATATTTTTTTATATTTTTTAAAGACAGTACATAAATTAGACACTTATTGATTGATTCTTACTTACTGATTGTTATTTTTTTTTACTATTATACTGTCATATGAAAATACCTCCCTTACCAAGGTGTTGTCCGAGGCAATCATCTTGTTGGTTCACTCCATGCACTGCACCCAAGCACTAGATCACTACCCTCTTACTGCCAAGAGAAGGATCAGGAAGAGAGTTTAAAGGAGCAAGCAGTGGTTGAAATCAAAATACACCAGTGGCTAAACCAGGGATTTTGACAAGAAACAAGACAGAAACAAGGTCAAAGTCAAAGTAAAAGCAAGAGAGAATTGCAGAAAAAAGGTTTTGGAAATGCAGATACAAAATTGGATGTTTGCATAAAGTTATTTACACCATCATGGAATGACACAATAAGCGTAAACCTCAAGGAAAATTCAACCACATAGCAACCTAAGTCCACAACAATCAATAGGCAACATCAATAGAAGAACATTATGGCATCACTGAATTTTCAAAATCACTTTCTGTAGAAGTAATAACTAATTCCAGAGTTTCCCGATTTCCAAATATATATGAGAGAGCCTTGAATTTAAAAAAGAAGCATGTTTATTTTCAGCATAACTAAACAAACAACAGTGAATCATTACAAGGGGTGATGGGCTACAAGTTAAAAATCTAAATACACCCCAGCCAGAGCACAACAAAAAGGTTACATTCTACACGTCTTAATACTATCTTGGCTTTTCCCCCTAATTATAACTACCATGATTTTTTTTTGGTTTGTTTTAAGAAAGGGTACAATACTCAGATATCAGAAACAGGGTTCCCCCCATCTTTTAGAGGAAGGACATAGTGACAGAATCTATCATTGGACTTCTTGGTCACATGACCAGTAACAGAAATACCAATAGCCAAGTTTCCATCCAGTTTTTTGCGACATTTTGTTATCGACAAACAGAATATACGTAAAAAAAATGTGCAAAATTTGCTGTCTCCAGCCTGTTTCCATCCAACTGGCTTTTTATCGATAAAATGGTGTGCGTGATGACATCATTCCCTCCAAAACGAACTGTCGCATAAGTTTTGTTGTATCGTGAAAAAAATCTGCCCTTGAGCCGTTTCCATACATAATTTTGTGTATGTCACAAATTATCTACCTTTTGTTTTCCACGTTACACCCCCTCCACTAAACAAAGAAATGGAGAGATTATTAAGACAGTTTTTTGAAATTTGCCAGCTTACTGTTATTTCAGTTTCACAAATTATTGGAATTGTACATAATATCCAAAGACGACAGCAGAATGAAGCAGTTGCTTGTCTGATAGCCCTAGAGCTCGAAGAAAGTACCCCAGTGCGCGAAACCCACGGGTATGGGAGAGACGACGGAATAAGACCTTCTGGGAGGAGGTGGTGGGGAGACACTTCACAGAAAATCTCTGGCTGCAACATTTTAGAATGACACGGCCGATGCTTGAGATGTTGTGTGGATTCATCAGTCCTGATGTTGAGCCCATCACAGGTTGTCACCGACCACCGGTTCCAACCCAAAAGCGGATTGCCATCCCCCTTTACAAGCTGGCAACCTGCGCCAAGTATAGAGTAGTTGGAGAAACTTTCGGGGTTAGTAAAACTACCGTCCATCGATGTGTGTGCAGCGCTATTAAAGAAAAATGAATGCGCCGTTATATCAGACTTCCGACTGTAGCGGAGGCCAATGAAATTGCATACCGCAATTCCTTGGTGCATCTTGTGCCACAGATTTACGGTGCGCTGGATGGCACGCATGTGCCTATTCTTCCCCCACGGAAGGCTACCGCGATTACATTAATCGCAAAGGGTGGCCATCTATTGTTCTCCAGGCCCTTGTTGATGACAGGTGCATGAACGAGACATTTGCGTTGGCACTCCTGGAAGTGCCCATGATGCAGCTGTGTTTGGAGCATCGGATCTGTACAGGTGAGCCTACCTTTCAACATCCCTTCTCAGTGCGATAACAACTGAATTAGTACTGTAACCTGCTTCCCTTAAGGTTTTTAATTAAAACTGAAATTTGAATTAATACAAAATAATGTTTAATCAAAAAAAAAAATAAAGTTAATATTAATGAGAGAATGTCTCATATATGCTAAAACATCTGCCATTTAATAATAAGAAAAAAATGTTTAGATAATGAAACACACGGTTTATTAAATATTTTGACTGGCACAGTAAATTACCTTTGCGGTTTTTGTATTATTTAGACATCCTGAGAGACACCCCCAGGCTACAGTTGATGTGGAGGGAGTTCAGGTACCCCTTTTAGTAGCAGGAGACCCAGCCTATCCGCTACTGCATTGGCTCATCATAACGAGTCTTTTCATCAGACCATGCGAACCGCTCCGCTATTCTCGTTTTGATTGCACGTGATGAAAATGTATCATGTGACACATTTATTTGCGTTAAAGCCCTTTTTTCCAACAAAAAGTGTTTCCAATGTAGTTTTGCGACATCTGAAGTATCGATATGGAATTTATGCTAAAGTTAAACGAAAAAATATTATGTCGACATGTACAACATTTTATCGATAATTAGCATTTCCATCAGCTAAAATTTGAAGCGCTAAATATGTTTTCGCAAAAACTCCTTGGATGGAAACCTGGTTAATGATAAACACTACAGATGCAGTAATGCAAGGAATGTCCCAAAATGATGGAGATCATTATGGAAGAAATGAGCTTCAATATTAGGTTAGGTCAGTTTTATTAAAAATAATAAAAAGAACTACTAGAGGTTCATGAATCCCATTTTGTAAATGTCACGGGATGTTTTTTATAACTGTTGTGTATTGTGGACACCAACATTGCAAAACAAGGTTTTAGGCTCATCAAAATGATTATAAAGCAGGCCAAGAGCCTTCCATGGCCAGCTCAGAAGAGGCTCGCTTCACACTAGTTGGCTTCTTACAACTAACTGCTGGCTTCCAGCCTAGCAGGCCCCAAAATTGGAAGCTGGGTTTGACAGTGCTATAAGAGTTCCAAAATATACAAAAAAGCCTTACATGAGAGATAAAAACACAAAAACTCTGATTTGTAAAGACAATTCCAAACTGCAATTGTTATAATTTCAGAGTTTTTCTGCAAAAATAGAAGAAAACAAAAATGCTGAAGACAGCAAAAACTGAATACAAAGGGTGATCCAGGGTGAATAAGTCCAAATATGAAATCCACAGGCAAAATCCAAAAACAGAAAATATACTGCATATATATATATATATATATATATATATATATATATATATATATATATATATATATATATATATATATATATATATATATTGTCGACTTGAACCCGGACACAGACAGGTGGACATCTTAATTTCACCCAACACACGTTTATTTTACAATTATTTACAAATTGACCACACATGCACCCCCAGTGCCTCCAGCACCGATCCCCCAAAGTCCAGGCCACACAGTCCTTCGTGCCCCTCTCTCTTGGCCACCTCCAGTCCTCTCTCCAGCTCTGTCCACTTCCACCCGACTTCCGCCATCGACTGAAGGGAGGCGACCCCTTAAATAGGAACCCGGATGGGCTCCAGCTGCTTCCTGGCACTCCTCCATAGACCCGCCCCAGTGTGGCGGAAATGCCGGCTGTGCACCAGGAAGCCATCCGGGTGTCCCCTGTCCTCTTCCCCCCAGCACTTCCTGGTGTGGCGGAAGTGCTGGGCTCCAGGAATATTAAGGCACTGGGGCGCCGCCTGGCGGTGGCCACGGGTCCCTACAGGGCTGGGCTTCCAAGCCCTTTACCCGAGGCCCCCAATATAACCATGCCGGATGCCACAATATATATATATATATATATATATATATACCGGACACCACCAGTCAAAAACGACATCTTTATAAATGCACACATTTATTAAACACAGAAAAACACAGTCCCAAGCAACACACAGTGCACTCAGCATCAATTCCTCTTACTCTCTCTCAGTCCGTGGCCACCTTTCTTCTCCTTCTGGGAGCTTTGTCCTGCTCCCACTACTGACTCAAGCTCTCCAACTGTAGGAAGGCAGCCCCATTTATTCCCGCCCAGATGTGCTCCAGGTGTCCAATGACGTCTTTCCAGTAGCACTTCCTGGTGTGGCGGAAGTGCTGCCCTTTGCACCGGAAGCACTGTGGGCGTCCCTGGAAGTCTCATCCGCCATCTTGCCGGGTGTGGCGGAAGTAACTGTTTCCCGGTTCCCACAAGGCTCGTGGTGCCCCCTGGTGGTGGCCACGGGTCCCAACAGGTTAGAACCTCTTTGTAAGCCAATACTTACAGAACTTCAACAAACTCATCACAATGATCCACTGGCCGGGTCTTTAACTCTGGACTCCAGATAAACACAGAAGGAGGAGCCAGTCTCAGTAACATTAAGGTGGCCCCGCCTCCTAGGGGGCTCCAATCGTAAAGTGCATGGAAAGGAATGCCATTTTTAAAGACAAAGTATAATAATATAAACATAATGGAAAATAAATATAAATATGCAACACAATAATATCACTAGAGAGTATAATAATTAAAAGAAGTAGTAAAAATACTTAGGTGCACATGGAAGAAACAAAAGCACAAAAGGTTCCTTTAATATTTAATGGTTAATAAAAGAATTAAAAATTACCAAAGGAAAACATAAGTAATCACCAAAAGGAAACAGATTAAGTATGTCCACATTGCTTGCTTATCTGCCTACCTAATATGTCAAAGCTCCTGTAGTTCAAATGTCCAGATTTCACTAATAACAAAAGCTCAGAATGCTTTCCAATTTCCCTAAACTTTGGCATCCCTTTATTTGTCACACACTAAACCTTCAGATTTATCTAGTCTACAACAGCATTAAACACAGTCAGAACTCAAGAAAGATCATCTGGTCAGTTCTACCCATAAAGTTCTTGTGAAGCTCTTTGAATTTTCCTTGAAAAAATGATGGCTAATCATTACCTATATCACTATGGACAATGACAACTGGATCCACACCAGTTCATGGTTGACTCCTACTTGTGTATCGGAAAGGCATTACACGTACAAGAGATCCTGTTGTTTCTTTCTATCCCCTTTATAACAGAGTCCCCTTCAGTTGTGATGTTATACAACAGTCTGATCTCTTCTGTGTTTTATGTCTGATTGGGGTTCTGTTTTAAATGATTATTTTTCTTCTTTTTATTTTATATCTTTAAATTTTGTACATTATTGATTTATCATGTATTTTCCATTTAAGCTTGCATAAGTGCCATGTCCTTCGTGAGTGGCTCGTGAAGATTCAAATAATTGTTAAAACCTGAACAACAACATTTATTTTTATAGCACATTTTCAAACAAAGATGGTAGCTCCATCTGCTTCATGAGATGTTAGAGAGAAAAGTTACAAGACAAGAAAAACAAATTAAAAATCCATAAGAAGAGAAATGATAAATATAGGTATAGGTGAGGATTGTCCCGGATATGCATAAGGGAGAGAAGACGGGTTAAAAGCAGCATTGGGGTAACAGACAAGAACCCAATAAGAGTAGATCTGCACTAGGGATCTTCTTGAAATCCTTACCTCTTTGATCTGCTTATGGATGTGTTGAGTCGTGGGATAAAAGTCCAATCTCCTAGTGAATGCTTTTTGCTGATGCCATTGTGTTGTGTACCACCAAAAAAATAAGTAAGGAAGACAGTGGAAGAATGGAGGCTTATTTTGAGGCAAGGCAGCGTTGGCAGATGGTGCTGTACGTGATGGCTGGCTTGTTGATAAGGCGCTAGCTGAACCTGCAGTTTTTCATATGGCATTTCATTGTCATACTAACGACGTCATTATATGTGCCAGGTGATAGTGGCTTCCCACTCAGGCGTTGGAGCCTTTTCCATCCACCTTTTTCATACTCTCTCACTACTAGCTGCCATGTAGAGTGTTTATTCAACTTTATGCAATGCTTAAGCTTTGACATTACCCACTAATTTTTTTCCATGGTTCGCTTAGAACATCATTGTAATGCCCCAACAATGGTTCAATCCCATGAGCCCCCTCCCTCCTAAATCCATCACAACTGTCATCGTGAAGTTAGTGCTTTCTGCACGTTTCCCAAAGATGTGACTTTGTGCTGGTCTGGTGTGAAATGTTCTGCCTTATGACAGACTGTTATTCATTCCTGGGTTGGTTCCCAGCTGGCAGCACCATACTGGGAGAAGCCTCCCTGAATTGGATTAAGCAGGTCTATTGGTTGATGGATGGGTAATTTGTACACATTACCTTAATCAACATGCTTTAGGTTTACTTTTTATGATGCTTTATAATTATTTAATGTGATCTGTGAAAATGTTTCTGTGGCTATCATTGCTGCACTGCTTACAATATCTCCGGTAAGGCCAGCCGGGAGGATTGAATGTGTAATTGCAGCTGTTAGAGACAACAAAATTACATTATTTTATTTGATATGATCATAATCCATCATGGGGTTGTTTGAAAGGTTAAAACTGCTTGTATATGGAATCTTTCTATGAACTTTAAAAGACCATTGTGCGCTTTTTATTATAAAGCAGCATATTTTCATTTATGCATCTCTGCCATTTATATAGCTCTTAGTGGGAGTGGAAACCAATGACATCCCGTCAAGGAAAGCCGTTCCCTGTGTACATTTACAGAATTAGCAGAAGTATTGTATTGGTGTGTTTCTTTGTAGACCAGCATATGGAGAGATTGTACAGAGAAGAGCATAGAGAGCATGAAGGATTAATAAGAACTGGGCTGCAGGCCACAGCTTTCAAAAGATGTACAGTATGTAGTGTTTAAACAACCTTAGACCAGAGCCCCGTGGTGTCTGATTGTGCCTGATAAGTGTATGGGCATGGCTTACTGTTTTTTAATCTCTGAAGCAGGAAATCCTATTTGTGGTGTGAACTCTGCCTGGCTCGGCATTTTTTATCTGTAAAGGAATTTAAACTTATGTATAATCTTTATTTGTCTTCTTCATTCCACCACAGTGACAATGAATCATGCCATTTTTGGACCCTTTCTACAAAATATAGCCAGCAGCCATACCACATGCACTTCAGAAGATGCCATCCACCTGAAGCGTAGCCAGGCCAGCAGTCAGATGGGAGACCATCAAGGAAAAGCTTGGGATATTGCTGGTAGAGGTGTTGATGAAGCCAGCAGGGGGCGCTTACCTTGTGGTCTGAATGTGGCTCCCAATGCCCAGTGTAGTGACGGGGACACTGTGCTGTAAAAATGGGGTTGTCCTTCAAATGAGATGTAAAACCAATGTCCTGACTCTCTGTGGTCATAAAAGATCCCTGGATACCCTTTATAAAGAGCAGGGTGTATCCTGATGTCCTGGCTAAATTGCTCTCCATGGCCTAGTTATTCTACCCAGAAGATCCTCCCCTGTCTAGAATTGGCTTTCTCTCTCACTATTTTACCATCTAACAGCTCATGTGTAGTGAGTGTACTGGTGCAATAATGGCTGCCATTGCAACATCCAGGTGGACACCTCACATTGGTGGTGGGTGAGTGGCTCCACACTTGCTATGTAAAACACTTTGAGTAGTGAAGAAAGCACTATATAAATGTGAAAAATTATTATCATTATTATTAAAATGGCCCCCAATGAATTTGTTGAAAGTTTCAAGTTGATTCCTAAGAGAATACAAGCCTAATTCCAGACGTCAGTGCGGCACACTATTTGTATCCAATACCAGTCTGCCAACATGTTGTATCCAAAGAATAAGATGGGGCACATTAAATTAGGTATGGGAGATGCTTAAACCTTTCCAACTGATAGATTTCAGGTAAACTGCCTGTCCTGGGGTGCAAAATCTTCAATTTGTGAAACTGCAGACGTCTTAAACAAAGATTTTATTATTAGAATGAACTGAATTTGCAGGACTTTAATTACAGGCACTGTAAGCATCCTTTCTTGTGCATTCTTTTCTATGGCTACTACAGGACTAGAAATTACAGAATGAGTTAGTATCTTGAGAAAGGAAGAAGTACAGAAGTATATAAAAAAAATCTAACACTCTGATCAGAGTCATTCATCATAAGGGCAAGATAGCCAATCAAATGTGTGAAATGTCCCAGACTCTCACATGTACATTTTAATATAAATGTGGCTTGTCTGAGAGACCAAGAGAGTGACGACAGAAGGACAACAACAGACGAAGCAATGTCAGAGATCAAAACACGTGTGACAATTTCATTTGGATGTTTGAGAACGTTATTTATGAAGAAAGCAATCACTAAATCAAAAGCCACCCAGGACAACATCCACTCTTTGACATTTATGATGTTCAGTAAGCTTTTCCAAGACTGTTTATATCCAGATTTTGTTATCTATTTTATTTTCTAATATATTTCTTTATTTGGTATTGTTATGCATGGATAAATACCATATTGTTTTTTTATATATTATATATTTTGTATTTTATCTAAAATGATTGAAATCATAACCTAGTGTGAGTAAGATTGCTGCTATTTAACCCACAGGGCTTATCAAGGCTACTGAGGTCACTCCTCAAACACTAGAGCAACTGTGGTAAAAAAAAGACATTGTTTGGTTGATAAGTGACATGTGACCAAAGGTGTTACACTTTTATGTGTGTTGTGAAGACCATTGCATGTTTGTTATTATTGGTGATATTGAGTCCCTGTGTAGAGAATCTAATGTAGAATATTGGGGGATGACTGGCAATTGGTGCCACTCGAGACTTTGCCAGGATAGGACTGCTATGTTTTGTATGTGTATCTCTGTGTGTGTTAATCTTCAAGAGCAAGAGTAGAAGAGCCTAGTAAACATACCTAGTGCGAGTGCTGTGCCGGAAGGACAGAATGGAAGAAGGCATAACCCGGCTAGGAAAGGACTGAAGTTAAAAGGATAAATCAATGGATAATATCGGGAAGTTGGTACATTAAGGACAGTTCCTCCCTCAGTACAGTAGATGGCAGTGCTCCACTGACATGGACCCAGTAAGGACACCCACAGAGAATTATGGGAGTCGTGGTCCTGAGGGACAATCCTATCAGTGTCCTTGGGGGTGCTGCAGAGAGTGACTCTCTGCTTTAGGAGGCTTCTGTCTGACCCGGAAGTGCTTCCATCAGGCTATTGGAAGCACTCCCAGGTCTGACATAAAAGCAAGTCATCCGCCTGGTCAGATAGAAGGCAAAGCTCGTCTAGAGGAGGAGGAAAAGGAGGGGTATCCATTGGAAGATTGTGAAAATGGTTTGTATACAACATCCATCCATCCATCCATTATCCAGCCCGCTATATACTAACTACAGGGTCACGGGGGTCTGCTGGAGCCAATCCCAGCCAACACAGGGTACAAGGCAGGAAACAAACCCCAGGCAGGGCGCCAGCCCACCACAGTGTATACAACATATTTTGTGACAATAAAACCTTTACTTTGCACTTGGAACCATTTACTGTGGTGTGTTTGGGGTTTTGGAGCTCAGTGGTGCCCCCTGTCTTTTATACTAGTAAGTCTCTCAAACTTCACGATAATAGACTGCCAAAGCCTGAAAGACTTGTCAAACAAAACATGAGTGAAGTGTATTCTGGGAAAGCTGAAAGGCAAAGCAGAACCATAGAATGTTTTATATATCCAAATTTGCAGCTTTGTGCAGTTATTGGTACCCTTGTGAATCAACCTTGAACTTTCTTCTGTTTTGAGAAACTGTAAAAGTGCTGGCCGCTTAGCTAGTGGACAGTAAGCCAGGTGCGTATGTTTGATTTGGGTAAGAAGGTGAGCAGAGAGTGGTTGTTTTTTATTAGAACTTTTTTCAGTAAGTCTCTCAGTTAAGTTTTCAGTTCAGCCTTCAGGTTAGTTTTAGTTCAGTTGATACTTTGTTGCAAGAATGGTATGTTTTTTGCTGCCTTTCTGACACTTAACAGAAGAGTCAAGGACATTTAAACAGAGCTTAGTATCTACTTCGCTGGTGGACACTTTCTGAGGAGCTCTGTCTTTCCCTTTCGTTTGTCTTTTCGAATAAGCATAGATAGTCAATAGCTAAGGAAATAGGCCACCTGGGAAATATCATCTGGGCCTGAATTAAGATTGCATGAACCCATCCAGGTAATTTGTGTATTTTTTATATTTGCTTTAATTGGTTATTATGCAAATAAAAATAATTTTTTAGTAAAAGCATAAACTCAATGTCTCTCTCTCTAATTAAGGACTACTAGCATAGCCAAGTGCCAAATGACCACTATTTGCCCAGCTGCGCTCTCTTAAGGCCACATAGGACGCTTTGTAAAGTCATCAGTTGGCAGTAAGCTGGGCTGAAGTAAAGATGTAATAATAAAAGACAGCCCCAGTCAGCAAGCAGTCTGCCTTTAGAGGTCCCTAGGCTTGAATATGTGGGGTACAATAAGGACAGTGAGACAGGTATGTGGTTACAGATAATAATTACATGGTTGATTTTGACATTTCTTCCTATCACCCATTATGAAAAGAACCTAAGTGGTCATATTGGTACCTTTTGTGTTAGGTGCACATCACAGGTGATCTGAAAATATGATAAAACACTCCTGGACAAGGAGTCTCCAGCAGGAAAGGGCAGCACAAGACTTGGAGTGACCCCAGTAAGGCCTGCAGACGTGCTGGCAGTAAGCTGACATGGAGTTAAGATGAAAGGGTACCACCAGAATGGAGTAAGCCTTGTAAACAGAGTGGGGCCCCAGAAAGGCCGGAGAAAGACCAACACCAGACAAATATCCACAGAGAACTTGTCTGAAATTCTCAGGGGTTGGTGACATTTCAGTTAAAGCTGAGCTGTTGCATCTACCCAGGTGACACTTCATTTAGAGTCCCAATACAGCAATGGGTTAGAGGATATGTATAGTAGGTGAGCTCAATAACTTCCTGGTTTTCCAAGTTGGTGGATAGAAACCTTGATTAGCTCAAATGCATTTTTTTTTTCATTGATTTCCTGGTTAAAACCCTGTGCTTCATTCTTTTGACAACAAATCAAATTGTTTTTTTGGTTTTCAAACCTTGCATGACTTTTGATAAAATGTCTTCTCCTGATCCTTGTTCATAAAAATCGGCTTCAATTCTCTCTGAAGCAAAACATTAAAATGGTGGTGCATGGCGGCTGTTACAATCTCCAATATTTACATTTTTTATGCTTGGTCTAGCGATTGCTCACAAGTATTCTGCATCTATTATGGGGTTTTGATACACAGAGAATTTGATGTCTGTTTTTGTGTTTTTTTCCTGAATATTTGCCTATAGTCTAATTTTATTTTTGTCACAGGCAACACCATTTTAAGAACATTTTGTTGATCATTTTCATGGAAACCCATTCCAGAATTCCTAAGACATACTCATTAGTGACATCAAATAAGTGATGGTGTAGAGATCAATCCTTTCAGAACTGGGTTATCGCATCTTGATGGTGTGGGGGGTGGGGCTCGGCCATTACCTGGCCAGGACACCAGCTGAATGGAAGGAATGGAGAGGGAGCATTGGCATGGCACTACCTTCCCTGTGATGCTAGAGGGCAGCCATCCTGGGCAGCTGTTCCACCATGGATCCCTGCAGGGCACACTGGGAGTTGGAGTGTGGCAAAGGCTCTGTTGGGTATTGTGGGGGCTGCCAGAGGGAGCTGCAGAGTCCTATAGGGGCCTTTCACCACACCTGGGGGTGATTCCAAGTTTGATTAATGAGTTACCTGGAACACTCCCCGGGTCTGCCTAAAAGGAGCTCCCTCACTCCATTCAGAAAGCAAGAGTCGGGAGGAAGAGGGACGAAACTTGCCAAGGGCAGGTGAGGAGGTGGACGACAAGGAGAGAAGAAGAAGAAGAAGGACTGTGCATCTGGTGCTTATGTACTGTTCTGTTGTGGGGAGGGAGGGAGATGCGCGTCCCCTTCATAAATAAAGGTGTGATGTGCTGTACTCATATCACTGCCTGTCTGTGTTGGGGTTGGAGGTAGCTAGAGTACCCCTAGTTTCCACAATGAATAATAAACTCATAATCTTAACTGTCATTTTGGATCTCTGGTCTCGTATCCTCACTCTCATCCTTTGACTTTGACATTCTAGTCGTGTTTCGGGCTCCCTTTGATTCCTGGTTCTGAGCTCAGCCCATTCTGGTCATTTTCATGGTTTCTCCTCTGTCTCTCTTTGGGCAGAACAGCAGCTCATTATGTGAACATTTAACTGATTCTCAAAGAAACCAAGAACATTACAGGAAGTGTTTCTAATAAGAGTAAAGACTTTGTGCTGTATTTCCTGACTATGACTTCTGTTTTTGGCTTTGATGATAACAACTTTTCTGGTAACAAACTCTTGACTATTTCTGACTATTTTACATTTCCTATTTACTCTCTCCATTTATGTATTGCCTGAACTAAACAGAATGATTTGTTGCAAAGGACCGGAAAGACAAAATATAGGCAAGACATGCAATGTTCATTAACCAGAAACCAATCCTATATTTCACCAAAACAAAAGGATAAAACCAAAATCTTGTTCAAAAGTCAGAATTTTATTTAACTTGACTCCTCTGTCTGTTTGTTTGCCTGGGTCAAATAATACAATAATCCGTCATTAACGATGTAATTATGTAATAAATTTCAATCAAGTAATCAATGGTTATGCGATTCCAATTAACACACAAAGACACAGAATTATAATGCGATATAGGAGCATACAAGTGAGAGACGCATCAGATTGCAACCACTTGCCTCTTCCAGTGAGTGGAGTGAGTAAATATGCAGGCTGACTTTACTTGTTTCCTCTGGCGGAGGAGAAGCCTTGATGATCACGGTGAGGAAGTTTTGCTGTAAGCTTGCCGTTCTGTTGTTGATATTGTTTTTTGCAGCAACCGAGTGCTAAGAGCCTGAACCTAAAAAGAGAGACCAAAATATAATTCTTTTTATTATTCTAATAATATTGCAAAGAAGATATATTATGTAATACTTTTAAAGAAGCTTCCCATTCATGAAAAATGATTAAAGAAAAATAATTTACAAAATACTCAAAAACTAAAAAGTAAAAATTTAAATATATAAAAAATTTTTTTTAAGTAAAACAATTTTATTTGCTTTAGTTATTAATGCACTAAAAAGAAAAAAGGGGTCATTATTGACTCTGACCTAAATTTTAACTCACATATTAATCAGATTACTAGGACATCATTTTTTCTGCTGCTGCCTCGCAGTTAGGAGACTCAGGTTCGCTTCCCGGGTCCTCCCTGCGTGGAGTTTGCATGTTCTTTCCGTGTCTGTGTGAGTTTCCTCCCACAATCCAAAGACATGCAGGTTAGGTGGATTGGCGATTCTAAATTGGCCCTAGTGTGTGTTTGGTGTGTTTGTGTGTGTCCTGCGGTGGGTTGGCACCCTGCCCAGGATTGGTTCCTGCCCTGTGTTGGCTGGGATTGGTTCCAGCAGACCCCCATGACCCTGTGTTCGGATTCAGAGGGTTAGAAAATGGATGGATGGATAACTTTGCAAGATGCTGAAAAATTAGTTCACACTTTTGTTTTCAGTCGACTAGATTACTACAAGACACTCCTCTCAGGACGACCCAAAAAAGACATCAAACGATTACAACGAGTGCAGAATGAAGCTCCCAGAATCTTAACTAGGAAAATCTGAGCACATCTCTCTAGTTCTGATGTCACTACACTGGTTACCTGTGTCATTTAGAATTGACTTTAAAATACTGCTTATGATGGGTGGCACGGTGGCACAGTGGTAGCGCTGCTGCCTCGCAGTTAGGAGACCCGGGTTTGCTTCCCAGGTCCTCCCTGCGTGGAGTTTGCTTGTTCTCCCAGTGTCTGCGTGGGTTTCCTCCCACAGTCCAAAGACATGCAGGTTAGGTGGATTGGCAATCCTAGATTGTCCCTAGTGTGTGCTTGGTGTGTGTGTGTCCTGCAGTGGGTTGGCACCCTGCCCGGGATTGGTTTGTGCCCTGTGTTGGCTGGGATTGGTTCCAGCAGACCCCCGTGACCCTGTGTTTGGATTCAACGGGTTGGAAGATGGATGGATACTGCTTATGGTTTACAAAGCCTTCAATAATCTCACTCCATCTTATATTTCAGAATGTCTTTCACCTTACACTCCAAATCGTAACCTTAGATCTTCTAATGAGTGTCTGCTTAGAATTCCAAGAGCTAAACTTAAAAGAAGTGGTGAGGCGGGCGGCCTTCTGCTGTTAGGCATCCAAAATCTGGAACAGGTTGCTAATAGAAATTTGCCAGGCTAATACGGTGGCAAGTTTTGCCGTAAGCTTCCCATTCTAACATCGATATTATTTTTTTCGTAGCGACCGAGCACTAATCCCATAAGAGCCTGAACAGAAACATAGAGACCAAAATATAATTCGTCTTAGTGTTCAAATAATTCTGCAAAAGAGATTTATTATGTAATACTTGTAAAGAAGCTTCCCGTTGTGAAAAATGATTAAAGAAAAATCATTTGCAAAGCACTTAAAAATGAAAAAGTAAAAAATAAAATGTTCGTAAGTAAAATGATTTTGTTTACTTAAGCTATAAAGGCACTACAAATCAAAATATAATTTTTTCTTGTACCACAATTTTAGTGGTTACATGTGACTAAATAAAATTGTTAAATAATTCAATCAATTAATAGAATAGCTACTTTCATCATAAAATATATAAAAAAGCAACAACATTTTAACTCCCCACCAAGCTAAGCAAGTTTTAAAAATTGTTTGAATCAATTAATTTATGTGCGCCACACAATTTTATTTAGTCACATATAACCATGAAAATTATGGTTCAAGAAAGAATAATTTTTTGCTTTTTAGTGCATTTATAAATATAACTATCCATCCATCCATTATCTATCTATCTTTTGCCTAGAGGGGACTGGGCGGTCTCATGGTCTGGAATCCCTACAGATTTTATTTTTTCTCCAGCCGTCTGGAGTTGTTTTGTTTTTTCTGTCCCCCCTGGCCATTGAACCTTACTCTTATTCGATGTTAATTAATGTTGATTTATTTTGTTTTATAATTGTGTCTTTCATTTTTCTATTCTTTAATATGTAAAGCACTTTGAGCTACTGTTTGTATGAAAATGTGCTATATAAATAAATGTTGTTGTTGTTGTTGTAACCCGCTATATCCTAACTGGTCTGCTGGATCCAGTCCCAGCCAACACAGGGCACAAGGCAGGAAACAAACCCCGGGCAGGGTGCTAGCCCACCACAGGGCATGCACACACACACACACACCAGTCACAATTTAAAATCGCCAATGCACCTAACCTGCATGTCTTTGGACTGTGGGAGAAAACCCACGCAGACACGGGGAGAACATGCAAACTCCACGCAGGGAGGACCCGGGAAGCAAACCCAGGTCTCCTAACTGCGAGGCAGCAGCGCTACCCTCGCGCCACCATGCTGCCCTAACTATAACTAAAGTAAATAAAATTGTTTTACTTCCAAAAATGTTTTTACATATTTTATTTTTTTAAGCCAGAAAATTTAAAGTAATTATCAACAAGAAGTTCACAGGTTTAAATCCATTCTTGCATGAATCAGAAGTTAAAACAGCAATCTTTAAATTGTTGCATCGACTACATCATCATCATCATGCCATCTGATGAATTGGGTGAAACATTGTCTAGGCAATGAACAATTCAAAATCCACAAAGTAGCAATGCCTGTTGCCCACTCAAAATGGTGTTAAAGGATAATGTAAATAACAGAAAACTTTTGATTGAGGTCTTTGGGTAAAAAATAAACTGCAGAAATGGATTTCATGGGTCTGACAAAACTTTCGTTATCATTTTAGAAACGTGCACAGAAGATTTTAAGAAAGAGTCCAATCATAATGATTTACTGCACATTGCATTTGCTTTCATAAATTATTTACTTGTGACCTTCCAGTATTGATTACAACCCTGAAGGCACACTGGAGGGATGGCCTGTTGGTACTCACATGGTGTCAGGTCATACCAGCCATTTTATTTAGAAGCGAACTGCCTTACCCTTTTGTTTCAAATTTAAACGTGACAGAACTGATTTACAGGCAAATGAGTTTTGCTTTTAGGTTTTGACTTCTCTAATTGCTTTGTTTCAATTCTAATATCTTACACCTTGGTGAACTGACCCCTTCTCTTCTAAGACTCTTCTTCTTGATTTGCCCATAAAAGACATCCATCCAACTCCATTTACATATACTATCTAACTCAGTCCCATTTAATAGAATAATTGCCTTGATCTCGACAACTGCAAATTATTCTGGGCACTCAACAACACATCCAGTGTTTACTGTCCCCTAGAGACCCCTGCAATTCCCATACTGGCACATCCAGGACCCTTTGTATTGTGCATTGTGGTTCTTTCTCTTTATTTCGTAGTCTCCTGTCTGACGTGTGGCTACGCTAAGCCACCCTGCCTCACAAACCTTTTGCCAGGTGGCACCCACGTTTTGTTCCCTCTGTATTTTACATTGAGTGTCATGTATCTGCAAGCCTAACTCTTTGAATTCTCTCCAGGGTTAGGATCTCCGGCCCTGTTTTCATATCTAAACTGACTGTGGACGTATCTCAGTTGCAATGAGACAGCTGAAATTCTTCATTTTAACACATCTTAGTAGAGTGCAATTGTAAGCACAGAGGAAAAGAAAAAGTGTTTCATAATGTGAAAAGAAATAAATTAAAGTTGGAATTGGAACAGTAAAAGTGTGGCATTTGTGAAAATAAGATGTCAAGTCCTTTGTGTGGGCATTGACCTAGCTGTTTGTGCAAGCTGTGAATTAAAGCAAGATGTGGGAGACTTGGTAGAATAATTAACTTGTTGAATTGGATTTGATATGAACCCACAGTGCAACACCCAACCCTTTCTTACACACACACACGCACATCTGCTTCATTTATTACTGTAGATGGCAGAATGCCTAAAAGTTCCTGTTGCATATTCCAGTATGTTCTTGATCTCCATCTTATTCTGCACCTAGTCTGACTTTCCGAGGACAAAAAAAGATTGTCAGGTTTGATGCGTCTTTTCATTTTCTTAACAAATATTTTTAGTTGGGTTGCTGAAAGGCAACACAAATGCTAACCATTGATGGGGTTTCAACACATCACACTCGAATACTTCCTCACAGCAGTTAATTTGAACCTGCCTTTCAACTCTTGAACCTGGAAAGAACATGCAAACTGCACATGGAAAGCTTGGCTCCAAGGGTTGTGTGAAGAATTCAGGAGTACTTATTGACTCTGACCTAAATTTTAAATCACATATCAATCAGATCACTACGACAGCATTTTTCACTTAAGAAATATAGCAAAAACTAGAGCTCTTATAACTTTGCAACATGCTGAAAAATTAGTTCATACTTTTGTTTTTAGTTGAATAGATTACTGCAATGCACTCCTCTCAGGACCACCCAAAAAAAAGACATCAAACAATTGCAACGAGTGCAGAATGCAGCTGCCAGAATCTTAAATAGGAAAAGAAAATCCAAGCACATCTCTCCAGTTTTGATGTCACTACGTTGGTTACCTGTGTCATTCAGAATTGACTTTAAAATACTGCTTATGGTTTACAAAACTTTAAATAATCTGCTCCATCCTATACTTCAGAATGTCTTACACCTTACACTCCAAATCGTAACCTTAGATCTTCAAATCAGTGTCTGCTTAGAATTCCAAGAGCTAAACTTAAAAGAAGTGGTGAGGGGGCCTTTTGCTGTTATGCACCTAAAATCTGGAATAGCAGACTGATAGGAATTCACCAGGCTGATATTGTGGAAAACTGCTAAAAACACATTACTTTAACATGGCTTTCTCATAGCTTCATTTTAGTATAACTCTGATATTCTGTATATGCATTTAATTATCATTATCATTCTTGGTGGCTCCATAATCCGTACTAACCCCTCCTTTCTCTGCTGTTCTTTTTCTGGTTTTCTGTGATGGCCTTCTACGCCACCACCACCTGATCAAAGCACCGTGCTGTCCCTACATTGATGGATTAAAGGCCAGAGGTCCAAATGTCCATCATCATCAAATTCTTCCACATTAAGCCTGAAAGCCATGAGGACTGATTGAGGTCATTTATATTAAGTATGGGGCTGGGTGGTCTCCTGGCCTCGGAACCCCTGCAGATTTTGTTTTTTTCCTTGAGCCCTATGGAGTTTTTTTGTTTTGTTTTTTATTCATCTTTCTTCATCTTGTAAAGCACTTTGATCTACATAATTTGTATGAAAATGTGCTATATAAAGAATGTTTTTGATGTTGTTGTGTGCCACTGAATCTCACCCATCTTTAATTAAATCTTCCCATTTGCACTCCATATGTTTTGCTACAGGTAATCTATTCTTTTAAAAAAATCAATTAAATTAAACAGCCAGGGTACTTTGGTCTGGCAGCCCTCCTCCCGGATGAAGCACCTCTGCCATTTCTAAACCTAATTACTCCATCATGTAGATAAGTCAGCCAGTTTGCAGCTGCCTACAGGCCTCCGCTGTTTCATGACCTAAAAACAAGTGCTGAATGAATTCTCACATTCAGGTAGTGAATAAGTGAGGTGACCTGGAACTGAAAATGTTCTGTAGGGCCCAAGATGGGTGAGAATGTTCATTTGGCAGGTGTAATGGACAACAAACCATACAGATCTGTAAATCTGCGTGATACTCATTAGAAGACACCTCAGCTTGAAGAGGCAATGAACACTGTGCTCCAACATCTATGACAACATGTCAGGCACAGATGAGGAGTTAGCTCTGCGCTTTCCTGAATTATGAGTTACATTTTGTGACCATCGATGTGATGACAATTCCACAACTCATACTCATTCAGTACAAATGAAAGTATAGAGTGGTGTATAAAAACACGGATTTCAATTTGACTTTAAGTTTTTTATTCTGATGCCTTAAGCAATTTTACTACAGACTATTCAACAATAGGATAATAAGAAAAACAAAAGAATATTTTATTTGAGGACAAAATTTTGTTTTTAAATATTGGATTGTTTTTTTTTTTCTTAGTCTGATCCCATTTTTTTATAAAATTGAAAACCGTTTATGATCTTACCTTTATTTATCCACGTATCTATCCTTCTCCATGAAAATCTCCATCACTTTTTTCTAAAAATCCCTCCTTATTTTCCTTTAGTTTTAAAAATCTTAATCTTCTATTTTGGCAGTCAAAAAAAAAAATGGACAGCTGCAGTGCACTTGACTTTCTGATATTGCTAACTTATTGGCACCCAGAACCTCCGCCTTGAATAACAGCAGCAACAAGCACCTGTTGGGCTCACATGCGCCCCTTTCAGGGTGGCACGGTACTGTCTGCCTCACCTTGTGCCTTTTCACTGCAGTTTTAATTCCGACCAGCAAAACTAAATACGTCACACACATACATTAAAGATATTAGCCAGACTGTGGAAAGTCAGGGTGTATAATAAACGTGTCTGCAAACATTATACTGGCGACATACACAGAGACAGCAACAGGCACGCGCCAATTGCACGCATCAACCCAGTGTGTGAGGGAGAGTGCAGTCTGAGGTGAGGTGGGGATCGTCGCTGCAGCCCCTCATGTTTCTCAGCTGTATTTGAACAGGAAATGAGCCAATTCAGTGATTTTTGACTATAAAAATGATCACAATTATTGAAATCTTACAGAAAGCAAATTTATAGCACAGACCAGTGGACAAATTTATTTTATGTTATCATTATTAGGTTTTTTTTTTACTTTTCATGATGACAGGTGAGGCTCTGCCTCCCTTGACCACACGTTCCTTGAACTGACTAACAGATTGAAACTGCTCTATACATAAGGTGGTTAGTAGGAAATGGAGTGCTGTCAGGATGGCTGGAACAGAAACTAATGTAGCAGGAAGGGGAATTCTGGATAGTGCAAATGATGTCATCCGGAAGTGATATCAACAGTGGGTGGATCAATGGTGATGTCATTAAGAGCCAAGGTCTTTGGCTGGGCTGCAGAGGGATAAGAGGAGAGAGGATCAGATGAGAACACCAACCCAGAGTCTGTCTGACATTATAATACTATCTGAGTCTGTAAACTGCCCCACATACACATGTGTGTGACACAACCCTCTTTGCTTTTCACTGGGGTGCCAGTTAATCAAAGTGTGTTTGTGTGGCTTTACTCTTTACCTGCTCCATCATCCAAAGACTAACATGGTGTGGTTTTATATTTGTGTCCTCTGTGATGGACAGGCATGCAGTATTGGAGTAAAACAATGTTTTTAACATTATTATTAGAATTATTCGGATGAGATGCAGCTTTTAAGTAAATAAAATATGCAAACAAAATTACTGATCTTATGATAGAAAGGCTAATATTTATATCAATGGTGCTTATGACAGGCATCTGACATGGCTGAGCTGGGCAAGTGTTTTGAGGTGGGATTTTAGTCAGCATGCATATTGCATATTAAGGAACTGTTTGAGGGCTGACCAGAGGTATGCACGTGCAAAACTAAATACTTGTATAGTGACATGACTAAAATAGATAGATAAAATAACCAGTGTGTGTGTGTGTGTGTGTGTGTTGTAAGAAGATATCAAATAAATGATAAGGATCCTTTAGTTCAGCAGGACTTTCGAAAGAAGTGCTCTCATACTGTGTCTTGTATACTCAGCCTTGATGAGGTCATTGTTTTATAAAAGGATCTGTCACATGTATATGTTTTCATTTATTTAACTCCTAGAGTTTGATATGTCTGCTTTCTCTGCAAAATATACAGATATACAGGTTAAATTAAAATGAGATTTGTGATTGCCTCAATGAAACAACCTCGTGCTTACTGACAATGGCAATCTCCAAGGATCTGGGGGTCACTTTCCCATCTAATAGTAGTAAAAATTCCACAAGAAGATCTCCTCATTGTCTTTTTGGTTACACCTAGACAACAATGAGACCAGAAAGAAGTGAAATGGAGACATTTTCTTTTGTCTCATGCTTCTCAGATCTTTCTCCTGAGAAGAAATACCCCAGCATTCTCACAAGGGTCTCTTCTTGAGCTTCAGCACAGATCTCAGCAAAGTCACACAATGAGCTCAGATTTTCCAAGTAGAGTTTCGACATTTTTCTTTTTACGATTTAAAACTATTTACATTGTGTGCTCAGTAATACATCGTCACACATGTGCAAGTAGGAGACAACTAAAGGGCCTGAATAATGGTAATTCCACCTCCAACCGAGGGACGGCGGGGTGCACTAACTGTCTTTCTCAATCCCTTGCAGACCATTTTCGGGGAAGATATTACAGGGTGGCCCATGAAAAAGTAGCCCGCCTTCCTGCCAGAGTGGCGCGCCGATTGACTACCCTCATCACGAAAGCTGTGTAGACGTAGTGCAAACGTGTGAGTACGAGCGACGTATTCCATTCCACAAAGAATCATTTTCAGCACTTTCTGTAAAGATTTTTGCATTTCAAGTTCTTTTTTTATGGAAGGGTGCCTTTTTTTCCCCAGGGAGGCGGGCTACTTTTTTGTGGGCCACCCTGTACTTCTGGTTCCGGAGCCTCTGATGCCATCACTTCTGGTGCCCCCGCTGATGTCACTTCCAGTGTGGGCAAATAAAGGCGCCATCTTTACTGTCAAGACTCAGTTCAGTTGTGGACTTCGATCTGTAAAGATCTTTACTAAATCTTAACCATTTGCAGCCAGGACATAATATACGGGTGGCTGCCCCAAACCTTCTTGATGTCTTTGTGTGCCCTTTGTGACAAAAAATAATGTGCAATGTATGGACGGTTGTTTGTGGCAATACAATATTTTATTAAAATTACCAAACTGTAGTCCTTGCTTCAGAATAATACTATGAGCTGCTCTAATTTATATTGCTGTGCTCAAATTAGATGATGCCCAGGCTGGAAGAAAACTCAGGTAGTGTGGTGTACTGATCAAGACTTTGGGCCTAACAAATACCACTACTACCACCTGTGTGATCACAAGCAAGTGTATTCACCTGCCTGTGCTCCAAATGCAAAAGCAAAAGAAGTGTTTCCTAGATTTAACAGATCCTGTCTTTTGACATCCCACCAGCTTTGACCCCCTAAAAAGACAAGAAAAAACTCCCAAACTAAAAACCTTGTAGGGAAACAAAAATGAAGATATCTTGGGGAAGGCATTTCAGACAGACCCCACCTTCCAGGTCCAGATAAAGGTATTGTGATAAGAGCAACACAGATACATAAAAAAGGTTTGGGGCAGCCACTCATATATTATGCTCTGGCTGCAAAGGTTGATTTTTAGTTGAGTTGTGTTCAGGTTGAAGTCCAAAATAGAACTGATTTCAGTTTAACAAGATGGCGGATTTAAAGGCCACGGCAGGAAGTGATGTCATTGAGGCCAGAACCAAAAGGGACGTCCTCTGGAACGAAAGTGACGTCATTCGTGGCACTCAGATCAGTGATGTCATCAATGGTGCCGGGACCGGAAGTGATGTCATCAAAAGTGTAGCCACCTAGTGGGATTTCCTGAGGATAGCCTGCAGAGGACGTTGAGAGAAAGTTAGTGCAGCTCGCCACCCCCTGGTCTGGCGTGGCATTACTATTATTTAAGCCCAATAGCTGCTTCTCATGCACACGTGTATGACAGTAGTAATCCAATAATAAGTAAAAAAATATGAAGTTTTAGAAGAGATTAAAATTAGACTAGAAAGAGATCTCACAAAAATTCACCATGCTTTTCAAACCAAAGTCTCAATTTTGACTCCTTTTACCTCGTCAGTCAGTTTGCAGCTGCCCACAGGCCTCCGCTGTCCTATGGCCTTTCCAGAACCTCGTATCTCCTTTTTAGCTAACCGTTTGTTCTCCTAAGGAAATTTAGGAGAAATATCTGGAGCAAAGCTGATTCCTAAATGGAACCTCTTTTAGGTCTCGTGAGCCATCAAAGATCAACCTTTGAGCAGTAACATTTTCCCACAGGAGGTTCTGCGGGGACACAAGGTGATGCTTTTGTGCAGCCCCCAGAGTGGCAGAAAAAAATGAAACAGAAGGAAAGGTGAATGACAGTCAGCCATAGCCTCAGAAGTGTGCAGGCTCAACACAAGACAGTGAAAAGATTTTAATTATAGCAGCAATTATCAAAAATATAAGCAGGGGTTGTTACCGTAAAAAGACAAATTCCTGTTTTGCTAAGCCAGAAATGCAAGACAAGAATTAGAAACCTTTTCATGACAAGAAAGACAGAAATATGACAACAGAAATGTGCAGAGAAGAGCAGGTGAAGTATTTTCTCCAAACACAATAAATTTAAATTACAGAATCACAGAAATTTACATGTCATGCTGTTGAATAAATGTGTCACTCATTCCTGGAACTCTGGGAAAGTTGCCTAGGTAATAAGCTGATGCTTTTGCCACAAAACAGCAGGGCTCATGAACAATCCAAAATGGCGTAGCTGGAAGACAATAACGATGTTTCATTTTCAAGGAATGGTAGATAGAGAAAAACTAATGTGAATATTTGGATTTGCTGTGTATAAAAAACAGAGTTTTGTCACACGTATTTCAAAAAAGCACAAAGAGAAAAGTACAGATACTTAATAAAATATACTCGTTATAACACCTTTCACCACTCACGTTCACATGGGTGAGTATTGCGGGATGTGCTTGTCACACGCGGCTAATAGGCTAAGGCTGGGGTCGGCAACCTATGCCATGCTTGGCATGAGGAACGATTTTCAATGGCACTCTGATTGAACTGAAATATAGTAAAATATTATATTTTAATTACAGCGCATGCATTCATGCCCTGACCTACTTTTTGCGTATGCAACTCACATATAAATGGAAACCATGTGTTCAGTGCAGGCTGTGGAATGTTAAAACAAATCTCGTTATTATATTTTAATTACTGCGCATGCATTTGCGCTCCACGTCCCCACCTACATTTGCGCATGTGACTCACATGTAAAGGGAAAGCATGTGATCAGTGCAGGCCATAGTATGTTAAAACAAACCTCTTGTTATTATTAAGTAATATACTGCCCTTCAAAACTCTTGGACGAATGAATATGGATTCGTACAACAAAAGGATCGTGCTGTGTGTGCGTTATGCTGTTAAAGTGTTGAGTGTTGTATGTCAAGTTTACAAAGACATTATCAAACTACGTCCACGTCTAAAAACTCTGATGAGAAAAGTGAAGCTATTAAAAGGGTTGTTTATGGCTTTAAGAAACAAACTACTTATTTTAGTCAAATAATTGGAAACAAAAATAAATTCATCGAATGTAGTTATAAAAAATTAGACAAAACTTTCTTTTCACATATGATCTTACATATGTTAAAATGTTGAATGAGCAATACCGTATTTACGCGTGTACCACGAGCACATGTTTTCCCGAAAATTAGCATTATAAAATCAGGTGCGCGTCATACACGAGGAAATGTAATTCTGTAATGTTTACTTCAGGCAAGCAGAAGAAGTAAACATTACGGAATTACATTTCCTCTCTCTCTCTCTCTCTCTCTCTCTCTCCTTCTCTATCTCGCTCGCTCTCTCTCTCTTGCTTGCTCTCTCTCTCTAAACGCTTACTATACAATCAGAACGCGCTTCATACATGGAGCAAAATGATTTTCGCGATTTTCTTTGTAAAAATTAGAATGTGCGTCTTACATGAGGGTGCGTGGTACACGGGTAAAAACGGTAATACAAGGTCCAGTTATAATGGGCTTCAAAAGTTATTACCAGACCAATTCTGATACTAATATATCTAACAAAGGTAGAATTATGTTGGCACGCTGAATAACATTATAATATAGGGTCGGCACAACACCACTGAAAGGTTGCCGACCCCTGGGCTAAAGTATTGTTTAAGGGCATATCTTGTCTATCAATTACAAAAAAAATCTAAAAAACATATGTATTGTCTTTTGAAAAAAACTTACACAAACATAAAGGAACAGCATTTCATGATAAAACAGTTCCTCCGGGGTTGGCTCCTGCTATCTTACTTGAAATTAGTAGAAAAAAGAAAGGAGATAAAATGAATGGCTGGATTAGATGACTTTTAATATGAAATTATCTAAAGGCAGGTTATGCACACCTTATAGTAAAGTGAATCCAATGGTCCACATTTGAGCATCTCATCTATGTTTGTTCCACCTGAAGCTGATTTTGCTCCTAAACAGGCTGACAGAAGACCATCAGGGATTTGATTAAATTGAGGGTTACAGAAACTGAATTTTGCTTTGATAAATTCACATATTTGTCTCTACATGATTTAACAAATGCTTGCTTGCTATTGCCAAATGCGTGAACAGTGATTTATGTGCAGACACATGTGTCACTTTCATTATTCATCGTTCTTGATGAGCACACTAGGAGTCACCCCTTAGCAGGTGGCTGGATACTGAATGACAGCTCACAACATCGTCTTCATATCAACGGACTACGTGTCACTTTCCTGACAAATGAGGCTTTGTTCTTCGTCATTGATTTCCCATCAGCAGCATCAAAATGTTATTACCAGGTGGAGATGTGTAAAGACAGCTGTTACAATGCTGACAAAGTTATGTCAATCAAGTTATTGAAGAAATGGCAAAAAAAGTTCACAGTTATTGAGACTATCACGTATGAAAAATGACCCTCATACTCCCACCATCCAGATGCTTAGGGGGCTTTGCTGTCCTCAGTGCAGCACAGATAAATAGCGGCTACCCTCTACTGTTGCTCCAGAGTCAAGTGGCTGGAGCTGTTTAGATCTATTCTGCAAAATCCAAATAGGAACAAAATCCAAAGAGCAGGAGACAAGTAGATGATGTAAAATGGCAAGTCTTGTTGAGCTCTGTGCAGCCCATCGATATAACTCATAAATGTCATATTAACAGCTGTTCCTATTAGCAGTGGCACATCTTTGTGCCTGCCATATTGGAGCAGTCCAGTTCCTTTTTAAACAAATGTGATAACAGATGGAGCAGTGATGTAACTTTTTTATTTCTTAATCGATTTTCACAAAATGTGTTTTGTCATTATGATTAGACATACCAACATGTGTAAGAAAGAGATATAGCCAACAGCCGAAATATAGCAAATTTTATAATTTACGTGGGGTATTATTTGTAAAGGTTTTATTATTAATACCTGAAAGAACCAGTCATCATGTCAGATTATAAATACTAGGGGGCTTTGCCCCCTGCTCACTGCCTGTACAGCAGCTGTCCTTTTGTCTCACTGCCTTGTCTCGCGGGACGTTAAAGTGTCTCTGAGAAAATCACGTCTTGTCTCCTTCCAAGATTTTTTTTATAATAGAGCGAAATAAATAAATGCTAATACTATTGTTTCTCAAAAGAAACACACAGATAATAATAATATGATCTCTCTTCAGCCTTTCAAAACAGATAGCTTTAATACGTAGTACACATTATAATGATAATAACGATAATATTTCAAAGCTAGTGGCAGATCACAAAAAAAAATGTTCAAAAAGTAATTAAAATGAACAATGGTTGAAATAAATTCTTTATCTCCCATTTGGAGAAAAATCTTTTTAATAATTGTCTTTAAGGTTACCTGAAATGATTTCACTATCCATCCTGTGATTGGTGCTAGTTTATATACTGCCAGTTATTAACTTTAACATGATAAGCCTAAAATAGAGTAATGCCAAACTGTATAAAACAGTATCACGTAACTATAATACATCTTGTTCTTGATCTGTGTCCAATAAATAAATAAATAAAAATGCGGTATGCACAGGTACTGTCATGCATGCGCATGAGGTATGTAATACAGCTCTGGGAGACATTAACATAGGAGACTGTCTTTACTTTTGTTTTGTAATATGCCAAAGAGCACTTCATTTCTTTTATGTGTTTTTTTGTCAGTATTAAATGACAAATGGCAAGGCTGGAACCCCAGCATTCTGTGGGACTCAGCATAGTACAAAATCATTAAAATAGCATCAGTTCATAAAAGCATGCTCACAAATTCAAAATGTAATTTTCTTTTATTGGAAACTTGAGCATTAGATCAGCAGAACAGAGACACACCTTCATAAGTAGAGGGACGAGTTGTTGCTAAACCCTCAGAGATAGATAGATAGATAGATAGATAGATAGATATGAAAGGCACTATATGATAGATAGATAGATAGATAGATAGATAGATAGATAGATAGATAGATAGATAGATAGATAGATAGATAGATAGATAGATAGTTGCTATCTATAGCTTATGCCTCCTCCAGACCGCGAGGGGGCGCCCGTCCTGTTTATGTTGGGGGCCTCGGGTACAGGGCTTGGAAGCCCAGCCCTGTAGGGGCCCGTGGCCACCGCCAGGCGGCACCCCAATGCCTGCATATCCCTGGAGCCCAGCACTTCCGCCACACCAGGAAGTGCTGGGAGGAAGACGACAGGGACACCTGGACGGCTTCGGGCGCAGCGGCACTTCCGCCACACTGGGGTGTGGCTATGACTGATTGCCGGGAAGCAGCTGGAGCCCATCCGGTTCCCATATAGGGCCGTCTCCCTCCAGTCAGCAGTGGATGTCGGGTGGAAGAGGACAGAACTGGAGAGAGGACGGGAGGCGGCCAGGAGAAAGGCATTGGACTTGTGTGGCCTGGACATTTGGGGGAACGGTGCTGGAGGCACTGGGGGTGCACGTGAGCACAAATTTGTAAATATTATTGTATAATAAACAGTGTGTGGTGGAACTATGGTGTCCGTCTGCCTGTGTCCGGGTCCCAGTTTACAATAGATAGATAGATAGATAGATAAATAGATAGATAGATAAGGCACTACAGTATAGATAGATAGATAGATAGATAGATAGATAGATAGATAGATAGATAGATAGATAGATAGATAGATAGATAGATAGATAGATAGATAGATAGATAGATAGATAGATAGATAAGGCACTACAGTATAGATAGATAGATAGATAGATAGATAGATAGATAGATAAGGTACTACAGTATAGATAGATAGATAGATAGATAGATAGATAGATAGATAGATAGATAGATAGATAGAGCTCAGTTTTTATCCCATGACTGCGCTACCCCACTCTCAACTTGTACTTTTATTTTCCCAAACAATACATTATTGTTTGGGAAGGTGAAGTATTGAAGTAGAAGGTGGCAGGAGCTGCTCAAGGGTCCAAGTCTCTCCAAAGAATACAGGCAGCTAGTAAGAGGGACAGCTTCTCTGTTTAGTGTGCACAGGAGAGGAAGGCAGGAGATATTTGGAGCACAAATACAGCAGACTGCTTGGTAAAGTGTTGACGGTCATATTATAATATGCTGTAGTGAATGCCCAGAATTCCTTGTATTTGCAATGTAGTGATCAAAATTTCATCAACTACCTGGTCTGCCTAAAATACTTGAAACTTTAAATATAAAAAATCTGAAACAGCGTAAGCCACCCAAATTCAGGGTGTTGATAAGAAATATAATGAGGTAAAAGTACATAATAAACAAAAATAGCTGCTTCACATATTTAAATTTTTTAAACGTGTTCTTCAATTCTGATATTTAAAGTCAATATTTTCATTGTTCACATTCTGGTAAAGGTCTATAGAAGGTTCAAAAAATTAAAAATGATATCATATTCTTAGTCACTGACCTTGAAATAGTCTAAAATGACTATGTTTATGTATGAAATATGAAGTTTTTCCATTTTTATTTTTATTTGAAGAAAATAACATTACTCACAATCAACTTATACAACAAATGACTTCATAGTCAAACTAGAATAAATAATGAAAAACCAGCAGAAAGTTAAAAAAGAAAGCAGGAAGAAAAACCAAAAAAAAGAAAAACCAAATAAAATAGAATTGAACCGCACCTGAGAGAAAGGAGAAAGAGGGGAGAGCCAAGAGCAGGGGCAGAAGTAATTTGAAAAGAAATCCTTTTCGCCGATATAGATGCTTATTCTAAAATTTTAATAATAAAATCTTGCTGTATTATAAAAAAAAAAAGTTGTGAACAGATCCTCTAAGTGAGAACTTGTTTTTTTTTCCCAATTTCAAATAGTACAGAAGATCAGTTACCCACTGACTTATAACAGGTGAGCTGGGATTCTTCCGGTTGAGCAAAACAAGTCCACACGCTAATAGTGTGGTGTCGGCCATTACAATTGATTTGTCCATCTTCATGTTAAGCCCATCCAGGAGCCCACCAAACACAGCTATGAATACGTTTGGAGTGATTGTGACACCAAGGCTCTCTGATAGGCATTCAAAGATTTTGGTCCAGAATCATGTGGCCCAGTGAGCCTGGAGCGAGATGGCAATGTTCACAGGTTGGATCTTGGCCTGGATGCATTTTGGATAATTTGTCATTTTGAACTTTCTGGGAGTGGCTCTTAGAGTGTTAGGATCACCTGCAAAGAACAACATATCAAAACAGCATTCAATTCATGATGAACGTCCACAAAATAACATAAAATGACACTTCACATACCTGCTGTAATGAAATCCTGGGGTCAGTTGAAGTGGCATGCAAAACTTGAAGTCCTTCTGATGATTTTTGCTGAAAACATCTATTGGTTTACTCTTCATCATGAAGGTGTCATTTTATGACCAAAATATGGTCCTAAAATGGCCTCCAAATGAGGACCAAAAACAGAGGGAATTTCAAAAGGCTTGATGTCTTCCATAACTGGACATTAACTCAATTTCAAACAGAATACTTTATAACTTTTTTTTTTGTACTAGTGAGTCAGGCGAAAAAATAAAAACATGTACGTGATTTCAAAGCCTGATTTCAGTATCTTACATACATCTTGTCTATTTTATTTAAATGTACAGTCATGGTTGAATGACTTAACAATGACCAACAGTGTTGCGTTGTGCAAGTTCACACCTCACATTAACTCGCTCAAAGTTCAGTTTACACAGATTAAAATGAATAAATTCACGTTCGAAGTTCACCATTTCAATTTTGAACTAGTTCATGTTCAGTTCATTTTGTATTTTTTAAGGAGTGAGAATAAATTACCTATGAGTTTACTTTTTCAATTTTGCTTGCCTTATATTAGGCTATTAAAGTGTTCTTGAATAAAATACAATAATTATGAAGACTTTTTTTATTTAAATACACTTTATTGAGTTATACCCAGCAACAAACACATATAACCATGTATGCTAATATCCTCCCGGTCAAAAAATAAATTAAATAGCAAGTATACATATAAATTACCGTGTGACACAAATGGTGTCTGTAGAACCAGCGTGTAAATGAACTCACCCATTACGCCGCCAGTCAAAATTCACGTCACAAATTGCATGTGCAATGGGGAAAAATATAAAGTGGCCTCGCAAAGTACAACGCTTTCCTAAAAGCGAAAGCAGAGCTTCACCACATGCTCGTGTCAGTGGGGTTGCAGCTTAAGCACAAGCAGGCAGACACAGACAGTGCCTATTTGATTTCACATTATTTTTTCCGAATACAAAACAAATGGCAAAACATTCGTAAGAAATAAATATTCGTAAAAATCCACTATTTGTGTTTATTGGATTCGGCTCCACCCTGACATTACAGGGTAAGGCAAAACGTTTAATCTGGACCTAAACCAGCTGCTGAATATCACATAAAACTGAACTCGCTCACGTTCAAGTTCTTCACTACGTTAAGTTCACCGTCCTTAGAAAAATGAGTTTGATCAATGAACGCGCTCTTTTGAACTAGCTCATGAACAACACTGATGACCAATATGACTGTTGATTAGAAAGTTTGAGCAGATAGTCTAAATATAACCCCATCAAATCTCATGAAGTATTAATAACAAGAAGTTTTGTTAATATTAATATGTAATTACACATGATAGAGATGAAACAGAGCACACAACTGTATCAGAAATGGGAAACAATATTACTTACATCCACACGACAAATAATGAATCTTTAATAAATATTGTCATGTTTATGAATTTATAAAAACTAAGATATCAATACATTGTTGATTTTGCCTTTATTATAGGCTGACACAGTTAACTAGGCTGTGCTGGTAACGGAAAACACAAACTTGTAATAAACTTTAAACACACATAAAAGAGCTCTCAACGGCCTGAACGGATCCTTTACTGCCATGTCTTCAGGTTTCTCCTCACCTTGCATTTACAGGCTGTGCAGTTTGGAGGCATTCTGTCAAAGTTTCAGGTCAGATTGATGCGCCTTTAAAATGAGAAGTCGATTGCTCCAAGATGCCCAGTCTACTGACGTGCCAGCCTGAAACATCTGTGTGTGTGTGTGAGAGTGTGTGACTGTATGTGTGTGCGTGTGTCTGTGTGTGTGTGTGTGTGTGTGTGTCCATATTTCTTTTACAAATCTAATGCAGTAGCTGAACCACAATTGAATATGCAGCCATTTTTCAATTTAAAATGAATTCACAGCCAGGTCACTGTTAGGTAGCTTGGTGGCCCGATGGTTAGCACTGCTACTTCTCAGCTCCTTAAGCCCATGTTTGAGTCCCAGCTTGGTCTCTAGCTGTGTTGCGTTTGCACCTTCGCCCTGTCTCCTTGTTTCCAGTTTCTCTCATTTTTCACTTTCATATATCATAAGCATGTTTGCTGGATTGACTATTAATTTGAAACTCATCTATGAATGATTGTTGGCATCACCCTCCTGCTCTGGATTGTCTCCAGGCCTGTGTTTTAGTTTGCCCAGGTAGGTTGTGACTTTCCTAGATCTTAAAATGACATTAAGCTGGTTTAATAATTTTAAATAGATCGCAGTTATCCTATGTATTGAAAATCAAAACATTTCCATTTGTAAGATTCTGGCATGCAATTCCAATTTTATGAATTTATAAGGTCCTTAGTGTCAGGTGCACAGAATACACTGAAATTCTTAACCAATGTGTTGCCACTGTCCGGCTCCATGATGAGGGAGTATGACCATCTCGTCTTGAAACCTGTCTTCCATACTTGAAAAATCTCAGATCATACTTCTCATTAAAAGACAAACAGAAATTGGAAATCTGACATTTCAGATGTTGAAACTGCTACTCACGAACAGTCTTTGACAGAGACGACAGTACCGACATCTGCCTCTGTACTCAGTGGCCTTCAAAGGGTCAAAAAACGTCTTTATTTAATAAGTTGTAAGCACAGAGCATTAAAAATGTTCCTTTTAGATTGTTTAATTTAGCTCAAGGTCATGCATGACTCGGATTGTTTCCATTTTGAAATTATTATCATGTGCTATCATTCCCCAAGTGACCCATTTAGTGCCCTGGCTTCACTGCAATGCCGTCTTTAAATATATTTCAAGTAGATTTTTATTTGATTTGTATTTGAAGGACGTCCAACGAACAGAAATTCCTCCCATCCATCTTAATTTAAACATACTTACTTCTATTCAGCCTGTCCTGTAGTGGTGAGAGACAAAAGAAAGAGCCAGACTTGATGGGTCATCAGTCCATTGCAGTCAAAGGAAACTCATAAGACAGAACTGCATAGAATTCTATTAAGGCAACCATCTGAAAGTCACTACACAACATAACTGTCATGCTAAGCTGGAGGTCACGTTAACATTTATTAATTAAAAGGAAGGAAAAGACATAACCAAAGCACAGGAAAAGGTTAAATACCAGATGATCAAAAGCACAGCAACCAAAACCAAAAGAGGAGACAAGAATCAAGCCAAAAGCCCAGCAATGACAGGTAAAGTGGTAAGCGCAAAAGTTTTTCAAAATAAAGGTTTTAGGAAACCATTAACTTGGATACAGAAGTCTAAAGTCTGTCACATCATAAGCAACGTGTCACGACCATCAAGGGCATGCTGCTTACAATGAGGAAGCAGTTCTACTGAAGGGACTACAAAATGGTGCCTCCTGATAATAAGCAAACATGACAACGAAAATGGCCCAAATATGAAATGAAATTGAAATTACGTTCTGTCACGCACTTGTTCCTAGAGGACAATTTAAGGGCTCTGATGATGGTAATTTTCTGCGGCTCCAGGGGTTGGCGCTCTGTAATAATGCATTTTCTTTTCCTCCCTTTGCAGGCCAGAAGATTGAAGGCTTTTCCACTGCTGACATCACTTCCAGTGTCCATCTGCCTGGACCTGCCTCTTCCTGTTGGAAACAATCATAACGGCAATGTGGTAGATTGCTGGGGTCATTACCTGGCTGGGATGCCTGGAGGGACCGGAAAGGGACAGTAATAGCTTCCAGGTCACGAGGGGGCAACCGCCCTGGACAAAGAGAAGACCACGGGAAAGGGACAAAGAGGTTCTGGCCTGTTGGGAACCGTGACCACCGCCAGGGGGCACCTTAAGCCTCGTTGGACCCACATAACTGTCACTTTCGCCACACCAGGCAAGATGGTGGATGAAACTGCCAAGGATGCCCAGAGTGCTTCCGGTGCAAAGTGCATCACTTCCGCCACACCGGGAAGTGCTGCCGGAAGATTGTCAACAGCCACCTGGAGCACATCCGGGCAGGAATAAAAGATGCTGCCTCCTTACAGTCGGGGAGCCAGAGTCGGGAGTGGGAGTAGGACAAAGCTCCCAGGAGGAGAATAGAGGCGGCCAAGGACTGAGATATAGAAGTCAAATTGTGGTGATTGAATTGCTGTATGTATTGTGTGTTGTTCAGGACTGTAAACCTGAGTTTATTGGTGCTTAATAAACGTGGGCATTTTATAAAGATGTGGTTTCTGACTGGTGGTGTCCGGGCAAGTTTCACAACAGTCAGAACCAGACTCTAACTCTGAAAAGACATTTTTGCAATGCTTGTTAATCATGTTTTTTTTTTTTTAATTTCAGTTATGCAGGGTGTCACAAGAATGAGTCAAAGACATCATGAAGGTTTGGGGCAGCCACCCATATATTGTTCCAAGGCTGCAAAATAGGTTTAAATTAAAACAGAGATGTTCACAGATATGAGTTCAAACCAGGTCTGAGGGTATGGCAGCAAAGATGGTGTCTTTATTAGGCAGTACAGGAAGTGACGTCATCAGTGCCAGAACCAGAAGTAATGCCATCGGAGGCACTAAATCCAAAAGTCATCATCAGCACCGGAAATGGAAGTATTGTCATTGGAGGCACAGGCACCAGAAGTGATATCATCGGAGACGCGGGAGCCAGAAGTGACGTTGCCATTGGCGCCTGAACCAGAAGTGATGTCATCAGAGGCACCGGAAGTGGAAGTGACGTCATCAGAGATGCAGGAAGCAGGTGAGATTTCCTGAGAAAGATCTACAAGGAACTGAGAGAGACAGTCAGTGCACCCTGCCGCACCCTGGTCTGGCGTAGAATTATTATTACTCAGGCCCTTTAGCTGCCTCCTACTCGCACGTGTGTGACAGGGGTTTGCCTATTAGTGGCCCAACCCATCATATCATTTCTGTCTTGTTCTTACAATACATAATGAAAGACTGATAATGAAAGAAATGGATTTCTTAAAAAAAAACACTAACTTTTACAAGTAGCAAAAATTTACACCGGGTGTTACAGACTCAAATCAAATGCATGTTTTTATTATACAGTTATATGAAAAAGCTTTGGAACCCCTCTTAATTCTTTGGATTTTTGTTTATCATTGGCTGAGCTTTCAAAGTAGCAACTTCCTTTTAATATATGACATGCCTTATGGAAACAGTCGTATTTTGGCAGTGACATTAAGTTTATTGGATTAACAGAAAATATGCAATGTGCATTATAACAAAAATAGACAGGTGCATAAATTTGGGCACCTCGACAGAGATATCACATCAATACTTAGTTTAGCCTTCTTCTGCAAATCTAACAGCCTCTAGACGCCTCCTATAGCCTTTGATGAGTGTCTGGATTCTGGATGGAGGTATTTTTGACCATTCTTCCATACAAAATCTCTCCAGTTCAGTTAGATTTGATGGCTGCCAAGCATGGACAGCCTTCTTCAAATCATCCCATAGATTTTCAATGATATTCAAGTCAGGGGACTGTGACGGCCATTCCAGAACATTGTACTTCTCCCTCTGCATGAATGCCTTTGTAAATTTTGAACAGTGTTGTGGGTCATTGTTTTGTTGGAATATCCAACCCCTGCGTAACTTCAACTTTATGATTGATGCTTGAGCATTATCCCGAAGAATTTGTTGATATTGGGTTGAATTCCTCCGACCCTCGACTTTAACAAGGGCCTCAGTCCCTGAACTAGCCACACAGCCCCACAGCATGAGGGAACCTCCACCAAATTTGACAGTAGGCAGCCAGGTGTTTTTCTTGGAATGCGGTGTTCTTCTTCCGCCATGCAAAGCACTTTTGTTATGACCAAATAGCTCATTTTTTGTCTCATCAGTCCAAAGCACTTTATTCCAAAATGAATCTGGCTTGTCTAAATGAGTATTTGCATACAACAAGTGACTCTGTTTGTGGCGTGAGTGCAGAAAGGGCTTCTTTCTCATCATCCTGCCATACAGATATTCTTTCTGCAAATTGCACTGAATTGTAGAATGAAGTACAGATACACCATCTTCAGAAAGATGTTCTTGCAGGTCTTTGGAGGTGATCTGTGGGTTGTCTGTAACCATTCTCACAATCCTGCGCATATGCAGCTCCTGTATTTGTCTTGGCCTGCCAGACCTGCTGGGTTTAACAGCAACTGTGCCTGTGGCCTTCCATTTCCTGATTCCATTCCTTACAGTTGAAACTCACAGTTTAAACTTCTGAGATAGCTTTTTGTAGCCTTCCCCTAAACCAGGAGACTGAACAATCTTTGTTTTCAGATCTTTTGAGAGTTGCTTTGAGGATCCCATGCTGTCACTCTTCATAGGAGAGTCAAAGGGAAGCACAACTTGTAATTGACCACCTAAAATACCTTTTCTCATGAATGGACACTCCTGTCTATGAAGTTCAAGGCTTAACGAGCTAATCCAACCAATTTGGTGTTGCCAGTAATCAATATTGAGCAGGCATTCAAATCAGCAAGATTACAAGGGGACCCAAATTTTTGCTCAGCCAGTTTTTCACATTTGATTTAATTTCATACAACTAGATACTGCTTCAATAAAAATCTTTGCTTGGAAAACATCTCAGTACTCAGATGTTCCTATGAAATGAAAGACATACCACTGTTATCTTTTTTGTTGAAAGCAGAATAAATTATTATGCAGGCTGAGAGAGGTTCCCAAACTTTTTCATATGACTGTATAGTAGTAATAATAATAATAGCAGCTCACTACTCAAAATGAGGAGAACCCGAACTCAAACCCAGAACCTTTTGAGTAGGGGACAGCAGTTCTTACCTCTGCACCAGCCAAGCAGACACGTCGACTTTGTGTGAATTGATATTTGGGCTTAGGTTTTTACTCATTGACATCAACATGTAAATTGAATGATTTATTTTTCTTACATTATATTCTTGAATAAAAGTGCACTTGTTTTGTTATATCATTTGTGAACATGTTAATTTGATATTTGGACTTCTGTCTTCACACATTATACACTTCACGTCAGCGTTTTGTTATTATTACTATAACATGAAAAAAGTTTCCGTTTTAGTTATGTGTTCGACATTTCCTGTCATCCTACATTTACTCAAATCATTGTAGAAACGCAACACACATGAAACGTATGTATTCCAAATAACGATAGCATTTACCCTTTTCAATTCCAGACACCTCACGCCCAGATAAACAAACTTCAGCTGCATCGGTTGGAGATGGGATAGCAGGCTGGTTGCTGCCAGTGTGGCTGACACACTTGCAAAACAAAGATGCTGATGAAGAGGTGCAAAGGAATTTAAGGTGGCCCAGCACTACGACTTTTTTCATACTGTAGGCTTCATGAATTCTAGTGTTAAAGTCACGACATCCTTAATAAATTATTTTTAAAAACTAACAGGAATAGCATAAAAGCCTTGAAATAAATAATTAAAACATAACATTTGTAGAAACATAAAGGGGAAAATAGGGTCACCGTAGGACTAAACAGTGAGCAAACATTAATTAACAGATGTATGTATAAACCCTCCATGGTAAGCTTATGTTTTGCTGGCTAGTTCCGAACAAGGCCTCTAGATTCACCCCAAGGTGTTTTCTTCACCTCAGTTGTGTCCAACATTAACGAGTAACACACTACTTCATGCTGGCAACACAAGCTCTTTTTCTCTGTAAAGCGTATGTTAATCTCAGCTGAAGTGAGTTAAAACTCTCTTAAGCTATCCAGAGGTGGTCTCTTGTTTGTGATTCATGTATTTAATTATAGAATGTAGAATCTTGAATAACAAGAGTTTGTAAGTAATGGCAACAGACAAGTCTTAGGACCCCCCTGCATCTCTCCACCAAAAATATAATAAAAGTGACAGCATACACAAATCAAAAAAAAAAAAAAGTAACAGTCTTGTCCCACAAGTGCATCACACAATTTCAATAACCACACAAGCAATAAAGAAAACACCTCAAATGGAGGAGCCTCCACAGTAGGGTAGCACAGCATGTTGCCACACAGGATCGGGCAAAAGAGACGGGCACTCCTCCTGAAAACCAAACCTGTCTGAATAAATCCAGCAAAAGAGTAAAAAGTACTGTGATAGGCAAGACAGCCAAAGTGGAGGCAGACGCATGTTCCTCGGCTCACAAATTTTGAAGTAATGGCCTGCTTTTTGGAATCAAAACACCCACAAAATGTAAAGCATTTTAATGGTTCAGGTGACTGACAGCTCAGCTGCCAGTCTTTTAACTGTCAAAAAACAGTCAGAAGTGCAGACCACTGAACTGTTCAGATCAGTAAAGGTGTCAGAGGAGAACATTTTTGTGAAGTGGGTGGTTTTCTTTTTCTCTTAGGCAAAAACAGGTTGTGGTGGACAGCTGGGGGTTTGTGATGGGTCCACAGCTCGTTGAGCAAAGGCCATTCATTTTAAATAATCACCGCACCCGAGGCGGCTTCGTGGGGGGGGGCGATGTTGTAGCGAGCCGCGGGGCAGTCGTCGTTGTGGGCGTTTTTCACCGTGTGCACAGGTGAGGAACTGCCCACATCCGTGATTGCTCCCGTGGCTAATGCTACAGATGGAATGGCCCCTCACGTTTTAAAAGAAGCGCGAGTTGGTTTTGCGGGAGGGAAAAGAAACGATCAGAGAGAAAAAGGAAAGGAAAGAGGACGGAGGTTAGAGGGAGCGAGGAAGCATGCGGTGCAGGAGAGACAGACACATGGAGCGTGCGTGTGGTGAGCGCGCGATCGAGCGCTCATGGGCAGCTGCAAGGAAGCTGGGTGTTAGGCCGACACCCAGGCGCTTGAGTTGAGGTTGCTCCCGCTGAGCGACCATGTAGCGGGAGTGATCAGGTGAAAGCGACGGGCCGCAGAGAAGCCGCGGAAAGGCAGCGGAAGTCGGGAGACTTGGTGGTTGGAATCCCCAACGTGAGCGACCTGGCCGTTGGTGGAAACCAAGTTCTCCGAGGCTGGGATGAGTGCCATACCGGAGCCAGGGTTCGGGAGGTCTCCAGTCTCATGCGTGTGTTTCAGGAGGGCAGCTGCAGAGACCGTCTTGCCTGCTGCTTGGCCCAAACGGGATAAGCAGGTGAGACGCTAACAAACGCTAATAGACGATGCACCGGATTTGTTTGTTGTTTTAAGACTGCTTCCTAGAGAAGATTTTAACCTCTTGTTTTAAAGGATTGTCTTTTCTTATTGTTGTTTTAACCTCCACGTTTTTTTTCATTTTATGGATTTATTTATTGAAGAACTGCACTATTTATGGGACACTGTTTTTGTTGACTGTTTTAATAAAAGCACTTTTGCACTTTCTACCTTCCCCTTGCTCAGTAATTTGCCTCCATTGACTAGCTCACTCGGTTACATTATCAACGGTGTTGGGTTCAAGGGTTTTCAAACAGCCAAGGGAGTGTGGAGCCAGAACCCACATCGTCACAGGGTTATGCCCAGCTGGGGCGCCTGGAAGGACCGGGAGAGGGACCATACAGTTAGGTCCATAAATATTTGGACAGAGACAACTTTTTTCTGATTTTGGTTCTGTACATCACCACAATGAATTTTAAACGAAACAACTCAGATGCAGTTGAAGTGCAGACTTTCAGCTTTAATTCAGTGGGTTGAACAAAACGATTGCATAAAAATGTGAGGCAACTAAAGTATTTTTTACACAATCCCTTCATTTCAGGGGCTCAAAAGTAATTGGACAATTGACTCAAAGGCTATTTCATGGGCAGGTGTGTTCAAGTCCGTCATTATGTCATTATCAATCAAGCAGATAAAAGGCCTGGAGTTGATTTGAGGTGTGGTGTTGCATGTGGAAGATTTTGCTGTGAACAGACAACATGCGGTCAAAGGAGCTCTCCATGCAGGTGAAAGAAGCCATCCTTAAGCTGTGAAAACAGAAAAAACCCATCCGAGAAATTGCTACAATATTACGAGTGGCAAAATCTACAGTTTGGTACATCCTGAGAAAGAAAGCAAGCACTGGTGAACTCAGCAACGCAAAAAGACCTGGACGTCCACGGAAGACAACAGTGGTGGGTGATCGCAGAATCATTTCCATGGTGAAGAGAAACCCCTTCACAACAGCCAACCAAATGAACAACACTCTCCAGGGGGTCGGCGTATCGATATCCAAGTCTACCATTAAGAGAAGACTGCAGGAAAGTAAATACAGAGGGTGCACTGCAAGGTGCAAGCCACTCATAAGCCTCAAGAATAGAAAGGCTAGATTGGACTTTGATAAAGATCATCTAAAAAAGCCAGCACAGTTCTGGAAAAACATTCTTTAAACAGATTAATCCAAGATCAACCTCTACCAGAATGATGGGGAGAAAAAACTTTTTGTAAGTAATAATTATATTGAACACAAATACATGTGGAGTTTGCATGTTCTCCCCGTGTCTGCGTGGGTTTCCTCCTGGTGCTCCGGTTTCCTCCCACAGTCCAAAGACATGCAGGTTAGGTGCATTGGCGATCCTAAATTGTCCCTGGTGGGTGCTTGGCGTGTGGGTGTGTGTGTCCTGCGGTGAGCTGGCACACTGCCCAGGATTTGTTCCTGCCTTGTGCCCTGTGCTGGCTGGGATTGGCTCTGGCAGACCCCTGTGACCCTGTGTTAGGATATAGCGGGTTGGAAGATGACTGACCTTTTCCCTAATTTTTGTAACCTTCACTTCTCAAAAACTGGTAACGGAATGTGACAGAGCAAATATGTTGCTAGATTTGCATTCAGCACCCTTAAATCTATAAAGGACAGTTAAAATCTTTGATGGGATCGAAGAAAAAATAATAATAATGAGAAGATGAAAAGAAGCATAGAGATGTGTAAATTACTTAAGAAGAGCACGGAAGCATATCCCCAAACCCCTTATTGCAGTCAAGGCCGGGGGAGCAGGCGCCTATCATGACAACTTAAAGAACTCAATAGGTGTCAATGCTCGCTAGCAACCAGCCCAGAACAAACACACACCCACAGGGCCAATTTAGATTTATTAAACTACACAAGTCTTGGAAAAACACGCATTAAGGAACATTTTAAATGAGAGCAGGGAGAGGACGTGCCAACTCCACGCAGACCTGGATCAGTGAGGGATGAGTGCTAATGGCTGCGTCACCCACCCGTCAATAAGCTCCATAAATCCACATAAAAGTTCTCAAATATGCAGTCTTTTTTAACAAAGCAAATATTTATAATTGAAATACTTAACACCAAAGATACGTGAGAGCAGCAGACGTACACAGAAATTGTGGATAATGTCTGTCTGGAGCTTCTGCATTGCGCTTACAAAGCTTCGCGCGGTCCAAGAGGTTTTAGTCCAATCCAATGGGCTTTAGAGTGTGCTGATGAGATACCTGCGCTCTTTAAAAGTGAGTCACTGAGGAGATTCAGTTTTACTTTTATCACCAGAAGCGAGTGTCACCGAAAGTAAAACCATTCTATGAGATGAGAAAAAAAGGGAGCGATTTGAACTTCCAACGAAAACGATAGCGTTGTCAACAATCCCCGACAGAAAGCTGCGCCCTCCTTCCCAAGCGAAGTTCGTGTGTGCCTTTAAAAGTATGGATTGATGGTTTAATATCTGGCGCAGCCTCCTGGGTGTGTGCGCGTGTTCCATGGGGGGTGTCCAGGCGATGGAGTAAAACGTGCGCTCTCTCTTCACGTCCGCGTCCGTCTTCTCCTGCCGTCGACTTCGCGGTCGCATTTGGATTTTTAAGTAATTAAAGGTTAAAGAAAGAAAAGAAAAAAAATCAAATTTTAAGGTGATTCTAAATAGGAATATCACTACTGTTTTCCTTGGAATAATCAAGGCGCTGTTTGGACGAATGTCTCGTTGCTTTCATTGGTGTCCATAGAGGATCGATATCCCTTTCTTAATTATTTTTTGATAAATTCCGACTTGATTTGTTCTCCTCGTCGAATTGGTCATGGGCTGTGCGCTCTCTGGGACTGGAGTGAATCTGAGTAAAGCTGCGCCAGAATCGAATGCAGCAGGAGCAGCTGGTAGTCACTGCGATTCAGAACCCGCACCCGTCTCCGGGACCGAGTCCGACAGCGTGGACGGGACGATGGCTCGTTCCAACCCGGAACCTTTCCCCTTGTCGGAGGCGCAGAAGGAGCTGATCCGGGAATCCTGGACAATATTACACCAAGATATAGCCCGAGTCGGAATCATCATGTTTATACGGTAAGACGGGTGATTATTCGAGGGAGGGGGAAAACAACAGTTTTGCAAGTGGACATGTATTCTGTAGGATCCGGTGTAACGGCTGAAATGTTATCAAAGTAATGATTATAACCGTTATTTTATAAAATCAACTATATATGTTTTGTTATTTAATAAAGGTGTATATAATGGTTGAAGAATGCTTATAATATTACATTTTCAGCCCCATCCAAATTAAGGGTGGCGGGTTGGAACCCGGCAGGAATCGGGACAAGGCCAGAACCATCCCACCATCCCAGGACGGGGCGAAATCTCCAGTTAGACCCCAATGGTGTATTCCCTTGCTTGAAGCTAATTTAGAACCTCCAGTATATGTTTTATTATTCATTTTTCGTTGCATATTAACGCAGGCACACGTTATCACCTGCTTTCTGGTCTGATTCTATTTTCGTATAAGCACTTCAGATATCGACATTGCATAGTGTGACAACTCAACCGTTCAATGGCTCAACAATTCCGTCTGTTGTGTGAAAAAAAAACATTTAACAGTTATTCCGCAAGCTGTTTTGATTTACGAGACGCTGCAGACGAAAATTCAAGTTATTTCTTGCGCTGCACCCTCCAAATATTTTTAAAATCTGCTTTTTGTAAAGGTTGCGAGGATTCGGAGCCTACCCAGGCAGCATTGGCTATAAGGCGTGGACGGAGCGCCAGCTTTTCGCAGGGCGCACACTCCTACTCACTTCTTCCGTACGATTTGGAAACGGCAATTGGAGTTCGAAGAAAAGGAGTTTGAACAGTAAGAAGCCCATGCAAACATCTGGAAGACCTTATAGATATGTACTGCTGCTGGGTTTTACACGCCACCGCTCGCTCCCTATTCAACAAATGCTTTATGTGACAGCACAGAGCGCGAGATTTGCGACAACCCATCAGCAAAATTCTCAAAACATGAATTCCTAGTTTACAGTCACGGAAGTCCGAATGCATTACGGTCGCATGACAGGGACAGCCCGTGAAGATAACATCGTCAGGTACAGATACATCCCCGCAACCTTTGGAACTGCCAGCTTCCACACACAGCGCCAACCCCGGCATGGTATCTATCATTTTATTTCTTATTTTACAGCTGAAGTTTACTATAGGTGCTCATCCATTCACTCAGCGAAGCATGGACTAATCTGCGGTGCTCGGTGCGCGAAACGAAAATGTAAGGAACACACCGCGGCCGCGAGTCAGGAACGAAGTCTGTCAGGGGTTTAGCAGGAGGGACAGGGGCAGGTAGGGTGTCACTTGGGGAAATTTTATTTACGTGCGTGTTTATGCATGCGTGTATTCATTTTAAAATGAGAATAATGATGTTCACTTGCACAGCCGAGTGGGCGTGTAGCTGACCTGCCGTGGGAAGTGAGAAAGCGGAAACTTTGACCAGCTTAATTTAACACAAACTGATCGCATTGTGCGAGGGCCTCACATCTAGCTTTTTTGTCTTCAGATTGCTCCTTTTAGGCAGAATCGCTTAAATGTGGAAGCTCTTTGTCACTTTGAGATACTGAGATCGATGATTACAGATACTGTCAATTGACAACGCGTGCTGCCTCACGATTTACAGCATCGTCAATCCATTAGGCGACTCAGAAGGCCGCTTAGGGTGCCGTTTATGAAAGTTAAGGACGGTGACCGGCATCGGTCATCGAAGTGGACTGGTGAACGTGCGCTATGAACACCGAGGGGCACCGTGTTAGTAACTAAAAGGACGTGCGACAGCCTACGTCTCCCAAACCTCTTCCTTCCAAAGTGGTCTTCGACCGGGACATTGGTTCCTGCTTTGCACCCAATGCTGCCGAAATAGGCTGCGACTTCCTGTGGCGCTGCTGTGGAGTGTATGAATTTGAAAATGAACGGATGGCTTTGCCTTTCCTATCTATCTATCTATCTATCTATCTATCTATCTATCTATCTATCTATCTATCTATCTATCTATCTATCTATCTATCTATCTATTCATTGGCTCATAAATCGAAAGTTTCCTTTCTTTTGAGGGACGAGATAACCGTTACTTGTAGGGTGCCTGTACTCACTTACTAACATCTAAAAACAGCTTTACAAATTCTTTGTTTGATCCTAATAAACCTTACCGAGCACCAATGAGACTTGAGAATAGATGCTGCCTGCAGAGCCAGTCAGCAAGTCAGTAACTGCTTCCTAACAATATCTTAACAAAGGCTCTGCTGGTGTACCATGGTGATAAGTGACTAACAGAAGCACTACAGAAAGCCCTTCAGACCCCTCGTCTAGAACGTGAGCTCCAGTCTTTGGCACTGTAAAGATGCAACTCCCTTCATAACAATGTTGGGGTATATTTGACCTCACCAGCTTGTTGCAGGGCGGTTTATAGTTCCTCACAAAGGTGTCCTGATGACTATAATTAACTGGGCCCTGTCCGTCCTCACTAATATAAATAACATTTTGAGAAATGACACGATGCTGCATCATTTTAGGTGCACATGAAGGGCTGTACAGTAGGACAATGTCAGCGGCCACCGGGTGATTTTAGATAGCATTACCGAAGGCCCCTCGGTGAGTTGTATTGGCCACCGCTCGTTTGTTTCTTCTGGATGAGCTTGCTTGCTGCTGCGGGTCTGGAGGCGGCAAGATTGGGACGTGCAATAAAAGTTTTAAAGACTGCTTTTTTAAAATTTTTGGCTACTTTTCTTGCCGGCTGAGGAGGTGCAGTTAATCGGGCATAAGAAGCCATGAGCAGGATTCGGGGGGTGTACGTGAGCGTGAACTAGCGGCGTCTGGTGAACAGGTGAGCGTGCACGCGCTTACGGTTAACTCCCTGCTTTAAAGGGGCACGGGACGCGTTACAGGGGAATGGGTGACCAGTTCCTTTGTCAGCTGGTTGCTAGAGGAACTTATAAAAGAAGTGGAGCCTGTTAGAGATTGAATGTGCTGGGAGTGCAGCACCCACATGGAGCAATAAATGGGTGGGTGCTTTTTCACAATTTTTTTATTTTGCTTGAGATTGTGCAATTTTAGTATGTTTTATAAGCTACTGGGTTTATCTTTCATCATTTTGCTACATGCACTTTTTCGGACTATTTTAGCAATTTATTGCACCATAAAATGCATCGTTTTTGTCAAATTGCTCCTCTGCGTCTGCCTCTCGGTCCCTCCATCAAGGACCTGGGGTCTGTCAGTTTTATGTGATACAGATCTGACAGGCACATAACCTTACACCTCCTGACGTAAATCTTGATCTGGTGTTTGTAAAGTACAAAAAAAAAATGTATGAAAGTTCATTTCAAGCTGAAAAATGAAATGAATGCTGGAAAGTCAGCGTTTCAGCATTTCACATCATGTATGTGAGGTGAGGAAATGGTGAGCAGTCCAAATCAATTTAGTCTGGCCTAGCAACAAGTCTCCAGCTGCAATGAAATGACAAAGAAGTAAACCACACCATCATCTGCATAACTGAACACATGCATTTGTTTGAACACACAGTAGAATGGAACGATTTCAAAGTGATTAATATAAGAAAAACATGATGGCAGGTTCCGGCTTCCAACAGCACATCAAAAACATTAGCATTGCTTTTATTAATCCCAACATAAGAGCAGGTGCAATCTGAGGGTCCTGTGCTGACCAAGGTGGCAGAAGGATGGAGACAGACTAAGTGTGTCCCAACGGGTACCAAATGAGGTGACTGGAGCAAAAGTGAAATGGTTGGCCGCGTTCAACAGTGTCTCCATCCTGCTGTGAGACCCAGACACAGAGAAAGAGTGCTGGGATTGGAAAGAAGGAGCAAATTCTGATTTTATTTCTGATTTTAAATATTTATCACATTTATTTATTGGTTTTATCTTCACTGCACTATTTTATGGTCTATTTATTGAAGACTTTTTACACCCTTCTTACTGGGCACCATTTTCATTCAATAAACACACTATACTGCACCTTAAGACTTGTGCTGTGTGTTGTCATTTGTCCTAGCCCATCCTCGGTTATGACTATCGACGTCCCAGTGGAGCAAGCCATGGCTGAGTGCACTGGGAGAAAGAAAGAAAGAAAGAAAGAAAGAAAGAAAGAAAGAAAGAAAGAAAGAAAGAAGTTTTGTGCGAGAAACTTGTATCAAGGTATTTCTTAAAATGGGTTTCCTGAACTAAGAAACTGTGTATTTGTAGTTGGGTCAAGACTTTTAGGCTTTGAGGCGCCCCTTAGTGGCCACAGAAGATATGTCCATTAATATAACTAAGATTTGGACAGCTGACCATGGAGGAAAGGTAATGAAAATCCTAAGTCAGTGGCATTCTTGACAAAAATAAAACTCTGGAGGATGCAAAGTTAGTCAGAGAAAAGTCATAGGCCATGCCACTCTTCTGATGACCCTGGCAAACCAGTCAGCCACCCTATCATGGGCATTTTACAACTGTGTAAGTGTGTGAGGTAAAGACACGGCATTTCCTGTGATTTTCAGTCGTAGCCTTCATTTACATAACCTTCATGACCTTCAGTTATAGAGTGTGACATCCCCAGTGGCTCAGTCATAGCCTTCTGTGACTCAGCATGACAAAAATGAAGCTAAGCCATAAGAGTGACCTCTTGTAACAACCAGTGAGTGCTCAGACAGAAGCACAATCCAGGAAGTAAAGAGTCTCTTTTGGATTGCGTGCGATTTATACCTCAAAAGAAAAGGCAGAAAGACTTGTCAAGACATCACCTGAAGTCATTATACTTGGAAAATGTTGTAGGTCCACTGGCACCGTCAGGCAGCATATTAATTGACTGCCAAAATGCAGAGACTGAAAAGTCACAAAGCACTCACGTAATTTGTTCTTTCTTAGTCGTGAGATATGATGTCCTCAAGGCAACGAGATTAATCAGCTGCAATCACTAAGTTTGCCGAGCTTTCCAACTCAAATTCATGTAGTGTGCCAGCCTAATAGGAAGATTAAATCCTTGGATCCCGAGACACCCACCATCACTTGTATCACTTGTGGTTTTCTGAAAACAGCTAAGAAACTGTTGTGCAGTGAATAGTGCAGTCTATTTATGTTTCCTAAAAGCCTGCTAGCTTAACTTTTAAATCCAATTATGCATCAAATTTATGTGCCCATTTTTATTTTTACGAAAGCCAAAGCGGTCTTAGCAGCATTGTGTATAGGGTAGGAATTCTAGTTTGCCAGTCTCTGCATATAAACCAATGTCCTGGAGGACATAGAATGGAAGCCATTCCGGCCAGGATGAATGGTTTTATTACCCAGTCAAGAGGGCCTCATAGTAGATAGTATCCATGGATGGATGGGCATTCTGGGGTGGAATTGCGTGTGTACCCTTTCCCCGTCAGGATAATATAATGGATGGACAGAAGGAGACCACTTTCCACGGCCATGAGTTCCCCTAGCATAATGCGTGGCAGCATCCTTCTGGTGAATCACAATTTCCCGGTCGAGATATTATAATGGATGGACAGGATGAGACCACCTTCTGCAGCCATGTGTTCCCCTTGCATGATGGGTGGCAGCATCCCTCTGGTAGATGTCTCATACATACAAAAGCAGGGCAATTGCAGTCCTGATGGGTGGCCCTGCTGTGTTTCTTGGGAGCCACCAGAGGGACTTGTGGAAAGGAGGATTTTTGGTTTTAGTAGGGTTCTGGACGTGCTTCCAGAATGCAACATGGTGTCACTAGAAGTACTTCTAGATCTGGCATAAAAGAAGCTGCTCCGTCTCACCCAAGCAAGTTGGAATCATGTGAGGAGAAGGAAAAGAAAAAAGGAAGTATCATTTATAGTGGAAGATCCTGTGTAAGGTATTTCTTTAAAATAAATACTAGGAACCTAGGACTTGAGTCTGTGGAGTTGTTTTGGGAGTTTAGGGGTGTGAGATGCCCCCAACAGGTTACACTATAGTTGTGTTGAACATAAGAACCTTTACATATATTAGGAGACTATTTAGTCCATCATGCTTGTTTGTTCAGGTATGATCTACGCTGTCCCAAAATCTCATCCAGATTCTTCTAAGTTGTCATGTTTCTGCTTCAGCTGCATGTCTCAGTCATTTCTTCTAGATTTCCACAACTCTTTGCATAAAGAAATGCTTCCTAGCTTCGATCCTAAATGCACTTCCACTTAATGTCCACTGGTGTCCTCAAGTACGTGATTCACCATTTAGTAGAAAGAAATCTGCTGGATCTACTTTATCGATGCCTTTGAAGATTTTGTAGACCTGGATTAGATCCCCACATTGTCTCCTCTGCTTGAGGATAAACAGATTTAATTCTCTGAGCCAGTCAGAGTAGGACATGTCCATATCGTCCTGGGATGAACCTGGTTGCTGACCTTGGGAAGGTGCTCAGTAAAGAAAAGCACAATAAAAAAATAAATGATGCATGTTCATTTCATTTATCCATCTGACTTCTGAACCTATTTTACTCAATACAAGTTGGCAGAGAGCAGGGGTTCTATTTCCTGTGTAAGAAAACCAGATTGGACAAGATAAAGAGTTGGAGTACCAGCCTGATAAACTCCATTTAATAGGCCAGCCTAATAGATTTAACACAACAGCAAATTAGATGTTACATGGCTGTCTGCTGTGCTGCTACCTACACTTAAAGAAGACGAAGTTGTTTGCCCATAGACTGGATGAGGGATGCTAGGTCAGTCAGTTCTATCATGGATCCAGCCCAATATCCTTCCGACTACACCAATGCAAGAGAACCAAACTGGACAAGATGAAGGGTTAGGGCACCACCCTGGTGAACCCCATTTAACAAACAAGCCTATTAGATGAAGTAAAAGTGGAAAACAGTAAATAAGATTAATTGGGGGCATCACAGGTCTGTTGTTCTCAAATAAATCAGTCCTGGACTAAGAGTCCAGTTTCATCAGCTGTGGGATCCTAACTGAAAGCTGACTCCTGGTGGTTGCTATTTTTATGTTTTGTTTGAGATGGAAGCTTTGTAACATTAGAGCAAATGCTGTCAATGTTCTTTTGTAGGATCATCCTGTCTTCTGAGGGTAAAAAGAAAGGAGTTATTGACAGCACTGACCCATGGTGAAGAGGTGAATACATTCCATATAAGACCTCTGAAGATGCCCCCTAAAAGCATGTGCCAGACACATGAAAGAGCTAGCTAGGCTAAGTCATAAATTGAATGGGATGTCAGCCCACAAGAAGGCACAGCTATACACCCAAACATACTCGTCACATACCCTGCCAGTTCAGTGCCAATGACCTATCTGAAATCCCATCCTGTAAATCTGGAACACCCCAAGAAAACCTAAATGAGAAATGGAGGGAGAATCGACCCAGGCTGTCAGGACAATGTAAAGAATTGTCATGTCAAACCCTATCTAAAGGTGCCTCTACCTAAACCTTTCATGGGTAGTACAGTTGTTAGAATTTTTATCGCATAATCCCTGAGTCCTGGGTCCAAATCATGATGCACACACTTCCTGTATGAAGATTGCACAGTGTCTTTGTGCTCTTCATTGCCTCCCACATGGATTTAAATACATGAATAACAGGTTGATTGCTAAGTTTGAGTTGCCTATTATGACTGAAATGTGTGTGAATGTGCCGTAAGATGGGCAAGTGCCACAACAGACATAGTAATAAAATGCATTATTACAAATGTTTCTGATGTGCCATCTGTTGGAATTATGAAAGCAATGAATATGTCTCTGTTATATGCCATTTGGTATGGGATTCATAAAAGCAGTATTAATGTTTGTGATGCACCATCTGTTAGAATGATAAATGCAATGTATTTTATCACTAGAAATGTTTGTGATGCACCATCTGTTGGAATGACAGAGACAAAGCAACTGGATGGACACACATTTTAACAGGCACTTATCCTTTTATTAGCTACAGTATGTGTTGAAGACAGGTAATAGAAAATTATATATATATGTATATACAGTACATCCGGAAAGTATTCACAGCGCATCACTTTTTCCACATTTTGTTATGTAACAGCCTTATTCCAAAATGGATTAAATTTATTTTTTTCCTCAGAATTCTACACACAACACCCCATAATGACAACGTGAAAAAAGTTTACTTGAGATTTTTGCAAATTTATTAAAAATAAAAAAACTGAGAAATCACATGTACATACAGTAAGTATTCACAGCCTTTGCTAAATACTTTGTCGATGCACCTTTGGCAGCAATTACAGCCTCAAGTCTTTTTGAATATGATGCCACAAGCTTGGCACACCTATCCTTGGCCAGTTTCACCCATTCCTCTTTGCAGCCCCTCTCAAGCTCCATCAGGTTGGATGGGAAGTGTCGGTGCACAGCCATTTTAAGATTTCTCCAGAGAGGTTCAATCGGATTCAAGTCTGGGATCTGGCTGGGCCACTCAAGGTCATTCACAGAGTTGTCCTGAAGTCACTCCTTTGATATCTTGGCTGTGTGCTTAGGGTCGTTTTCCTGCTGAAAGATGAACCGTCACCCCAGTCTCCCAGCTCCTGGCGCTGAAAAACATCCCCACAGCATGATGCCGCCACCACCATGCTTCACTGTAGGGATGGTATTGGCCTGGTGATGAGCGGTGCCGGGTTTCCTCCAAACGTGACGCCTGGCATTCACACCAAAGAGTTCAATCTTTGTCTCATCAGACCAGAGAATTTTGTTTCCCATGGTTTGAGAGTCCTTCAGGTGCCTTTTGGCAAACTCCAGGTGGGCTCCCATGTGCCTTTTACTAAGGAGTGGCTTCTGTCTGGCCACTCTACCATACAGGCCTGATTGGTGGATTGCTGCAGAGATGGTTGTCCTTCTGGAAGGTTCTCCACTCTCCACAGAGGACCTCTGGAGCTCTGACAGAGTGACCATCGGGTTCTTGGTCACCTTCCTGACTAAGGCCCTTCTCCCCCGATAGCTCAGTTTAGATGGCCGGCCAGCTCTAGGAAGAGTCCTGGTGGTTTCGAACTTCTTCCACTTACGGACAATGGAGGCCACTGTGCTCATTGGGACCTTCAAAGTAGCAGAAATTTTTCTGTAACCATCCCCAGATTTGTGCCTCGAGACTATCCTGTCTCGGAGGTCTACAGACAATTCCTTTGACTTCATGCTTGGCTTGTGGTCTGACATGAACTGTCAACTGTAGGACCTTATATAGACCGGTGTGTGCCTTTCCAAATCATGTCCAATCAACTGAATTTACCACAGGTGGACTCCAATTAAGCTGCAGAAACATCTCAAGGATGATCAGGGGAAACAGGATGCACCAGAGCTCAATGTTGAGCTTCATGGCAAAGGTTGTGAATACTTATGTACATGTGCTTTCTCAATTTTTTTATTTTTAATAAATTTGCAAAAATCTCAAGTAAACTTTTTTCACGTGGTCATTATGGGGAGTTGTGTGTAGAATTCTGAGGAAAAAAATGAATCTAATCCATTTTGGAATAAGGCTGTAACATAACAAAATGTGGAAAAAGTGATGCGCTGTGAATACTTTCTGGATGTACTGTATATATATATATATATATATATATATATATATATATATATTTATATATATATATTTGCGATCTCTTGTCCAACCTGTACCTTCAGTGTCTTTCCTTTGTATTTGCGTGCATGTAAATATCTCCTCACTGGTGCTCCCTTTCTCGAGCGCGTTCCCATACAGCCTGCTTCTCAGACTCATTATTTTCAAGGCACTTTTCTCACCTCCTGTCTGGTCTTATACGTGCCATCTTTGAATGTGACAAACTTAGCATGATTTTACAGGCTTGCATTAATAGTAGTTTTAATGACGTTGAAGTTTAGAAAGTTTAGTATGGATGTTACAGTGGTAACACAGAACTGTCATTCATGTCTATCTATCTATCTATCTATCTTGCTGTCTGTGTGTTGCTCGATTAGTGCTGTCTGGGGTGGGAGTGTTTTGAGTCGGTGGAAGCCGACGGGCGTCGACGTCTCTGTGTAAGCCTCTTTTTTCTCTTTTCCTTTTTCTTAGAGATTTGTTTTAGAGTTATTGGTGTTTTTTTGATAAGTTTTTTTACTGTTAAGACGCGGCTTTGGCGGTTATCGCCATGGCCGTGTCCAAAGGCGGGCACCTGGTTTGTTTCCAAAGGCGTTTGAAAGTCTTTCACGCCGCCATGGCGCTAAGGTCCTGGTGGACCCTCAGGTTTCTGCCGAAGCTTGTGTGATGGGAGTAGGGAAAATAGTTGGTTATAAAAATGTTCTATCAGCAAGCAGAATGAATAAGGCTGTAGTCGTCTTTCTAAACGACGAGTCTCTCGTAAATAAACTTGTTGAAGAAGGGGTTGTTATAAATGGCGCATTAGTTCCTGTCCTGCCGTTATCAGCCTGCGAAGAAAGTTATTGTCTCTAATGTTCCACCTTTCTTAAAAAATGATATTTTACTAAGGGAATTGAGACGTTATGGGCAGATTATGTCTGATATAGTGCTTATTCCCCTTGGCTGCAAAATGCAGGAGTTAAAACATGTGGTCTCCTTTCGGAGACAAGTTTATATGATTTTAAATAATATGAATGAAGATCTAAACGTGGCCCTCAGGTTTAAGGTGGAAGGCGATGATTATGTTGTGTTCGTAACTTCTGATTCAATGCGTTGTTTTAACTGTGGCAGAGCTGGACACAAAGCGGCACAGTGCAAACATGAGCCCGTAGTGATGCCGGCCGGCTCCGCTCCGGTCAAAGAGAACACGGACGGGTTAATGATGAAAACTGCGAGTCTGAGTATGAAAGTGAGGTGGAGAATATGGAGAAGGATGGGTCTGAGTGTAATGAGCGGTTGGATGGAGCGGGTGTTGTGTATGATCGGCCCGAAAATTTTCTGTCTAAAGACGCTCCAGAGAAGAGCGCGCTTCTTGTTGCCGAGGATATGGCAACTGAAAGTGCAGCGAGTAAAGTGAGCACAGAGCCTGAGACCAGTAGCAGTGAGGGGACGACATTGAACACTCTTTCCGAGGGAGTTGCGCCAGTTGCCTCCGCTGTGAACGAGTCTCAGGCATCCGATGAAGCTGCACAAGTGCAGGCTGCTGAAGACGCGGTGCTGATAAAGCCTATCCCAGAGCAAGCCGTGGAAAGGCAGATGAATGAGAGGCCGATGGATGAGGTGTGTGAAGTGGAGAGTGGGAGTGCAAGTGTGAGCGAGAGGGATGAGATTTTCAAAGTGCCCGTCACAAACGAAAGATTAAATCAGAGAATACTAAGTCGGCAAAGAAAAGCCTTGTGTCCAGCGAGCCATCCAGTGAACGCAGCAACTTGTTCAAGAGTTACAGTGACTGTGACGTGGGCGACAGAGAGGATGAGGGTAGTGACACTGACACCTCCGTGAGAAGCGAGTCCTCTTCAAGATATACACTGGGAGGCGGATACAGCACCGCAAGTATACGGTATTTTTTAGAATTTATTGAGGGTAAGAGAGGGGTTAAAGTGGAGGAACACTTCCCAGACGTTCAGCTCTTCCTGGTGTCAGCACAGAGGGTGATGCGCAATGCCGTGCAGCTTGGCATGGACCAGAAAGAGTCAGTGAGACTAAAGAATTTGATCAGTAGGGTTAGGAAATCACTGCTTTAATCATGATGGATTTAGTCCTACGTTTCTTTTATTTATTTGTGTTATGTATTTTATTGGTTACTCCCTTATGTCTTGAATTAATGGAATCTTTTCATATTGGGAGTCTGAATGTGAACGGGTGTAGGGGAGACGCAAAAAGGGCTGCAGTTTTTGAGTATTTAGAGCAAAAGGCCTTCACATTGCACTACTTCAGGAAACACACACTGATATTAAGAATGAACAGGACTGGTTACGTGAATGGGGGGGTCAGGCTGTGCTTAGTCACGGATCTCATGTCAGTGCTGGGGTAGCTGTGATGATTTCCAAAACTGTGAATTATAAAATCACTAATATTAGTGAGGTGGTGGCTGGGCCTGCTGGTGGTGCAGATTAAAGATGGGGAACAAGACCTCGTGTTAATTAATTCATATGCACCAACAAATGGTCGAGAGAGGATCTGTTTCTTTGATTCTTTGAGAAGAGTGGTGGAATCTTTTATTAATGGGAAATTCTTCTACTGGGAGGGATTTTAATTGTACTGATAACGCTCAGCTTGATCGAAATGGTACTGAGCCACATCCAGCTTCTGTCAGAGTATTAAATACTTTGTTACAGCAGTCAGATCTGGTAGATGTATGGCGGATTAAATTCCTACAGATAGACAATACACCTGGGTCAAAGGGGTGGCGCATTTCTATGGCACGGTTAGACCGGTTTTACTGTTCAAGGCATCTTTTAAATTCAGTCACTACTACTTATATCTGTCCTTTCGGTCTTTCTGATCACTCTCTGGTGGCTTTAAAGCTCACCTTTTCAAAAAAACCTTTCTTTAAGTCTTTCTGGCAATTCAATGTTTCCCTGTTGGATGATTCAAACTTCCTTCAGTGCTTTGAGTTTTCTGGCAGCAATGGACCCTCACTAAATCCAAATTCACTTCCCTCAGACAATGGTGGGATGTCTCAAAAGTTCAGATTAAAGCTTTCTGCCAACAATACACCCAGCAAGTGACGAAGAGGAGTGTGGAGCATATGAAAAGCCTGGAGGAGGACATCACTGAACTACACGCCACTCTTCAGAACAGTTTTGATAAAGACAATTTTGAGATTTTAACAGCTAAGAAACATTCACTGTCTCAGCTTCTGGAGTTGCAGGCTAAGGGAGCTTTAGTGAGGTCTCGCTTCCAGAATCTCAATCACCTGGACGCACCCACAAGGTTTTTTTTTAGTCTAGAAAAGAAGGAAGCACAGAGTAAGACAATTCATATGCTCCGTGACACCGACGGCCAAGAACTGTGCACTACAGGGGAGATAAGAGACTTTGCTGTCTCTTTTTACACAAATTTGTTTAAGGATGAAAGCATTGATGAAGCTGCCATGTCCGAGTTTTTGGAAGGTTTGCCAACAATTTCAGAAAAGTTCCGATTACATCTGGATACCGAGATCAGTCTTCAAGAACTCTCTGACTCACTTTCTAATCTGAATGTTGGAAAGACTCCGGGGATTGATGGGATTCCAACAGAATTTTATAAGCAGTTCTGGCATTTGCTGGGACCGGACATGCTTTCAGTTTTTCTGGAGAGTGTAAAGGTTGGTGAACTACCACTGAGCTGCAGGAGGGCGGTCATTGTTCTGCTACCAAAAAAAGGGGACTTGTGCCAAATCAAAACTGGCCCTGTGAGCCTATTGTGCACGGATTACAAAATCTTTTCAAGGGCCTTGGCCAACCGCCTGAGGAATGTGATGGACTCCATAATTCACCCGTGTCAATCGTACTGTGTGCCTGACCGCTCAATCCATGATAATATATTTGTATTGAGGGATGTTATCTCAGCCTGTAATCTGTGCGGGGTTGATTTAGGGATTCTGTCTCTAGACCAGGAAAAGGCTTTCGATCGAGTAGATCATCGATACTTGTTTTATACGCTGAAAAGCTTTGGATTTGGGGAATATTTTATAAATATGATCAGGCTCTTGTATACTAATATTTTGGCGTTTAAAAGTCAATGGTTCTTTGAGTGCCCCGTTCTCAGTAAAGAGAGGAATACGACAGGGCTGTGCCTTATCTGGAATGCTCTACGCTTTGTCAATCGAACCGTTTTTACGTCAGATAAGTCACAAACTGCAGGGCGTGAGTTTTCCTATGTGCCCAAATGTTACTTTTAAATATTTGGCTTACGCTGATGATGTCATCATTTTGTCACGTCAAACGATGACATTAAAATGTTAATCTCATGTCAACAGATATTTGAGAGAATATCTTCAGCAAAAATCAACTGGGCCAAAAGTACCGCTTTTTTACTTGGATCCTGGACTGCAAGTTCACCACCAGATCTACCCTTAGAAATTAAGTGGGACAGAAAGTGTTTTAGATATCTCGGGTGGTAATGGGTGCTGAGGGGGTGGACAAAAGTAATTGGGAAGGATTTTTAGATAAAGTAACAATGCGACTGAACAAATGGAGGTGGATTGTGACCAAGCTGTCTTACAGGGGACGAGTGATTGTTTGTAACAATTTGATAGCTTCTATGCTTTGGCACAAACTTGTGAGTGGGGACCCTCCTCCTGGACTTTTACACAGAATCCAGAAACTTCTGGTTGATTTTTTTTGGGTTGGCCTGCACTGGATAAAACAAAGTGTAATCTTTTTACCTTTGGAAGAGGGGGGTCAGGGGCTCATTGACGTTGTCTCTAAAGTTGCACAATTTAGACTTCAGGCTCTGCAGAAAGTTTTTTTTGTTTCTCACCCTCTGAGTTGGAGAGAGCTGGCATTGGGTTTCTTCAGACGAGTGGGAGGTTTACGTTTTGATAGACAACTTCTAGTGATGAACATTCACAAAATGGACCTGTCCAGCCTACCCCATTTTTACAAGGGAGTCCTATTAACATGGCACTTTGTTTTTAAAAGAAACTTTGATACATCTGGTTGGTTGGTTGATGAGCCGTTAGTTTACAACTCTGTTTTCTCATGTCCTCTGTTGTTCAGCGATAGTTTTGTTAAAATACTCATCACAAATCAAATACTTACACTGTCCCAAATTTACGATGAGAGCAAGAAGTCTTTTATTGACCCAGCAGAGCTATCTTCAATACTGGGGGTCAAGTCGGTCAGAATAGTTCAGAGTTTTTTATCATTCATGGCCAAAGATTATCATCGGCTGAACAACTCGATCAGAGCAACAAACACGGAGATGGAGGTCTGCCCTGCTGTTGATCTGTCCTCACTCACCGACAATACAATCGTGACATTCCATAAAGGGGAAGTCGTGAGCTTTAAGTCTTTGTCAAAGGGGGACCTTTATAAATATTGTATTAAAATTATACACTTTGCAGCACTAAAAACAGTATGTGACACGCCATGGAGAGACAATCTGGGGTGGATGGTGGGAGTGCACCTGCTTGGAGGGAGCTATATAAGCCCCAAGTAAGAAAAGAACGGCTGACCTGCAATGGAGAATTCTGCATGGGATTGTCGCTACAAATTCTTTTTTAAAAGTAATTGAGCAGAAAGGGGATGATAATTGTATATTTTGTGGACAAAAAGAAACTATATTCCATTTATTCTTGCAATGTATGAGACTCAGTTTTTTCAGTTTTTTTAGTGAATTATGTAAAAAGTTAATGGGGAAATTTAATAATATCATGTTCATTTATGGTACAAAATACAACAAAAAATATCGGCAAAAAGCTCAGTTATCAAATTATCTATTGGGTGAAGCCAAACTAGCAATTTTAAAGAGTCGAAATAATAAACAATCTGGGACAGGGGCCACTGATGCTGTCTTGATTTTCAAGATAAATGTACGATCTAGAATAATAATGGAATATACATATATAAATTGATGAATACATTAGAGTTATTTAAAAATGTGTGGGGAATTAAAGGGGTGCTTTGCTCAATTGAGGATGGAGAACTAAAAATGAATGTATGAGACATTAGTTAAGTTTTCTGTATTTGTATTTTGGTTTCTTAGGATGATGTTAGTATCTAATCAGGTATTGTATGCTGTGGAGGGGGGAACTGGTGCTCAACTGGGAATAAAAAAGTGGTGGGCATCAACAACATGCTTTTATTAATGTGGAGTAGGAGGAGTGTAAAGGGGAGTAGTGGTGGTCTTTGTGTTATAATGAAATATTAACTTTTGATTTTCTTATTAATGTGGAGTAGGAGAAGTGTAAAGGGGGAGTAGTGGTGGTCTGATATTTTTTGGCTCTTTTTGTTATATTCTGAAAATTGGGCTTGTTTGGTTTTTGACTGTGTATATTATTAATATTTTCAAATTTTATGTTCACAATAAAGGTCTTTTTAAAAATAAAAAAATATCTATCTATCTATCTATCTATCTATCTATCTATCTATCTATCTATCTATCTATCTATCTATCTATCATAGAGTGCCTTTCATCTATCTATCTATCTATCTATCTATCTATCTATCTATCTATCTATCTATCTATCTATCTATCTATCTATCATATAGTGCCTTTCATCTATCTATCTATCTATCTATCTATCTATCTATCTATCTATCTGATAAGTATTCATGTAACTTTAATAGACAACAGATAACAATCAAATTATTCCTACTGCTTTGCCTTCTTCTGTGTATATTCTGCTGTTTATGTATCCATCCATTTGCTAAGCCCATCCAATACAATGTTTAAGGCTTCAGGAGACCTAAGCCTATCTAAACAGCATAGAAGATCCATTGGGGTGCCAGTTCCCCGAAAGAGACTACCTCATTGGTCAGTGTAAACCTGCCTCCAAATCTAGCAGGGTGGCATGATGTTGCGTTGATTAGCAGTATTGTCTTATAGATCCACCATCTTGGATTCATGATCTGTGTGCAGCTGTCACGTGTGTGCCATTTGCAAGCTCTCCTTGTCTCTGTGTGGGCTTGTCTGGTTTTCTTAGTAACAATTTTGATTTAACAGGATGCAGTGATTTTACAAGACATAAAAAGTCCATTATGTTGTGTGTAGGCCTTTGGGGACTCCAATGTCCACCCACAGCCTAAAGACATGCTTTCGAAATGATTGGCAAATCTAAAGCAGTCCAATGTGCGTGGGTGTGCACTATCTGTGATGCATTGGCATTTTGTTTTCAACTGCTTTCTCCACCATCTTGACTTGCTTCCAAGATGGAAGGATTTATTTAGGCCAACCACCCATCCACTTGTCTGCTGCTTTGCTTCTTTATTATTTGAGAGCACATGGTCTGATGCTGTGGATGAGACACATGCATGTTCTTCCTTCTTTCCAGTGGGTTTGTTTGCAGACACTCACATTCCTCCTACAGCCTAACATTTATTTATTTGAGATAACTTGCACTTTTGTCTTCGTCCCACACAAGTCTAATGGTTGATGGACTGGCAGCTCATCCAGGGTTGGTTCCTGACTTGTAGTGCCAATGTTAGAGGAAATGTCTCCAGGATTCTTTAACCATGTAAGATGCAAAGGAAAAATTGATGGATATGTATAAGGATGGGTAATTTTTATTTCTTTGTCAAATGGATAATTACTGCATGTATTTATTGAGAAAGGAATATTACAGATGAATGATCCCGAGTGCCGGATAACATACTGATAAACTTAACATTCTTGAACTCATTATAATGGCCTTCTGACTGGGAAAGGTACCAATAACCAACATTGGATGCCCATCCACCCAGGTAAGAGACCATCTGTCCTGGCGGCGAGGATGCCAGCCAACCTGTGTTGTCTATAACAATAGGTATATAGTAAAACGTGTAACAATAAGCAACACTGCAATTGAAACATTTATTTAGTTAGTTAGATAATGAGCCTCTGAAAAAGCCAGACTTCACTGTGGGGACAAATACAGTTGTATCCCAGTCTAAATCTAAATAAGCACTGCTGTGGGCCCATAGATGTTAACCCTTGGTTCTGTAGAAAAAGATATTCTTAAAGTTGATGATTTGCATATATTTAAAGAGACCATAAAGCATATAGGGGAACATTATACAGTATATTCTGATGTACATTAGCATAGTAAGGGTTAAACCATAAAAAGCACTCTCTTGTCTATTTTATTATTTTTTTCTTTGCAGCTGCTAAGCTTAAAAACATCAGTCAAGGACATTGTGTACTTTTATAGGGCTAAACGGGCCATTGTTTTAAGAAATGCAGCCAAGATACGCCATTTGCTTCCATTTGCAGCGGCTGGGCCTCTGCCTCCCTGTCTGCTTGCCTGGACAGGTGATGACAAGTCAAGAAAAATGCGTTATTGTTTTAGGGGCACAACTGCCCCAACTTCTAGCCCAATATCTCATGTGTGGGTCTGCCAGATTCTGACTTAATGGTAGGAATCGATTGATAAATAAGTTTTGGACACCTGCACAGGGTGTGAAGTAATGATGGCAGTTTCGGTCAGGTCATGGGTATTAGGTAATGATGGGAAAAGCCAGAAGGAGGAGAGTATTTTGCATAAGTGATAAGAATTGTAATAAATGTAAGCTTGCTGAGTTTGCTAATTGCTCATTTCATTTGATTTGGGTCCGTGTATGCATCACATAAAAAAACTGGATTTTGCTACCTTCGTGAAACTCCATGTGCCTTATTTGAGCAGTGTGTTTCTGAAACAACAGTTCCAGGAATTGAAAGTCTCAAAGAATCCTTTACTTGAGCCCTTGCTGAATAAACTGTAGGTTGTTATTTTCAGAAAAACAGTCTTATAAATGTAATGAAGAAAGGTCTCATGGATGAGCTGGTGTCCCAGCTGGGATGGACTGTGTCTCCTTACCTGGCTGGGAAACCAGTATAATGGATGATCCAAGGGGATGGAAGAGCATTCTGATGAAGGTGCATTGCATTTCCTTCCCCAATTGAGTACGGCCAATGCAAAGGATGGTTTTGAAGGACAGGCATTTGCTTGGTAAAGGAGGCAATGATCAAGGATGGACAACCATAGGGGTGGGTAAGCATCCTAAGCAGGATGGGTGCAATGCCCTGCAGTAGTTGAGAATCAAGGATTACTAATGGACAGGGAGAGACTGCGCTCCAAGACTGAGTGTTCCCTTAATATGTTAGATGGCTACTTTTCCTGTAATAGTGAAGTTGTAGTTTTGGAGATACAGATCTATAGGAGTCCCTGAGGGCCATCAGAGTGTGCTGCTGGAAGAGGATGCCCTTGTCTTATGGAGGTGCAATGTTGTGGTAATGGAAGTACTCCTGGATAACCCACCCAAGTAGGAGTCAGGAGATGAGGAGGGTAATGTTTCCCAGGGGAGGACTGAAGAAGGAAAAGGTGATTTGTACTTGTGATGGGACTGTGGTAGGAGGAAGACTGGAAAGGTATTGTTGTGAAATAAAAATAGGTCATTTGACCCCAGGACTTGTGTATTGTGTAGTAGGGTCTGCGGTTTGAGGTCTGAGATCGACCCTACTGGCCACAAAGGTCAGAAATATGAGGATTTTCTATTAACTCTTTAAAGAAATCAAAAGGCTAGATGGCATTTATGTGGAGTGTTCTTTGATTCATTCATCGTGCACACCATTTTTGTGTCCTCCTATTGTTTGCCTGGATGTCTTCTGTTGACTTTGGTTATTCCTATTATGCCTGGTGAAAATGGAAGTGTTGGTCAGTGTGGCACTTTTCTGTCTGCATATTGATGCTGAACATCCTGGCACACGTGAACTAGAATAAGTGACTATCGGGGTTTCTCCTTGTAATTCACAGCAATGTTAACAAGACAGAGGTATCTCAACAACTGGCCCCCACGGACATTTGTGTTCAGTTCACCTTTCCTTTTTCTTTTATATTTGATGATGGTGATTCTGAGCGAGCCCAATAATGCACATCTGTGTGTGGGGGTTTGATGACTGGAATTGTAACACAACAAGCAAATCTGCATTTCATCAACAGATGTCTGATTATTTTTAAAGTGAGGAATAAAAATCTTTCAGCGTATTCTGTAGCACTTACATGTTCTAAGCTATTTTAGGCCTTGCTAGTGCAGTTAGAAAGTCGAAAATAAAGTAAGAATTTAAATAAACCAACATTAAACCACATTTTGCTTTTAGCGGAACAAAGATAAAGATGATAAAGGATAAGGGAAGATGATAACACGAGTTGATAGCAGGCTTAGTGTAAACACACACTGTTTGCTGTTTAATTTAAGCAGGAAGGTCTTGTTTGCAGTAAACTGTCAGCATGCATGACTTGTTGAAGGTACGTGAGAATATGGACCCAAATGTTCAAGCAGGAAGCAGCCAAATGGCAACCGAATATCTCCAGTGAGGTCTTCAGGGTAGATTTCCTTTGACAAGTCGACGGCACTCAAGAGTAAGAAGGAGAAAGAGGCAGGTATAAAGAATGGGAGGTGGGTAAGAAAAAAGGAATGACATCTGGGGAATTAATTTCCACATATGGCCTTAGGAAAGAGAGAGACATAACGTTCTAGGAAGAGGGATAGAAACAGAGAAACGGAGGCTGCATCCACATTACTACATTTTCATTTTAAAATGAAGATATTAGTCTGTTTTCACCTTTTATCTGATTTATCCCAGCAGTTTTAACGCCTGAAAATGCAGACTCTTGAAATGCTAATTGGTTTGTTACTTTTACATGGCCCTTTGCTGATTGAATCCACCTCCTTACATTTCCTCAGCTGTTTTGTTCGCCTGTGTGTGTGTGTGTGTGTTTGTGTTACTGTTTTGTCTTGGTAGACAAATATTTTACTCTACTTTCCCCTTTTGTATTATTATTATGTAGCTTTTAGGGGGCTGATGGAGAAGTTTAGTGTAGGCCAGTAGGAGTTGCATTGCGTCTTTGTGGACCTGGAGAAAGCATATGACAGGGTGCCTCGAGTGGAGCTGTGGTATTGTATGAGGAAGTTGGGAGTGGCAGAGAAGTACGTAAGAGTTGTACAGGATATAAAAGAGGGAGGTGTGACAGTGGTGGGGCCCTTCTTTATTTGCAATGGTGATGGACAGGTTGACAGACGACATTAGACAGGTGTCCCCGTGGACTCTGATGTTTGCTGATGACATTGTGATCTGTAGCGATAGTAGGGAGCAGGTTGAGGAGACCCTGGAGAGGTGGAGATATGCTCTAGAGAGTAGATGAATGAAGGTCAGTAGGACCACCAAGACAGAATACATGTGTGTAAATAAGAGAGAGGTCAGTGGAATGGTGAGGATGAGGGAGTAGAGTTGGCAAAGGTGGAAGAGTTTAAATACTTGGGATCAACAGTACAGAGTAATGGGGAGTGTAGAGGAGAGGTGAAAAAGAGAGTGAAGGCAGGGTGGAATGGGTAGAGAAGAGTGTCAGGAGTGTCAGCATATTGTTCTGTTACACCCATCACCTGTATGTCCTCTCTCACCACATCCATAAAACTTTTCTTAGGACTTCCACTTTTCCGCTTCCCTGGCAGTTCTATCCTTAGCATCCTTCGCCCAATACACCCAGCATCTTTCCTCTGCACATGTCCAAACCAATGCAATCCCATTATTCTGACTTTGTCTCCGAACCGTCCAACTTGAGCTGACCCTCTAATGTCCTCATTTCTAATCCTGCCCATCCTCGTCACACCCAATGCAAATCTAAGCATCTTTAACTCTGCCACCTCCACCTCTGTCTCCTGCTTCCTGGTCAGTGCCACCATCTCCAACCCATATAACATAGCTGGTCTCACTACTGTCCTGTAGACCTTCCCTTTCACTCTTGGTGATACCCGTCTGTCACAAATCACTCCTGACACTGTTCTCCACCAATTCCACCCTGCCCGCCCATTACTCTGTACTGTTGATCCCAAGTATTTAAACTCATCTACCTTTGCCAACTATACTCCTTGCATCCTCACCATTCCACTGACCTCCCCCTCACTTACACACATGTATTCTGTCTTGTTCCTACTGACCTTCATTCCTCTCCTCTCTAGAGCATATCTCCACTTCTCCAGGGTCTCCTCAAATTGCTCCCTACTATCGCTACAGATCACAATGTCATCAGCAAACATCATAGTCCACGGGGACTCCTGTCTAATCTTGTCTGTCAACCTGTCTATCACCATTGCACATAAAAAAAGTGCTCAGTGCTGATCCCTGATGTAATCCCACCTCCAACTTGAATGCATCTGTCGCTCCTACCGCAGACCTCACCACTGTCACACTTCCCTCGTGCATATCCTGTACAACTCTTATGTACTTCTCTGCCACTTCCAACTTCCTCATACAATACCACAGCTCCTCTCGAGGCACCCTGTCATATGCTTTCTCCAGGTCCACAAAGATGCAATGCAACTCCTTCTGGCCTTCTCCAAACTTCTCCATCAGCACCTGTGGTGCTCTTTCTTAGCATGAAACCATACTGCTGCTCACTAATCATCACCTCACTTCTTAACCTAGCTTCCACTACTCTTTCCCATAACTTCATGCTGTGGCTCATCAATTTTATTCCCTTATAGTTACTGCAGTCATGCACATCCCCCTTTTTCTTAAATATCGGCACCAGTACACTTCTTCTCCACTCCTCAGGCATCCTCTCACTTTCCAAGATTCCATTAAACAATCTGGTTAAAAACTCCACTGCCATCTCTCCTAAACACCTCCATGTTTCCATAGGTATGTCATCTGGACCATCGGCCTTTCCATTTTTCATCCTCTTCATAGCTGTCCTTACTTCGTCCTTACTAATCCCTTGCACTTCCTGATTCACTATCTCCACATCATCCAACCTCTTCTCTCTCTCTCGTTGTCTTCATTCATCAGCCTCTCAAAGTACTCTTTCCATCTGCTCAGCACACTCTCCTCACTTGTGAGTACGTTTCCATCTTTATCCTTTATCACCCTAACCTGCTGCACATCTTTCCCAGCTCGGTCCCTCTGTCTAGCCAATTGGTACAGGTCCTTTTCTCCCTCCTTAGTGTCCAACCTCTCATACAACTCATCATAACGCCTTTTCTTTAACCTTCGCCACCTCTCTCTTCACCTTGCGCCTTATCTCCTTGTACTCTTGCCTATTTTCTGCATCTCTCTGACTATCCCACTCTTCTTTGCCGTCCTCTTCCTCTGTATACTCTCCTGTATTTCCTCATTCCACCACCAGGTTTCCTTTTCCTCCTTCCTCTTTCCAGATGTCATGCCAAGCACCCTTCTTGCTGTCACCCTTATTACATCTGCTGTAGTTTCCCAGCTGTCTGGTAACTCTTCACTGCTACCCAGTGCCTGTCTCACCTCCTCCCTAAACTCAACCTTGCAGTCTTCCTTTTTCAATTTCCACCATTTGATCCTTGGCTCTGCCCTCACTCTCTTCCTCTTCTTGATCTCCAACGTCATCCTATAGACCACCATCCTAAGCTGCTTAACTACACTTTCCCCTGCCACCACTTTGCAGTCTTCAATCTCCTTCAGATCAACTCTTCTGCATAGGATGTAATCTACTTGTGTGCATCTTCCTCCACTCTTGTACGTCACCCTATTTTCCTCCCTCTTCTTAAAATATTTATTCACCACAGCCATGTCCATCATTTTGGCAAAATCCACTATCCTCTGACCTTCTTCATTCCTCTCCTTGACACCATATCTACCCATCACCTCCTTGTCTCCTCTGTTCCCTTCACCAACATGGCCATTGCAATCCGCTCCAATCACCACTTTCTGTCCCTTGAGTACACTGTCCATCACTTCATCCAACTCACTCCAAAAATCTTCTTTCTCACCCATTGAACAACTTGCGGGGCATATGTACTAACAACATTCATCAACACACGTCCAATTTCCAGCTTCATAATCATTACTCTGTCTAACACTCTTTTCACCTCCAGAACATACTGTTTCTTCAGAATAACTCCTACCCCATTTCTCCTCCCATCCACACCATGATAGAACAATTTGAACCCATCTCCAATCCACCTGGCCTTACTCCCCTTTCATTTAGTCTCTTGCATGCACAATATATCAGCCTTCCTTCTCTCCATCATATCTGCTAACTCTCTCCCCTTACCAGTCATACTGCCAACATTCAAAGTTCCTGCTCTCAGTTCCACTCTCTTTACTTTCCTCGTCTCCTCCCACCTAAGGATACGTTTCCCCCCTCTTCTTCTCTTTCTTCTTCGGCCAACAGTAGCCCAATTTCAGCCAGCACCCTGTTGGCTAACAGTACTGGTGACGGTCATTGTTAATCCGGGGCTCGACCAATCCAGTATGGAAATTTGTATTGTTGTCCACATATTGATTTGGCAAAATTTTACACCAGATGCCGTTCATGATGTAACCCTTCCCATTTATCTGGGCTTGGGACCAGCACAAAGAAACACACTGGTTTGTGCATCCCCTGTGGCTGGGTTCTTTATATGTATTTATATTTCTTTTATTTATAATGTACATTTTAGTTTGGGTTCATTTGTAAGTTAAAGTGGCTGTGATTATGCCCCATGTGTTTTCTGGGCAGTTCCCAAAGGGGTGGGGCCACCTGCCAATTACCATCAGGAATGGCAGTCCACCCTATTTTATGGGAGGGCGTTCCATTGTTCCTGATGGTTCCTTTCAGATACAAGGGAGTGGAGTGTCTCTTGTGTTTACTGTGCCTTTTGCCTTGCTTTGTGATTTCCCAGACTTCCAAACACTTTGCTCTGTATATGACAGCATTTATGGATTCTATATTGGAACTGTGTTTATTGCTTTTGAACCTCTGCTCTGTCTTGACAATGATTTCTGGATTCTGTTTTAGGTCTTTGTTTACTGTGTAGATTCTTGCCTTTTCTGGCAATTCTTTTGTGCTCCTCAGAGCTTCATGCATTGCAGAGCCTTTTGGTTATAATAAACCTTTAATTTTTATAAAGATTTTTTTCAGCCCTTTGGGTTTGTAGTCAGGGTTTTTGGAGGTGTCTTCCTCTCTGTAGTGTGCAATTTTTGAAAGCGTTTTGGGACTTGTGCTTGCGGGACTCCCTCAGTCACAACACTGACTCTCTATGGCCAATGGGTATCTTTCGTAAAGAGTAGGGTGTTTCCCGATGTCTTGGCAAAATTGCCCACCACAGCCTAGTCATTCTGGCCTCCTCACCACCCCCCATTTCTAATTGGCTAAGTATCTCTTAACTCTTCATGACCTAATAATTAAGGTGTGATGAGCATACTCGTGCAAAATGGCTGTCGATGCATCATCCAAGTGTATGCTGTACATTGGTGGTGCTTGAAGAGGCTCTCCTCCTCTATGTATAGCACTTCGAGTTTCTTGAAAAGCAGTATATGGAGGCAATGTCTGCTTTTGTTTTCTGTTTTCACAAAATCACACAGGGAACGCCACAATGGGCTTTAATTTGCCCTGTTTCTTGACAGCTCCCCAGCCTTGACTCCCTAAACCAGGGGTGTCAAACTCCAGTCCTGGAGGGCTGCAGTGGCTGCAGGTTTTCACTCTAACCCTTTTCCAAATCAGTGACCAGTTTTCACTGCTAATTCACTTCTTTTCATTTTAATAGCCCCGGTTTTAAGGATTCAGCCCTCTGAACTGATTCTATTCTTCATTAAATGACATCCATCCATTCATTATCCAACCCGCTATATCCTAACTACAGGGTCACGGGGGTCTGCTGGAGCCAATCACAGCCAACACAGGGCACAAGGCAGGAAACAAACCCCGGGCAGGGCGCCAGCCCACCGCAGGGCACACACACACACCAAGCACATACAAGGGAGAATTTAGAATCACAAATGCACCTAACCTGCATGTCTTTGGACTGTGGGAGGAAACCGGAGCACCTGGTGCACACCGGAGCACACAGGGAGGATCTGGGAAGTGAGGCAGCAGTGCTACCCACCGTGCCACCATGCCGCCTCATTAAGTGACAGTCAATCAGAATTGAGACATGAAAAGAGCCATCAGATGACCATCTCAACTGGGGCTTCAAACTCCAACCAATTTCACTCCAACCAGTTTCTAAATGACAGACTGATTCTTGTTGTTAATTAAACCCATTATTTAATTACATTGCTTGTTTCTGCTCTTATTCTGGCACAGCAGACATTTCCAAAACTGTTGATTTTCTGTAGTTCATTTATCTATTTACCTATTGTGGACACTAAAGAGCACTGTTGCTCCTCAAACCCAACACACTGAGTATACCAGGGGTTTTCCAGCTCCAGTCCTGAAGTGCAACAATGGCTGCAGGTTTTCATTCTAACTCTTTTCTTAATCAGTGACCAGTTTTCACTGCTAATTAAATTATTTTTCCCTTTATTTTAATAGCCCTGTTTTTAAGGATTCAGTGCTCTGAACTGATTCTTTTCTTCATTAAATGACAGCCAATCAGAACTGAGATGTGAAACAAGCCACTAAATGACCAACTAAATTGGGATTTCAAACTCCAACCAATTTCACTCCCACCAGTTTCTTAATGAGAAGCTGATTCCTGCTGTTAATTAAACCCACTTTTTAATTCCATGGCTTGTTTCTGCTCTCATTCTGCCACAGCAGACATTTCCAAAACTGTTGATTTTTCAGTTTTTTCTAAGAATATTGCCACAATGTTTTGATGACCTGATAGATCAACCTTACTGAGACCTTCATCATTCTTTCTTTTTCAGATATTGTGTGATGGGCAGAGGTGAGCTGGTCATGTGACGGCTTGTTTTGAGTCTCATTATCGTTTGGCTGATAATTAAGGAAAGAGAAACAACAAATGGGCCTGAGTCAAGTTAATTAAAATTAAGGCAAAATAAATGAATTAGCCGCAAAAACTGGTCACTAATGAAAAAGATGTTTAGAATGAAAACCTACAGCCACTGCAGCCCTCCAGGACTGGAGTTTGACACCCCTGGCCTAAACCATTAACATACACCCTGGCTTTTAGGTCCTAATTTAGGCACCAAACCAATAAAAGATTCTCTGTTGTTGTTATCTCTATCCTTCAGAATTCATCGGTGCATTAATTGAAGTCACACTTTTCATACCCTGCAGCAGCGGGATGTACGTTACCAGTATGCTTTAAACATGCCACATTAGCTCCAGGCTTAAATTAAAATGGAGGTAATTTACTGTCATCTACAAAGGGGGAGGGGGGCTTAAGGGGAAAGAGACAAGATGTGATTTAACAGTCTCGTTGTCGTTGAAGCATTTACTTATAATAACTTTCATGCAAATTGATCCACTTTACTTGTACCAGGGCTGTAATCAGTGGAAAGATTAGAAAGATGAATAGAAGCAATTTGTGTTATGAAGCAATTGTTGGCAACTGTGTGATGTACCAGAAACTGCTTATCAAGTTACCTGAGGTGCAAGTCTGCCATCCCATGCTGATGTTCCAAAGTGCACGATGGAAATGTCACATATCAGACCTACATTTCATTCTGCCTTTAGCATTTCAATCTCTTGAATGGGGCTGGAAGAATAGCTGGAAGTCTGCCGTTTCATGTTCACTATCAATCTAAGCCCATTGAAAGGCACATGGTGGGAAACAGGTTGAAGGAATCAATTTAGTTGAGTATGCTGTCTGTCTGCCTGTTCAGGGATTGTCTCTGCTTTGCTCCAGATGCTGGCTTAGATGGACTCCAGCTTGCCCCATGACCTTGCTCGGGGTGAATGGAACAGATGGATGGACAAGATGTCTGTCTTGTGCTCACAGACAATAAAATGGATGAACAGATGGTGTCAGGCAGACATGTACTGTAAGTATTGCAGTTCTTAGAGATTTTCACCAAAAACTGCTTTACATTTTCACATTCCATTTTGACATCTGGTTACTTAGACTGGACAAAAGGAAGATGAAAGCAGCTAGCAGCATGGTTTAAAGTGGACCTGTAGATGGCAGACAAGCAACTGTAGTATAAAAGTGTGACTGGAATTGATGGACACTAATAAGGAAAAAAAAATTGGGAGTGGTCTCCCCTAGACTTTCTCGTATATTCAGATATGGGGATGGATATGTGAGGAGTAAACCACAAGACAATGATTATATTTGTATATTATGTATATTAAAGAACCATCAACAACAAATTAAATCAAATTAATAATATATTTAACAATTATTACAAAAGTAAAGTTGCAGCTGCATGAATAAAAGGTAAAGTACCACTTCCGGTTAACGGAAATAGCCCAAACGTTGATAGAAATCTATGTTTTGTAACTAATACTTGCATGCAAAATTTGGTTGATCTAAGTGAAAGTGTACTCAAGTTATCATGTTTACATACACACACACACAGACTTGATTACAAAAATGTGAGGTATAAAACATTGAGATTCATCAAAATCTCAAAATGGAATTTTTGCAGGATTTCAATACTTTCCCCATACTTTGTATACAAGAAAGTCAGGGGGGTCTAAAACGTCAAGATTCATAAAAATCTCGACATCTAATTTTTGGACGATTACAATATTTTCCCTAAATGTCGTACATGTTGTGGGGTACAAAATCTATACAATTTGGTTTATATTTCCATTATAGTTTGTTCAAGCCAAAACAACAAATGAACAAAATTCAGGACAAAGCATATCGTCTTCCCAGTTGCACCTCACTTTTAAAACAGTTGTTCCAACAAAGAAAGGAAGACATGCTGGTGCCTAATTGTATTGATTAGTTTATAACTTGGGCATCTCAGACAACAAGTAGCTAAACTGGTTTACAGCCTGGGAAAGGAAGACATGCCAGTAGGTTTTAAGCAACATCAAAAAAAGTTTTATTGTTTGGGAAAATGGACAGTGAATTCATTCATCATTTTGACAGCAAGCCAATCAGAATATCTAACAACCATATCTGGCAAAACCCCCAGTAGAATTTTATAATAAATATGCCTCGTCAACATAGGAGGGAGAAAGAAGAAGGAACGAAGACGTCAGGAGAGGGGAACAGAGCGACGTCAGAAGAGGGTGCTGGCAACGTGCAGCCGTTTCCATCTGATTGTCAGTAAAGCATATAATGAACAACCACAAGTGCTAGATCACAAGCCACCTGTGATATTCATCCATGTCATCTTTACTTTTTCATATGCTTTTTCTAAAGACTATATATATCCAGACTTTACTATCAGTCCTATTTTCTATTATTCTTTGTTCTGCTGGTATTATTATTCCTTTAATAAATACCACACTGGTTTTTAACTTTCTATGCTTTGTCTTAATGTCTAAAGTGATTGAAGTAATAAGGTAGATTTCTTTGAGCACCTGGTGCAGCCGGAGGTTTGCCATTACCTCTGTGCTGTGAGGTTTATTAAGGCTGTGGGTGAGAGCCCCACACAAAAGTAGGAAACAGTACATAAAGTAAGGCATTCTTGGCTAATAAATGGCCTATAGTCAAGGATGCTGAGCCTTTGTATGTTTAAATGTATTCTTGGAGATCAAAAGTAATATTTAGGTCTGAGGTATCTTTAAAACATTGTATGTTGTTCGTGCTGATAATAAGTAATTGTTTTGAAGTTCTGAGAGAGTTGCAGGCTGTGCTTTTGCTAAGGCACTTGTGTGGTTTAAAGTGCTAGAGGTTAATCAGCTGTATGTTTGTCATTCATAGGGCACTGTTGACTTTCTGTGTGAACGTGTATAGCTATGTATGCGTGTGTTAATATTAAGGTGCAACAGTAGACCAACCTGGTAATGAATCTGATGAGTACACTTACTCCTAGGTAAAGGGCAAATAGAGGGAAATATCATGATAATACAGTATACAAGAAAGTAACAAGATCACAGATTGACAAGGTGAAAAAGCAAACAAAGCAAGAGTGGCACAAAAACCCACAAAATAAAATCAGAAAAATGCTAACATGATAGCCTTCTGAGAGACGTTTTTGATGATCGACATCAAAATGGTTGCTTGTACCATTGTGTATTAGCTAAGTGCTTGTCAAATCATATTAAAGGAACATAGCCAAGCATGATTGAGCTCAAAATGCACTCCAGCAGCTGTCATACTCATTTCTTCATCCCGGCCCTTTTTACCACTTGCTACATGCAGTTCATTGTGCCCAGTGCATGTGCCACACTCTCAGTCACCCTGTCTTTAATTTAGCAAGTTATTCATTCTAACTCATCATTTGATGAAGAGAGAGAAATAAACACAAAGCAAATGTAAAACAAAGCGTTGGGGTCCCAGCCGAGAAATTCAGTTTAGCATGGCGCATTTAAGAGTTGATCATCAAATGCAGTAAGAAAACACACTTTCAAAGCAAGATAAGCAGACACAAAGCAAAACTAGATGCTCATTTGCACGTTTTGCTTTTTTTCAGAATATCTTACCACAAGCATTCATGCACATTTTATATGAAGACAAATAAAGTCACAGGTTGGAGTGGATGGACCTGTGATGTGTTCCCACCAGTGATTCCTTTCATTAGCCCCAGAACAGCATACTGACTAAAAGAATCATATCTTTATTCAATTTTTTGTTTATTTGCCACTGAAATGATCCTCTCTGCAATTCCCCTCCCAAACAGACACCCACATCCATGTCTGTATTTAAAACTGGGCACCTGCTGTATGAGTCATTTCTTGGTGTTTGCAAATAGTCTGCTTATAAAAAATAATAATAAAAAATTGAAATGGCAATGAAGGGAAGTGATATTGTGTACACCATACACACATTCTAGACTTATTTAGGAACATTTCCATATATACTGTATATATATATATATATATATATATATATATATATATATATATATATATATATGTGAAACCTGGCCCCGGCACAGACAGACGGACATCATTGTTTCACCACACACCATTTATTTATATTCACTATTTACAAGGTTTGCTCACGTGCACCCCAGTGCCTTCTTGCACTGATTCCCCAAAGTCCAGGGCCCACAGTCTTTGTGCCTTCCTGGTGACTCTCGTCCCTCTCTCTCCAGTTCCGTCTGCCTTCCTCCACTTCCACCAATGACTGGAGGGAGGCGCTCTAAATAAGGCTCCCGGATGAGCCCCAGGTGTTCCGTCGTTAGCTACGCCCAAGCGTGGCGGAAGTGTCGGCTGTCTTCCTGGCAGCTCTCCGGTGCCACACAAAGTCTCCCCGGCACTTCCTGGTGTGGCGGAAGTGCCGGGCTCTCGGGATAATTAGGCACCGGGCGCCGCCTGGCGGTGGCCACGGGGCCCTACAGGGCTGGGCTTCAAAGCCCTGTACCCGAGGCCCCCTGTCTAACCAGGACCGACGCCGCCGTCTGGAGGAGGCACACGCCCTCCTCGGTCCTCTAATGCGTCGCCGGCTCCACTCCGCCGCCGGCCACACGGGATGAACCGGCATCGGGCGCCGCCTGGCGGTAACCACGGGCCCCTACAGGGTAGGGCTTCTATGCCCTCGACCCGTGGCTCCCAATAGAACCAGGGACGGACGCCTCGGGTCTGGAGGAGGCACAAGCCCTCCTCACGTCCTCCTACGTCGGCGAGGCTCCAGTCGGCCGGGAATACAATATATATATATATATATATATATTGAAATGAATGGCCTTGACACACACAAAAAGGTTTGCGGCAGCCACCCATATATTGTTCCTGGCTGCAAAGGGGTTTTTGTACAACACTGCTGTGCATTATTTCGAGTTCGACTAGTGGAGGAAATATGGCAGCTTTGTAAGCCGAAAGGCGCAAGTGATGTCATCTGGCCAGAACCTGAAGTGACTTAGTTTTCTTTTTTTTTCAAAAATTAAAAGAGCTTGAGTTTTTTAATCGAGTCCCACCCCTAATATATATATATGTAGATATGTATATATATATATATATATGTAGATATGTATATGCATATATATGTATATGTGTGTGTGTGTGTGTATATATATGTATATATGTGTATATATATATGTATATATGTGTATATATGTATTGTGGACGTGGCCCGGACACAGACAGGCAGACATGTTGTTTTCCACCACCACACGTTTATTTACAATTATATTTACAGAATAAGGTCAGTGCACACACGAACCCCAACACAGTCCTGGCCACACAATGCCTTCCTCTTCGGGCCGCCTCCACTCTCCTCTCCTGTTTTGTCCTGCTTCCACCCGACTCCAGCCTCGAATGAAGGGAGACGGCCCCTGTTATTTCACCCCGGATGGGCTCCAGGTGTTTCCCAGCACTCCTCCCTGGACATGCCCCAGTGTGGCGGAAGTGCCGGCTGTTCTCCTGGATGAACTCCGGGTGTCCCTTCTCCTCTTCCCTCCAGCACTTCCTGGTGTGGCGGAAGTGCTGAGGTCCAGGGTCTCCAAGGCATTGGGGCGCCCCCTGGCGGTGACCATGGGTCCCTACAGGGTTGGGCTTCCAAGCCCCCTACCCGTGGCCCCCAAAGCAACCAGGATGGCGGCCCCCACGTGATCCAGGGTTGGCATTGACCCTCTTCCGGTCCCTCAAGGCGTCCTAGCCGGGTTGTAGCCCCTGGCATCCCTGACAATGCCCCACAGCTAGCGAAGACCACTCGGGAGGAGCGACACGTCCCGCGAGGGCAGCTTATCCCCGAAGCAGGTCAACTCCTGGGCAGCCGAGGTCCAGCCCTGTTCTTCTAACAGGGATAGGGGTGGAGATGCCACCAGAACACCACCATTTTGTGCTCTCCTGTGCCTCGCACAGGCTGCACTCCCCCCTCTTACTGGCACCCTGGAGCCCACTCCTTCGGCACCCCCTCCGAGGTTTTCGTGCCCCTTTGGTTGGAGCCACTCGCTCCTTCGTAGTCTCCTCCAGCCGTGGCGGCACCCACACGCCAGCGGAGAGTCCTTCCAGCAGACGGCCCGTCTCCTGAGGGCAGGTTCCCAACGAAGTGGGTCCTACTGCTTGTCCGGGGTCCGGTCCTGAAACAGACAGAAAGAAAGGGGCAGAACCGCTGCCTGGACACCCTTCCCTGGCATCCTTCTGTGCCACGCACTAGCAGCAATCTCCCCTCCATCCAGCACCCCGGCACTTGCCTGTTCGGCACCCCCTCCGCGAGTTCTGTGTCCCTCCTGTCGTTGGAATAGACGGAACCGCCTGCACTCCTTTCCTCTCCGCTGACCTCAAGGGTTCCCTCTGCCCCCGCAGAGGGCGGCCAGCACGCAGACGTGTGCACCCAGCACCATGTCCCATCCTGCTCTGGGATGCCCTGACAGTCTGAGTCTCCTTATTGGAAAGAAAGAGCCTCCTTTCCGTCTGCGTCCCTGTAGAGCGGCATGAGACGGGATGGAGGACACTAGGACCTGGGGCATTCAACAGCCCGTGTCCTGCCAGCCCCCTTGCTGTCTCTCCCCTCACCACGCGCACAGCCTCCTGCGCCGCATCCACTGTCTGAGGATTGCTTACTTGTTGCTGATCATTACAATCACAGCTGTTTTCAGCAAACCCTCCTTCATGCTGTACGGGGACGGCTGAACTCACCTTCCCCGCCGTACACCTCCGGCTGAAGAATCCAGCGTCGCGCCGTCTGATCGCCTTCGACAACTCCTCAAAAGACGTGACCGCCTTCATCTCCAGGACTCACAGCTCTGCCCGGAGGGCACGTAGTACCTGCGTCACACGCTTCTCCGCGGGCTGAAGGCACACCTCCAGCTCCGACAGAGCAGCCGACAAAGACAGGAAGTTAACCGACCTAACTGTTCGTCAGCCGGCAACTTCCTGTGGGCCTCTTCCTCTGGCCCAATCGGGTCTCCCCCCGGCACGTGATGGACATTCCTTTGTCCCGCCTCTCTCCAGTCATCGGCGGGCATGCAAGACACACCATCCAACTGCGTGCCTGTCAGGGGGAGGGACTTCCAATCTGCGGCCATTTCAGCTCCGCTCCTGCGGCGGCGACGTGCTTGCCGGCAGCCTTGCTGTTGCCAGCGCCTCACGAGCTGCAGCGTCTCCTTCTCCGCAGCTCCCGCAGCTGCCACCGCACTGTCGAAGCCCCGCAGACCAGCATGCGCCCGCCACTGATGCGGATCCGGGAAGCCCCTGCCTGAAAAACAGAAAACACGCCCGGCCCCCAAGGCCGATAGGCAGGGAACTCATGTGGCAGAGTGCACTAACTTTCTTTCTCACTTCCCTGTAGACCAAACCCGGGAGGCTCCACCTGGCTCTCTTGACATCACTTCTGGGACCAAACCAATGGAAACAGACCTTACCAGTTCCGGCCCCCCTGATGTCACATCCGGCCTGATCCAATGAATAATGAACACGTGCCCGATCCTTATGACCTCACTTCCTGTCTTCCCCTTTAAAAGCCTACCCTTTTCCCTTCTCCCGCAGTCTGGTTTTGGACTCCATTGTATGCACTTCAGTGCTAGTTGCTTTAAAAAAACGACTTTTGCAGCCAGGATACCAAATTATATGGGTGGCTGCCCAAACCTTTATCTGTCTTTGTCTTGTTTTGTGACAATATATATATATATTCAGACATAAAGACAAATATTTGTGCCAGCAACACTCATGACAATGACAAGACAATTACATTGTCAATCATGTTACATTATTTTTAAAATGTTTTCTTTTCTTTTCTTTTTCAGTACTTCTTTAACACACTACTTCTCCGCTGCGAAGCGCGGGTATTTTGCTAGTATATATATCAGACCTGTTAGCCAAACCAAATCTTAAGCCAGACATTTGCATTTGTGTGAGAAGGCTCTGAACAATTTGAATTCCCAATATGAAGTTAAACTAATATTAACCTATCGCTACTCACACCATTTCACATCTCACATGAACTCACAATGGTGTATTTTATGCACCACTGTTAAAATGGCTATTTATATGCACTCAGCAAGGTTATAATATAGAATATTGCAATAATTTTAAATTGTACATATTTTAAATGTAATTTAATACCATATTACTTAACAGTATGACCCAGTCAGGACTATCTTGAAATAAAACTGATCCATTTCTCCACTGTTCATTCGTCACCGGCCACACTTTTATCTACTGCAGGATTTGTACATATATCACATTTTACTTCAGTTGTTGTACATTAAAAAAATAACTGGGACACTGATGCTGTAAGTTACTGAGTTAGTTCCTAATGAGAAGTCAGTGCCGCTATGGGCAGACGTCCAGCAATACAAGAGATGAACTAACATCAGCAGAACAAACCTTGACTCTGAAGCCACGTGCGCGTGAGAGACAGACAGACAGACACGCAGGCCCACCCGAGAGACAGACACGCACGCACGCAGACCGGCAGGCCTACGCGAGTGACAGACATGCACGCACGCACGCACACACACACGCATGCAGGCCTGCGACAGAGACAGAGACAGACACGCACACCCGCCCGCACGCACACACACACACACACGCAGGCCCGGAACAGAGTCAGACACACACACACACACAGGTGCACCCGTGCATTGTTGCAATGTTACTTTTCTTGGTTGTTAATTAAATTATGGATTTTTCAAATGTTCATTTTTTTCCCTGTGCTTAAAACTCATTAAAAAAGGTGTTTTTAGCGAGCGGGTCATAAGGCTATAGCGCAAACTCTTGCAGTGTTAGTTTTCTCTGTTGTTCAAGGTTTTCTTAGTGTTATTCAATGTTTTTACATTTAGTTTACTATTACACTGTGCATTCAATGGTATAATTAACTATATTTGTGCTTAAAATCGTAAACAAAATATATTTACTTACAGTTCATACAGTCTGGAACGGATTAATTGTATTTACGTACAATCCTATGGGGGAAATTACTTCGATTCCACCGAGGTTCCACTTTATTACTGTCAGACAAAATTACAGGCATTTCACGGAAATACAAACCAGTATTACTGAGAGAGAAAATTAAAGGCACACAATACAGTGACGCATATTACAGCTACATACAAGGTCCCTTGCCATTTAATATAGACTGTTCCTACTAATGTTTATGCACTACTGTTCTAGCGCCCGTTATTGTAACAGGCTTAATGTCTAGTATTATATAATAATACATTAAAAATAAACAATAATAAATAGAAGTAAAACTTTCAAATTTTTTCAAAAATGTAACTAAACTTGCAGTTTGGCTTATGTATTCAGATTCAGAGTAAATTAACACTTCATAATTAAACATTTAATTTTCGTTTCTTTTTCAGTTTCTTTTTCAATTTACTGGCAAGGCATACACACACACACACACAGAGTTTTAGAACACCTCAGATTATTCTGTTTTTCATCAAATCTACTCAGATGAAATGAAATGAATTTAAAGTTTAGGTTATCATAAACTGAAAAAAGGAAATTTCAGAATATTGCAGATGGGCCTTCTTCTTCAGGGAACAACTAATAGGTTACAACCTACAGATGTTCTGCAACAATTATAATAAATTAAGCTTTGCAAGTTGAAGCAAACAATTTGCACAGGTGTCCAGACTTCTGTTGATTACTTAAAATTCCTCAGTCTGTCTTAAAGCAGAGTTGGAACAGATTGTGTTAGTACACCCTCTGAAGTACCATATTACACTGTATAATGACAAGAAAATGGCAATTAACAAATTAACTGGGACAGAGCATTATTACCCTTAAAAGTGTAACTTTTCATTTAGAGAAACTGCAAAAAACTATCAAGTGTCAGTGAGGATAGCGGTGTCTTACACAATCCAAAGGCAATTGGAAACTGGAAGAAACTCTGATAGAAAGATCTGGCAGACCCAACGACACAACCCAATTAGAAGACGAGTTTCTGAGGGTCACCAGCTTGTGTGATCACAGACCCCTCACAGCACAACAGTTTCAAGCACAGCTTAACAGTGCAGGTCGAAAAAAGCAAGTGTCAGTTTCTACTATAAAGAGGAGACTCTGTGCTGCAGGTTTGACAAGGCGAGTGGCAGGAAGAAAGCCATCCCTCAAAGGACAAAATATGGCCTTGAAATACCGGCTGTGGACTACTGCAGACTGGACAAACTGAGGTACTGTATATACTCGGAGATAAGTTCTCCCGCGGATAAGTCGGACTTGATTTTACCGTAGAATTTCTGATATTTTATAATGTCAGTCGTATAAGTTGAATTCAGAAAACTCACACTATCGGTACAAAGGATTATGATATGCTAACTCCCACCTGAGAGAGTAACCATGGAGCACACTGCATTTTTTTCTATATGGGTGCGGCAATGCGCTGTATCAACGTTTGCTCCTAACCTCTCGCTCTCTGTCTCTATTGTGACCAAACTATTCTAAGCAGTGTTTGCACTGATTTGTGTTTTTTGTATCTCACACCCCCATACACCTTTATCATAACAGCATCCCTTATCTACGATGAAGCGTTTGATCAGAAGAAAATATGAAGCTGGTGTTAAATTAAACATTGTTGAAGTAGAGAAAGAAATTGTTAACTGTGCTGCTGCAACAAAATTCAATCCATCTGAGAAACTGATGCGAGATTGGAGGAGGCAAGAAGATGTAAAAAAAAAGTACCACAATTTTGAACAGGCTTACAAGTCAGGGTCTGATTTTATGATTGATTTTTCGTGTTACAAGATCCGTGAGTATATACGGTATTCTAAATCTTCTGAACAGTAGTGTTTCTGTATGTATATATATATATATATATATATATATATATATATATATATATATATATACTGTATATATATATATATATAAATACATATAAATATATATATATACACTAGCGACTGGGAGTCCAATCGAATCAGGCTACAAATTCAACGTTTGTGAAATCCATACTTTCTCTACAAAGAATTATTTGTTTTGTTAAGTCCTTGAAATGATTTTGTTATCATGGCACTGATTTGTGGTTAAAATAGACCTTTTCGGCTGCCTCATTAGTGTCCGATTTGCAAGATTTCTTTCAGTGTTAGTACCATTTGTAGTCGTACGCTGCTCATCCGTTTGTTGTGCTTGTTGTGTACGTGTGGTCGCATTAGCAAGTCTACATTCCGCATCAGTTATTTGACTTCATTTCCTACGCATCCTTCCCGCGGCCGCTGCTCTTGTGGCTGCTCGGAACACCATACATATGGATAGTATCAAATTATATATAAGGATGCTTCTCAAATTCTCAAATAAATTCTCAAATAAAAAAATTAAAGGAACACTTTGAAAACACATCAGATCTTAATGGGAAAAAATCCTGCTGGCTATCTCTACTGATATAGACTGGGTAATGTGTTAGGAATGAAAGGATGCCACATCGTTTGATGGAAATGAAAATGATCAACTTACAGAGGGCTGAAATAATACAGTGAAAATCAAAGTGAAAAAATTATGCGGCAGGCAGGCTAGTCCATTTTGCCAAAATTTCATTGTAGCAACTCCAAATCGTGCTCAGTAGTTTATATGGCCCCCACATGCTTGTATGCATGCCTGACAATGTTGATGGGGCATGCTCCTAATTAGATAACAGATGGTGTCCTGGAGTATCTCCTCCCAGACCTGGACCAAGGCATCCCTGAGCTCCTGGACCGTCAGAGGTGCAACCTGGTGGTGTCGGATGGACCAAAACATAATGTCACACCCAGAGGTGTCCTATTGGATTGAGGTCAGGAGAGTGAGTGTGGGGGCCAGTCAATGGTTTCAATTCCTTCATCCTCCAGGAACTGCCTGCATACTCACACCACATGAGGCAGGACATTGTCGTGTACCAGGACCCAGGACACACTGCAGAACTACAGGGTCTGACAATGGGTCCAAGGATTTCATCCCGATACCTAAAGGCAGTCAAGATGCCGTTGTCTAGCCTGTAGAGGTCTGTACATCCCTCCATGGATATGCCTCCCCAGACCATCACTGACCCACCACCAAACAGATCATGCTGAACGATGTTACAGGCTGCATAACGTTCTCCACGGCTTCTCCAGACCCTTTCATGTCTGTCACATGTGCTCAGGGTGAACCTGCCCTCATCTGTGAGAAGCACAGGGCTTCTATCTATAGATATATATATATGTTTTGGAAAAATGCTATGAGACCTAAAATAAGCTCCAAAGAGCATTAAAGGCACAACCAGGGAGACCATAAAAGGCAATGGCAGTCCAAGTCAAACAAGTCCCTATCACAAATCCAGGAATAAAGTCAAAGACAGAGTATTAGGTAAAAAAACCAAGTAAATCACAAAAAATCAAAAAAGAATAATTACAGAAAAACTCACCACCACCATGAACACAAACAATGAACTGCAAGGGACTGTGGGCTTTCCTCAGAATTTAAAGAGCTGAGGGTAGTGCACTGCAGTGATGGGCAGGTGGTCTTGCCTTTTGGGGAAACACCCACAAAACACAAGAAATACTGCAGAGGGAAGCTTGAAGATAAGAAATTAAATGAACAGCAATATTAACATAAAAACGAATGATCACAGTACAGACTGAAAGTTTCTGGTTTTGTAGATTTTGCTCCAGTTTTCTCAATGTTATCTTTTGGAAATTCCTCCTTGCCCTGCTTTCCCTTCTTTATTTATTAAAAAATTCTTTGAAATTTAAGAGCTTGGTTTTTGTTTTTATCCTTCAGACCAGAAGGTTGTCAGTTTTCCCTCCCTAGAATGATTTTTTTTTTTTATATAAGTATTTAAAGTATTACTGAAATGTTAAACCCTGAGCCCCATTTTAAATCTTGAAGGCCTTGAACTCTGCCTTTTGAGCTTGGGATCAGGCTGCCTTTATCTAGACAGACGAGTTAAGTAATGGTCAGATATTTGTTGCTTCTGAGATCTGTTCATCTCTTTTATGTTGCTGCATCAAAACATTTTAGACCTGCTGTAGCAGGACATTCAAGTTCTGTGTATCAACTCTCATCTAAATGAATGTGTTCCTGCATGAGTTTATTTATGTGTTCAGTTATAAAACATCGCTGCTGCCATCCTTCCTTGGACTTGATTTTGCCAGAACGGCAAATGGCTTGGCAGAAGAATAGGCCAGAAAACTAGCCATCCAGTAATGCACTCATGTATCTGCCTGAAAAAAAGCGTTTGTAAAAATAGCCGCCAAATTAAAATCATTGTGCTATTTTATGCATATACTGGTGAGTATGTTTTCAAAATAATAACAGCGGAGTGGTGCCTCTGAGGCTAAGCATCTGCGCCGGTATCTGAAAGGTTGCCGGTTTGAATCACCGTCACTGCCAAAAGAGATCCTACTCTGCCGGGCCCTTGAGCAAGGCCCTTAACCTTCAATTGCTCCAGGGGTGCTGTACAATGGCTGACCCTGTGCTCTGATCCCAAGGGGTATGCGAAAACTAACAAATTCCTAATGCAAGAAATTGTATAAGGTGAAATAAAGAACAAAAAAAATACACTTCCTTCAATCTATTCCCTTTACTCACTGCCTCCAAATTTTACTTGCAAGAAATCTGCTAAAATAAAAGTGCTATTTGGAACTGTTGCTCCTGGATTAATCCTTTGAAGAGAACAGGTCTACGGTATCTCTTGTTTTAGCTGACTTTCACAATATTTCAGATTTTAAGTCCCTTAGAAACCCATACTATTATCTGCCAATACTGCTTCTTTGAGTTTACTTCCATCCATTCATTTTTCCATTACAGTAATATGTAATGCCATTGCAAGAAAATGTAAGTGAGCCCTTGGGAATTACCCTGAATTTTTGTATTAATTACTAATAAAATGTCATCTGATCTTCATCTATGTCACAATTACAGACAAACACAATCTGAGGAAACTAATCTGGACTAATCATGTGTTTATTGAGCACATTGAGTAAATAAGAATATAAGTTTAAAAACCTGTGGGATTCCAAGGCCAAAGACCACCCAGACCCTCTTGACGATGCTCTGCTTGTTATCTTACATCAAATCTATACTTTTCTTGATCAGCCTGGTACATACTGTATGTCAGAGTGCTATTTCTGGAATTTTCTTCAGTGTTCAATATCATCTAGCCTCACGTACTAATTAGAAAACTGAATAGTATGAATGTAAACCCAATTGTCACATTATGGATTCACGACTTTCTTTTAATTAACTCACATACAGTCAAGGTACAGGACGCTTTCAAAAGTTATTCATTCAAACAGAGAGAGCCCTCAGGGATGTGTCTTATCACCATTACTCTGTACACAAGTGACCTGAGACAGAACAGTGACCACTGACTGCTCCATTATCAAATATTCTGATGGCAACATGCTTATATGGCATATTTGAGAAGGATGGGCCATTATCTAAATCAAATGGACTGTGTGTATAAACTGGTGCAATAAGAACTGTCTTGTTCGGAATGTACAAAAGACCAAAGAAATGGTATTTGATTTTAAGAGACAGAAATCTGTATGGTCATCCATTGTTGTTTTGGGGTAGGAGGTAGAAATCATGACTGAATATAAATACTGTAAGGAGTGGCCGGCAGTTTATCCTGGCCAGGATGCCCCAGTAATGGAAAGATGGGGGAAGGCAGCTTATCAAGGACACTGCCTCCCCCAGGACAATAGATGGGAGATTCCCTGGGCTGCAGTGGTGCCCTGGATGCCCACAGGGCACCATGGGACTTGGAGTTTGTCAACACAGCCCTGCTAGGTATCATGGGTGCCCCCAGTAGATACTGCAGGGAGACTGAGGATTCCCTACTGTTTACATATCCTGGAATTGCTTCAGAGTCATTGGGATAGAAGCACAGAAGTACTTCCAGGCTGAAGAAATTACAAGTTCTCCATCTCACCCAAAAGTGCTGGCAAGTCATGAGGATGGAAGGACAGAAGCACTTCCGGGTCAAGGACTATTTAAAGGACTCATGTGAACCCAGCATGCAAGCCGGAGTTGGGACATAGATGACAGAGCTTGCTGGGAGGTGTGGAGAAGAGATTTATAGAGAGAGAATTGTGTACTTATTATTGTAATTATTATTACCACTTGCCTGTGTATGGTGGTTGGGGTGCTTAGAGGCACTATTACAAAAAAGTAACAAATTATAAACCTTTTTGTGCTTTTGCCTGGTGTCCTGGATGTTTGTCTGTTGGGTTAGAGGAGCGACAGCGGCCTCTAGTGTCACAATACTTAGGAACTAACTTAGATAACAATCTTGACTGGAATGCAAATATATACAAAAAATATTCTCTAAATGCAATCAGTGTTTATTTCTCCTCCGTAAACTCAAACTATTTAAAGTAGACAAGGACCACATGTTGTCTGTTATCACTTTCTGTTTCTTCGCCTGGTTTAGTGGTCTAACAAACCAAAATTTAAAAATGCTCCAGCAGATTACTAAGCCTGCAGCTAAAGTTGTTGGGATTGATAGAGATGATCTGGCAAGTGTGTGTCAGAGGACAATTGCTATAGAAACTAGAAGTCATCTCAACTTGAAGATAGACATCCATTAACTTCAGCAAATCGGGAAGGATAGTCGCTTTGAAAACCCACACAAATCGCTCCAGAAATTCCTTTCTTCCTAGCACCATGTGACTTTTTAATAAGGAATATCAGAGAAAATAATTAAGGATTGATATGTATCTGTGACGATGTGAGTTCTGCTTCATGCTTCCATTTCACTTTTGGGAGCCTTTGAACCCAACACCGTCGGTAATGTCACCGGATGAGCTGGACAATGAATACATCACAACGAAACAAGGGGAAGGTGCACAGTGCATAAGCGCTTTTATTAAAAACAACAAAACCAAATCAGTGTCCAAATCAGTGCAGTGCTTCTTAAAGCCAATAAATAAATAATACATTAAAAACTGGGTGAAACAGTGGCGGTTAAAATCCAATAAATATTTCCATTAAAAGCAAGGTCCCTGGCTCCATAGGGCTCTGCCAGACCGAGACTTGGGTTCTCCAGCGACCAGGGTGCTCACGCTGGGGCTTCCACCTCCTAAGCCTCCGACTCCCATTACCTTCTGCGGCCTTATGCGGAGAGACAACCTCCTTCCTGTAACTCCTGTTCCTCACAACCACTCAGAAGGAGTGACCACTACTTCCTGCCCCAGAGTGCCAGCCAAACACTCTACTAGGGCTCTTCTCCCAGCTGCCTGTCATTATACAGCGAGCCTGCTTGTGTTCACTCTCTCTCTCGTGCACCAGCTTTCAGTTTCCAGCTTTCTTATTCTTCTTCTGTTTCTTTCCCTAACCTCTGTTCTCTTTCTTGTTTTTATCTCCCTCCTCCGCACTCACGCTCCTTCTAAATATAATGGGGATGTGGCTCAGGTATGGCGATTAGCAACTCCCAGCATTAATTGTGGATGTGGACGATTCCTCACCTGTGCACATAAGCAAGGAAACACCCGCAACACGGCGCGTCCTCCAGTCACACTACCACGTCCCCTCTATAAGCTGGGAGTGCGGTGATTATCAACTGTATTTAAAACTGGCCTTTTTTCTAAGCCGCGGACCTGCTATGCCACATTATCCTGTGACAATTTTTGTGTAAATATGAATTATCAAACTGCCTTACCGTAACCTCTTTTGTCTCAATTTGTTTTGTTTCATTACTTCCTGACTTGTTATTAGATGCAAATGAGAAGGCAAATTTCATGTTTTCTTGTGTAAATATGACTAAATAAAGCAACCTTCAATCTTGAACTTGAACCTCTTGGGTATTGTACAGTCTATGAATGTGTCACCATTAACAGGATTCTCTATTCATCTTCTCAGCGTCTCAATTGGCTGCAGTATCCTTAGACCAGGGGGCAATGGTGGCTAGAGCACCACCACAGACTACCAGAAAAAAGAAAACACGTCAAAGTAGTGATTGGTGACTAGCCCAAAAACAAAGGGGAAAATAGAATTACATTTAATGAAAAGAAGCCATTTCCTCCATCAGTATGAAGGAATGCTCGTGATGTTAGTAATTTTCTTAGGTGATCATGAAAGCCAGATTAAAGACGTGGGCTTTTAGAAGTTTTTGGAAGTGTTCAGCTTTACTGGTCTGGTGTATCTCTAATGGTAAAGTATTTCAGACTTATATGACTTGCACAATGTTGAGAATGAACTTTGGACCATTCCTCCCTACAAATCTGTTTCAGTTTATGAATATTTCTGGGTTGTAGTAACAGCACAGTCTTCTTCAGGTCATGCCACTGCATCTCAATCTGGTTAAGTTCATGACTCTGACTTGGTCATTCTAAACCACAAATCGTCTTCTTTTTAAGCCATTCTTTAGTTGATGTATTTGTGTACTTGGTATCATTGTCTTGTTGCTTCATACAGCCTCCTTTAAGCTTGAGGTCATGGACTGCTGCCATTACATTCACCTGTAAAATGTGTTGATACACCTTTGAGTTCTTTTTTCAGTTCAGTGATTGCGAGGCACTCAGGCAGTAAAGCCTCCACCATGCTTTACAGTTGCAACCTTTGACTTATGTGTCCACAGAACATTTCCTCAAAAACATTCTTTAACGTTAAGGTGGTTTTGGGCAAGACTGAGTGAAGTCCTGCAATGTTTTTGTTTTTTTTCTTTGATAGCAGTGGCTTCCTACATGGTGTCCTTCCATGAATATCATTCTTGTTTAGTGCTTTTCTGGTTGTGGACACATGAACAAAGATGCCCTCCATTTATGGACTTTTCTAGAGATGTTTTGCTGTTTTTTTTTCTGTTGTGTGGAGTGGTGGCTCTGAGTTTAGGGATCTGCCATGGCAATTGCAAGGTTGCCAGTTCAAATCCTGTAAACGTGATTCCACTCCATTGGGCCCTTGAGCAAGGCCCTTAACCTGCAATTGCGCCATCCTGGGTATGACATTGACCTACATCCAACCCTGCAAGCAGGTCCTCCAACTTACAAGGGAAAAATTTGGGGGCTGGTGGCAGGATTGGCACTCCAGCCACTGGAAAAGACCTCACACTGTTCTATTCCATTCAAGCTAGTGTGGTGCTGAGGTGTCACCCGTTCCTCAGAAGTACTTGGGCCCTAATTTGGGATCTTGAGGTGGTCCGTCATGGTGTGGGTGCGGCAATGCACCGCATCAGTGCCTGCTCCCAGCATCTATCTCTTCTCTTTTGCTGTTACCCTTGGGTTTTTTTTTGTACATCTTTCAGGATTGTCCACTCTTAGGGAGAGTATTGTCAGAGTTCATATTTACTGTTAACAATAATTGTCACTATTTGATTATTTATTGATTATCTTGAATGACTTAACTTTTCCTTATTAGCTTTTTGCCTTTAGCACTCTTAGAAAGAGTTTCAATTAAAGCTTCGTGATCTGTGACCTAGTCCCACTGCTACTTCTCTGCAATATTAAGTTTTAATAAGACAGCCATTATAATCTAATGGAGCTGAAGTCTGACTCCGTGTGTTTATTTACCAGTAACTTGCTAGGACATGCGAAATGCCCACTGCTCTCTGTGTATTTAGGAAATGTAATAAACTTCTGTAATTCAGTCATCTCCTTCTTGGTACTGGGAAACTCCACACAATTGTCAAATAAAGATTGTGGACGTAGCCCAGACACAGACAGGCAGACATGTTGTAATCCACCACCACACGTTTATTTACAATACTATATACAAGATTAAAGTGCACACAAACCCCAAAAGTCCCCAAAGTCCTGGCCAATAGCACATCTGCCTTCATTCTTCGGGCCGCCTTCACTCTCATCTCCTGCTTTGTCCTGCTTTCACCCGACTTCAGCCTCGGGGGGTTCAAAAAAAAGGGGCAAATTTTTGGGGAAAAAAGGGTTTTTTTAAAATTTTTTGGGGGGGAAAAAAAAGGGGGGGGAAAAAAAAATTTGGGGTTTTTGGGGGGTTTTTTGGGGGTTTTTTTTTTTTTTTTTTTTCCCTTTTTCCTTTGAAAAAATTTTTTTTTAAAAAAACTAAACCAAAAAAAAATTTTTCCCCCCCCCTTTTCCTTTTTTTTTTTTTTAAAAAAAACCCCTTTTTTTTTTTTTTTTTTAAAAAAAAAAAAAAAAAAAAACCCCCTTTTTTTTTAAAAAAATTAAAAAAACCTTTTTTTTGGGGGGTTTTCCCCAAAATTTTTTTTTGGGGGTTTGGGAAAAAAAAAAAATTTTTTCCCCCAAAACCCTTTTTAAATTTAAAATTTTAAAAAACCCCGGGGGGGGGGCCCCAAAAAAAAAAAATTTTTTTTTAAAAAAAACTTTCCCCCCCAAAAATTTTTTAAATTTTTTTCCCCCAAAAATTTTAAAAACCCCCCCTTTTTCCCCCCCCCCTTTTTTTTTTTTTTTTTTAAAAATTTTTGGGGGGTTTTCCCCCCCCCCTTTCCCTTTTTTGGGGGGGGGCCCCCCCCCCCGGGGGCCCCCCATTGGGGGCCCAAAAAAAAAAAAAGGGAAAATTTTTCCCCCTTTTTCCCCCCCCCAACAAACCAAAGGGGGGTTTTTTAAAAAAAAAATTTTTTAAAAGGGGCCCCGGGGAAAAAAAATTTTTTTTTAAAAAAAAAGGGGGGAACCCCCCCCCAAAAAGGGGGGTTTTTTTTTTTTTAAGGTTTCCCCCCCTTTTTTTTCCCCCTTTTTTTTTTTTTAAAATTTTCCCCCTTTGGGAAAACCCTTTCCCCCCCCCCCAGGAAAAATTAATTTTTTTTCCCCCGGGGCCCCTTTTTTTAAAAAAATTTTTTTTTTTTTCCCCCCCGTTTGATTTTTTTTTTTTCCTTTTTTTAAAAATTTTTTTTTTTTCCCTTTTTAAACCCCCCCCTTTTTTTTTTCCCCCCTTTTTGGGGTTACAAAAAATTTTTAGGGGGAAAATTTTTTTTAAAAAAAAACCCCCCCCCCCAAACCCCCCTTTTCCCCCCCCTTTTTTGGGGGTTTTAAAAAATTTAAAAAAAATTAAAGGGTTTTTTAAATTTTCCAAAAAATTTTTTTTAAAAAAAAATTAAAAAGAAAATTTTTTTAAAAAAAAATTTTTTAAAAACCCAAAATTTTTTTAAAAAATAAAAGGCCAAAATTTTTTTTTCCCCCCTTTTTTTTAACCCCTTGAAAAAATTTTTGGGGGCCCCCTTTTGGGGGGGAAAAAAAATTTTTTTTTTTAATTTAATTTTTTTTTGGGGGGTGGGGTTTTTTAAAAAAAAAAATTTTTTTAAAAAAAAAAGGGGGGGTTTAAAAAAAAAATTTTTTGGGCCCCTTTTTTCCGTTGGGGAACCTTTTGTTATTTTTTTTTTAAACCCGGGTTTAAAGGGGTTTTTAAAAAAATTTTTTTTTTTCCCCCCAAAAATTTGGGGAAAAAAATAAGGTTTTTAAAATTTTTTAAAATTTAAAAAAACCCCCCAAAAAAATTTTTTTTTTTTTTGGGGGGGGGGGGGTTTTTTTTTTTTTTTTTTAAAAAAAAAATTAAAAAATTTTCAACCCCAACCCCCCCCCCCCAAAGCCCATTTTAAATTTGGGTGGGATTGGGTTGGTTTTTGGGATTCCCTCACCTGTGCACATAAGCAAGGAAACCCCCCAACCAAAGGCCCTCCAGTCCACCCTACCACGCCCCTCTATAAGCTGGGAGGCGGTGATTTCAACTTATTTAAACGGGCCCTTTTTTCAACCCCCGGACCTCTATGCCATTATCCGTGACAATTTTTGTGTAAATATGAATTATCAAACTGCCTTACCTAACCCTTTGTCCAATTTGTTTTGTTTCATTCTTCCTGACTTGTTATTAGATGCAAATGAGAAGGAAAATTTTCTTTTTTTTTTAAATATGACTAAATAAAGCAATTTAAACTTGAACTTGAACCTCTTGGGTTTACGTCTATGAATGTGTCACCATTAACAGGATTTTTACATTTTCCCAGCGTCTCAATTGGCTGCAGTACCCTTTAGACCAGGGGTGGTGGCTAGAGACCACCACAGATCCCAAAAAAAGAAAACCGAAAAGTAGTGATTGGTGACTACCCCAAAAAAAGGGGAAAATAGAATTACTTTAATGGAAAAGCCATTTCCTCCATCGATAAGGAATGCTGGGGATTTATTTTTCTTGGGTGATAAAGGAAAGCCAGATTAAAGCGGGGTTTTAGAATTTTTTTGGAAGTGTTCACTTTACTGGTCGGGTGTATCTCTAAGGGTAAAGTATTTCAGACTTATATGACTTGCACAATGTTGAGAATGAATTTTGGACCATTCCCCCCTACAAATCTTTTAGTTTATGAATATTTCTGGGTTGTAGTAACAGCACAGTCTTCTTCAGGTCATGCCACTGCTCTTAATTTTAAGTTAGACTTGACTTGGTCATTCTAAACCACAAATCGCCCTTTTTTTCCCTTCTTTATTGATGTATTTGTGTACTTGGTATCATTGTCTTGTTGCTTCATACAGCCTCCTTTAAACTTGAGGTCATGGACTGCTGCCCTTACATTCACCTGTAAAAAAGTGTTGATACACCTTGAGTTCTTTTTTTAGTTCAGTGATTGGGGGACCGAGTAAAGCCTCCACCATGCTTTACAGTTGCAACCTTTGACTTATGTGTCCACAGAACATTTCCCCAAAAAAATTCTTTTCGTTAATGGTTTTGGGCAAGACTGGAGGAAGTCCTGCAATGTTTTTTTTTTTTCTTTTTCAGTGGCTTCCTAAATTGTCCTTCCATGAATATCATTTTGTTTTGTCTTTTTTGGTTGTGGACACATGAACAAAGATGCCCCCCCATTTATGGACTTTTCTAGAATGTTTTGCTGTTTTTTTTTTGTTGTGTGGGGGTGGTTGAGTTTGGGATGCCATGGCAATTGAAGGTTTCCAGTTCAAATCCTGTAAACGGATTCCACTCCCTTGGGCCCTTGAGCAAGGCCCTTTAAACCCGCAATTGGGCCCTCCTGGGTTTACATTGACCTCATCCAACCCCGCAGGTCCTCCAACTTACAAGGGAAAATTTTGGGGTGGTGGGGATTTCCTCCCCAAAATGGGAAAAAACCTCACATGTTCTATTCCATTTGTAGGGGGGGAGGTGTCACCCTTCCTCAAAATACTTCCCCCAAATTTTGGGGTCTTGAGGTGGTCCTATGGGTGTGGTGGGGCAAGCAACCGCATCAGCCTGCTCCCCGCATCTATTCTTTTCTTTTGCTGTTACCCTTTGGGTTTTTTTTTACATCTTTTAGGAGTCCCCTTAGGGGGAGTATTGTGGTTATATTTACTTTAAAAATTGTCATATTTGATTATTTATTGATTATCTTGAATGACTTAACTTTTCCTTTTAATTAAGGGTTTTGTTTTAAATTTTTTTTTTTTCCATTTTTTTTTAAAAAAAACCCCGGGGTTTTTTTTTTAAAAGGGGGAAAAATTTTTTTTTTTTTAAAAAGGGGGCCCTAAAAAAAAATTAAAAAATTTTTTTTTTTTCCCAAAAATTTCCCAAAAAATTTTTTAAAAGGGGGGGGGAAAAAAAACCCCCCCTTTTTTTTTTTTTTTTCCCCCGGTTTTAAATTTTTCCCTTTTTTTAATTTTGCTTGTTTTTTTTGGGGGAAAAAATGGGGGTTTTTGGGGGTTTTTTTTTTTTTTGGGGGAGGGGGGGGGACCCAAATTGAAAAACCCCAAAAAAAAAAAGGGGGGTTTTTTTCCCCGGGAAAAAAAAAAAAAAAAAAAAATTTTTTTTAAAAAAAAAAAGGGGCCCCCCTTTTGGGGGGAAAAATTTTTTTAAAAATTTCCCTTTTTTTAAAAAAAAAAATTTTTTTTAAACCCGGGGTTTTTGGGGGCCCCTTTTTCCCCCTTTTTTTTTTTTTTTTTTTAAAAAAAGGGGGGGGGGCCCCTTTTTTTTCCCTTCCCCAAAATTTCCCTTTTTTTCCCCCCCTTTTTTTTTTTCCAAAACCCCCTTTTTTTAAAAAATTTTTTTTTCCCCCCAAAAAATTTTTTTTTTAAAAAAAAATTTTTTTTTTTAAAATTAATTTTTTTTACCCTTTTTTGGAATTTAAAAAACCTTTTTTTGGGTTGGGGAAATTTTAAAATTTTTTTTTTGGGGAATAAAAAAAAAAAGGGCCCCAATTTTTTAAACCGTTTGAAACCGTTTTTTTTCCCCCTTTTTTTTTAAAAAAAAAATTTTTTTTTAAAATTTTTTCCCCCCGGGTTCCGGGGGCCCCAAAAAAAAAAAAATTTGGGGCCCCGGGGGGTTTCCCGGGGTTTTTTTAAAAACCCCAAAAAAAAACCCCAAAAAAAAACCCCCCCCCCAAAACCCCAAAGGGGGGGGGCCCAACCCCTTTTTTTTGGGTTTTTTTAAAAAAAAAAACCCTTTTTCCTTTTTTTTCCCCCCCTTTTTAAAAAAAGGGGGTTTTTTTTTAAAAAAAAAAATTTTTTTTCCCCGGGTTCCCCCCAAAGGGTTTTTTGGGGCCCCTTTTTCCCCCCTTTTGGGGGGGGGGGTTTGGGGTTTGGGGTTTTTTTTCCCCCCTTTTTAAAAAAGGAAAATTTTTTTTTCCCCTTTTTGGGGGGAAAAACCCTTGGGCCCCCCTTTTTGGGGGGTTTTCCCCTTTTTTAAAAAGGGGCCCCCCTTTTTTTCCCCCCCCAAAAGAAAAAACCAAACCCTTTTCCCCCTTTTTTTTTTTTCCCCCAAAAAAAATTTTTTTTTTTTTAAATTTTTTTAAGCCTTGGGTTTAATTTTTTTTTTTTTTTTAAAAAGGAAAACCCCAAAAATTTTAAAAAAATTTTTTTTTAAAAAAGGGCTTTTTTTTCAAAAACCGGGGTTTGGAAAAATTTTTTGGGGAAAAATTTTTTTTAAATTATTTTTGTCCTTTTATTAAGGTGGATAAACTGATTTCTGTCTATCGGCAGTTACTCCCTGTTGGACATATTTAGTGTTAACATCTGCATTACCCCATTATTGGAATGTATTTTTTAATGCATGTAATAATAAAATACACTGTATTTTTCACTCCAACAGACGGCACATCACAAACATTCCATCCATCTATCCCTATATCCTAACTACAGGGATACGGGCGTCTGCTGGAGCCAATCCTAGCCAGCACATGGTGCAAGGCAGGAACAAACCCCCAGCAGGGCGCTAGCCCACCACAGGGCACACACACCCATAGACACTGGGGACAATTTAGAATCGCCAAAGCACCTAACCTGCATGTGTTTGGACTGTGGGAGGAAACCGGAGTACCCATAGGAAACTCACGCAGACACGGGGAGAACATGCAAACTCCACGCAGGGAGGACCCGGGAAGCAAACCCGGGTCTCCTAACTGCGAGGCAGCAGCGCTACCACTGGGCCACCATGCCTCCATCACAAACATTCCCACTGCTTTCATGAATCCCATACGAAATGGAATATAACAGAGACATAACAAACAGATACACAGACACTAACCCTTCGCTACAACAGAGCACAGATGTGTGGGTTCCATAGCTCCAGGGCCTTGGGGTGGATCCCAGCAGGCTCAATGCCCATGTGGAGTTTGTATGCTCTTCATGTGTACTGTGACTGTATTCTAGCTTCGTCCAACATCCAAAAGACATGAATGCCTGATTGATGAAGTCCTAACCTTTGCTTAGCTCCTCCTTCGACCATCTCTGGCCCCTTATTACTTGAACATGGATGATTAACAGTGTAAGTAATGGCTAGCTGCCCAACTCGGCCGGTCTTATCAAGAGAAGGAAGGATGGGGGAAGGCAGCTTCTTTAGGGCACTGCCTCCCCCAGAAGGCTAGATAGCAGGTCCCCTGGGTTGCAATGGTGCCCCGGAGTTCTTGGGACTTGGAGTTCTTTACCTCAGCCCTGTTTGGGTGCCATGAGGGGGATCTTTAAGGAATGAGGAGCCGGGGTTTCTGCCTTACCCAGAAGTGCTTACAGACTATGTGGGTGAAAGAGCAAAAACACTTCAGGGTTGGCCAACATAAAAGGACTTGCTGACCTCACAGAAACAAACCAGAGTTAGGTGGAAGGTGGACAAAACCTGCTGGGAGGAGCGGAGGAGGCAAAGACCAGAAGAGAAAGAAAGAAGAGTCATTGTGTGCTGTACTATTCTTGTGCCTTTGGTTGTGGTGGTGGGAAACGTTGGTGTGAAGAGTTTCCCATGCAATAAAAATGCTCTTGTGTGCTAATAACTTGTGCCCTGTGTCTGTTGTGGTAGGTTTGAGGAGCTGGAGCCCCCCATGTTCCATTGCCTCTGTAAGTTCCATTTACTTGTTTTATTTCCCATTTCTGTTTCTGTCTCATCAATTGGCAGAACTGATCAATACACAGGGAACTTTTTATTTCAGACTACCTTAAAAATTAAATAAAGACACCTATGCACTGCTAAGTCAGATAACCTCAAGTTCCAGTCAGTGTGACCAAGGATGGTGGTTGAACGGGACCCAAAAGAGTAACTTGTTGAGCAGACGTAAAAAGTTTCATGAACTGCTGCCCAGGGTCTCAAGGCTCTGCTTTATACAAACGGGCAGGAGGTGCAGTTAGTGGTTTCTTTAAAAGGTGGCCTTCATTTTATTTTCATGATTCAGACGAAAAAAAGACACATGCCTACCAGGTCAGCTTTTTGACATGCAAATGTACTTTTTGATGTGCACAAAGCTGAATCAAAAGCCAAAGATGCTTTTGTGAAGAGGCCTATTTTTATCCCCCGCATTTCATTTCTTCTCTCGATCGGGGCTGAGAAGATTACAAATAATAAAAACCGTTTGCTGCTGTTCCCTTGAAGATCTGTGCATAATTCACTTTTTTTCTCTCCCTTTTCTTTTTCTTTTTTCAAGTCATTGGAAATGATCCCACTGTGCCATCCTGAGGCTCCCTCTGCACAACAAAAGCATCTCTTTGCCTAAATGATGGCGCGTTCACTTAAGGAAATCTGTATAATGGGGCCGCTTCTACTTCAGCAATTGCAAGATACAGCAGGACACTGTGGTGTGTGTGTAGACTAGCACACTTGTCAAATTATAAACTTGGAAAGGAGCTAAACAGAGGAAATTCTCCAGTGTGCCTCCTCTGTTCTTAGTTTCTGACTCAAATAGTAATCTGTGAAATGCCATGATATGCCAGTCTGTGGTACAAAACCAAGAAAGGCACTTAAGAGTCACTCCAAGCAATTCAATGTTCTCCTATTTTTGAGGGAAGTGATGAATCCCCTCAAAATGATTTGGCATGTGGCAGTACTCAGGGGTCTACGTTGGAGTGGAGTCCTAGCCAAGTCTGTTTCCTACTGTGTGATTAGTGCTGTCCAGAAAGGCTTCAGCCCTCCTTTGATGCTGAATTAATGTAAGATGGCCTAATAATCTATTTATGTATGTACCAGAGGGATGTATTGTGCCTTAAGTGATAAGGGCTTGACCTAACTGCCTTATACTGTTCAAAATCTCCTTATTATTGTGTGGTGGACATATTTCTCTAAAACTGTATGGTGGCCAGCACTATTTGATAATATGGACCTATGAACCTATGATAAAGAAAACGCTGTCTGTCCTCCTTAACCAAGACAGGGCCTTAGTGGTTCTTTTCGAGATCACCATATTTTCTCTTAGAAGCCAGGGTGAGTATTTACTATGACGTTGTTTCTCCAATTTACCATTCCCAAGCTCCGATTACACTTAACAGGATAACCACTAGAGTTAGGTACTCCATCAACCCCTTTGCTTTGAGAGGAATCATCACTGCCAGACCTGCACACTGAGACCTGGAGATAGGACCGGGGGCAGCAAAAGTATTTATGACATCAAATTCACAATTTGAGAATGTTGAGTTATAGCAATGTCTGTTTACAAGACTGTCTCAGAAAAATACGCTCTTGACGGGTGCCATTTCAGAAAACAAGTAGGATATATTAGGAGTCTGTACTTATTTTTTTTAACATACAGTATCTGTAAAGAAACTTTATAGTTAATGCTAAACTTATTTGTTACTCTCTACAGTTATACTATATTTAAACCACTAGAAATATGTGTGCCATTCGATTATGGTGACATTCTACATTTTTTTTTTTACTAAGACATTACCATAAAATATACGTCATTTAAATTAATAAAATACATTGAAAAAGCATAATTGTGGTATAGTGGGTCTATATCTCAGATTAAAAAGGCCAGATTTTAAATAGATAATCACCGCACTTGTGGTTTAAAGAAGGGGCGTTGTAGTGTGGCCGGAGCGGTTCCTGGATGCTGTATGAGGCGGCTATTTCCTTGCTTATGTGCACAGGCAAGGAATTGTCAACATCTGTAATTGAAGCCGGGAGCTGCTAATTGCCACACCTGAACCACGTCCCCATTATATATAGTAGGAGCATGAGTGCGAAAGGGGGAGAAAGAAAAAGAAAAAGTGAACGGAGGTTAAGGAAAAAGAAGGCAGCTGGAAGTGAAGGAGCCCATGCGTGAGGGAGTGAACGAGTGAGCGAGCAAGAGCAGACTCACTGTAAGAAAGAAGGCAGCTGGGCAGTGAGCCCTAGTGGGGTGTTTGGCCGGCACCTGGGGGCAGTCGGTAGTGGTCGCTCCTGCTGAGTATTAGTGAGGAGTGGGAGTGACCGTAAGGAGAATGGCTCGCCACATTTGGCTGTGGGAGTCTGGGACTTGGGAATTGAAAACCCCAGTGTGAGTGCCCTTGTCGCTGGGGAGCCCAAGTCAATGTCTGGTGGAGCCCACTGGAGCCAGGGATCAGAAAGGCGAACAAACCAGCAGAAGGCAGAGAAGGTCAGCTGCAGGTAGGGTGACTCCCCTGGTGCATAGCCTGGATGGGAGAAGCAGAGGAGTCACCAGTAGAAAGAAGGCACCGGGCTTTGTTTTTAACACTAGAATTACCGTAGCCTACGAAAAAACTCGTAGATCTGTCCCACCTTAAAACACTTTGCACCTCTCCATCAGCGTCTTTTGTCCTTTAAATGTGTTGATAAGCAGCAAACAGCAAGTAGTTTGCTATCACATCCCCCACCCCACACAGTTTTCTCAGCTCAAGTCTATTTACCTGCATGTCAGTTGCTTAGAGTTGTATAGAGTGAAAAGTCAAGGAAAATGACACCTTTTATACAATATCGTTATTTGGAACACTTGCATTTCATGTGTGTTCCATGTCTACAACGATCTATGCACAGTAAACACTTTGTTAAAACAGAAACGTTTTTCATGTTTTAGTAATAATTGACAAAATGTAGACATAAAGTGTATAATGTGTGAAGCCTGAATTCCAAATATCAAAGAAACACTTTCACAAAAGATACAAGTATAACAGAACAAATGAGCTTTTTTCAAAGATTAGTATAGTGGTTAGAGCTGCTGACTCCAATTCAGAAGACTCTGGGTTCGAGTGTTAATGTCTCCCAAAATAAACGTTTTTAGTAGGGAGCTGTTCTTATTGTTAATATTATACAATAAAAGCATACATTTGATTTGCATCTGTAACAGCCTCTGTAAATGTATAGTACTTGTCAAAGTTAGCGTCTTTTTTTTTGTTTTACTTTATTTACTTATCTTCCTACAGCATAAAGTCAGAAGTATACTGCAGAGCTTCCTTTATTTGATCATCAAGGGCATGCTCACAAATTATACGTGTAATGCCACAATAATTACCTGTTGACATTTTAGGGAAGTGTTGTGGGAGCGTGAACGTGAGTGAGAAATAAACTTAAAAAAAGACGCTAACTTTGACAAGTAGGCTACTATACATTTACAACGGCTGTTAACAGACGCAAATCAAATGTATGCTTTTATTGTATAATATTAACAATAAGAGCAGCTCTCAATTTTAAACGGTAAACTTGAGAAGCTGCCAGCATCCATCCCAGAAGCTCTTGATTGGAAATCATCAGTTCTTAGCATTGCACTGTTACTTAGAGTCTGATAAGGAGGGGAGGGTAGGGTGACATTGAATCAGTTTACTTTTCTGGGGAAAGCGGCTGTCTGGAACAGAAGCTTGTCGATGTTGAATCCTCCTTTTCTAGTAAGATGCAATGACGAAGTTCCTCTGCAAGCTGATCTATGAACACTCTTCTTTTCTCAGTGGACCCCGTGCATGCATAAATTCACACCCAATCTGTGTCCTTACCTGTAGAGGGCACTCTAGACACTTGCGTAGACTGCATGTGCCCTGACAACCACCATTTAGTGGTAATACATATACTCCATACTCACTTTGTGTGACACATACACTATAATGTAGAATAACCACTAGTAGCTGAGGTTCTCTTTTGTGTTCATATAAGATTCTTATGAACATTTTGAAATCACTTCAGTCAGTCTCCTCCTGACTCAGGTTTTTAGAGTTTAAAATACACAAATATGAGAGGATTGTCATGAACTAGGAGTCCCAAAACACGTAAGTCCTAAACACATTTCTGAAAATAGGGGGATGAATCCTGTCAAACACCCTGTCTAGATACAAAAAGGGCTACACAGAATTGTTATACAATAAAAAGGCTTATTTCCAGAAAGTGCCCACTGATGAAGAGGTGCAAAGGAATTTAAGGTGTGCCGGGATTATGAGTTTTTTCGTAGGCTTTAGGGATTCTAGTGTTAAAGTTCTTCATTCTCCTTGCACTGTGCTAATTAAGCCTCAGTCACAGCAGAAGGCTGCCTTTGCGCCATCCTCTGTACAGAAAATGCCTTCAGTGGTATGTAACATCAGAACCATATTGTTCAGTGGCTTGTCAGCATATTCTCCATTTCAATTAAAATCTTCTGGAACCCACTTCCAAATTCAGTCAAAATATTTCCTTGGCTCCATCTCTTACAAACACCCATTTCACATCTTAAGAGCTTGCTAGCACTTACACTAGCGCCAAAGTGATGAGAATGCCCAAAACAAATAGATGAGAGTCTGTCACTGGAGCCAGGGTGTAAGCAATGTCTCTGGCAGAGTTCAGCTGCAGCTGTGCTTCATACACTTGTTGCCTCTTCACTTCTATACAATTGGCTGTGTGATGCCAGAAGAAATCTCAGTTCAAATCCAGCCCAGGGTCCTCGATTTAGATCAGTATTTCTCAGCCTTTCTGGTGTCACAACCCACTTTTCTTCCATGTCAATTTCTTTGTAACCCACCAAAGAGGCGTATGATCATTAGAAGTACACCTTGGTAAATTGAGCATGATTGTCAGAACGATTGGTCACCCTAGGTGATTTGAGGGGTTTGAGGTTGAGCCAATAGTTGGAATCTCAGTTGCAATTCTGCCCAGGGGCCTCCATTTAGGTCTGTGTTTCTCAACGTTTTTGATGTCACAACCATGTCTTCTATGTCAGTATCTTTGTGACCCATCAAGGAGGCAGACCTCAGAAGCACCTCTTGGTGAATTGAGTATGATCGTCAAAGCAATTGGTCCCCCTTGGTGATTTGAGTGTGATCATCAGACCGAGATTGAGAAAGGTTTGAGGGTGAGCTAGTCATTGAAATCTCACTTCAAATTCTACCCTAGGGCATTCATTTACATATAAAGTTTCTCAACCTTTCTGATGTTGTGACCTATACTCTTCTGTGTTGGTGTCTTCATGATCCATGAAGGAGGAGTGTGATCATCAGAAGGGTGAACTGAGCATGAGTGGTTTGTTACCCTTGGTGAATTGAGTGTGATCATCAGAGAAAGGGGGGTCGAAGTAATTGTTGGAGCAGCGACCCACAATGACCAACTGTGCAATCCTTTCATGACCCACCACGACCCACTTCGCAATCCACTGCATGAACTTCCTTTACAAACAATAACAACTTGCCAGTCACGAAAATAGCATGTGACCCAGCAGTTGAGAAACACTGATTGTAGAGGTTTCTTTGGAGGTAATAGTAGCTTTAGTAGTACTGTTTTGCGTACAACGTACAGTGAAATTCTGCTTTAAAATCTAAAGCAACAAAAGCATGCAATTAGAGAGGAGCATATGATATTATTTCACTTAATTTTTAGGAGGATTCTGATAAGGTGCTGCATGTAAAGTAATGATCAGACTAAAGAACTGGTAATTTAGGGCAAGGCAAACACAGTCAGTCAAGGGTTATGGTAAGGGAAATATATTCAAAGTTTTACAATATTAAAAGTGATGTCCTTCATGGGTCAGTGCTGGGGCCACTGCTCATTTTAGTATATATAAATGACCTGGATGAGAATATAATCAACAATCTGGTTAAGTTTGCAGATAATATCAAACAAGGTGGAGGAGTAGACAATGCAGAATTAGCTAAATCGTTACTGAGGGATTTGGTCAACATACAGGCTTGGGCATATTTCTGGCAGATGAAATGTAATGTAAGTAAATGTAAAATATTACATGTGGAAAAAAACTTTCATTTATGGCGAGCAGATGAGAAAGCAGAACAATTCTTTATTTGCACACAGATATGCACAAATGTCTCGGTCTGTAGAGTGAGCAATCAATAACACAATTCATTTCCTTTTCTGCTTTTCTACTACCATTACCTCACCTAATACATCAGATCATCTGACTGTTAATATGCATATCTTTATTATTTCATCCAATCAACTAGTGCCACCAATTTCCATCAATCTTCTCCAAGTATTTGTGTTTCTTCTTGTAGTCTAAAGTAACGTTGATGGTCAACTCTAACATGGTCCTTTTTTGAGTGTGTCTTTTGGGGAGCCCTGCCACGGACTGATTTTCTTCCCAATTAAGAACTGTGCTGTCTGGCAAAGCAGTCAGCCATGAAGTTATGAAAAGGACCAGGAGATGACAAAAAGCAGAAACAAAGTTTATAGACAGGTTACAGTCAAGTGCCAAACAATTGCACAGTTCACTAACCAAAGGCAAATTCAAAAATAACATGCTGCCGAATAGTCAAAGAAAAAACCCTCATGATATTAATGCTAATCCGGAAACTTGGACAATGAAAGATGGCCAATGCTGACCTTTATACTGTCACACTAGTGGCCTCACTGGCTATCACCTCCCATTGTTATGGGGTAGCAGTCTGCAGCAGCTCAAAACTGCAGTGCCGATAAGAAGAAAAAATCAATGGTGCTCCGAGACTCCAAATATTTTTAAGATACAAAACATTACACAACCTGGAGATCTGCCATACATCCAGGTTTCCCGGAACATGTCCTATTTAAAGGTGCCTATCCAGGCATCCAGATGGATTTTACAAAATACTCAGTTTGTCTGGGATTTACAGCCCATCGCTCCCAACCAGGTTTACTTTTTTTTTCAATTTGTATCTTTTTTTTTTTAAGTATTACCTGCCATATTATTCATAATGAATATCAGATAAACCTGCAATGGGGATGCTGCTCTTATATGGAGAAAAACTGCAGAGGGTGCAGTCTTTTTTTATTTCTGTATCCTCTTCTTTTGGCTCAGGAAATATAGTAAGCCTAAAAAACCTGTTGCAGAAACAAAATGAACATATACAGAAATTCAAAAAAGAAGAAAACATGTGCAATAATCATGGAGAAAATTAAACACTGTTTATATGCATGACAACAGTCCAATGTACTGTAGGTATCATGCTGGGTTGGTGGTGTCCATGTAAGTGTAACTTATTGTTGTGTTATCATCTTCACTTGTAATTAATTTCATTTTCCCATGTACACCATTGTGATGCATTGATTGTCTGATCCTAAGCTTCCATTTTCAGTTTTTTAAGAAATGTGATGCCCCCATAAATACGGTGGGTGTTTTATCTTAGCAAGATAGGAAAGAGTTTTATGAAAAGGTCTAGGAGATGAAGACATGGTCAAAAATAACAAGCTGGCTTCAAAATATCAAAAAGTCTCGCCAATATTTCATCAATCCTATTCATTAACCAAAAATCAAAGTTCCAAAATACAAAGCAGAGGATCAAAAAGCCAGTAAATGCAGAAACAAAAATAATAGTACAAAAAAAAAAAAATGGGTTTAGTTTGTCCAATGTTGATTAAAGTGCATACTTGGGTGGTAATTAAAATACCATTGCAGATTGTGATGTTAAATGTCCCGAGTCTTACGCGAGAATCACCAGACTTAGAATATGGCAGCGCCCATAAAAAAAACAAAACAGAGTTATAAAATAGCAAAAATGAAAAACTTAATAAAAGGAGTATAAAAACAAAATAAAAGCAGAAATTAATTCCTCAAATTAAAACACCCTGGAAAAGATATAAAGTTTGTAAAGACTCACAGAAAGAAGTAATAAATTAACAAAAATCATATCTATGTATCCCAATTAGAAGTTGTAAAAAAATGCATAGAGAGATCATAAAGGTTAGGGGCACTAAAGTAATCTCCCCCTATATTTTGATGGAAAAATAAATTTAAGCAAAAACAAATCAAGTCTTCTTCAGACGGTTCTCCTCTTACTCTCCCAAGATGGCGGTTTAAGCAGGACCCTCATACTGTAGAAAGAGGAGGTTTCAGTGCACTGGATAACAGAAGTGACATCAGTGGCGGCCAGTCCATCAATCATTCTTTCTCTAGAGGGAGGTAGAAGATAGGCATTAGGTGACAGCGCCAACCTCTGGTTCGGAGGGTAATTACTATCAGATGAGCCCTGAGGTTGTCTCCCAATCCCAAACATGTTTGACAAAGTGCTTGAATCTCATAAGTGCTCTGGTCCAGCCTTTGGCTCCACCCTTTTCCTCCCTTTTTTTTAACATTTCTTATTGTTATGTAATTTGTCAATTGTTTTTTTAATTAGAATGGCGTCCTGTGGCTGTTAGCTCCTGAGGTGTTATGTTAATTATGGCAGCCACCAGTGGTTCTGATAAAAGTGCTGATCAAGATTTCCCTCTCCCCTGAACCATTGAGCATTTCTGATCCTCTTCTAGAGTTTTGAGTGTTGATTTTTCTGGTCTCAGTTGTTTTGGTTTCTCTGATTTTTAGATTTTTTTTTATCTTTGTCTCTCAGCCCTTTTTTTTTTTAGGTGTTCATATTCTTTATTAATCCTGATGGGGAAATAGTATTTTTTCTATGAGTCTTGTTAACAGTGTATGCATTTCAAGCATTTTATCTTAAGTCTATTTATTTTCTATAACTATATAATTATTCAGATTTAGATTTTCTGTTGGCCTTGCATGTTTTAATAAATATTATTTCTTTATTTATTAGATTTTTAATGTTTAGTATTCAGGACGGTAGTGAGACCAGCTATGTTATACGGGTTGGAGACGGTGGCACTGACCAGAAAGCAGGAGACAGAGCTGGAGGTAGCAGAGTTAAAGATGCTAAGATTTGCATTGGACGTGACGAGGATGGATAGGATCAGAAATGGGGACAAGGGTCAGCTCAGGTGGAATGGTCTGGAGACAAAGTCAGAGAGGCGAGATTGCGTTGGTTTGGACATGTGCAGAGAAGAGAAGTTGAGGATATTTGGAGAAGGATGCTAAGAGTAGAGCTGCCAGGGAAGAGGAAAAGAGGAAGGCCTAAGAGAAGGTTTATGGATGTGGTGAGAGAGGACATGCAGGTGATGGGAGTGACAGAACAAGATGCAGAGGACAGGAAGATATGGAAGAAGATGATCTGCTATGGCAACCCCTAACGGGAGCAGCCGAAAGAAGTGTTTGATTAGCTCTTCTGTGATTGTCTCCTCTTTTTGTAGTTTTCCTACAGTTTTCTGATTGGATTATTTTATTATTTCTGACTTCTTTTTCCTTTATACCATTAACAAATTTTATCTTAATGAATTATATTGTTAATTAAATATTTATTATTTTCTTTAGTAAATTAATATTAAGAAGTTCTTACAGCATTGGTTAATTAGTAAGATCAAGCTGAGGATTCAAACCTGTGGGTCTAGCTAAGTGAGAATTTGAATCTTTGTGGAAAATCCAGGAGACAACAATTGTGACAGTGACAAGAACTCATGAAATTATTCAGAAATATTTTGAATGTTTGATTTTAGCATTCAGAAGAATTAATTATGAATGCATTGCAATCGCTTCAGTTATTTGGTCTGGTGTGTCCTGACTCACGTTACGAGAAAACCCCCATTCATGATACACTGTTTAACTCGTCTTAATGTTTAGTAATGCAAACTGTAGAGCATTTTGACCCTCTCCCCCTTTTGGCCATCTAGACAACAAAAAACCTTCATTTTGCAGGACATTTTGAATCATATATTGTGTAGGAAATTACACCTTTTTTTAAAAAACATTAGATTGTTATAACAATCTAAACAAGAACAGGCCATTCAGCACTACAAAGCTTGCCAGTTCTATTCATTTCATTTTTCCAAAATAACATCAAGTCAAATTTTTAAAGTCCCTAAAGTCCTACTGTCTACCACGCTACTTAGTAGCTTATTCTAAGCGTGAAAGAGTAAACCAATAGGTGTCTGCAAAAAAAATAAATGATCAGAAGTTCTGCAGGACACATCAGCAAACCTCCAAGGGTTCACCCTAATGGGATACGAGGGGTCTATGTTACTTCTTTTTATACAACATAAAAATGAGGATCTGTAATATAGGTGTGTGGAGTGTCATTTTATGCTATTTTTGAAGTTGCTAATCATGAATTTGATCATATTTTTCATATTTGATTCTTTTACTGGTGGTCCTAGCCCTCTAAGAGCATCTCCCAGAAGGTTAAAAATAACACATTTCAAATATAAGCATGTGGGGTATCATTTTCGACCATTTCAAGGGCAGAGATTGAAAAAATTAAGTTATTTTACATTTTTGATCCTTTACTGGGGATCTAGCCCTCTATCAACCTTTATGAGAGGGTTAATAAAGTTTGTGATGAAATAAAGTCCACAAAACAATTATAAAGTGTTGAGGAATTGCCCTATATAGTGCTCGGATGCAATTGTTTGTCAAAAATGATTAGAAAATCAGACATTCGACATTCATTGATTCATACAGTAGAAAATGGCTACAAGAAATGATTTGGCAGGAAGTTAGATGTAATTGGAAGTGACGTCATTCGGACTGGACGGAAGTGACATCATAGGCGAGGGACCGGAAGTGATGTCATTTGGACTGGACGGAAGTGTCATCATCGGTGAGAGACCGGAAGTGATGTCATTCGTATGAGCCAGAAGTGACGTCATCAGTGGAGGACCGGAAGTGGCGTCATCTGTGGGAGCCGGAAATGATGCCATGGTTGAAGAAGATACTGTTGTGGAGCCATTTTCAATGGTGAGAATTGTTGATGGTGCATAAGGATTATTATTTTTCTTCCTTGGTTCTAGAAAGGCAGAGAGAGAGAGGCATCAGTACCACAATTCAACCGCCCGTCTGATAATAAATCGCTCACCTCTGGACTTGTTGACTGCCTCCTAATCGCACATGTGTGACAAGTTCTAATTGAGAACACTTAAACTTTAAACAAAAATTCAAATATTCGATGCAATTATTCTTGTTTATTATGTACTTTTACCTCAGGACGTAAATCATTATATTTCTGAAGAACACCCTGAATTAGGACAGCTTGCGCCAATTCAGACATTTTGTTCCTGAATGCTAAGCAATCAGTTTGTTTTATCCTTTGGTTTTAGGAATTGGCTGGATTACCACTGTTGTGGTATGAAATTTTGTATATAAGTTGATAAATATGTAATATGTCTTTATTTATAACATAGACATTAGTGTTATATCATTGATGAGAACAGCAATGATTTGATGGTTAAGAATCCACCACCTAACACACACACATAAACTCCTTTTAGGACAGAGTCTTTGTAATTTTACGACAGGGTCACGGGAAGTGCCCAAAACCAATTTGGCAAATGTTTCTCTGCAGGACTCTTTCAATCAGCCCCCACGTGGAGGCCAACTACCTAACTGGCAAGCTCCATCTTAACAAATGGTATTGGGAGCAAGTGTGAAACCATTGTGTCACACACAGAATTGTATTGGTCTAAAGTTGCCTGTTTGGTTTTAAATCAGACGCCATTAAGTACCACAACACCCTTTTGCCTGTAGGGTTTGGACAGAGAGTTCATAAATTTGCTTGCTTTACCCCTCCCTCTCTCCCTTACACCATCATCATGAAGGAGCATCTCACACTGAACTGAAAAAGACCACACTGAGAAGCACAGCTCAGCATTCATATTGAGACAGGCATGTGGCCTGTTCTGAAGAAAGCTGACCAAAAACCAAAAGCTTAACTAGAGATGTTTTAAGTAACAAACAAGTCTGTGTGCCACCTGAACCTACATATCAGCATTTATCAGGTTGTATGGTTGCCAATGTTCACATGTACTTTGCTTATTATTACTGTTTATGAATATTTTCAATAATACATTATTCAAAGTGTAACTTAACTCCTGCTTGTCTTTTACTACACCTAATTGCCTGAGGTTATAGATGTAGAAGGGAAGGTTGGAAGAAGTTATATGATACAATACATTCTAAACAGTGGTAAGTCTGTGAGATTTGAGGCATTCTGACAAAGGCTACACATTAATAATACAAAAGGGGAAAGGAGAGTAAAATATTACTCTACCAAGACAAAACAGCTGCTTTACTAGGCAGTATGATAATGATCAAAAAAACAACTAGAAACCAGCAATTGCAATGGAGTCTGGCCCTGGAAATCATGCATTTGATGTCACCATCATGATACTATAAAAATCATGGTGTTGGATTTGTCTTAATCTAAGTTTGCGGATATCCCAAGATAAAAATAATCATTTAGTGCTCTTTGGAATTCCTAGATTGCTAACCTTTATTTCTGTATTTAGGCTATGAATTTTAGGCTGGTTTACACGTTTCTGCTCCAAGTCAGCACCACTAATTAAATATTGTTGCCGTTTGCTATTGCTGGCAGTACACCCACTGTGGCTCTGTGGCACATCTTGAGTGAGAAGGCATCAAAATGTCTTCCAAGTATAGCTACAGGGACAGGCGGATGCATCTGTGTTAACTTTGTCAGACTTGATTGAGCTGCCCTACATCTTGGAAATTCATCTTGCAATGATTATGTGCCTCCTGCAGAGAAGCTAAATGATGTGCTCATCAAGTCTCCTGCCCCCTGTGATCCACCACATGTTCCAAAGCTGCTGATTAGTGGGCTTCAGTAGCGGGGTCATGGACTTCTCTGAGACACCACACAATGGGGGACATCAGGCATTGTGGAAAGAAAAACTAAAGAGGCTTGTGACATTTTAATTGTCATTGTAAGAGACTAAAGGGCAGACTTAGTGCAGCGCACCGGCCTGTCATTTCTTTCTCATTAAAGTGTAAAGGCTGACAGGCTCCCTGCTTATTAGAGCCCTCTGAGCATCAGCAACAAGATCCAGACACAAACCCACGGCATGTCAGCCTTCCAGCCAGCATACCCCTAAAGGATGTGGGACATTTATCTGTTCTGGTAACACTAAGCCCAGGGCTGTAGTAACATATGGGCACAATGGGCACTGGCCAGGGGTGCCTGGATCACAGCAGCACACAATGTTTTTGATGCTTATGTATGTTTCTGTTTTGCTATCAAAACAGGGGCTTCAGTGCACTACTTTGCCTAGGGGCCTATGAAGCTGATGGTAAGCCCACTGACCTCTCACTTTAGCTTACAGTAACATTTTGCTGCCATTTTCAGTGAGGTCAATGTTTATAGAGTCAACACAGACCATCTTCAGATTTCTTTGACAAGCAATTTTCTTCCCATTCTGCTGGTTCACATATTTTCTTTTATAATAATTAGGGGCTCTGCCCCCTGCTCGCTTCGCTTCGCCAACCCCTGTGTTTGTTTAATCCGATATACAATTTTAAAAGCTTTTTTTTTCTTCTTTGGAATCGTTGCTTTAACTGTTGCTGGACCACAGAATCTCATAGCGTATGGTCCATAATTGTGTAAATCTATGTTTTGTGCATTGAATGATGAGAATGTGAAAAGCCTTTGTTTTGTGCTCTTTGCCTTTTATTTCTGACATTGCTTTGTCCTGCTATTTTTTCAATTACACCTGGTTCTGATGATTAATTACCTTTTGTTTGTGCTAATGCGATGTTTACTATCTTTTGTTTTGATACTGTAGCGACTGACGTAATAAAGTGTCACAAAAGTTAACTTCGTAACCCCAAACACAACTTTCTAGCACTCTCTCCAACCCCACCTCCCCTGGGTCTCGCACCCCCTTACTGCATCAATCAAGACCCCGTTATCAGTCTTCCGTGCTGTACTCCGCTCTCCCGCAATCAGACGTAACAGCCACTTAAAACAAAAGACTTGAACTTGGCTGGGACAATACAATACTTTCAAATTTTACTGCTTTTACTTTAAAGCTTCATTTAATACAATACTTTGGGATTACCTTTTCTTCCATATCACATTGAATTTTGATTCCGTCTTTGGAGACACATTGTGACAAGGCAACGTATAACTACCCGTGAGTGAATATTGTTTCTGTTTCTCTAATAAATAATCTGACTTTTTCTAATGTTTGTTCCTGTGATTTGTTATTTGTCATAGCAAAAGCTATTCTCACGGTAAACTGTAAACATTTTAATATGAATGTCATATCACAATCTCCTTTGGTGTCTATTGTTATTCGTGGAATATATATACATTACCTTTCTTGTCACATGTTAAAATTTAAATCACTTCTCCGTGATCATAAATATACACCTGACTAAATTGTGTATTCTTTGAAATGAAACATGTCGTTACTTTGACTGGTGCAGGAGCACAGATTCTCATAGAGTATGGTCTGTTATTGTGTAAATCCACGTTTTATTCATTGAATGATGCAAAGGCGAAAAGACTTTGTTTTCCACTCTTTTCCTTTTATCTCTGACCTCGATTTGTCCTGCTATTTTTTCAATCATACCTGGTTGTGATGATTAATTACCTTTCCGCTAATGCGATCTCTACTATCTTTTTTTGATACTGTAGTGACTGACGTAATAAAGTGTCACAAAAGTTCTACTTGAACAATCGCCGTCTTCGTAACCCCAAACACAACTTTCTAGCACCCATCCCGCACCGCATCAATCAGTACCCCACTATCAGTCTTCCATGCTGTATTCCGCTCTCCATCAATTGGACTTAACAGTGACTTAAAACAAAAAACAGTGACTTAAAACAAAAACTTGGCTGGTACACTACAATACTTTTGAATTTTACTGCTTTCGTATTCTGTACCCTTCTCTGCATGTTTATCATGCCATCATTTGTTTGAGCCTTTATAATTCCTCTGCTTTCATAATCTTTTATCTGCCTTTTTTCTCTCCCAAAGGTCTCTTTTTTCCGCGCTGCTCTATCTTCTTTGCTGAGAGCACAGGATCTGTGTGTGCTAATGCTGGCTGTGCTCTTATTTGATAAGAAGGGAGTGTCTTTCAAGAATCTCATGTTCCACATGCCTGCGAGATGGCCCTGGGACAAGCTCTTGGCACTAAGTCTCATGTTTACGGTCCCCACGAGACGCTCTGTGGCCAGTCTTTTTTGTCTCGCGTGTTTTTTAAATGTCTTCCGAGAACTTCCGAGAAGATCACATATCGTCCCCCTGGAAATTTCCTTTCCAGTAATTTTTTTTTTATAGAGAGATACAGCACACAGAATGATGTGATTTATCATACTCATTGATGCCCAAGCCAAAAAGACTCTTAAAGTGTCTTGGCAACAAAAGATTGCAAACAGCATATCCTTTCCTACTTGTGGACTACTTGTGTACTGACCACTGTCTTCTCTTGAACTGGTTGTCTACAAGCACGGCACATCCATTCAAAGGCCTGGACTTATTCAATGACCTACAACCTTTATAATGCACTGGTGAGGACTCATCTTGAGTACTGTGTGCAGTTTTGGTCCCCAGGTTACAAAAAGGACATAGCAGCGCTATGAAATGTTCCAGAGAAGAGCGACTATGCTGATTCCAGGGCTACAGAGGTTGAATTATGAGGAAAGATTAAAAGAGCTGAGCCTTTACAGTTTAAGCAAAAGAAGATTAAGAGGTGAGATGATTGAAGTGTTTAAAATTATGATGGGAATTAGTCCAGTGGGTCGAGATGGTGACTTTAAAATAAGTTAATTAAGAACACATGGACACAGTTGGAAACTTGTTAAGGGTAAATTTCGCACAAGAGAACAACAGACACTTGGAATAAGCTACCAAGTAGTGTGGTAGACAGTAAGATGTTAGGGACTTTCAAAACTCAACTCGATGTTTTTTTGGAAGAAATAAGTGGATAGGACTGGCGAGCTTTGTTGGGCAGAATGGCCTGTTCTCATCTAGAGTTTTCTAATGTTCAAAATTCAGTATAAATTCCACCTTCACTTACAACTCTGCAATTCATCAATACATTTTGTCCCACCATGCTAAGCTTTAAAACAACGTTCTCTGTCCTCTTAATCACATTGTGCTGGAGCCTATCATGGTAGTAGTGGGAGCAAGACAAGAACCAACCTTGGACAGGCACCAGACCATCACTGTGTCCACTCAGACACACTCACTAAACTGCTAAATTAGCAGTTTAGACCTGCTAATTAACTTAAGTTTTTGTAGTTGTAGTGTGCATAAATCAGAGTATCTGTGGAAAAAGCCACACTGACACAAAGAGAACAAGTCAGCAGGCGAAACATTCGATCCCAAGATTACAGCCCCAGCTTCTGATCTACCCTGCAACTCTCCAAGCTTTAACATTTTAAGAGATGTAACATGCTGTGAATGGGCAGCACTTTGAATACTGGATCGTTTATTACCAGGATGCTGCAGTATTTGTCTATGCATATATGATAAGTAATGTAACGAAATGCATTAGAAAGTGCCAGGCTCGCCTCAAGTAAGTAGTACCACCCCAGGACCACAGGGGGTGATGTTGCTAACAGTCTTGTCTCCTTTAACCTCACAGTCTCAAGAACCCCAGATCCCCCCGAGAGCAATGAAGCCAAGGAAGCCCCACCTCTCCCATTCTGCCCAGTATATAATGAAGAGGTACTTATAAGGTGGGGTCTCAATTTGGAGCTAACCACAGTAACATGCAGACTGAGATTAGAGTGTGTTGTCAATTGATAACTAAATGAGATTGTCCCTCACAAAGAGCTCACTCAACTGCATCCATTGCTTTGTTTATTTGTTTATCTTTAGTTTAAATTAAATGGGATTTTGCCCAGTTGGGACCCCAAGCATTTGGCTTTTGCCACGCCTCATCATTCGCCTGCTACAAAAGCAAAAGTATATTTATCTAGAGTAACTCTGTCAAAAATGTAAAGAACCTGTTAAGTACTTTATTTTCACCAGCAACGTGACTAAAAGTCTCCATATAAGTAAGAGTCCAGAAGCATGGCACCTCGCAGAGTGCAGGCTTAGAAGAACATGTACCACATTTTTTTGTGCTGTCCATGCTTGTTGCACACAAAACATTTGGTAGCTGTTGAATGTTTGCAGTCATTCGGTGGCAGAATGTCCATGAAGTGCTGTCCTGAAACCTGTCAAACGCCTTGTGATGAAGAAACGACTTTTGGGCAGCTTTCTACATCAGTAGTATAATGTCAGGCGGCTTCTGTCAAAATTTAATCCGAGTTTGATTGATGAGATTAAACCACGCCCCCTTTTAATCGAAGACCGGAAGTCCGCCCCCACCCACCATCTGTTGTTAGTTGACCTTTGATGACCTTTCAGGAAGTCCCTCCCCACCACCGGTTGTTTTGTTGACCTTGGATGACCTTGATCCGGGCCCCTGTTGATTAATGACAGGAAGTCCCACCCCAACCACCGGTTGTTTGTTGACCTTTAGCCCAGCCATCTGTTTTCCCCAGGAAGCTGTCAAGGGCAATTTGATGGATGCCCCCACCCTCCTTGAACCCCCACCACCACCCCCCCTGCTTGGCCACCTGCCTAGCCCCATCTCACTAGGGCAAGTTCAGACATGCCCAAGGGCTGCCTAGGCCCCCTTGAACCCATCACCACCCCACCACTTCCCAGCCACCACCCCTCTTCCAAAGACAAGTTCAGGCATGTGCAGCCGGTCCCAGGACAAGTTCAGGCATGTTCCTATCCATACCCAGACTGAATGGCCTGCCTAAGCCTCACCGCAGCACATGATGTCTGGCCCCTCCACTTCCTGGGCCATTTTTCGAGGACATAACACACACACACACACACACACACACACACACATGCTCCGTTCCTGCCAATATTGCTTTGGGTAAGAATCCTTATATCTATGTAACAATTATTTTTAAAATATCTATCTATCTAATCGATGCTATATCATTTGTATGCCACTTTTTATTTTTTACCTAAGCCCACTTACAGATCAAGCCTTTTCACAGAACAACAGCCATCTCACAGACAGGCTCTGAGTTTAAAAAAAGCCTTTCAACATCGCACACAGAAAGACAAGCAGTCTCTGCGCAGCCCCGCAGGCACACTGAAATACAAGCTGTCCGGCTCTCAGATCAGACAGCCCCGCGCGCTCGCGAAATGGTCAGGGCCGAAGCTCTACGCAGCCTCCGAAAAGATACGTAGCTGTAAACTGCAGCCTGTATGTCCCTGCAGCGCTGACGAGGATTGATTCAGACCCTACTGAAGCGTGCGCGATTGTCTTAACACAGATGCCAAAACCCCACCTCCCCACGCCCGCTCAGCGCTGATTCAGTCCAGGAGCGTACATGCTTTTCATCAGCTGAACGTAAGCCCCCATCCCCATGCGCTTAGCACTCAGATACACAATTCAATCCCCCGACGCATGTTTCTTAAAAAGTTAAAGGCTTTCATGATAACGTGTAAAAAACGTGATAACTAGTTCGCTATAAGTCCTTTAAACATCACACAGTTAAATAAGATGCAGCAGTTCCCTTTTAAAGCACATTGGAGACGTCTAAATGCTAAATGAATTAATATATTTATAATTTGTATTAAAATCGATCTAAAACCAACCCTTTTTCTACCCCTGTTAATCCTCCCTCATGAAGAAAGGCGTTTAGTTTTTTCTAAAAGTTTGAATGCCTTAATCAGAGCGGATATCTCGGGCTGTGGTCTTTGGGGAATCGGTGGCACTTCCGCATCATAAACGGCCTGAGCCGCTGATGACCTTTAACCTCGGAGCAAAACAGAATGCGTCTGTTTAATCAAATCTACCAGTTACAACGGAATCTATTAATCAAATTCGGATAACCCTTAACTTTGTGACCGGAACAAAATTTTTGCAAAGGTGAAAAGGTCTTGCGGAGATACGTACAGATGTTTAAACAAATCTATTAACCAAATTCCTGACTTTTTTAGCGTCCGCCGAAAGTGGTGCCTAGACACCGGACAAAGGCCATTATACGGATGTCCGATTAAAATGATTGGGGCACATTCCAAAACACCCAGCTTTTTGGGTCTATAAAAGTGTTCAGACTGGTCCATTACTCAGCAGGCCGTTAATACTGAAAGAGGACACGAATCTCGTCGGAAACATCAAGGATCACGGTATGGCATATTTTTGATTATTATATGCGCCAAACAAGTATGTTTTAGAAAACGGATGGATGAACCCTTATATTTTATTCTTACTATGAATAATTTCCAAGTTTATTCTCAAGTGCGTGCGTGCGCTCGTGTGTAGACGCATGAGCGCGTATAATATAAGATGTAGCATTTATATCCATCTATCTGCGTGTACGACGATTAATGTACAAATTCATAGGACTGAAGCAAACAATATTAGCTTTTTCATACCGAAAAGGGCTTTACAATCAAGTAGTTTTGTCTCGGCGTCTGAAAATTCAAACAGAGCCTCTTCTCTGAGAATACTCAGGCATGGTTTAAAAGCGCAGGCCGGTTGTGTATCAGCGCTGGCGTAGTAAGAGGTCAGTATTCTGAACTACGTACAGAAGGGTCCCGTTTGTGAAATGCGTACTCTTTCGAATCGGGCTTACTGTAGCAGGGGAATGTCTGCACCAGGGTCCGCATGTTTTAAAAGTCTGGGATATCGAAACATTTTAACTTTATAAACTCTCATTTGTTACAACCGGTTGGAGACAGCCTCCAATGATGAACGGGATCCAGGAGCATATATCGAAGCGAATGCTTAATAGACATAAGGCAACTGTGTTTTCATTCATTTCGCTAAATGAAAAGTAATTATTTTAATACGGAATAGTAGCCCCACAAAGGCCGGGTGATTTTAGACGTGCGAGTAATATAATTAAGTTATTTTTAAAAGTAATCCCACACTGCACAAGAGACAGATTCCACGTGTGTTTTAGGATTTGCTGCGGTCAGTGATGATTTTAATTTTTCCTTAGCTCATTTCTATAACATAGGAGCCTTTTGACAAAGGAAAACTCTGTAAATACACTTGTGCATTAAAACGGAGATTTAAGAAAGCAGGTTTCTACCTTAAGACAGATTACTCACCTTAACCCAGTTTTGTATGCGTGCATGTAAAAGCACTCACTGTTGTTACACTAGCACAAAATTGATATTTTCTGTCTACTCAAAAACTAAAATTATTTCTATTAACACAGGTGATAACTGGAAAGCATTTTCACTATTTTTAATTAAAAGTTAAACAGAAAAGCTCAATTATGATTTTTGTTTTGTCATGCTAGGGTCCTAGGGTGACACTTGTGCCCTTTATACTCTCTTATGTAGACCTTAACACATATTCTTACCAAAATAGTTCATCACTTCCCAATTCCTGTAACTTCAGGTAATTAGACAGAGTGAGCTCCATAACAGGCAAGAGAAAAGTATTATAGGTCAGATACACAGAGCCATAAAACAAAAGCACTGAACGCCACACAACCTGGTATTGCTAGATGTATTTTGTTACCTGGAGAAAGAAAAAAAAAAAAAGAAAAAAACATTTTTAGTAGTCACGTAAAATGACCAGTTGCTTTAACATGAAAATAAAACATCTTTAGAAAATAAAGCATCTAAAAGCATCTTTGTAAAGGACCGATTTTAAAACATAAGAAAAATCCTTGTTTCCAAAAGAGTTCTGCCCATTTTTCCAGCAGTTTTCTTGACTGATCTCATTTTAAATGATAATAGCCAGTATAAAGTCCGTAAAGGAACTGGGTAGGAACTGGAGACATCTGATATCTTCTAGCATATCTTTTTTGCGAACAGAGTTTTCATAACAGTTTTAATCGAGCCCTTAACGTTTTTTTTGAAAGTAGACCACTATTACCAATATGTCCTTTTTTAAAATTAATGATATACCATAGATGCATATTTTATTATAATTACTTAACTTTTATCAACTTTTATCTAACTCAATATTTATTTTTCTAGTATCAGAATGTAGTTCAAGTTATTTTGTTTTCGGTTCAATAGATGTATTTTTCATATTTGATTCTTTGTTTTTCACATCTTTGCCCCTTTTTGTTACTTAGCCCCTAGGGGCCATCCCACAGTTTGAGAACTACGGTTGTAGGGGATTATTTGTAAAACGCTCTGTGGCACTTCAAGCTAAATTAGATTTCCTTGGTTATTCAGCCGTTCATCGGTGTTCCATTTTGTTATAAATTGTATTTAGTCTCTCTTTATTTACTAAACATTTTATATTTTGAATAGAAAACAGTTATTTTGTTCAGGCTTTAATTTAAAACCGCATTTTCATCAACAGGCTATAATCACTTTGGTACTTAGGATGCTTTGTATAATACAAAGTTTTAGAAATTCTGTTAATGCTTGGTAATAGCCTTCCATTTTACATCAGTTATGAACCCCTGAAAATAAGAATGGTTATAGTAGGTTATAGGAGCCTGTACACTACAGGGCCGATGATTAGGCTTATACTGGACACGTTAGGCAAATCAGGATGGACATTTTTTTAGTAAATAGTTACATAATATTATATGTGTTTTACAAGGATTAAAATTTTACTAAAACTTTGTGGTTTATTCTCTCTTTTAGTTAGTCCAGGTTACATAGGACAGCTATCATTGAAAACTGCTTTTCCCTCTGTTTGTGAAAAAGCACCCTTGGTTTTGGTAGCATTCAGGGTGAAAATGTAAGTTTAAACTGTGATTCCAAGAGTCAACAAGTGTCTGCAAACGTCTTGAATACGAGTCAAAGGACCAGGGTTTGTGCAGGGATCATAGTCAGGGGCAGAGTTACGCTAGACATTATTATTCCAAAATGTAACATTGACTCGCCCATATCACAAATATAAGATAGTAAAACTAAAATTTACAAATACTAAGTCACAGAGGAGATTAAAAACATAATTAAGACCGGATCAACAAGGGATCACCCCAAAATCACAGCACACTACAACAGAACCTACGTTTTCTGAGGTATATTATCAGCTAAACTGTCATCTGTTTACCAGTTCCACGGGGTTGCAAAGAGTTAGGGAAAAACGTTATTTAACATCTGCTAGTATGAGGCTGATTAACATGAGCCGGTTATTGTTAGAATCTTATCTGGAACTAAAAGTCAGGTTTGTGTTCCTCCTGATTCAGGAAGAATATTAAATATTGGAGTTTAGAATATGAACTAGACTGGTAAGGACATTTATGCCTAAATAAATAAATAAAGTTAATTATGAAATAAATAATTACATGAAAAAGTGGATTTATAAAGGAGTTATTACAATTTGAAAACTGCTGTGATGTATAAAAAACATTGATAGGTGACAAAACCAGCACGAAAAGAAACCTTTTGAAATAAATAAGCTTTTTTGACATGCGTAGTCTGGAATAGTCTGAATATGTCTTAAAGAGTTCATTTTTTAATAAAACAAAAGGCAAATTAAAAATAATAAATAGTAAACCGAATAAAACACAGAAGTATCATTTAATGATATCAATTAGTGTTAAGTATTATCAAGCACCGGGATCTATTTATAAGGATTATTTAATTTAGTTATAAACAAAATGATTGGTTGCATTTTGCTTTGAAATTAACAATAGTTTGATACCGCTTTAAGAATTAGAATGCAAGACAAACCTATACACTTAATAACAAATATTGCGGATGCAATAGGAGTATCTCGGATCTCTGTTTTATTTTAACCTTTTGACAGGGAAGTATACCACCTATATTGAAAATGAACAGCCGACATGCTAACTAAATAGATATAATCGAAGATGTTTTAGAATATGGACCTGGGCACTAACCCATGATTCTGACCAACTAAAGGGTCTTTACTTAATTGTCGAACTTCCTGTGGGTGCTATGGATCTCGTAATGGAGAGTGCAAAAGATTCTAGAATCTTTACTCTGTAATGGTCCATATGACGGAGATCTAGCGCCTGTGTCCACAGTGTTAACCAGTCATAGGACATGATGTTCAAAATTCACCTAGGGTTTTTCAGAAGAGATAGGACAAGTGCGGTGTGTGTTCTGTATTCTCTTTTCTGTATTAACTATTCACAATGACCATACTCCCGAGACCTTAGGTTTTTATGCAGAAGTACATTTCACAGACCCGAATAAGAGACATCCATCAAAATGTTCTTGACACAAAGGAGGCCCAATCAGGCCGGTGGGGTGGGAGTCTCTTTTCAAAGAGTCTTTGCCCCAAGCGCCTGGATTTGTTGGGCTATAAAAATTTTTCAACAACGTGTTTTTGAACGGTTAACAATCAACATCTCTCCGGCTATGCTCCTGATCAGGCATGATGGTCTAAGGACCAGACGGCCACCTACGATGGCCTGTTTTGACCTGAGGCTATCGTGCCCGACTCCGAGTACTCTACGACTAACAGCTAACCTCCAGACCAATCTTCTTGGCCAGACCTTCTTATGCCTTGAACTGACCAGATCTAGGATCCTGAGCCTCAGGTACCTACCCATGGTGATATGTATTGGTCGGATCGTTTCCTGGAGAACGCGCAGTACCTGACATTTTGTATCTGCTAATGATGTTCCAGGGCTCCTAGCAGGTGAGGAGATAGCCATTCAGGCCGTGGATGACCTGGTACAGGCACCAGCCGTTTGGAACATATCACCCAAGGATGGGATTATGCAGACCTGGCCCCTGAACAAACTGACGGACCCTGATTGAGACATTTCGAAAGGCTCAATAGCTGTTCAAGAGTTTGATTACAGTTCTGCCGGATATAATAACGCATAGGCACCTAAAAAGTACCGGGCAGGGATGTTTAATAGACCAACCCAGCCAGACACGGCCTACGTGTCTGTTTGACACTGACCGGCTCAGCAACAGCGGCTGTCTGTTTTCCACAAACCGTGGCTCAGGAGTCTAGTCATAAAGACTCTGTGCTGCTTCAACATCTTTCTACTTTTCACCAGATTCACGCCTTTGTACAAAGTGCTGTCGATGATTGGAAAAATGAACAGTCTATTCAGAGTTGATTGTACAAGCCTTTCATAACATGGATGCTGACTCTTACTCAAAAATACCTGAAATAGCTGAGACTTTCTCTAAACGCCATTTTATGGACCTAATAGGTCTGATGGACCTTTAAGGTTTTATGGGTATACGTCCTGGAAAATCAGATGAAGTGTCTGAACTGAATGTACCGGTGAGATCACCAGTTTTTGTCTGCTTTTAATCACGCTGTTAAGTTGTAATATGTTTTGAAGTGGTTGGTAAAACCTCTTTCAATTTTAATATTGTTTTTGAAAATGACCAATAAAGTACCATTTGATTTTTAAATTCTAACCCTAATTTCTTTCGCGTCAAGGATGGAGGGTCGTTGAAAAATTTTTTATAGCCCAACAAATCCAGGCGCTTGGGGCAAAGACTCTTTGAAAAGAGACTCCCACCCCACCGGCCTGATTGGGCCTCCTTTGTGTCAAGAACATTTTGATGGATGTCTCTTATTCGGGTCTGTGAAATGTACTTCTGCATAAAAAAACCTAAGGTCTCGGGAGTATGGTCATTGTGAATAGTTAATACAGAAAAGAGAATACAGAACACACACCGCACTTGTCCTATCTCTTCTGAAAAACCCTAGGTGAATTTTGAACATCATGTCCTATGACTGGTTAACACTGTGGACACAGGCTAGATCTCCGTCATATGGACCATTACAGAGTAAAGATTCTAGAATCTTTTGCACTCTCCATTACGAGATCCATAGCACCCACAGGAAGTTCGACAATTAAGTAAAGACCCTTTAGTTGGTCAGAATCATGGGTTAGTGCCCAGGTCCATATTCTAAAACATCTTCGATTATATCTATTTCGTTAGCATGTCGGCTGTTCATTTTCAATATAGGTGGTATACTTCCCTGTCAAAAGGTTAAAATAAAACAGAGATCCGAGATACTCCTATTGCATCCAAATATTTGTTATTAAGTGTATAGGTTTGTCTTGCATTCTAATTCTTAAAGCGGTATCAAACTATTGTTAATTTCAAAGCAAAATGCAACCAATCATTTTGTTTATAACTAAATTAAATAATCCTTATAAATAGATCCCGGTGCTTGATAATACTTAACACTAATTGATATCATTAAATGATACTTCTGTGTTTTATTCGGGTTTACTATTTATTATTTTTAATTTGCCTTTTGTTTTATTAAAAAATGAACTCTTTAAGACATATTCAGACTATTCCAGACTACGCATGTCAAAAAAGCTTATTTATTTCAAAAGGTTTCTTTTCGTGCTGGTTTTGTCACCTATCAATGTTTTTTATACATCACAGCAGTTTTTCAAATTGTAATAACTCCTTTATAAATCCACTTTTTCATGTAATTATTTATTTCATAATTAACTTTATTTATTTATTTAGGCATAAATGTCCTTACCAGTCTAGTTCATATTCTAAACTCCAATATTTAATATTCTTCCTGAATCAGGAGGAACACAAACCTGACTTTTAGTTCCAGATAAGATTCTAACAATAACCGCTCATGTTAATCAGCCTCATACTAGCAGATGTTAAATAACGTTTTCCCTAACTCTTTGCAACCCGTGGAACTGGTAAACAGATGACAGTTTAGCTGATAATATACCTCAGAAAACGTAGGTTCTGTTGTAGTGTGCTGTGATTTTGGGGTGATCCCTTGTTGATCCGGTCTTAATTATGTTTTTAATCTCCTCTGTGACTTAGTATTTGTAAATTTTAGTTTTACTATCTTATATTTGTGATATGGGCGAGTCAATGTTACATTTTGGAATAATAATGTCTAGCGTAACTCTGCCCCTGACTATGATCCCTGCACAAACCCTGGTCCTTTGACTCGTATTCAAGACGTTTGCAGACACTTGTTGACTCTTGGAATCACAGTTTAAACTTACATTCCCTTCACCCTGAATGCTACCAAAACCAAGGGTGCTTTTCACAAACAGAGGGAAAAGCAGTTTTCAATGATAGCTGTCCTATGTAACCTGGACTAACTAAAAGAAAGAATAAACCACAAAGTTTTAGTAAAATTTTAATCCTTGTAAAACACATATAATATTATGTAACTATTTACTAAAAAATGTCCATCCTGATTTGCCTAACGTGTCCAGTATAAGCCTAATCATCGGCCCTGTAGTGTACAGGCTCCTATAACCTACTATAACCATTCTTATTTTCAGGGGTTCATAACTGATGTAAAATGGAAGGCTATTACCAAGCATTAACAGAATTTCTAAAACTTTGTATTATACAAAGCATCCTAAGTACCAAAGTGATTATAGCCTGTTGATGAAAATGCGGTTTTAAATTAAAGCCTGAACAAAATAACTGTTTTCTATTCAAAATATAAAATGTTTAGTAAATAAAGAGAGACTAAATACAATTTATAACAAAAATGGAACACCGATGAACGGCTGAATAACCAAGGAAATCTAATTTAGCTTGAAGTGCCACAGAGCGTTTTACAAATAATCCCCTACAACCGTAGTTCTCAAACTGTGGGGATGGCCCCCTAGGGGGCGCGAAGTAACAAAAAGGGGCCAAAGATGTGAAAAACAAAGAATCAAATATGAAAAATACATCTATTGAACCGAAAACAAAATAACTTGAACTACATTCTGATACTAGAAAAATAAATATTGAGTTAGATAAAAGTTGATAAAAGTTAAGTAATTATAATAAAATATGCATCTATGGTATATCATTAATTTTAAAAAAGGACATATTGGTAATAGTGGTCTACTTTCAAAAAAACGTTAAGGGCTCGATTAAAACTGTTATGAAAACTCTGTTCGCAAAAAAGATATGCTAGAAGATATCAGATGTCTCCAGTTCCTACCCAGTTCCTTTACGGACTTTATACTGGCTATTATCATTTAAAATGAGATCAGTCAAGAAAACTGCTGGAAAAAATGGGCAGAACTCTTTTGGAAACAAGGATTTTTCTTATGTTTTAAAATCGGTCCTTTACAAAGATGCTTTTAGATGCTTTATTTTCTAAAGATGTTTTATTTTCATGTTAAAGCAACTGGTCATTTTACGTGACTACTAAAAATGTTTTTTTTTTTTTTTTTCTTCTTTCTCCAGGTAACAAAATACATCTAGCAATACCAGGTTGTGTGGCGTTCAGTGCTTTTGTTTTATGGCTCTGTGTATCTGACCTATAATACTTTTCTCTTGCCTGTTATGGAGCTCACTCTGTCTAATTACCTGAAGTTACAGGAATTGGGAAGTGATGAACTATTTTGGTAAGAATATGTGTTAAGGTCTACATAAGAGAGTATAAAGGGCACAAGTGTCACCCTAGGACCCTAGCATGACAAAACAAAAATCATAATTGAGCTTTTCTGTTTAACTTTTTAATTAAAAATAGTGAAAATGCTTTCCAGTTATCACCTGTGTTAATAGAAATAATTTTAGTTTTTGAGTAGACAGAAAATATCAATTTTGTGCTAGTGTAACAACAGTGAGTGCTTTTACATGCACGTACAAAACTGGGTTAAGGTGAGTAATCTGTCTTAAGGTAGAAACCTGCTTTCTTAAATCTCCGTTTTAATGCACAAGTGTATTTACAGAGTTTTCCTTTGTCAAAAGGCTCCTATGTTATAGAAATGAGCTAAGGAAAAATTAAAATCATCACTGACCGCAGCAAATCCTAAAACACACGTGGAATCTGTCTCTTGTGCAGTGTGGGATTACTTTTAAAAATAACTTAATTATATTACTCACGTCTAAAATCACCCGGCCTTTGTGGGGCTACTATTCCGTATTAAAATAATTACTTTTCATTTAGCGAAATGAATGAAAACACAGCTGCCTTATGTCTATTAAGCATTCGATTCGATATATGCTCCTGGATCCCGTTCATCATTGGAGGCTGTCTCCAACCGGTTGTAACAAATGAGAGTTTATAAAGTTAAAATGTTTCGATATCCCAGACTTTTAAAACATGCGGACCCTGGTGCAGACATTCCCCTGCTACAGTAAGCCCGATTCGAAAGAGTACGCATTTCACAAACGGGACCCTTCTGTACGTAGTTCAGAATACTGACCTCTTACTACGCCAGCGCTGATACACAACCGGCCTGCGCTTTTAAACCATGCCTGAGTATTCTCAGAGAAGAGGCTCTGTTTGAATTTTCAGACGCCGAGACAAAACTACTTGATTGTAAAGCCCTTTTCGGTATGAAAAAGCTAATATTGTTTGCTTCAGTCCTATGAATTTGTACATTAATCGTCGTACACGCAGATAGATGGATATAAATGCTACATCTTATATTATACGCTCATGCGTCTACACGAGTCGCACGCGCGCACGCACTTGAGAATAAACTTGGAAATTATTCATAGTAAGAATAAAATATAAGGGTTCATCCATCCGTTTTCTAAAAACATACTTGTTTGGCGCATATAATAATCAAAAATATGCCATACCGTGATCCTTGATGTTTCCGACGAGATTCGGTGTCCTCTTTCAGTATTAACGGCCTGCTGAGTAATGGACCAGTCTGAACACTTTTATAGACCCAAAAAGCTGGGTGTTTTGGAATGTGCCCCAATCATTTTAATCGGACATCCGTATAATGGCCTTTGTCCGGTGTCTAGGCACCACTTTCGGCGGACGCTAAAAAAGTCAGGAATTTGGTTAATAGATTTGTTTAAACATCTGTACGTATCTCCGCAAGACCTTTTCACCTTTGCAAAAATTTTGTTCCGGTCACAAAGTTAAGGGTTATCCGAATTTGATTAATAGATTCCGTTGTAACTGGTAGATTTGATTAAACAGACGCATTCTGTTTTGCTCCGAGGTTAAAGGTCATCAGCGGCTCAGGCCGTTTATGATGCGGAAGTGCCACCGATTCCCCAAAGACCACAGCCCGAGATATCCGCTCTGATTAAGGCATTCAAACTTTTAGAAAAAACTAAACGCCTTTCTTCATGAGGGGAGGATTAACAGGGGTAGAAAAAGGGTTGGTTTTAGATCGATTTTAATACAAATTATAAATATATTAATTCATTTAGCATTTAGACGTCTCCAATGTGCTTTAAAAGGGAACTGCTGCATCTTATTTAACTGTGTGATGTTTAAAGGACTTATAGCGAACTAGTTATCACGTTTTTTACACGTTATCATGAAAGCCTTTAACTTTTTAAGAAACATGCGTCGGGGGATTGAATTGTGTATCTGAGTGCTAAGCGCATGGGGATGGGGGCTTACGTTCAGCTGATGAAAAGCATGTACGCTCCTGGACTGAATCAGCGCTGAGCGGGCGGGGGAGGTGGGGTTTTGGCATCTGTGTTAAGACAATCGCGCACGCTTCAGTAGGGTCTGAATCAATCCTCGTCAGCGCTGCAGGGACATACAGGCTGCAGTTTACAGCTACGTATCTTTTCGGAGGCTGCGTAGAGCTTCGGCCCTGACCATTTCGCGAGCGCGCGGGGGGCTGTCTGATCTGAGAGCCGGACAGCTTGTATTTCAGTGTGCCTGCGGGGCTGCGCAGAGACTGCTTGTCTTTCTGTGTGCGATGTTGAAAGGCTTTTTTTAAACTCAGAGCCTGTCTGTGAGATGGCTGTTGTTCTGTGAAAAGGCTTGATCTGTAAGTGGGCTTAGGTAAAAAATAAAAAGTGGCATACAAATGATATAGCATCGATTAGATAGATAGATATTTTAAAAATAATTGTTACATAGATATAAGGATTCTTACCCAAAGCAATATTGGCAGGAACGGAGCATGTGTGTGTGTGTGTGTGTGTGTGTGTGTGTGTGTGTGTGTGTATGTCCTCGAAAAATGGCCCAGGAAGTGGAGGGGCCAGACATCATGTGCTGCGGTGAGGCTTAGGCAGGCCATTCAGTCTGGGTATGGATAGGAACATGCCTGAACTTGTCCTGGGACCGGCTGCAGCATGCCTGAACTTGTCTTTGGAAGAGGGGTGGTGGCTGGGAAGTGGTGGGGGTTGGTGATGGGTTCAAGGGGGGCCTAGGCAGCCCTTGGGCATGTCTGAACTTGCCCTAGTGAGATGGGGCAATGCAGGTGGCCAAGCAGGGGGGGGTGGTGGGGGTTCAAGGAGGGTGGGGGCATCCATCAAATTGCCCTTGACAGCTTCCTGGGGAAAACAGATGGCTGGGCTAAAGGTCAACAAACAACCGGTGGTTGGGGTGGGGACTTCCTGTCATTAATCAACAGGGGCCCGGATCAAGGTCATCCAAGGTCAACAAAACAACCGGTGGTGGGGGAGGGGACTTCCTGAAAGGTCATCAAAGGTCAACTAACAACAGATGGTGGGTGGGGGCGGGACTTCCGGTCTTCGATTAAAAAGGGCGTGGTTTAATCTCATCAATCAAACTCGGATTAAATTTTGACAGAAGCCGCCTGACATTATACTACTTACATCTAAACCAGAGCCTACAGGTTCCATGTCATCTAATTGATTGTCACTATCTCGATCACTGTCATTACTGTCAGATGTTTCAAAACATCAGCAATCTTCTATTCTGTTTAGAACACTATTTTCCTTAAGCTGTTGCGACCAAAAAAAATCAATGGCCGTCGACTAGATGGCAGCACTGTAGTAGATAACCGAGAAATGGCTGCAAACCTTCCAACAAGTTGGCTGTATTTATAGTGGCTGTACACTGAGATATGACTTCTCTTGTATGTGACGTCATGACAGGCTCAATGACATACGACTTAACCCATATGTCACATTCAAAGTGTTTCCCAGAAAACTCCTTCCCAGATTTAAAACATGTACAGTATGTGTTATACCAGGCACCCCTTTCCCAGTTGTTGAACTTTTAACCAATATAACAAAATCACAGTAGGTACTTTTTTATAAGGTTTCACCTCATTAATTGTTTTCATATCTCCATGCTTGGCACCACGTCTTTGAGCTCTGTGCCCTTTAATGGATATGACATGTACAGTATACTGAGCATTTCTTCCTCCCAACCTTGGACTCTCATCTAAAAATGTTGTCTCTGTGCTTGAACTATTGTTCCTCAATTTTGTATTGATAAAAAAAAAACAATTTTCGTAAAACTGGAGAATGGAAAACAAATTGCGTTCCACTTCAAACAAAATTTGTTTCACTGATTCAAGAAGAATAGTGTTTAGTCTTGTCTGAAAGTATTTACATGCTCTCATTTCACACGTATCTGCCTGTGATTTAATTTCAATATTTATATCTATGAAGTACTAATGGTTGAACACTGGTCCTTGAATCTTGATCTTGGTCTCAGTCAAGAACTTGTGCTGTGACACATGTAATGCGATCCATGGATTGGTATCACAGGCTGCCTGGGCTTCGGGTGCTTCTCATTGTAAGTAGTGACATGGCCAAAAGAATAGCCATGAAAACACACAGCATCTCTGTCGGGAAGAGAACCATTACGACATCAGATGGCAGTGAAGATCATTTGCAGCAACCTCTTCATTGTGACCTAGGTTGCTGACAGGAAAATAAGAGCAGCAAGGGCGCAATTACTTCTAAAAAACACAATTTTCTGAAAAGCACACAAAGCAATGGTTTCACACAGATATCAACATAAAATGTCTGTTGCTTCATGCTGTGACCGCCTGTTCGCCAGGAGTGTGCAGCAGGTGTGAAAGATCAGCCTCGACCCAGACAGACATACGACTCCCAATGTCCAGAGCACACAGATTTTTATTTTCATCTTTTGCTTTACAGCACCACACAACACACAAATCACCAACAGTGCTCAGTCCTTTCTTCTTTTCCTCTCTTCTCTGGCCGCCTCCACTCCTCTCCCGCAAGCTCTGTCCTCTGCCTCCCGACTCTGGCTCTCCGAATGGAGTGAGGCGGTCTCTTTTACACTACACCACGTGGTCCCCGATCAACTTCCGGGTCTAGCGAAAATGCTGTATGGGAATCCAGCTCCTCTTCGGGTAGCACTTCCAGGTGTGGCGGAAATGCTGCATGCCAAGGCTCCGGAGCTGTCCAGGCACCCCCTGTCGGTGGCCACGGACCCCAGTAGGGCTGAGCTTCAGTGACCCCGATTCAACCCAGGGGGGCTGCCCTCTTGTGTCCCGGAGGAGGTACTGCTGATGACATGTCCTCTCCTCCGGTCCTCTCCTCAGAAGGGCGAACCGACCGGGCAAGGACCCCGGCCGTCTGTCACACAGACTGGCTGCCAGGCTGTTTTCATGTGATGTGAGGGGCAGTGGTGGTATTGTTGAAGCAGGTTTATCTGCTAAACAAATTATTCTGTTTCAACATTTAGGTACCTGTTGCTGTCTTTATAAAAGCAAATTCTGCTCCACAATTGTTTTGAGCTGTGCTTTGTTGAAATTAACTTTTTGCTTTTTTTGATTTTGTGCTTAAAATACAGTACTTTCAGTGATTAAATAGTGTTTGTGAAATTTTTTTTCATTGTGCTGGTTCTGAATTTCTTTGAAAGGTTATTAATTCATTGATAAAATTATACAATTCAGCATTAGTAAGTATTAGCATTTACTACTTATCACGTATGATGGGCTACATATGAACGCTAACAGTGGGTAAGTTTGTTTTTCATTGTTACACGTTATTTTGTCAATGAAAGAAATTTGTTTTATCGGTAATTACAGTGATTGTTTGAACTAATTTAATAAATTATATTGCAATGAATGAAATAATTGTTTTATCATTTTTCCTGTAAGAGATCCTTTTTAATTAAAGTGTAATTATTCTTTAAAATTGAAAATTGTGAAATTTATATACCATACCTTTCTGATTTGCGCTACACATTTACTGCTTTGTCCTTATGTTTAATTCCACGAATTGTATTTCATATATGGTTTGATCCTTCATCAATTTTGTACTGTTTGTGAATTAATGCACATTTCTTCTTGTTTTCCATAATTTTTAGATTGCCCAATCTTTTTTATTATTACCTACATTTAATTTTTTATTTGAAAATGAGAGTTAAAAAGCAAAGAGCATCGCAAAGGCAGAAGAAAATGAATCAGTTGCACACACGTTTACACTCTGATTTTTCATATAAACAGAATGAAAGAGTTAAAGGGCAAGAATAATATATAATTCTGGGAATACCTAATTATTCATCTTATTTATTAAAAGTCTATTAACTATGTTGCAATGTATTGTTATTTTTAACTGTTATTTAACTTATCAACAATGCAAAGAAAATACAAACACAAAATAACACTGCAATTGGAAATTTATCTAATCAGGTAAAAGAACTATCTAATAAACTTGAAATTTGAAAAGGTAGATGTTTTGTTTCACAAGTTGAAATATTCATGCAATTAACATATAATCTCTACATATATGAGAAAGTCAAGTGGAGAACGCTCCAGATTTTATAGGAATAAAGAAATGAGAAAGGACGTTAGCTGGTTGACAGTAATGCTAACGACAGAGTCAGGGGATGTCAGGGGGTTTTCATGTAATGAGAATTTCCTGTAAAGAAAACACGTGCGTTTTAGTGTCTATTAATGTGTAAAATTCACAGCTTGTTACTTATACATATATATATATATATATAGAGTTGTTAGTGGCCCGGACACAGACAGGCGGACACGTTCAACTCACCCAACACACGTTTAATGGACATTCTGCTATATACAATTAAGTGCTCTCGCAAACCGCAAAAGTCCTCAAAGTCCTGGCCCTCCAACAATGCCTCACTTCATATTAAAAATGTACAAGAGGAGTAAAAGCCTCTGGAGTCATGCAGCATTGTCATTAAATGAGCCATGGGACAAAAATGGCTACCAATGCTTTTTTTTTTCTTGCATTTATTTACAACTGATTAAAATGTTTAATTTAGTCCTATGTATGCACACTGCTTCTCCAAAGTAATGTGATTGAGAGACTTAAATAGAATTGAGGAGTGAACAAGGACTTAGGGACCAGTATTACTTGTTTTCTAGTCCCTAAACAAAAAACTTATTAACTCCAAAAAATATTAGGGTCCTCACATTTCAAAAATGCAACATCAAGTACAAAATTAATTTTAGTGTCACTTTCACATAATCATATTAAAATCGAAACTTGCTGTTTTGTTCATCACCAGCAAATTGAGACTGATGAGGATTGTTAAATGGTTGGAATGGTCTGATCTCATCCAGATTAGTCTGATATTCTTCAATGCTTTGAAAGTGAGTCAGATGTGAAGACTGGACTGACCTGTCCAAAGCTTTAGATCTCCAACACTTTTCTCATAATACCGAAGAAGTAGAAATGTAGAAATATCAGAATTTTCTACAGTTCAGGAGGTGAACACCAAATTTGAAGAAAGCTCTCATAGAAAGTAAAACTCTGGCAGACTGGAGTCAGTCGGCTAATCAAATAACATACAGGGCGAGACTGGTCAGCTAAGTATCCATGTCAGAGGGGGTCCCATGGTTTATTGGGGCCACCTAGATGAGCGTTACAGAAATTTCATGCATGAGTCAGAAGCTCATGAGGATGAAAACCTCCATCTATATATCTGTCCATCCTCTAACTTTAGATAATTGTGAAATTGCCTACATAACGAATTTTGGTGTCAGTTTTGTGGAGCTGTATGCAAATCGAAACTTGCCTGTTTCACTCATCACTACTTCTAACTACTAAATGATGCCTCATTACTTAATAAAAAGTGATGTCCATTGCAACAACTCCAGCAAAATGTGGTAAATTGTTCTCCTGTTTTTTCTTTTATAATTGAATACATGCCACTCTCCATCATTTCTCAGTAATTTAAACTTGAATGTGATACGTGTTGGTTTGTTACATATTGTTACTCCCTTACTCTGATCATTTAAAGCTCATGCGACAATCTTCTGGTGGTCAAATTTGAAATTACGCCACTGGACCACAAATGTCATAGAGATGGCAGTAAACAAGTTAAGAGTATAACTATGGTCCCCTAGAAAGACTGAAGTCTACACTGTGTGACAGTTTAGGGCTTTGTTGTCCCCTTGAACCCTCAGTCTATACGTCAGAAACCAGGTAAAAGTCCAAAGTTTACATTTATTATAATAATAAAGTGCACAAAGCAACCTCCTCTCCACAATACTCATAAATAAATCAATTCTCCAATAAACAATAATCAATCCTCCTCTCCCAGACACGCTTCCACCCTCCCACCTAGCTCAGCTCATTGTCTGGGAGTTCCCAGAGTCCTTTTATAGTTCCTGACCCGGAAGTGTTTCCCATCCTTCAGTCCATGATTCCTTATCACTTCCGGGTCAGATACAAAGTCATTTTCTTCACCCCGGAAGTACATTATTCCTCCTGTCCATGTGTCTCGGACGTACTTCCGGGGCGTAGGGCAAATAGTAGTCCCTGGTTCTCCCTGGAGCGACCCCTGGTGGTCCTGACATTATCCAGCAGGGCTTTACAGGAAAACTCTATAGTCCATGATGACCTGCTGGAATTTGGGGCATCTTCATGTCGCAGGGAGGGCTCCCTCTGGCAGCCTGGGGGTACTGGCTGGGATAAATGGCCGCCCATGGACAACAGCTGGTAATTCATTTTTCAAACCAGTGCAGACAAGCACATGCCGGCAGAGGAATTATAACTTAACACTGCAAACATAAAGTGGCTAAAAAAAATTAGTGGTAAAACTATTGGTTTTGGGGTACTGTGCTGTAGCCACAAACAAGTATGAACGAAGGCTGACTTAGTTTTGTCACACGGTAGCCATCCTCTTCTTAAAGTTTCATTTGTTGCCATCAGGCTGAAAATTTTGATTCAGAGGTAAGGAGCAGATTTAAGTTGTCTTCATTTCATAAGCATTTTGAATTCCAGTAGTTGTAGGGATCCTGTTGGTTTATGAATAAGTACTGTGCACTCTTAAAGTTAATTATTCTTTTTTGTACAAGTCCTGTAGGTGTGAGTACTGCTTTTGAATGATTTCTAACATATACTGTGTCTTAGTTTGTTTTCTTGTACCTGTGTCACAGTGTCCTGTGTTTTTGTACTTTCCTGCTGCAAACAAAGTTCAGTCTGGGATGATAAAGTCTACCTAACCAAACCAATGGTAGAGGGAATCCCACCCAGAAAAATGAAAAGATGACCAAAAAAGAGAATGGCACAAGTGACAACTCCTGGCATCCGGCTAACTGTTTCACAGATGGCAATAGAAGAAGCTCAAAAGCTTACAAAGCCCTTTAAAAAGTATAAGGGGTAATGACTCTAGTTGACCTCTAGACAGAGACCAAAGTAATGGAGGTACACTTTTACAAGCAAGCTAACCAGAGTCACTATCAGAATTGTTATCACTACAGAGTACTGAGCCTGAATGGCTTTATTGTAGTCTTTTTCTATTTGCTGACATTAATGTCGTGAAAAAGCGAAGAGTCTAATTTTTCTATTTTATTTTTTTAATATTTAGGCTCTTTGAGACTCATCCTGAGTGTAAAGATGTCTTCTTCATCTTTCGTGAGATTGATGATCTGCAGGAGCTGAAGATGAGCAAGGAACTCCAAGCACACGGCCTAAGGTACTGTAAGCAATGGTATTGAAAATAAGGCAAGGAGAATCGATAAGGGCCACTCTGTCCTTGTACAATAGCAAGATTTCAGACCAAAGCAAGCCAGACTATTCTTTTGTGAAAGAATTATCAGATAGCGGGGACATATATTATTGTGATTTGACAACACCAAAGTAGCAAAAAAAGGCTCAGAATAAAGAAAAACTGGACCAGTCTTCACTAGGAAATGGCCACACCCCAGACAGCCTAGCCCTAAACTCAAATGGCAGGCATTTAAGGTTCAGCAATTTCAAAAATACTCAAAAATGTCATTTGAAAATATCTGGCATTTCAAACTAAAAATGAAACAATGTTCCTTACATTTTAATTGCTTATCAAATAAAGAAAAAAGAACAGCAACAAGCCAATCTACGGAATAAAGAAGCACCGAAAATAATCACAATAAGTAATTTCATAATTACCCAAAAATGTCCTTGTAAAGAAAAAAATCTTACTGTGTCTCTATTTGTACCAGCACATTTAAATTAGAGATGAGATCATATAATATTTTCACTTTATATTTTCTTCTCTGATAAAAAAACACATAAGATGTTGCATTTCTACGAACTATATATTCATGTAAGACTTTTTTTAAATCTTTTTATCTATATTGGGATATTTAAATAATTTTAAGAGACATAGGTATGCTATTGAAAAAATACTATTTATGTGTGTGCTGAGTGGCATAAATTAAATGATATTTGACTATGTTATGTAAATGAGCATGACAGATAAAAGAAGCTACTCTATTAGATTCATTTAGTCTTGCCATAGAGAGGTCAGTGGCTCATGTGGTGGGCCTCAAATCAATTGTTATAATAAAAAGGCATCCTTCTTGAATTTTATTTGTAATGTTAACTCATGACAGTACATCAAGGAAGAGGCCCCAAACTCAAACGGCAGGCATTTAAGGCTCAGTAATTTCAAAAATGCTCAAAAATGTCATTCAGGGGAGAAGATAACTGAAAACCTCTGGCCTTTCAAACAAAAAATGAAACACTGTTCATTATATTTCAATAATTTATTTAAATAATTAAAAGAAACAATAAACAGACAAGGCAGGGGATAAGGAGACAAAAAAAATCAAAAATTGTTTTGCCTAATAAGATAACCCAAAGCAAACAAATCCAGTTGTAATCAAAATGCGAAAGCCAGAAACAGTAATAAAAAGAACAAACAGAAAAGAGAAATCTGAATAGTACTGATGAACTGCACACTGCAGAACTTAATGACTCTGAAGGACATTAGCTTTCAGCGAGAAAAATTAGTCAGAGGATGGTCCTTCATCAGTGATGTCATGGTGGATCTGCCTCTTGGGGTTCCATTCTCATAGCACAACACATAGCACAAGTAATAGACCTTTCGTTTTCTTTCTCTCTCTCATTTTATGATTCTGGATGTCCGTATTTCAGGGTGATGTCCTTCATTGAGAAGAGTGTGGCGAGGCTGTCCCAAGAAGACAAACTGGAGCAGATTGCTTTTGATCTGGGAAGAAGTCATTGCCGTTACAATGCTCCACCAAAATACTATGAGGTACTGTATGATTAACATCAGATGCAAAGTGGGTGTTTGCCCTGCTGGCAGAAGTTATGGCAAACTTCATTTGGCCCTAAGAACAAAATGGTCTTGTGACTTATAGACAAAGCCTTTTCCGTCATTATTTCATGTAAGTCTGGTGATAAATCAGGAACAATGCTGCTTATCCATTGTGTGGCAATGTTACTACCATGTGTGCCACTATAGTGTGAGCTATTATTGTATGGCTGTAGCATGCCCACTTCACCTGTATTAACATGAGGTTAGTGGAACTTATTAAGTTTGTTATGGGTTGGTCTACTGTCACACCCTAAGATTAATAAACACACACATAAGTACTAATTTTCAGTGATCCCTGCAAAGCCTATTTTAACACTTCACCCTTTCCCAGTATAAATCACCATGTTTTTGGTGATGTGTTTGATCCAGATAGCAGGTCAACCTCCCATTCCTGCAGTATTGATAGATTAAATAATATAACTAAAATAATACTAATAAAACAAGAAGGAGCAAAATACAAAGTGGAAAATACATGTACATGTATTAAATTACTTATATAAAACATAAATGGCAAAAACAGCGCAACCACATACCAACATGTACAGTACACAGATATAACAAGCAGAAAAAAACTCCTCAACCACAGGCAACACACAAAGTCCACGTGGGTTCTGTCACATCTTAAGTGAAATTGTAGTTCTTTTTTCTCTTTTTCTTTTTGGAAGTCTCCAAAACATGCTAACCCAGAAAAATGAAGGTTGCTTTCAGCTCACCAAATCAAAATCCTCAAATCTAAACCCCCAGAAGTTGATTGACAGCCTGCCAGGCTGAATAGCAGAGGTCTTGAAAAGGAAAGAAGGGCCAACACTGCAAATATTGACTATTTGCATAAATTTAATGTAATTGTCAATAAAAGTCTTTGAAACTTATGAAATGCAAGTAATTCTACTTCAGTATACCATTGAAACATCTGACAAAAAAATCTAAAAGCAATGAAGCAGCAAACTTTGTGAAAACCAACACTTGTGTTATTCTCAAAACCTTTGGCCATAACTGTACAGATACAGAGGCTCACTAACTTTGACGTATGTAGTAACTGTTAACCAAACATTCCAACGTTCAGTTATTTAACAGTTGAGATAGTAGCTGTATGGTTTGAGATGAACTAAATTGTGGTTACGTTCATATGGCTACTGGACAGTAAATACGCAACATCATGCAATGAAATGAAACTCATTAGAAATGTCTGCTGTCGCAAAAGTGAAGCCCATCTCTGTATGCCCTCCACCTATTTGGAACACGTCCTTTACATTACATGCAGTAGTATAATTTTCAAGTACTGCTCCAGGTGTTTTGCTCATAAAGCTGTATTTTGGTAAATAACCTTTCATCTTGCCTGAGTTTCCATGAAAGCTTGCATATTGTAATCTTTTTAGTTAGCCAATTTTGCTTGACTTCTCACTACATCCATCCATCATCCAATCCGCTATATCCTAACCACAGGGTCATGGGGGTCTGCTGGAGGCAATCCCAGCCAGCACAGGGTGCAAGGCAGGAAATAAACCCTGGGCAGGGCGCCAGCCCACCACAGGGCACACACACCCATGACAATTTAAAATCGCCAATGCACCTAACCTGCATGTCTTTGGGAGGAAACCCATGCAGACAGAGAGAACATGCAAACTCCACGCATGGAGGACCTGGGAAGCGAACCCGGGTCTCCTAACTGCAAGGCCACTGCACCACCATGCCGCCCCTTCTCACTACATAAATAAACTAAATAATTATAGAGAGTGGTGTGCAAAAAATAGACAAACACAATTGTTGTTGACCCTCTACAATGTTTTTGTTTTCCCAGGAGAAAATGTTTCTGCCCAATAAAAAACTCCAGTTCATGATAGAGAGACAATTGTGGTTATTATTATTTTGATTATTTGCCTGTTAATTGGTGGCTGTGGTGCTTGCAGGGCACTTTACAAGAAGAAAAGTTCTGCGTGTTTGTCTGTTTGGTTTAAGGGGCAACAGTGACCCTTAGCGATCACAACGAAGAGCAGAAATCAGCCCATGAACGGCATCTTCAACGCCCTGGTGGATGGACTATCTCAGATGTCTCAGTTGTCTCTCAGTGTTTCGGCTGGGCTGTTCTTTATGCCAAAAGGCACACATGGGGTTCTGTACTTCATGATGTTACACACAGGTAACTGGCTAGCAGCTCTGGTGATGGACAGCTCTGCCTACAAGCTTTGATCATCAGGGTATGCCCAGAAGAGTTCATCTTGTCGAAGATCCCTTGAGAAAAACAGATACCCAATTTAAAATATGACATAGATTTTCTGGTAGATAACATAAAGAGTAAAATATGCATAGTGTGTAAGATTAAATAAAAACAGAAGCCACTCTCACATTCTCACAGTGTCACTAATAACATTGCTGTTGTCAGAGCTGCACAGACCTGTTTTGTGTTCAGAGAAATCAGGTCCATCTGAGAACAAACTTTCAAATGATGCAGGTTGTTTTTAATATGGTGCCTGTAGTCCCAAAACGATGACTGCCCACTTCATAACATCACCCTTCACCGCACTGTGAGAATCAGAACTTCTTTGTCATCCAGTTAATTTACCCAATACCACCACCGCTCCCCTTTACCACCAGCCTCATCATGTGGTTTACAATTTCAGTGGATCATGAATTTCAAGAATCATTTCATATTACCAGCCATGCCCTTTAAACAACTTAACAGCCATTATTTTTGGCATTCCTGAGAGTAGTTTAGTGCGCATCATGGCCTAAAGGCAAAGGCTGAATGACTACGGTGATCTAAAGAGAGGATTTTACAATCTCTGCCTCATGGTGACAGCCTTTACAGACTTACAAGAGGAACTAAAAGCAGTTTAGCTATAACTTCTGACACCTTGGCGCACCCCCAGAGTCCCTAAGCAGTGTAGTCTTGGGACAGTTCTTAGCTAATAATTTCTTCTTTTCTTTTTGGCAGTACGTTGGGGTTCAGTTCATCAGTGCAGTAAAACCCATTCTGCGGGACCACTGGACACAAGATGTGGAGGAGGCCTGGGAGGTGGGTGCCTTTTGTCTGTTTCCTTACATCGTGATGGTAATCTTTGAACACCTGGCATTTACCATAACTCAAGGCAGAACACACAAACCCCATAGATGGTTCAAGGCAAGTTAATCACAAGCTGGCTTCTGACAAGCAAAGGCAAACTTCACTAAGAAAATTTCCATCTATCCGCTCATCTGTTTTCCTAAACTGTTCAGCCCAGTTCATCATGTGAGTTTTTATGTATTGTAATAAGGGGGCAGGATAGCTAGCAAGACAAGGTGGTACAGAACAGGACAGAACCATACAAGCAAAACAGGAAAACACTGGTAATGGAAATACAAGAGGTACAGTATGCCTTAGGTGTGGGCAGGGTGCCCCAGAAGCAACGTTGTGTAAATAGGACAGTCGGGAACCCATAAAACAGTGAAAGGCAACCTTTTTCGAGTCCAAAAATTTTCTTTCGCGGCGCACCTGAGGGACTGCCCATAAATAAAGTCGTGACGTAAAACAGTTCATTTTACAAGTTTGAAAGACATTTTATTAATACAGGAATCAAAGGATAAATCTTAAATTTAATTAATGTGAACGTTGAGATTGTTTTTCATGAACATATGAGATTGATGCGAGGATCAATTTTTAAAAGACAGACTCGCATTTCCTTGTCGATCATTTGAAGTCTCTCGCGTTTCTTAGACCTCATTTCCGTAAGTGTTCCTTTATCTGCTTTTCCAACATAATTTTTTTTTTTAAACATTACCTTTTTTAATCAACCAAAAGTTAAAAAACACTAGCTATTTTAAATATTTTACAAAAGTTTTCGCGGTGCCCATAGAAAATTCCACGGCGCACCGGTTGCCCAACAATGCCATAAGAGAAAGTTTAACAAAAACTAGCTGCAGGGGCACCATGGACCACTAGAGGGAACTCTAAACCTGCTATCCTCATAGTGCTCTGAACCCCAGTGATTCTGGGAATGAGAATGATAAAGAATGTCACGAGAACTAGGCAGGAGGAAAAGAGGCCAAAGAAAGAGATGTGGAAGGTGAAAGGGGATGTGGGGACCTTGGCAAAATATATTTGTTACTTTGTGCCCACCACTATAATTCTGACTTTCCCATTATTATCCTTTCCTGTTATTATTTAATAACAGAAACTCACATTATTATTGTTATTATTATTATTCATAACAAAATAGGCAGTAGAAAGAAAAAGGTTTGGGGATGGCCACTCTGTATACTTTAAAAACAGGCAGTCAAAATGAAAAAATGTCTTCACAAACACGAGCTGACTAACATGGTGAAACAGGGTTATAAATATGGTGGAAGACAGGAAAAGTGGAGTCAGGGATGATATGGCAGGTAGATGGATTCTGAGCACTGCAAGTGATGTCAGCACATGGGGCAAGAACTGATGTCATCAGTAGTGATGTCACTGAGAGGCATGGGCTTCGGCTGGGCTGCAGAGGGATGCGTTAAGATGGCCCTGATTGGTGCTATCATCTGATGCTTTTTCCTTTTGTCCCTCTGCAGCCCAGCCGAAGATCATAGAGGCCCCATGCTAATCTATGTTTGTTGTGACTTGCTGAGTGGGTGCACTGCATTGCCAGGAGGCCTATAATGCTGTTAAGATGGCCCTGGTTGAATATTGGAAATGAGAGGAAGATCCGTGCATCATCAGCACAGAGTTGGTAGGAGAAGCTATGCAAAGAAATAACATTGCCTAAGGAACCATTGTCAAGAGAAAAGGATATGTAGACCCAACACTGTGGAGCGTTTCTGTGGAGAAGACATGAGTTAGACACAAAAGGCAGGACTTAAACCTGTTCAGAGCAGAACCATGAATTCCAAGTTTATTGAAGGAAGAGAAGAGCAAGCAATGGTTAACAGAATCAAAAGCTGATGATAGGTCAAGAAGGATAAGGACAAAGAGAAGTGAAGCTGCTTGAGCAGATCTAAGAGTATTTGTGACTGAAAACAGTGCAGTCTCAGTAGAGTGGCCTTTTTGGAATCCAGAGAGGAGAGCTTCTAGTAGATTGTTTGTCATTTTTTAAACTTTTTGGCCGCTCCAGTATTTACTGCTTATACTGGGTGCTTTCAGGTTGCTGCCTATCTTTTCCAGTTATCTACTATTGTCACAGTATGTAGGAATAAACATTCGGCCTTCCATCTCAGGAATTTTAGTTTACTTTTCAAACAACCAATCAACCATTATCCAACCCTCTATATTGTAACTACAGGGTCACGGGGGTCTGCTGGAGCCAATCCCAGCCAAAACAGGGTGCAAGGAAGGGCGCACGCACACACAACAAGCACACACTAAGGACAACTTTAGAATTGCCAATATACCTAACCTGCATGTCTTTGGACTGTGGCAGAAAACCGGAGCACCCGGAGGAAACCCACATAGACAAGATGCAAACTACACGCAGGGAGGACCCGGGAAGCGAATCCAGGTCTCTTAACTGCGAGGCAGCAGCGCTACCCACCGCGCCACTGTGCCGCCCCTTTTCAAACATTGAAATATTAATTTGGTATTTATATCACAGATTTGTATATGTGCAGTAGCTGTTCGTATGACATTCAATTTCATGTACAGTGTATACAGTGTCACTTTACATGTGTCTGTGTGGTGCCCACTGGTTGCTTATAGTCCTATAAGCACACTATCAGTGCTCAATTACGCTGGGTGATGACTAGCATTTTGTGTTGAAAACAGAAACTCCATGGAAGCCCTCTGTCCAAGGGCCACTTCAGATAAGCAGCTGGTTTGAGAAACCTGCAAAATGAACATTTGACTTTAACACTCACCAGCTCCTGTAAACTAAAATAATCCTAGGAGTCACAGGAGAAGCAGACTTGCAGCAACAAAGCATTTCATGTAGTATGTATTGACCAAATTTAATTTATAAGACATTCAGATGCTGTTAAAATTCTCATCATATCACCAACGTCAACTGCGTCTGTGTTGCCAGCCTGAAAAACACAATTTACTCTGATCACATGGCTCTGCCTAATTGAGTTGAATGGAGTCAGTCTGTTTCTTCCAAAATTGGCTTTAAATGGGTACACAAAAGCCAAAAAAAACTGATGTAGGAAGTCCAGACCTTTTTCATTAGATATAATGGGCATGCTTAGCATCTTGCTTGAATTTCTAAAAACGCCATTCTAGGCTCTGACTTGGTTCCTGTTCTGACTGGTGCTGATCTTCTCCAATCACCTCATCAACCAATACTATTAATGTGATGATGATTATTATTATAGGGAGGGCATGGTGCCACGGCAGTTAGTGCTGCTTCCTCCAAGTACACTACTCAGGTCTGTGTGGATTTTCCTCCCATATTGGTGACAGTGCGGGTTGGCCCCATGCTACAGGGTCTTTCCAGGGAGCCTCTTGAACCCGCTACTGCTAGATAATGTGCCTGAGGGATGAGCCAGCAGATGAGTGCCAAATACTTTTATTAAAACCATCCAAAAACCAAAACTGTGCAAAAGTTCAATAAACAAATAATCTGTAGTTAGGCGGTGGAAGGACAAACTGGAATCAGTCAGAAGTTTGGGATGCCAACCAGATGAAATGAACCAAACGAATGAAAAAGAAAAATGTGCTGCTCCCTGGTCCAGGGTTTCTCCTTCTCCGGTGTTTAATTTTGTACTCCACTGTGCAGTTTACTCATGTCTTCCAGCAAAAGATGCATCTCTTTAGGCTGCGTGCCTTTTATGGCAAAACGCCCAGAAGGAGCCGGGCTAAATGCCCTTACTGGGCAGTCTCTCAGCAGTAGCCCCCCCACCCATCTCAGTGGGTTATTACATCCCTGAGTGTTGCTTGATGAGGGAGAAAATATGATGAGAGAGGGTCTAAATGCTTTCTGAAGGTTCTGTATATGTTGGATGCTATGTATATTTTTATTTATACATTTTCTTTCTATTGTATTTTATTTTTATCAGCTGTTCTGAGACTTGATTTGACTTGACTTAAGAAGGCTCCATAGCTCACACACACAAGATAAACGAGTTGCCTTCTGTTTAAGAGAGTTAATGTGATCTTTCTTTTGGTTTCCAGTACAGTATTAGTGAGCTAAAACTTCCAACAAGCACACTTTATTTTACATGGCGCCTCTCCATAGTGGACATTATCCTCAGAGACAATGCACCTGGCCTTACTTAGCAAGTTAAGTGACTTGGTCAGGGTCACAGAGTGAGGCACTAATAGGGACTAAAGTGGCTTACAGGCCATCATCTGAACCAGTGGGCCAAATGGGTAACTGGACTGGATGGCAGATCAGAAGAATGGCAGATCACTGTGTGACTCTGACCAAGCTTGTGCTCCATTTGTAATAGACGTTAAGAACGAGTTAACAGTTTTGTAATTGTTAGTCACATTGAGAGATGATGCCCCTTGTAAAAATGTCCAATGTGCAGTAAAAGAAGGTATATTTGTCCATTATTGATTTGTTTCCTACTGCCTCACATGTTAAGTACTCACTTACCCCCATTTCATAGTGTGGGCTATTGCAAGACACTTTATATATACACACATAGGTTCTCAAACCTGCTGAATCCAGTTTAGAGTCATTGGGCAGAACTCTGTCCCATCAGCAATGCAAGATGCAACACTTGTATCCAACTCATGGCATACGCAGGGTAATTTATTCACCAACTAACATGATGCTCATGTCTTTGGGAGGAAAACCCAAAAGTCCCGGCATGAGATTTAAGTCCAGGATGCTGAAGCTGTCAGACAGCAGCACTAACCACTGCACAACTTAGCACTTCTGGTGTCCAATATAAAATAATTGTTTTCACATTTCTGTAATATAAACACTTCCTGAGGACCATAAAAATAAATCAGAAGAACAGATCCATCACCTGTAGTCTAATTCACGGACTAAGCCACCTGCATACACAACCTTGTATACCAAACAAAAATGTGTGTACGGAAGGGCTTTACCAGACTAGGCCAAGCATGTCACGGGTTATTCCACCACCTTGTGGACAGAAGTGGAACTGCAGGATTCTCTGATCTACTTTCTGACTGGGAAGCTGTAATGGGGGGGCTATTGTTTGAATGGAATATAAAGTCTTGTAATTGTTAAATCTTCTGTGCATAGTGCTGAATCTGTAAATAATAATAATAATAATAATAATAATAATAATATGAATTTGCTGTGTACAGTAAAAGAAAACAATGGAATGGCAAGAATAAAAGAATTAGAGACATTGGTAAAACCTTAGGATAACCTAAATCAACTGTCTGGAATATCATTAAGAAAAAAGAATGCACTGGTGGGCTCAGGAATCACAAAGAGACTTGTTGGCCAAGGAAGACCTCCACTGCTGATGACAGACAAATCCTCATTATGGTAAAGAAAAAGCCCCCAACACCTGTCTGACAGATCAGAAACAGCCTTCAGGAGGCAGATGTTGTTCCATCAAAGATGACTATCTGCAAAAGACTTCATGCAAGATGTAGACCACTAGTTAGCCACAAACACAGGATGGCCAGATTACAGTTTGTGAAAAAGGACTTAAAAGAGCCTGCAGAGATGTGGAAAAAGGTCTTGTGGACAGACAAGACAAAGATTAATTTGCATCATATTGATGGCAAGAGCAAAGTGTGGAGATGAAAAGGAACTACGCAAGATCCAAAGCAGACCACCTCATCTGTTAAATGTGGTGCTGGGGGTGTTATGGCTTGGGCATGTATGGCTGCCCCAGGTCCTAGGTCATTTCTCTTCAATGATGACGGAACTGCTGACGGCAGTGGCACAATGAATTCAGAGGTGTATAAAAACATCTGATCTGCTCAGGTTCCAGTGAATGCTGCCAAACTCATTAGATGGCGTTTCAGACAGACACACACACTAAATGAGAGTTTAGGTCTCACAAGATACCAATTACTGAAACTACCCACGGCTATTCTTGTGCTCTTTCTGAAGTCATGTTCAATCTTCCAGCGTCCCTGATCATCTTCCAGTAACTGTCTATCTCTGTGATCCCCCTTATTGTTATATCACAGCTGATGTTCAAAGTTTTGTTTTATGTCTTGTTTATTCAATTGTTCATTGAAGTATGTTAATGTTACTTGGTCTTCTATGCCTGTGCTATGTTCTGTGTGTTTTGTTGGTGGTCACCCAATAGGGTGGACCACCTACCAATCACCGTCAGCAGCTCCCCCCATGTAAATCCATCAGGTCTTCCACAGTTACATTCATCTAGAAAGTGCTAGGGAGTGGTAAGTTACAACGATCTTCTATGTTTATTATGATTTTTGGATTTTGGCTTCATGCTTTGTTTAAGAATTCATTTTGGCTTTCTCTATTTGGTCTTTGGTTACATTGGATTGTCTTTATTTTGGCCAGATCCTATTGCTTTTATCTGCTCCACAGAGTTAATTTTTTATTGAGGAACATTTTTGCAAAGAATAAATCTTTTATTTTATAAAAAATCTACATGGCCCTTTTAATAACTAGCCAGGGTTTTGGATGGGATTTCCTCTTCAAGTAAGCCTTTTTGGAAGTGCTTTGGAGACTTATGTATTCTGGGACTCCTAGTCGTTACACTTATCTTCTGCAAAGCTCCATTTTTTTCAATGCCCCAGGAGTCTCTACCAGTCTTCTTGAACCTTTCTGGGCTTGTAAAGTGTAACACAGATGTTCCACGACTTTATGGAATGCAGAATTCAGCATACCTGTGTAACATTTCATTGTCATTCGCCCATCCTGTCCCTGCCTGTCTTAAAGGTAATATGCTAGCTACTAGAGTACTGTTTGCACCCCTGACCTCCTGAGTGTTGACACTGTAACATCACTTGAGATTCACGTATGCCTGCTCATCCACACTTCAGACAATGGTCTCTGTGCACATGTCAATTTGCATGACTGCAGTGTGCTTTAGCATTACGTCACTTGAAGTGATAGGGAAATGTATAAATCGTATTGCCTCATACATTATAAGGACATTCAGAGTTTGGTGAAAAATTTGAGAAACGGTTGGTTGTGACATACCGAGATTATCGCCATTGCAAAGCTGCACTTTCCTTGTGGCCGAAAGACACAACAGTAACCCTAACCCTAACACTTTCATTTAGGTTGACCGCACATATTTTCTTCATGCTGATTGACAACACGATTTATAAGTTTTGTTACGAATATTATTCCATCTCCGTCAAATCTGAGGTGGTTCGTCGTGTGGTGGTGCGGCAATGTACTGTATCAGTGCAAGCTCCCAACCTCCGCCTCCTCTTCTGTCAAACTGACATCTTTTTACAAATGCATTGTTCAAAGCATTCCACCTTTCCCACGTGCTGATCTCTCCTGAAAGCCATGTTCTGGCAGCTCCTAGTAAGTTAGGACAGCTCACAAGCTCTTGGTGAAGATAGGATTAGTCTGCTAAATTAAATAAACTGATAAAGTGCTTTGACTCGCCTAAGAGTAGGACAAAATTTGCATCATTCTGAGGTCTTTGAACATGTTAGCACCGTTTTCCTACTTGATAAATATGGGCACGGGTGTCTTTTAATCTCACAGCGCACGTTGGAGTAACAGCATAGACTCATTCTGTCTGTCAAAACTTAGATGTTTACTCATGCAGACAAAAAGGCAGCACCAGGAATCATTATCTTATTCAAACTTTATTTACAAGTTTCCTCAGTAAGCACTATAACTGTACACTGTTGGGCTTTCTTTCCTTCTGTAACAAGACATTTTTATTAGTTTTTTTTTCCTTGAGGCATAATTTTGTTTTCTTGTTTCTCCTGAGATGTTTATATTCAAAACAATTTGTTCTGATGCTCATATAGTGACTCATATACCCACTTTATTTAAATTACCTTTATAATTGTATGTGCAAGTGCAGGCTAAATGTACTGTATGTGTGAAATATGGAAATTTAGTAAAGGGTCACATATGTGTTAGCATAACAAATTTAAGCATAAATCATAGTGATTTCATAATTATTGATTTTGTAAAATTCGAAAAGCAAGTTCATAATGGGAAGAATTCCCTTGATTTGACACAAGCATCGAGGCATCCAGTACCACAAAAGAGAAGAGTGAACTACAGAATTTGATTACACTTCTTAGATATGTGGTAAGTATGTGGTTAGTTTTGTTTCTCATGTCCTTGCAAGTTACTGATAAACAGACCCTCGGAGTCAGAATTCTGCTAAATTAGAGTATACTGGTTCTCTTAACCCTTGTTGAGAAATAGCAGCAAAGGTCAGCTGATTGGGTCACACATCAAGAGGCTACAATTAAAATGCTTTCTAAGAATGTAAAATGAAAAATCTAACAACAATATAAGTCATTCATTATCATAATCAAATAGTGAAAACTATATTTAACAGTAAAAATCAACTCTAACAGTTACTAGAAGCATCACCCAGCATTACCCGGGTAATTCATTTTAAGCTCTGGTTCTTTTGTCTGCTAGTCTGGCTTTGGTCTTTCTGATGTTTCACTTGCTCTGAGCCACCAGGTGGCACTGTCCTTAAAAATCTCACTGTAGTGAAAAGGACAACCCTCCTTAACCCGACCAAAATATACCCACAGGGTCAAAATGTTATGCTCCAAAGTACTCTATGGCCTCCTCTTGAGATCACAGAACAGAAGTGCATGCATATAGTATATGGGATATGTGTGCAAAGATTTAACCAAGGATTTGGAATTGCTTAAAGAACAATCACACAGACATTGAGCTTTAATATCTGCTGCATGCTACAAAATATACAAGAATTCTGTGAGGAAATCCAAAATCTTTCAGTCAGAGGTGCACATTTGATATTTTGATGATACCTTGACTATCAAATCATTAAATATGAATTTACACATAGTGTTGAGTGAAGCAGATTCAGATAGCTTGTAGCTGGAAATAAGACGAATCTGGTTGTGGTCAGACCTGCTCAAAGATTTACACTTAAAGGCATGTTTAACATTTGGTAAAGCAGGTCCAAGCTTGTTATTTCCTGAAGCTCAGAGAAATCTGTCATTGCTCCTTCCAAAGTCACATGGTTGAAGTCAGAGTCAGAGTGAGTCATCATGAAAGCGTTGGTAAAAGAATAAATCATCTCCATTGTGGAGTCCCCATTTGCAGGGGTATGAATATAAACAATAACTATTTTAGGGCAGATGTTGAACATTTGTCGACATGTAGCATTGAGGGTTGATAATAACTAAAGTTGACATTCAGAGGTAGAGTATGATAACAAAGCTGTAAACATCGATAAAACTCACTGTTACATTAATGACAGACCCTCTTTGCTAGGACTGTTAGACTTGTTGACTTGATGTCAGATCCTTGCGTGTTCGTGAGTAGCATAGTGTAAGCAACGTCCAGAATGGCGTCAACATTGGAAGAGAGAGAGAAGCGATTGCACAAAGCAAAATACTCTGGGGGTATTATTTATTTATTTTATTTTTTGCACAGGGCTTTATCTCCCCAAGAGCGCTAGATGGCATTCACCCTGGGTGGCAGCAGCACCACAGTTTCCCACACGGCTTCATGGGAATTAGAGATCTGTAACTCTGCCCTGCTGGGTGCCATGGGTGCCACCAGGAGGCTCCTTTTTACTTGGTAGTATTCCTGGGCGAAGCCTTTGGTACACCAGAAATACATCCAGATATCATGGCTTCATTCAGAGAGCCAGAGTCAGGAGGAGAAGGACAAAGTTTGGAGGAGGCAGTGACAGAGAGAGGACAGAGTGCTGTGTTACCACCTAGGACTGTGACTGTGCTTGGTTGTACTGAGCTTTGATTGTGTGAAGACTTGCTGGAACATTTCCCACGAAGCTTTGTTTGTACTGCACCCATGCCTAGCATCTGTCTGTGTCAGGTGTTGAGGAACTGGAGAGTCCCTGGTGTTCACCATACACTGTGGACTATGGCTGGCCAGTCATCCCGGCCAATACCCCCAGGCCGCCAGGTGGAGCCCTCCCTGCAGCATGGAGGTGCCCCGAATGCCAGCAGGGAATCATGGACATTGGAGTTTTCCTTTACAGCCCTGCTGGATACCTTGGGGGCCAACAGAAGATGCTGCAGGAAGGCCCAGAGACTCTTACGTGCCCTATAACCCGGAAGTACGTCTTAGTCACAGCGACAGGGGAAATGACATACTTCCGGGATGAAGAAGAGGACTTTTGATCTGACCCGGAAGTGATAGGAAGTCACATGGACTGAGGCTACAGAACCACTTCCGGGTCAGGGAATATAAAAGACTGTGAAAGATCCCAGACGAGTGAGCTGAGCTGGGTGGCAGGCTGGCAATGCATCTGAGAGAGTGGAGGATTGTATTGTGATTGATTATTGTTTATTATATGAGTATAGTGGACTGGAGGGTGCTTTGTACACGTATTTGTTCAAATAAAAATTATTATTGGACTTTTACCTGGTGTCTGGCGTCTAGTCTGAGGGTTCAAGGGGCTACAGCGCCCCCTATCTGTCACAACATATATATATATATATATATATATATATATATATATATATATATATATATATATATATATATATAATAAAAGGCAAAGCCCTCACTCACTCACTCACTCATCACTAATTCTCCAACTTCCCGTGTGGGTGGAAGGCTGAAATTTGGCAGGTTCATTCCTTACAGCTTCCTTACAAAAGTTGGGCAGGTTTCATTTTGAAATTCTACGCGTAATGGTCATAACTGGAAGCTGTTTTTCTCCATTTACTGTAATGGAGATGAGCTTGAACGCCGTGGGCGGAGTTTCGTGTGACATCATCACGCCTCCCACGTAATCACGCAGTACATAGAAAACCAGGAAGACCTCCAAAAGCGCTGAAGAAAACATGCATTATATAATTGAGAAGGCAGCGAAACAATAAGAAGCGGCGAGTGACATATACAACCATATTCATGAGTTCTGCTACTGGAAACAAAGCACGATGTAAACCTACACTTTAAATTAAGTTCATAGACAGGCTGCGCTGGCGTTTGTAATTTAGTGCCTGCCCATATAAGGCCGTCCGTCAGCGGCAATCCAATAGCAAACTGCCACGGGTAAATATTCACGGGTGAAGGACTGTGCTTATGGAGAGGAAGATGAGATGGTCAGGGTGGTGTTTGACACAAACTCAGCGAAACTGCGAGAGAAAGTTTTAAGTGCCAGGACTAAGGTAACATTAAATACAGCCATGGACATAGCACGAGATGGCACCAGCACAGCTGGGAACCTTCGATGCATGTACACCGAGTGGCTCACGTGAACTGGACGAGTGCACAGATAAAAGGCAACAGTTCCAAAGAGCTGAACAAAACCGAATTACACAATTGAAAAGGCAGCAAAAATATGAAGCGCCTGATAAGCATATTCATAAATCCAGCTACTGCGGAAACAAAGCACACGTGGAAAAAGTCAATGTCCCGCTAAAGGAAGACAGTGTAAAAAAACCCGTGCATGCAGTGTGTCAGGTCTCAGATAAAGAAGAAGACGAGCTGTTTATTGATGCAGTAAGAAACGAATCGATGAATGAAACCTGTCATCTTTACAGCGATTGACAAACACGGAATGTAACTTGAACACAACACATCCTACAAATACGAACCTGATTGAAAGAAATAATGATAATCAAATCCTTGATGACAGCAACACTCAGTAACACTCACAAAACAAATACTGTATATTGACAGTCATGTTACGTTATTTTTAAAATGTTCCCTTTTCTTTTCTAGCTTTTTAACACACTACTTCTCTGCTGATATATATATATATATATATATATATATATATGTATATATATATCCCGATCTACATACTCGAATAATGGATACTTTATTCGCCATCAATGATTGTTTTGGTAAAGCCATACTCAGTGTATTCATTAGATGAACGGTAAAAAAGTAAGAGCGAGGGGAGGATGACTTATTGAGGCATGCAGGCTGTAGTGCGCATCAACTCTATCTGAATTGCGCGATCACATTTCAAAAAAATATCTTTTCAAGTTCTATTTAGTCCATATGTGTCAAACTCAAGGGCCACGGGCCACATCCGCCCGGTGTAATTATATCCGCCCCGAGATCATTTTATATACTGTATTATTGTTATTAATGGCCGGGTATATGAAGCGCTGGTAACACAATAAACTACAGATCCCATAATGCAGCGCTTCAGCTGCCTTGCCGAACACTTACCGCGTTAATCAAGTCTAGCTTATGATGCTGCAAGTTATTGCGAAGCTAGCTCACACGATGCTGAAGAGAAAAGTTGATTCTGAAAATAGAGCCTTTAAAAACCGATGGGAGGCTGAGTATATGTTTACTGAACCCGTGTGTCTCATTTGTGGAGCTAATGTGGCTGTAATTACAGAATTTAATCTAAGACGGCACTATGAGACAAAACATCAGGGTAACCTGAATGCAATGCAGAAGATACAGAAAGCAGAATAATTAAATAAGAATCTGACACTTCAGCGGACGTTTTTACCCGTGCACAATCACAAAGTGATTTCAAGTGAAGCTGCTTTTATGGGAGACACAAATGCACCAGTGCAACTTTCCCTCTTTCCCTGTTGCCAAGTAATGTTAAACCAAGTCGTCACTACGGTGTTCCCAAATCGCACTTTGCTGATAAACTGAGCGCACTGAGTTTGCACGGCGCTTTGGTGACTTTGAAGAACAAAAAGTCCGTCTACATGCGGCTCGAACCTTGTGCATGTTTGGTAGCACATATCTGTGTGAGAAGCTCTTCTCAGTGATAAAGACTAACAAAACAGCACACAGGAGTCGCCTCACTGATGAGCACCTGCAATCCATCCTGAGAATCTCCACAACACAGAACCTCACACCAAACAGAAACGAACTTGTGGCCAAAAAAAGATGCCAGGCGTCCAGCTCTAAAATGACATATGAGCAAAGACAACTGAATGATTTGATTTGTTATTGCTGAAAGGAACACATTTTATTTATATTTCCAGGTTTTGTTATGCAGCATGTTCATATTTGAATTTGTATAATTTTGACAGGATATATTTTTATGGAGAGCAAAATCTTTTGGGATATTTAAAATCTAAGTTTATTTTTATATAAAATTACATAAGAGTAAAGAAATTTGAATGTTTGTTCTTTTAATGTTTACTTTATTTCTAACTTGTATAATTTAGACAGGATATATTTTTATGGAGAGCAAAATATTATAAGTTGTTTAAGGTTTGAGTTGATTTATTCAGGAATAATATTCCTGTCTGTTTTTACCATTCCTACCAAAGATATTTCTGTCGACTAAATAAAAATTCCTTCTATTTAAAATTTAAATAGAACTTGAACAAATCGATAGTTCATAATATCCACGCAGACTTGCACGTAAGAGCGGAGTTATCCATTTTAACAAGCAGCGTATTGCACTGATCTGAAATAGCTGTGTGTGTATATATGTAGATATGTATGTATATGTATATATATGTTTATATATGTGTGTGTGTATGTATATATATATATGTATTTGTGTGTATATATGTGTGTGTATGTATGTATGTGTGTATGTATATGTATGTGTATATATGTAGATATATATATATGACAACAACACTCATCACTCACAACAGTGACAAAACAATTACATTGACAATCATGTTACGTTATTTTCAAAATGTTTCCTTTTCTTTTCATTGCTTCTTTAACACACTACTTCTCATGCAAGCCTGGTATTTTGCTAGTATATATATATATATATATATATATATATATATATATATATATATATATATATATATATACACACTTGAACTTGTATTCTAAAGTTAAGCATTCTACATAAATTTGAAAAGTATCTTGTCTGTTCTTAAAGTTTACAATGAGGCTTTAGGTTACTCGGGTCCATCAGGGCCATAAAATTTTTAAATCTTAACAAATACATCCACTTTGATGTGACAAAGGTTTTGATTTACGAAAACATGCCTTCCAATGCTTATAAGGCATCCACCCCACTAGTTCAGATGGAAAGGAACAGTGTTAAGTTTTTTTTTATGGTGGCTGGAGTGCCAATCCTGCCACCAACCCCCAGGTTTTCTCTGCAGGTTGGAGGACCTGCTTGCAGGGCTGGATGCAGGTTAACTTCATACCCAGGACACAGGAATTGCAGGTTAAGGGCCTTGACCTGTTGTGTGGGTGCACTCGGGTCCCAATCTAAGATAATGAGGTGGTGTGCTCCTCCCTTGAGTTTTAAACATGCTGTTAGAGGTACATTACTTTGAAGAGCAAGTGAATGGGAAGATGGTGTGTGTTTGCTGGCAAAGTGCAAGGTGCCACAAACGTTTACAGCAGGCACTGCATCACTGAAGCACAAAAATGCCCCACTTCAAGCCCTGGCTATGTGCCCGCTCAATGTCCCCTTCTCACTGAAGCACACGCATGCTTTAGCAATCCAGTAGCAGCATGCAGTGTCTTTGCACAGTAAAGAAGAAAAGCTTCCATATAGTGCAAGAATATAAACAATCATGTGAACTTTTTGTGTTCATAAGAATTTTTTTTCAATGCTTTGAAATCTCTTCATTTTTTTTGTCTGGTGCCTCCTGACTCAAGAAAGCCCCCACATGTGATATTCTGTTTAGCTTCAAGGTTTTTGGGGTTCCACACTGTTTGTGGGCCTCTAGACCTGGACCATATTTTGAGCAGAAAAGTACACCCTTATGATAAACAGTAAACTAATTGGATGTCTACAGCAAAAATGATCAGAAGGATTTGAAGTTGTGCAGGCCACAATGGGATATGAAACTGGTAATATTGACACATGGAGTGTCCTTTTATGCTATTTTAAGGTTGCTGATTATGATTATGATGATATTTTTGATACTTGATTCTTTACCGGTGGTCCTAGCCCTCTAATAGCCACTCTGAAAATGTTAAAAATTAGTAATTCAAAACATAAGCATCTGAGGTGGCATTTTGGACTATTTCAGGGTCAGTGGTTACGAATATGATATTATTTATGATTTTTGATCCTTTACTAAGAATCTAGTTTTCTGTGGACCTCTATGAGTGGGTAAAATTGGCAAATGTCTGTTAATATTGAGAATATTTAGACTTCATATATTTCAATTGAAGCACACATTTTAATATTTCAAATATCTTAAGCAACTATTCTTGTTTCTATTATGTACTTCAACCTCATGAAGTAAATCATCCATCCATCCATTGTCACAGGTGGCTGGGTGCGGTCGGCAATCAGCCGCCTATTTAGGGAGCCGCCGCCCTGCAATCAAGGCTGGAGTCGGGTGAGGAGGAAGAAGAGGTCGTGGCAGATGAGGCGAGGAGAGGCCCGAGTGACTTGTGTGTGGAGACAGTGGCTAGTGAGAGCCTGGACTTTGGGGAGACTGGGGGTTTGGTGGTGGTGCACTTGACTTGATTTGTAAATATACTGTAAATAAACGTGTGGTGATGGCAGAAGCGGTGTCCGCCTGTGTGTGTCTGGGCCGTCCTATTTCACACCATCCATCCATTATCCAACCCGCTATATCCTAAATACAGGGTCAAAGGGGTCTGCTGGAGCCAATCCCAGCCAACACAGGGCGCAAGGCAGGAAACAGACCCCGGCCAGGGCACCAGCCCGTCACAGAAGTAAATCATTGCATTTCTTATTAATACCTTATTATTATTATAAGGTTGGTTTTCCCTATTTCTGACTAATTTTAGTTATTATTGTCTAGTTGTGTTGAGTAACACTAGAGAACAGGTAGTGGAGAGGAAGTAGGAAGAATTGAGAAGGGCTTTGGAAGATAGAGGATTGGGGATAAATAGGATAGGGATGATCAGGATTCAGAAGTTAGCCTGCAGGGAGAGGTACTGAAAAGACAGGATAACTTTGAATATCTAGGATGAGTGGTAGCCCAAGATGGAGCATAGTGTGCAGTGTGGATGGAACAATTGGAAAAAGGTATAAGGTGAATTGTGTGATGAAAGAATTAAGGTGAAGGGTAAAGGTCTGGTTTTCAAGAAAGTGGTGAGACCAGCAATGATGTATGGAGCTGAGACATGGACAGTAAAGGGAGTGCAGGAGAAGAAGTTGCATGTGACAGAAATGAGAAAGTGGAGATAAATGTGTGGAGATGCAAAAAGAGCAGAATAAAAAATGAGACAATCAGAGGAACCACAAAAGTAGAAGAGATATCTAAGAAAGTGCAGGAAAGTAGGTTCAGGTGGTATGGACATGTGATGAGGAGAGACAAAAAATATGTTTGCAAAAGAGTGATGGGAATGGAAGTACGGGGGAAGAGAAAACGAGGGAGGCAAAAGTGGAGGTGAATGGATAAATGAAAGAAGGTTTGAATGAAAAGGGACTGACTGGCAAGGAGGTACAGGACCAAGCTGTTTGGAGACCAGCAGCACCACATTTAAGTGGGAAAAGATGAAGAGGAAGAAGGAGAATTGTCTAGTTGTCTACAGAAGTAAGACAGCAGTTCACATCTGGGCATCCATATTGAATGTCAATAATGAGCACTTGGTGATGACTTTCCGAGAAGACTCCACTGCCCACTGGTGGGTGCCGAGCAAGACAAACAGGGTAGTAAAGTGCACATTCTCCTTTAAAAATTGATGAACCTCACAATGTTGGCTTGCTTATCTTTTAATCTCTGCCTGGTTGTCTCACAGGGTCAGCAGCGTTGGTTTGGGAGTGAGAACCTGAGGGTGGATTTGGAATAAGACACGAGTAAGATGGTTAAGTCTCCACAGTCTAGAGCTGCATTTGATGTTGAAGTGGCAAAACATGGGGTTGTTTGATCGTTTCAAAGTTTTTCACCGTTTCCCATGTCTAAGTATAGGTGTGTTCCAAGAGCCTATGGTAGCTAAATTATTTGTCATTAACCTAATACACTTAAATTGAATTAAATTAAGTTAACTTAGTTTGTTTCAAAGTTCAGTAAAAGATGTTCAGAATAAAACAGGGGTGGATCAAAATGTCAAATGCTATCCATGTTGACAGTAATTATGCCCCATATTTGTGTCTTCTTTGTCCATCCACACTCACAAGCTGTAAATGTTTTTATCCTCTCTGATCTCAGAAAATATGTAAGGACAGCTTGGGAAACTGATTAGAGATGTATGCTGACTTACCCTGGCCTGAGCGATACCGGTGGCTTAAGAGGGTGTTAGGTACCCCTCATGCCACATTTAAGAAAGTCAAACCAGGGATTGTTTCCTGACACTCTTTGATCTTTCTCTTTTGTCCTGCAGAGTTTGTTTTCCTACTTGACACGAGTGATGAAGAGGGGTTACTATGAGGAAGAGAAGAAGAACGGTGTGAACAAAACCAACTACCAAAAAAAGCAAGTCACCATGCGGCTTGACAGCAGCACTACACAGAACAACGTCCGTCTGTGAAGTCCAGTGAAGACATGACATCATATATGTGTGTGTGTGGGGTTGGGGATTAGGGAATGGGTTATGTTTTTATCACTTGCATTTTGTGGGTCTTGGACAGATGGGTAATGTTGACCATTAGTCCTTAGATGTTGGGTGACACCCCTGAATCACCAGCCTGTACCAATGAACTGCAGTGCCAGTTTATGGTGTGAGGTTACCAAAAGTGCGTAGCCTAGGCTTTAATGAAGACATAAGTGGTCTATCTAAGGTAAACAGACTTTCCGTAGATTGTACTCCTTTATATGGTTCCTTTCAAAGAAGGGGCATCAGCACAAAACTAACACTGTAGTCAGAAATGGAGACCACATAGAAGTGAGAAAGAAATGTCCATCCATTTTATGTTATGTTGTGTTTACAGCAGTGGAAGCTTAAGACTATCTGGATACAGTAGCATGAGACACAAGGCAAGAACCAACCCTAGATGAGACACAAGACCTTTGTGATTAAGGAAGGTGTTAATAGTCATGTGCAAAAGTATGTACCCCCTTTTCTATTCTATGACTTGACAAATTAAGACATAACTAATAATCATCTAGTCTTCAATCTGGCCTACAAGTAGATCAATTCAAAACTTAGATACTGTAACAAACAACAGAGAATAGATTCTATTTTGGAACTTTTCATTAGTCGATTCTCAGTAAAATCACAGAAGGGAAAAGGTGATGTACTTACATTTCTACATGACTATATTTCGTATTGCAAATTTCAACATCATAAGGCCATCAGAAATTTTACAAACAAGAGATAACCAACCTGACCATTTAACTCATTAGTATGGTGATCATTTTAGGTCACCTCTCTCCCTTTGACAAAACTTCAGCCTCCTCCTGACTCAATATCTGTCCTCTGACAAGATTCTCATCCCCATCAGACCTCCATCCACTTTCCACCATCTGACCACACCCCATCCTCCATCTTACCTCTGACCTTCATCAAAGTCTATCACCCCCGTCCTACCTCTGACACAAAAATGAGAAAAATACTAGTGGCCATCATTTTTAAAATTGGACAATGTTTACAATGCAGAAAATCCATCTGTCGATCCTCATTAAATTGTCTGCATTCTCTCTTGATGTTTACGCCGGTGGCAAGCAATCCAGTTTTATGTACTTCTATTCTAATGATTAGCAGGTAGTAAAAAGTTGGGTTAATTAACCACCTACATTGTAAAAATGATTGGCAGCTGCTTCTCCTCCCTCTGAAGCCTTTCCCTTCAGTTCCACTAGGTGTCCTCAAGTACGGGATGATGGCCCACAGAATGCTCAATGGGTCAGAACCTACTGTTTAAATGGAGACATTTCTGAGAGTCCTATGCTCCTTTTTGACCACTCAGGTCTGCTACTGAATAGTGGCTAGTAATGACACCCCTACATGGCATCAATCTCAATCCAGAATCTTTTCATGTGCAGCTCCTAGCTGGTGGAACCAGGTGCACACCAACATTTGAAATTCTGTCATCCTTAATGTATTTAAGAAGCCTTTTGAAGACTCTCTTGTTTGGTTAATTTCTGTCCAACTAATATTGTTAATAATCAGTAATGGCATACTGCACAATAACATGCAGTGAATACACTTGACTTAAACATTCCTAGTTTTCATCCTCTTTCTCTGTACATTTAGCATTCATTTGCTCAGAGGTTCCTGAGCAGCTCTTCTTTACTCTACCCTAGCAGCCCGCTTCTTCTCTTCTCTCGTCTACATCTTTTCAAGTTAAAACTGATTAAGTCAGTGTCTGTGTTGCAATTAATTAGTACATTTTCCTTACTTTTCACTTAAGCTGGCACTTAACTCTTCAATCTGCCTCAAGAATGCTTTAAGATATGAAGAGGTAGGGGAAGTGACAGCGAAGGTGGTAGGGAATGCGATACTGGCCACTGCTGAGAGTTGATTCTATATTAAAATAAAATAAAAATAAAAAGAGAAATAACCTTGGAGGTCAATCATCACCCTGAAAGTGGATAGTAGACATCACATAGTCACATTCAGGTCAATAAGTCAAACGGTTTGCGAGCTGTAATTGATTTAAAATCCTGGACAAACAGACAGCCATGGTAGTGTATTATATAAGAAGATAATAATAATAAGTTACATTTATAGAGCCCCTTTCACAAATTCAAGGTCACTTTACATACAGAGGGCAAAAGTTTGTCAAAGTGGAAAGTTTTGAGTTGAGATTTAAAGGTGGATAAAGAGGAGCAATCTCGGAGAGACTGAGGAAAAGAGTTCTTGAGTTAAGGGGCCTTAACACTGAAGGACCTTCCTTCCAGGGTGCGTGGGGCAGTAAGGAGATTGAGAGTGTATGGAGCTGGGACCTGAGTGAGGTAGCGAGGTTATGTAGGGCTTTGAAGGTGAGAAGCAGAATCTTGAATTTAATCCTTGATGGAACCGGTAACCAGTGAAGCTGGGAGAGAACAGGTGAGATGTGAGTAAAAGGCTTTGTGTGGCTGCGGAGTTCTGAATATACTGTAGCCTCTGCATAGATTTTGCAGGGAGGCCAATGAAGAGGGAATTACAGTAATCAATACAAGAAATAATGAAACAATGAAGCTGAGTTTGAGCATCATTAAAGGACAAAAATGAACGGAGGTGGGCAATGTTAAGGAGATGATAAAATGAAATTTTGGACAGAGACCTAATGTGTAGCTCAAAATTAAGTGATGAATCAAACAAAACACCAAGAGCCAGGTAACACCAGGAGCAGGTAATATTAGCTGTTAAGTATTCCCTCACTTCAAGTCAAGGTTCCGCAGATGCACCTTTGTCGGCCATGCCAGCCTTGAGTCTGTGTGCTCAGGTCTCTCTCTGTTATCTCGACACTTCATTCTTATTTCCAAAACTGCTCAAGTTCTGTCAGGCTGCATGTTGATCCTGAGTGCACAGCCTTTTTCATGACCAGCCCCAAATTCTGAATTGGATTGACATCTGGACTCTGACTCTGTCACTCCAGGACATTCACATTGTTGTTTTGAAGCCATTCCAGTGTAGTTTTAGCTTGATGCTTGGTGTCGTTGTCTTGCTAGAAACAAATCTTCCAAGGCACAGATTTCTTGAAGACTGCATCAGGATTCCTCCATATTTTGCTGCATTCATTTTACCCTCTCAAGCCTTCCAGGGCCTGCTGCAGAAAAGCATCCCCAGAGCCTGATGCTGTCACCACCATCCTTCACGGTGACAATTGGGTGTTTATGATAACATGCAGTGTTCAGCTTATGCCAAACATAGTCTTAAGTCTGATAGCCACAAAGTTCAATTTGACTCTTATCAGACTATGGAACCTTCTTCCAGCTCACCTCAGAGTCTCCATGTGCCTTCTTTCAAGATGTCCTGTATGTGTGCTTTTATAACAATAGCTTTGTGTTTGCCACCCAACCAAGAAGCTGCGACTGGTGAGGACCTGGTTAACAGCCATTGTCTTCATAGTCTCTCCAGTCTGAAGCCACTATAGCTTATGATTCCATCAAAGTTCTCAGTGATCTTTTGGTGGCCTCCCTCATTAGTCTTCTTCTCACACAATAGTGTTATTGCAAATAGCCTGCTCTTGCAGATTTACAACTGTGCCATATTCTTTCCATTTATTTGTGAATAATCTAACCACATATTCTGTTACTTGCATATTTTCTTGTCTCTTTCCTCCCAAGTTGTGCTTTTTTATCACCATTTCATGACGTTTCTGTTCTTTTGTCTTCATTGTGTAGGATAGGTCACCATACTGACTTACCTAAAGTTGGCCCCTCCACATTCAGGTCCATTTATAGAACAATCAAGCAAACTCCTCGACAAGTGGTCTCCATTTAACTAATTATGTGACTTCTAAGACCATTTGGCAGCAGTGGTGGTGATTTAGGGGGTGTCATATTAAAATGAGTGAATAATTAGGAAAGCAGTTATTTTGTATATTGTTTTTGTAATTAATTTAGACCACTTTGTAGAGACTTCTTTTCGCTCTGACATTATAGAGTCTTTTTCCTGTTGTGGTATCTCAAAAAAGTCAAGTGATACCTACTGTGATTAAATGTTGTATAACAATAAAATATGAAATCTTCCAAGAGGTGAATACTTTTGATAGGCACTGTACAGCACCATGTTGGTCCAACTTACTGACAAGAAAGACTGAAAAGCCCTGAATTTTAAGTCCTGAGTATTTTAAACCACAGAGGCCATCTGTCCCCTGTAATAGTGGAAATGACAACAGCAGAAATATATTTGGGCTCCTGTGGAAGAAAAGCAACATCATAAGTCTGGCAGAGTGCACAAAATATCCAGACTCAAACGGCAGCCTATTACAGTTTGAAAGTGAAGCAACTGTTTGGAAACTTAGGGTAATTATTACATTTCCTGGTAGAGATCCGACTTCCACAGAAAAACACATGTGCGTCATTTATGTGTAAATGGTGCCAGTATATTCTTTTGTAAGCAGAGGAACGCAGAGTGATTTTTAAACATTTCACACAGCAGACAGAAAAACATCAGTCGGAGAAAAATGGTGTTGTGAAAAAACAATAAAATCAAGAAATTGTTAGATTTTGTATCATAATGTGTAAACATATAGTGGGATGCAAAAGTTTGGGCAACCTTGTTAATAGTCATTATTTTCCTGTATAAATCGTTGGTTGTTCCGATACAAAATGTCAGTTAAATATATCTTATAGGAGACACACAAAGTGATATTTGAGAAGTGAAATGAAGTTTTTTGGATTTACAGAAAGTGTGCAATAATTGTTCAAACAAAATCAGGCAGGTGCATAAATTTGGGCACCACAAAAAAAAATGAAATCAATATTTAGTAGATCCGCCTTTTGCAGAAATTACAGCCTCTAAACGCTTCCTGTAGGTTCCAATGAGAGTCTGGATTGTGGTTGAAGGTATTTTGGACCATTCCTCTTTACAAAACATCTCCAGTTCATTCAGGTTTGATGGCTTCCGAACATGGACAGCTCTCTTTAACTCACACCACAGATTTTCAATTATATTCAGGGCTGGGGACTGAGATGGCCATTCCAGAACGTTGTACTTGTTCCTCTGCATGAATGCCTTAGTGGATTTTGAGCAGTGTTTTGGGTCGTTGTCTTGTTGAAAGATCCAGCCCCGGCGCAGCTTCAGCTTTGTCACTGATTCCTGGACATTGGTCTCCAGAATCTGCTGATACTGAGTGGAATCCATGCATCCCTCAACTTTGACAAGATTCCCAGTCCCTGCACTCGCCACACAGCCCCACAGCATGATGGAACCACCACCATATTTTACCGTAGGTAGCAGGTGTTTTTCTTGGAATGCTGTGTTCTTTTTCCTCCATGCATAACGCCCCTTGTTATGCCCAATTAACTCCATTTTAGTTTCATCAGTCCACAGCACCTTATTTCAAAATGAAGCTGGCTTGTCCAAATGTGCTTGAGCAGACCTCAAGCGGCTCTGTTTGTGCTGTGGGCGGAGAAAAGGCTTCCTCTGCATCACTCTCGCATACAGCATCTCCTTGTGTAAAGTGCCGAATGGTTGAACGATGCACAGTGACTCCATCTGCTGCAAGATGATGTTGTAGGTCTTTGGTGCTGGTCTGTGGGTTGACTCTGACTGTTCTCACCATTCGTCGCTTCTGTCTATCTGAAATCTTTCTTGGTCTGCCACTTCGAGCCTTAACTTGAACTGAGCCTGTGGTCTTCCATTTCCTCAATATGTTCCTAACTGTGGAAACAGACAGCTTAAATATCTGGGACAGCTTTCTGTATCCTTCCCCTAAACCATGATGGTGAACAATATTTGTCTTCAGGTCATTTGAGAGTTGTTTTGTGACCCCCATGTTGCTACTCTTCAGAGAAAATTAAAGGAGGAGGGAAACTTACAATTGACCCCCTTAAATACTCTTTCTCATTATAGGATTCACCTGTGTATGTAGGTCAGGGGTCACTGAGCTTACCAAGCCTATTTGAGTTCCAATAATTAGTTCTAAAAGTTTTGGAATCAATAAAATGACAACGGTGCCCAAATTTATGCACCTGCCTGAATTTGTTTGAACAATTATTGCACACTTTCTGTAAATCCAATAAACTTCATTTCACTTCTCAAATATCACTGTGTGTGTCTCCTATATGATATATTTAACTGACATTTTTTATCGGACCAACCAACGATTTATACAGGAAAATAATGACTATTAACAAGGTTGCCCAAACTTTTGCATCCCACTGTAAGTGACCCATTTACACCAACATATTCGCCTCTTTATACAGTGGTGTGCAAAAATATTCAATCCCCTTGAAAGTCACTATCATCTTCTGCACGACACAAGATTTGTACACATATTTAGCCATTTGGTATTTTTAATGTGAACTCTTATGCTGTAACAATTCATTTCCATACTCAAAATAAAAACTGTTTTCTGAAGAGATTTAACTGAAGAAGAAAAACTCAAACTGTAGTGTTTGCAAAGTACATTGCTCAAAAAATTGAGGGAGTGCTTAATCATCCTAGTCTAACACCAAGTCAACGAAGCTTCAGTTAGGAAGTTCAGTTAGGAAACCCAAGCGATTGTGAATCAACTTAACCTGCTTTAGTGCAAATGAAAGTAACAACAGGTACACTGGAGAGGTGACAGCAAGGCACCCCCAAAAAGGGAATGGTTTTGCAAGTGGTGGCCACAGACAGTTGCTCTCTCCTTATCCTTCTTGACGGATTCTTCTCTAGTTTTGCGTTTTGCTAGTATCCTTGTCACTAATTGAATAATTGAATACTAACCCTCACCTATTCTGTTTCTGTTCTCGGTACCCAAATGTGGCAATTGGTGCCACGGCCCACCTGCAAAGTTTTTTGCCTGCCTATGGTAAAGTCATCCCTGATGGAGGATCACAGGAATCATGGGAAAGAGGGGTCCTTTCATCGAGCAACGTTTCAGCCGTGGCATGGCCAAATGGGGAGGCAGCTAGATGGATGAGGTCTCCAGGACTCTAAAAATATCCAAACCTAATTATGTCATATCATCTACTGTTAAACCGTACTTCTAAAATTTTTATTATTATGCTGTATTAAGGAATTGTATTGACCCCCTACTTTTGACACCCACTGCACGCCCAACCTACCTGGAAAGGGGTCTCTCTTTGAACTGCCTTTCCGAGGTTTCTTCCATTTTCCCTACAAGGTTTTATTGGGAGTTTTTCCTTGTCTTCTCAGAGAGTCAAGGCTGGGGGGCTGTCAAAAGGCAGGGCCTGTTAAAGCCCATTGCGGCACTTCCTGTGTGATTTTGGGCTATACAAAAATAAATTGCATTGTATTGTATTGTATTGTACTACTGAGGCATGAGGCAGTGCTTGCAGCCAATTCAGGTTGCACAAGCAGGTAGTCCGGCTCCTCCAAGATGGCACATCCATATGGGCTGTCACCAGAAGGTTTACAGTTGGTGAGAAGATTTGTCTTTCACCATGACAATAACACTAAGCATAAGGCCAAAGTGTAACTGGAATGTATCAAAAACAGAAAGGTGATTTTTTTGGACTGGCCAAGTCAAAGCCCTGATCTTAACCCTACTGAGAATCTGTGGTACTATTTGCAAACTGCTGTTCAGAGGTGCCATCCCACCAACCTAGAGGATCTCAATCAATTTTGCCAAGAAGAGTGGGGAAGAATCATTCCATACTTACCCCAAAAGAATTAAGGTTGTTATTGCAGCAAAAGAGTTCCTATAAAGTATTAATTTGTCTGGCTTAAATATTTATACAGATACTAACTTTTGGAGTTTTTCTTCTTCGGTTAAATGTCTACAGAAAATGGTTTTATTTTGACATTGGAAATGTATTGTTACAGCATAAGAGTCCCATTAAAAATACTGAATGGATAAATTTGTGCACACATCTTTTGCCATGCAGAAAATGATGATGACTTTGAAGGGGATGGAATACTTTTACACGCCGCCGTATGTCTATTAGAGCTATTTAGATGGAGTGGAAATCAGAATGTGTGATGAGTGTGAAAGCGCAGGTGTAAAGTGAACACCTCTTACGGTGAGAATTCTTACAACAATGCAGAGCAAGTTAATAAAAGAAAAAAGAATGAACCTCTTAATATGCTTCCATTTCATGATGTCATCCAGATGAGTTAGCCTTTTTTTTTTTTGCACCTCATCATCCTCGCTAAACATCTTCAGCTGCAGTTATAACCAAGACTATTTCCTGGAAAAAAAATGCTATAGTATAGGTAAGTCCTCTCATCTCTTGTATTTATGATTTTCAATGTAAGGCAAAGTATTTGTCAATGAAATTAATCCCAAACACTTTAGGATGGAAGAGCTGGGAGAGCTATGCACATGGAGTTTGTGTGGATGCAGAAGGATGAAGTCGTAGTACTGCAATGCTTTGCTATTATTGTAGCGCCGGCTACTCTATGAACCTGTTTGCTCTTCAGGTAGCACTCTGTCCTTAAAATGACTGCTCACTGCTGCCGGATTAGATGGAATTCATGTACGACTTTGCAGGTTTGTCGTTTTTATAGGGTTCCCTGCAGTGGCTCTGAAGCTGCTCATTTGCATGATATATACAGTGGTGTGAAAAACTATTTGCCCCCTTCCTGATTTCTTATTCTTTTGCATGTTTGTCACACAAAATGTTTCTGATCATCAAACACATTTAACCATTAGTCAAATATAACACAAGTAAACACAAAATGCAGTTTTTAAATGATGGTTTTTTTTATTTAGGGAGAAAAAAAATCAAACCTACACATGGCCCTGTGTGAAAAAGTAATTGCCCCCTTGTTCAAAAATAACCTAACTGTGGTGTATCACACCTGATTTCAATTTCCGTAGCCACCCCCAGGCCTGATTACTGCCACACCTGTTTCAATCAAGAAATCACTTCAATAGGAGCTGCCTGACACAGAGAAGTAGACCAAAAGCACCTCAAAAGCTAGACATCATGCCAAGATCCAAAGAAATTCAGGAACAAATGAGAACAGAAGTAATTGAGATCTATCAGTCTGGTAAAGGTTATAAAGCCATTTCTAAAGCTTTGGGACTCCAGCGAACCACAGTGAGAGCCATTATCCACAAATGGCAAAAACATGGAACAGTGGTGAACCTTCCCAGGAGTGGCCGGCCGACCAAAATTACCCCAAGAGCGCAGAGCGACTCATCTGAGAGGTCACAAAGACCCCAGGACAAGCGTCTAAAGAACTGTAGGCCTCACTTGCCTCAATTAAGGTCAGTGTTCACGACTCCACCATAAGAAAGAGACTGGGCAAAAACGGCCTGCATGGCAGATTTCCAAGACGCAAACCACTGTTAAGCAAAAAGAACATTAGGGCTCGTCTCAATTTTGCTAAAAAACATCTTAATGATTGCCAAGACTTTTGGGAAAATATCTTGTGGACTGATGAGACAAAAGTTGAACTTTTTGGAAGGCAAATGTCCCGTTACATCTGGCGTAAAAGGAACACAGCATTTCAGAAAAAGAACATCATACCAACAGTAAAATATGTTGGTGGTAGTGTGATGGTCTGGGGTTGTTTTGCTGCTTCAGGATCTGGAAGGCTTGCTGTGATAGATGGAACCATGAATTCTACTGTCTACCAAAAAATCCTGAAGGAGAATGTCCGGCCATCTGTTCGTCAACTCAAGCTGAAGCGATTTTGGGTGCTGCAACAGGACAATGACCCAAAACACACCAGCAAATCCACCTCTGAATGGCTGAAGAAAAACAAAATGAAGACTTTGGAGTGGCCTAGTCAAAGTCCTGACCTGAATCCAATTGAGATGCTATGGCATGACCTTAAAAATGCGGTTCATGCTAGAAAACCCTCAAATAAAGCTGAATTACAACAATTTTGCAAAGATGAGTGGGCCAAAATTCCTCCAGAGCGCTGGAAAAGACTCATCGCAAGTTATCGCAAACGCTTGATTGCAGTTATTGCTGCTGAGGGTGGCCCAACCAGTTATTAGGTTCAGGGGGCAATTACTTTTTCACACAAAGCCATGTAGGTTTGGATTTTTGTTCTCCCTAAATAATAAAAACCATCATTTAAAAACTGCATTTTGTGTTTACTTGTGTTATATTTGACTAATGGTTAAATGTGTTTGATGATCAGAAACATTTTGTGTGACAAACATGCAAAAGAATAAGAAATCAGGAAGGGGGCAAATAGTTTTTCACACCACTGTAGACTACTGTATTCCTAAAATTGATAATTTACACGTACTAGAAAAGTATTATAAGCACATGAGAAAGTAAGCATTATTTTATACTAAGCATCAAGATGTAAGAGGATTAAAAAGATTTATGCCTACATATTCTTTATTATTTTGTATGAGCCCAGAAAACACCAGTTATTCATAAGCCAAAGGTCAGAGTGCTAGAGAGCCGGAGAATGTGAACTCTTTGGTTGTAAATCACTGTAGCAAGCCCTGAGATAGTAGGGGGAGAGTATAGCCCTTATCAAACAGATAAGATGGACAGATCGGGTTTGACACCCCCTTAACTAAGGATTATTGGTGGAATTAATTAGAGGCAGGAGTATAGAGCAATAGAGTGTTAGAAGTCAGATGAGGAAGAATAATGGCTTAAATTATAAGAATTGTTATAAAAGTAAAAGGTGCCTATTACTGGACACTCATTGTTCATTCTGAATTGAGTCTGTATGTGGGCCATACAACAACATGTAATTCTGCTGTCTGTCCTGAGTCTCCGAGTGCCTTCATTGGGGCTGAGGGTGCCCCTGCCGTGCCAGCCTGCTTCAACAGATGGAACACCGGCTCATTGTGGTGGTTTCATCCCAAGACTGCTGCAACTTGTCAGCACCATTACATATTGTAGCTCTTCCTACAAAGTCACCATCCCCAGTGACCACTTCCATCTCCTTAAAACGGCAGGGTGGTCTTCGTTTCCATAGCAGTGGTAACAAAGACACATCCATGGGCGTTTTGAATGCTCTGTTGTCAAGTGGCGCGGTAGGGATGTTTAATGCTGCACTGTGACGAAGTGCAGCAGAAGTGTTAAACACTGCATTTCTGTGTGGTGATCTGTCCATCTTATGTAGACAGGCAAACCTCCTTGTCTGGAGTTACAGATGTACTGGTCTCCCACCCCTCTTTCTTTACTGAATTGATGGTGCAAATGATGTTCGAGGTCTGGAGCTCAGTGGCTTCATTGTAGTGCTTTTACGATCGGCCTCATTCTCTGCTTGTGCAGTTTTACCACTGGCCCTCATTCACATGATCACCTGGCTTCAAACTGCCATACTTTTTCACAGCTCCATGAGCCCAAAGCTCCACTGGCAACTGCAAACTCAGGCCAATGCAACCTATCAGATGAGGAAGGAGTGGTGGAGCTCCAGAGGTAGTAGTCTCTCAGCTGTCTCCCTTCCTATACTGATGCTGTTAACAGCCTTCTACATCCTAGAACTCAGCATCAAGACTTTACAGTAACTTCTCAGAAGAGCCCAGACAGTCCATTTTAAGTTTCCGCTTTGCAAAGTTGGACTGTAGGTCTTCACTCATCCCACTTCTAACACCAATGTATCATCACCGCCAAGTCCTGGTATGAATTCTTTGCTCTTTACATTACACTTTTGGGCTGCTCAGTTTTCATAAAATGACCGCTCACTGTTGCTGCACTTTGTAGGCATTGGCCTTTTTTCTAAGCTCCTCTTTAAATTATTGAATGCCAGCTTATACTATTGGCGATTCACCCCAGGCTGATGCAACTTCTCAAAACCATTACAGTATTATAAAATTTAGAGTATTTCATTATGAACCTATGTGATAAAGATTTTGCTTTAAGCATGAACAGCAAAAAAACTCAAGGAATCCCAGCTTCTCAGATGGCGTTTCATGTGTGGCATTAAGTCCAATACTGACATGTGCGTACTTGAAAGTGACCTGCATTTGAATACTCGAATTGAAACTTTCTGGAAATGATGCATTCACCACAAATAACAATACCTCACTGTTTATGTAACCTTTGTTTAAAATTAAGACAGATTACAGGTGTCTAAAGGATTAATTGAATTATTTTATCCTCCCGACAAAGAGGGGGTGACAACCCGACACCCATTCTCTGATGACAACTTTTGACAGTGAAGGTTAGCTGGATTTTTTCACTGTACTCATATTTGGGCATTGGATTTGGTTTTTTTTTTTTGGAATTGCACCTTGTCATCCATTTCACTATTTTGAGGCAGCTAGTATTGTATATTATGTGCACTGTGGCAGCTATTTACTAGAGGCACATATTGCCATCATGCCCACCGTGACAAGCATAATTTGCTTTAACTGTTTGTACTGTTTTGTTGTAATGCGTATACTGGAAACACTATCAATGAGTATGTAAATTTACACTGTATTCATGAGTTCTTATTAAGGGATTTGGATGTTTCAGTGTGTTATTCTTGTAGACTTTTTGTGTATGTCATGGCACAAAGACTGGTCAGATCTATTTACACAAAAGCATCTTAGAGTACAAAGCCCTAGTCCAATGGGATTCCATAATCCATACATTTCCAGTAGAATATAGTGTCCCAATCCAGTTTTAACAAACATCATTCAACAAAAAAGCTTTAAAACAATGAAGTAAGTACAATGAATGTGTTCTATCAGGTGATACACCTAATATGTGACCTGGGATCCCCTTTCTGGGTCGACTGAGGTAAACAATACCACTCTGGGGCTACAGGGGGCGCAGTCGCTAACAGTATCTCCTCTTTCTACCACAACCCAGAAAAGACTGGGGCTCTTAACTTCGATAGTGATGCCCTGAGTCTCATGTTTCAGCCAGCATGTCTCCCCTGGCTGGGGTTCAAAGTGGAACTTCTTGTTTGTTTTGTATTATTTTTACGCCATTTATTTGTATTAATGTTCATTATGTACATTTTTCTTTATAATTGTAATAAACATATACAAAGCAATTAAAGATCCTAAACCATAACACAATGTGGTAATGACCTCACTTTATACATGTGTTTTGGTTCATAGAATAGTTTTTTGATCATGGTGAACTCTTTTTTTGGGATTTATTTATTTTTTCATCTAAATTAAAAATGTTTTGTTTTGTTACTGTTCCATTTCTTTGTATAGGTGACACAGAGTACTTGCCACAAAACCATGGTTTGTATATTAGTGATGTCATGGTTTCCACTGGTATAAATATAGCCGCGATATATCACAAATTATTCTAGTGTGACTCACTTATATAATACAATACAATACAATACAGTTTATTTTTGTTTAGCCCAAAATCATACAGGAAGTGCCGCAATGGGCTTTAACAGGCCCTGCCTCTTGACAGCCCCCCAGCCTTGACTCTCTAAGAAGACAAGGAAAAACTCCCAAAAAAACCTTGTAGGGAAAAATGGAAGAAACCTCGGGAAAGGCAGTTCAAAGAGAGACCAGTTTCCAGGTAGGTTGGGCGTGCAGTGGGTGTCAAAAGAAGGGGGTCAATGCAATACAATACAATACACAGAACAGAACAAAACCTTAATACAGCATAATAATAAAATTTTAGAAGTACGAAGCAGAATTTAACAGTAGATGATATCACATAATAAGATTTGGATATTTTTAGAGTCCTGGAGACCTCATCCATCAAGCTGCCTCCCCATTTGGCCATTCCACGGCTGAAATGTTGCTCGGCCAGCCAATCCGATGAAAGGACCCCTTTTTCCCATGATTTCTGTGATCCTCTATCAGGGATGACTTTACCACAGGCAGGCAAACAACTTGGCAGGTGGGCCGTGGCACCAATTGCCACATTTGAGTACCGAGAACAGAAACAGAATAGGTGAGGGTTAGTAACAAATTATAACAATCATGTTACTTATGTTTTAGTGCTAATATGTTATATATCAAGTAGGCCCTAGCGTCAAGTTTCGTTTTCAGCTTGAACTCGTTCTTCGTTTGCCCTTGTATTTTGTTTGCCTAATCAAATGTTCTATGTTTTTTTGTTTTGGGTGTGGACTAAAAGCACTTCCAAAAAGGTCCACTAGAGGGAAACATAACCATTACACCTCAGCTAGTAATAAAGGCAAGCACTGAAAGTCTAGAAATCTAGAAATCCAATTAATCACAAACAATAAGCACAAGTACACTCACCAACTCCCTGGCATGTTCGAATTGAACCACCAGTTCCTGGCAATGATTGGCAGGTGGCCCTGCTTTTTGGGAGACCACCCACAAAATACATGGGACATGACCTAGGAAGATTATACACAAGATTAAAAACAAAGAACAATGCACACAATCAACAAAGGCAACATTGCCATAAAATAAGACTTTGAATCCCAGCCAGGGGAGGAACTCCAGCTGAAACATGAAACTCTTTTGTACTCGATTTGTTGCTACCCTGCTGCCATTTCCAGGTTATTTTTTATTACTCACAGCAATCCTTCGACATCAGTAGGTCATAACAATAAAAAGATGGAGTCATTTCAAACCATTGCGGTATTGAAAAGTCAGGATGTAATGGGAGGGCAGCACAGTGATTAGGACATTCCTAGGTTCAGTCCTAACAGGACAGCCATTTCTCCGGGTTCCAACAACTTGAAAGTTAGGCTGACTGGTGACTCTAAATGGTCTTGTGTGGTTGGCTTGAGTAGCTGAACGGTTAGTCCTACTACATGACAGCTCCAGGAGTTCAAATACTGTCCCACTTGCTGTTTGTGTAGAGCATTCATATTCTCCCAGTGTCCCCTAAATTACTCTACAGGTACACCTACAACCCAAAGACACATAGGCGGGAGACCACAGAATGAATCGAGCCTCTTACAAGATGTATACACACACTCAAAAGGCCCAATAATCACACAGGTGAAAGGAGTTCTCCTTTTGCTCAGTTTGGTTACTTTTATGTCCTTATGGCGGGCACCAGCAACTTGGAATGAACTCTTTTACAGGTACACAAGCGAATCTAACCAAAGTCAGACAGTTGGCTCCTGCCTTATATCAGATGCTGCTATGATGTCCTTCAGCTTTACACATTCATAAAAGTTCAGCAAATGGATGGCTGTTGGGAAGCTGGAACAAATTATAAGTCGTGTAGCTGAAGCAGGAGATAGGAGTATCTAGGAGATACTCTGACATCTTACTAACAGCTAAACAAACGAGCAACAAATGGACTGAGTGGTCTCTTGTTGTTTAACAGGACAGGTCTTTCTTGGAAATCTCTTTATAAGCTTCAACTGGTCCAGGATTCAGCTGCCTGCATCATTGCTAGAACCCCCTCTTTTCACCATATCACTCCCGTTTCGCAGCAGCTTCATTTGCTTCTAGTTCAGTTCCGAATTCAATTCAAAATTCTCCTACTAACTTTTAAGGCTATCCACAACCTTGCCCCCTGCAGATCTGTCCGACCTCCTCCATGTTGCCATTCCCTCCCGTACCCTTAGATCCTCTTCCTCCATCCACTTGACTGTCCCCTTCATCCGTCTAACCACTATGGCAGCGTTTCTCAACCTTTAAGTATTTGTGACCCGAGTTTTCATAACAGTTTTAATTGCGTCCCCCCCAACATTTTTTTGAAATGTCGATGCATATTTTATTATACCTACTTAACTTTTATCGACATTTATCTAACTCTATATTTATTGTTCTAGTATTAGAATGCAGTTTAAGTTAATTTGTTTTGGTTTCAACAGATGTTTTTTTCATATTTTTGATTCTTGTTTTCTTTTTTTCACACCTTCGCACCCCCGTTTTTGTTACTTCGTGCCCCCCTAGGGGGGCCCCCACAGGTTGAGAACCACTGCAACTGAATGCTCTACTCCCCAGCTTTGGAACTCACTACCATCTGAGCTTAGAAAATATTGAGTTATTTTCACTTTTCAAATCGAAACTTAAAACCCATTTGTTTAAGACTGCTTTTTCTCTTTGATTACAATTGCTTTGTCTGATTTTAACTTCTGTATTTTACTTTTGTTTATAATCTGTGTTTTGTTTAGAAAGACACCAACAAATAAATAAAATGCATTATTAGAATGGAAAACCCAGAAAACTATAAATCTTTACTAAGAGCTGATGGAAAATAAATTATGTTGTAGCAATGCTACTTATAGTTAGAACTGCATCTCCCAGCAGTCCTTGCAGGGGCTGTTGGGGTCAAAGGTGGCCAGAGGGGTTTAAAAGGAGGGCAGGTGTCAAAGAGAAAAAAAGTTTTTGTTTTGTTTTGTTTGTTTGGTGTGTTATGTATATCTGCTGGACTGCTTGCCGTTAATTCTGCCATTTATCATCATCATGTCCTGGATTGTATTGTTTGTTGGGGTCTGGATCGTCTGTCTATCTGTCTACTGTCTACTGAGGACTGTGTGTGGATTCATTGGCTTTCCCCAAAGAAGGAGCGCTCCTGAACCACCCATCTGCCGTCATACTTACAGCAACTACCGGTAGGAATGTGTTTTCCATTCTCTTTCATCATACAGATCGCTGGACTTAACTTCACCACTTCTCATTTCATCCGGTTTGGGTTTCCATGGACTTTGCTGTGTGCTTATTGTGTTTATATGTTAAATGTAATATTGCCGAAGGGATCAGGGGTGGTATTATTGTTTTCATTTGCATAACTTAATTTCATTATACTTTTTATCATTTAAACTCCTAGCATGTTTTTTTTTTCTCTGTAGTGTGTGTGTGTGTCGTTCCAAGGCTGGGGTTGTCCCTGGTAATTCTCCAGTAAAATAAATAAATCACCGCCTCATCGACGGTGTGAATCTTAGCGGCACTTGACCGCTATGTATTATTAGAATGGAAAACGCAGGAAACTATAAATCTTTACTAAGGGCTGATGGAAAATAAAGTCACAAGTGGTGCATGTGCACAAATGCTGAAATTACAGTGTTTGCTGAATGGATTCAGATGTTGCAAGATCATCTACACAATATCTGGTTCTGCGGTGCAGTGAGCGCATGAAAGGCCCAGTCTTAGGTAAGACATTATGTTCTTTCCCTTCTTCTATGAACTGTGAGCTGAAATCCACCAGAGAGTGGTGAGAGGGGCTATCAACACTATTATCATGCACTGTGTGATCAAATGTTTGTGAACACCTGACCAGCACATCTATATGATCTTGTTGGACGTTTCCATGAGCATTAATATGAAATTGCTCTCACCACTCTCAATTTGCATCTGTAACAGCCTTCACTTATCTTGAAAGGTTTTCCACAAGATTGTGGAGTGTGTCTCATGGACTTTAAGTCCATTCAGCCAAAAGAACATTTGTGATGTAGTATGCACTGATGTAGGAAATGAAGACCTGACTCGCAATTGACAATCAGTTCATCCCAAAGGTAATCAGTAGGGTTGAGGTTAGGGTTCTGTGCTGCCTACTCAAGTTCCTCCATGTCTTTATGAACCTGACTTTAAGCACAGTTACTCAGTCATGATGTAACAAAAAAGGACCATCCCCAAACCGTTTCCACGAAGCTGGAAGTGCACAATTACCTAAAATGTTTTGTATGCTGTGCCATTAACAGCACCCTTCCCTGGAAACAAGGGGTCTAGCCCAAACACTGAAAAACAGCCGCAGACCATTAGCTCTCCTCCACCAAACTTTTCAATAGGCCTTATGCAGTCTGAAAGGGAGCATCCTTTTGGTATTTACCAAGCCCAGTTCACCCATCAGACTTCCAGATAGTGAAGCATGTTTCTTCACTCCAGAGAACATTTTTTCACTGCTCCAGAGTGCTCCAGCATTCTTTACATCATTCCAGTCAATGCTTGGTATTGTGAAGATTGTTCTTAGGATTGTGTGCAGCTTCGTAAAAACCCATGTTGTGAGGCTTCTGTCACACAGTTCTTGCACTGATGTTGCTTCCAGCGACAGTGTGGAACACTGTTATGAGAGAAAGAGAAACTGAAAGTAAACCGCTTTCTATTTCACACGCTTTACGTGCCCATATTCAGCTTGCTCTGTCACCACAAATGCTGTGTGAACATCTACCGTTCACTGGATGAATATATATGAGTGGTTCATGGTGGATGACTTTCTGTTTTAGAGTTAAAAGTTACAAGGGTTAAAGACTAATGGCAAGAATATTCATTCAAAAACGAAAACTAAAAATATTTTTATCCATCCATCCATAATCCAACCCGCTATATCCCAACTACAGGGTCACGGGGGTCTGCTGGAGTCAATCCCAGCCAACATAGGGTGCAAGACAGGAAACAAACCCTGGGCAGGGTGCCAGCCCACCGCAGGACGCACACAAACACACACACACACACACACACACACACACTAGGGCAGGGGTTCTCAAACTCAGTCCTGGGGGACCCCTGTGGCTGCAGGTTTTTGTTCCAACCAGATTCCTAATCAGTGAGAACACCCGATCTCATTTAATTAGCTGGTATTATTTATCTTTTATTCTACATTCAGAAAAGCACAGCAGCATGATTTTTACATTTATAAGAATCTTAAATATGTCTGTTTTTGCTATGGATTTAAATGCTTAACTCTCTTATATTTCACCCTTTCTCTGTGCAGTTTGCTCCCTTCATTGAATCTTCCATCCATCCATTTTCCAACCCGCTGAATCCAAACACGGGGTCACAGGGGTCTGCTGGAGCCAATCCCAGCCAACACAGGAACCAATCCTGGGCAGGGTGCCAACCCACTGCAGGACACACACAAATACACCAAGCACACACATTAGGGCCAATTTAGAAACGCCAATCCGGAGCGCCCAGGCGAAACCCACACAGACACGGGGAGAACATGCAAACTCCACACAGGGAGGACCCGGAAAGCAAACCCGGGTCTCCTAACTGTGAGGCAGCAGCGCTACCCACTGCGCCACCGTTCAATCTTAATAATGACAATAAAAACTAGCAGAGCAGAAACAAAAAGCAAACAACACTCAATCGTGAAAGGCTGCAACTACTTTAGCATCAGCCCCACAATGTAGTAAATAATGGATTAATTAAACAATTAGAACACCTAGAAAAGTAGAATGACAATCAAGATGAAAATACTGTTAAAAGAAAAAAATACATACTGTATAACTGCTTAATACATTTTAATACTTTTTTCTTTTTTTTTTACCAAACTTAGTTTTCTAATTTGTATATTGTTCCTAAAACAGGGAATCTGGGAAACAACAGTTGACTTAATTAGTCCAGGAGTCCAATTAAAAACAGAGGCTGGTTGGAACAAAAACCTGCAGCCGCCGGGGTCCCCCAGGACCGAGTTTGAGAACACCTGCACTAGGGTACAATTTAGAATTGCCAATGCACCTAACCTGCATGTCTTTGGATTGTGGGAGGAAACCAGAGCACCCGGAGGAAACCCACGCAGACACGGGGAGAACATGCAATTTTATATCAGTTAGCCTTTACAGCTACTTTAAAAGTTTTGTTTAGTTTTAGTTTTTCATTTTGGCTTTGTTAATTATTTTATTTCAGTTCACGAAAATGTTTTTTTCTTTATATTAGTTTCATTTTAGATTTTAGTTTTCGTTAACTATAATAACCTTGGTGAAATGTGACAATTCATTCAACTTATTTTAAAGCAATTGAACATTCCGCATTTATGAAGGAAAGCCAGTTCTGATCCTTTCCTCCTTACTTCTATCCTTGCTCTTTGTCTTTTCCATCCCCAGACAAGCTGCTCCTATGACAAGGTGTAAGAGAGCTCCATAGGCAGCGTGATCACAGTGCTGCCAATTGAATATGGGAAATTTGATCTATCCCACTTTAAGTTCTTTAGAGTCTCTTACGTTCTCAGATGTTATAGATGTAAGGTAGCCCTCAGATGCTTTTCGCTCACCCTGTAATATATCTCAAGTTCGCAGCTTGTCTAAAGGGCAGTTGAGACGAGCTGATACTAGGGTTTGTATTTGTGATGACAGCTTAAAAATCCATTTAAAAACTTATAATAACAAGACAGAGGAAAAACCTTAACATTAACAATGAATCAATAAATATATTCATAAATGTAAAAAAGAAAGTTCATTAAATAAATAAATAAAAGAGGCAGAGCTTCTTTAAAAGGAAGCCACCTGCATGATGCCCAGAAGTGAATATGGGTGTGTATGTGAGAATACTGCATGATATGTTGGTATAACATCAAGAGCTGGAAGTGAATTGTTTTTGTTTTTTTTTTTTTTGTTATTTCACCTTATACAATTTCTTGTATTAGGAATTTGTTAGTTTTCACATACCCGTTGGGGTAAGAGCGCAGGGTCAGCCATTGTACAGTGCCCCTGGAGCAATTGAAGGTTAAGGGCCTTGCTCAATGGCCCAGCAGAGAAAGATCTCTTTTGGCAGTGACAGGGATTCCAACCGGCAACCTTCTGGATGCCAGCAAACATCCTTAGCCTCAGAGCAACCATTCCGCCCTTATGGGTGTGTATGTGAGTTTGCTGTATGGTATGCTGGTATAACATCAAGGATTGGCTTTTGCCCCGTGAGCTGTGATACCAAGTTCGTCTATGGCACCAATGATACTCAACTTGATTAAACAAGTTTAAGAATATTTTGCTATGCAGGTCTACATGATAGTCCAAGACCATACTGTGTTTTGAAGAAGTTTCCAGAAGTGCTACCCAGGCCTAAACTGGCATGACACATGACTAAGGAGACACAGAATGACCAGATTGGTGAGACACTTTACCCTAATGGATTGCATGCTAAAAAGTAAATCGAGCAATTTGTGCCATGCTGGGACACCCCAATGAATTGAAATAAATAAATACCACTCAGATCAGACCAGGTCAGATGATGACAGTGATGACTAGGTCATGTCTTTAGCCCTGTGTTGAGTACTGCTCTATGCTGAGGTGACAGCTCATTCACCTTATGGTGCCATCAGGGACATCTTGAGTATCACAACCTATTAATCCAACCCACCCAACCCAGACTTGGCCAAGTCATTATGGAATCTCATTAAACTTAATTTCTGACAAGTTACCTGCCAGATGTTTCTTAATGTCATGACAGTAAGATAGTGCTGAGAGCTTCTTTTCACACTACAGGCTTTATAGTTCTGAGAAAAACTTCCTTCAGGAACTTGTTTAACAAGTCAAATCTGTTGTTGATGCTTGGCACTTTGATTGTTTTCAATTGATGAAGAATGCCATCTATCAGGAAATGTTCTGACATGAAAATAACACATCATCAGAAAGATAAGTCTGGGCAGAAGAGAACTGACCTAATGGTATTTTAAGGTGCCTTTTAAAGAGTATGAGCTTTTTTCCAAAGTGTTTCCTAATGTAATAATAGGCATATTTATAAATTTTCTGCATTGGTTTTATTCCAGTTTGTGGTCACTGGCAGCTAGGGGGGGTACTCCAATACCCTTCTGGATGGGGTACTTAGACCTTCCTCACTCATGTTGGCTGATTTAGAGTCACCAGTCAATCTGATCTGCATGTCTTTGTGACGGGGAAAGAAAGTAAAGATCTGAACTTGGATCAGGGAGAGCATTTAAGTGTCACATAGACAGTGACTGGGCAAATAGTGAACCAAGAACACTGGAGCTAAGTCTGACCATTGTGCCAAATATAGCACTCGGTTTAGCTAAATGTCTTGAAAGCAATACAAGAGTTCAATGTATCATAGTCCATTAAAGGAACCTGCTAGTACCCCTTCGTAATTTGCTTGTCCTAGCCTCTCGAAGAGACCGTCCACTCGAGGCATTGGATAAGCATCGAATTGGGAGACTTGATTAAGTTGACTGTCAACTTCTGTCAGGCTTTGTAACCAAGACTATTGGACTGGACCGGGAACTATCACTTTCCTCTATTCCAGTTTCTCAAAATTGGAATTGTAACTTGGAGAGAGGGTCCAGTCTGAGCTCAAGGGGCAGGGATTCCCCCAGGTCCACCAAGGAACTGATTGATGACGTTTCTGCCTTTGACAGACCAGGAACCACCCCATCCCCTCATGGTCTTCCGTATCTTTCTCCGCCGTCTGATTACACGGCATGGAGATAGCTTGAGATGAGTCATTTCCATCTATAATTAGGCCCAAATTGTTCTTGGGAGTAGGCAGTACTAAACTGCAGTTACTTTTAGACTAGTCCCACCCCAGTATCACCAGAAAAGCTGGGTTCAGAAGGACCACATTTTTTCAGTGATCCTCCGTGACTGATGAAACAGAGGGCGGTTTTATACTTCTCTGTGTAAATGAGTTATACTGGTCTTTAGTTTCATCCACTGTCACAGTAGTACATATCACCGTTCAACAATGAAAATTTTGCTGCCAGAATCAAAGAGGGCATCAGCTTTAACTCTATAATTACCAAAGCCTACGAAAAAACTTGTAATCCCGGCCCAAGTTAAATCCCTTTGAACCTCTCCGTCAGTGTCTTTTGTCTTGTAAATGTGCCGATCAACACAAGCAGCACGCAGCCTGCTATCACATCCCCCACCGCCGCAGAAAGGGCAAAAAGTTCTCCCAGCTCAAGCCTTGATTATCTGGGAGCGAGACATCTCGAGCTGTACTGAGTAAATAATATATCGTTATTTGGAACACATGCATTCCATGTGTGTTCCGTGTCTACAACAATCTAATCTACAATCTAACCTAATCAGCACTAGAATTATCTAAATGATATAGTGTAATATGACATGGCCTGAACCAGTGGTCTCAAACTCCAGTCCTGACTACAGGTTTTCATTCTAACTCTTTTCTTAATTTGTGACCAGTTTTTGCTATTAATCAACTCATTTTCCATTTATTTTAATTGTCTTGTTTTTTTTTAATTTGTTACCTTGATCATTCTTCTGATTGTTAATCTGAATTGCTTCATTTCTTTCCTTAAAAGGCACCCAAACAGAAACAAAATGTGACGTGAGTGAGCAAACAGAAGACCAGGGTCTTCAACTTCAACCAGATGCTTAATTAGGTTCTGAGTCTCGTTGTTCATTAAACCTGTTCTTTATTTCCATGGCTTGTTGCTGCTCTCATTATGCAATAGCAGACATTTCCAAAATTTTTGATTTTCTCTTTTCTTAGAGCACTGTGAAAATGTTTTGGGGACCTGAGCAGGTCAACATTCCTGAGACCTTCATCTTTCTTTATTTTCAGATATTGTATGATGAACACAGTTTGCTGGTCATAATTTGTATCTCATTATTGTTTGGCTGCTAATTAAGGAAAAAGAAACAATTAAGGGGTTGGAGTCTTCAAGAAAAAGTCCATTAGAATTATTTCAAAAGAAGTTAATTAGCAGCAAAAACAGATCACGTGACCCTGTGTTCGGATTCAGCGGGTTAGAAAATGGATGGATGGATTAGAATGAAAACCTGTAGCTACTGCGGCCCTCCATGATTGGAGATGGACAACCCTGATCTATAGAATTCCCAACAATCACCCACAAGCTTACCTAACACCCAGGCTTCAAGAACTGATTATTTATGAAGTGATACTGATTTCATTTTTGTCTGTCTTTAGCCTTAATTTAAGCTTTCAACTGTGAGCCCAAATTGGACAGAATGAGCCTACGCTGTTACTCCAACATGTGCCGTGAGATGAAAAGACACCCGTGCCCGTATTTATCAAGTGGGAAAACAGTGCTAACTGGTTCAAAGATCTCAGAGTGATACAAATTTGGTCCTACTCTTAGGAGAGTCAAAGCACTTTATCAGTTTCCTTAATTTAGGATACTAATTCCTATCTTCAGCAAGAGCTTGTGAGCTGTCCTAACTTACTAGGAGCTGCCAGAAGATGGCATTCAGGAGAGATCAGCGCATGGGAAAGATGGGATGTTTTGAACAATGAATTTATAAAAAGATGTCAATTTGACAGAAGAGGAGGAGGTTGGGAGCTTGCACTGATACAGCACATTGCTGCACTACCACACGACTAACCACCTCAAAGTTGACAGAGATGGAATAATATTGGTTTCAGAACTTATAAATCGTGTTGTCTTTCAATCAGCATGAAGAACATATGTGTGGTCAACCAAAATGAAAGGGTTACTGGTTAGGGAAAGTGCAGCTTTGCAATGGCGATAATCTCAGTATGTTACAACCAACCATTTCTCAATTTTTCTTTGAATGCCCTTATAATGTATGAGTCGCTACAGAGATTTATACATTTCCCCACTACTTCGAGTGAAATAATGCTGAAGCACATTGCAGTCATGTAAATCGGCGTGTGCACAGAGACCAATGTCTGAAGTGTGGATGAGCAGGCACACGTGAATCTCAAGTGGTGTCAAAGTGTCAACACTCAGGAGGTCAGGGGTGCAAACCTTACTCTACTCTCAACATATTACCTTGAAGACAGGCAGGGCAGGATGGTTGAACAACAATGAAATGTCACACAGGTACGCTGAATTCTGCATTCCACAAAGCTGTGGAACATCTGTGTTAAACTTTATAAGACCAGGAAGTTTCAAGAAGACTGGTAGAGACTCCTGGGGCATTGAAAAAATGGAGCCTCGCAGAAGATAAGTGTAAGGACTAGGAGTCCCAGAACACAAAAGTCTCCAAAGCTCTTCCAAAAAGGCTTACTTGAGGAGGAAATCCCATCAAAAACCCTCCTTTTCTTCGATTCATGTAATTTTCAAATTAGCCACAGGGTGTCCTCATTGTTAGTAGCCATGCACTATTGCAAATACAAAAGGACCTTTCAATGCAGAAAGCACAGATGAGCAAATGGGTGGCTAAGAAGAAATCACCTTCACTTGTTATGGCTACACTTTGAGTATGGTGAGACAAACAATATAATGAAAGCTTTGTTGTTGACTAAGCAAGAAAGAGTCACAAATGATGAACTCACATAGTGGTTTATGTGTAGGGCATAAAGCAGACTCCTCAGATTTAGTCAATGCTGCTAACACATGCTAAAGGCTCAATCATGAATTGTTGTGAGTTGTTGGTGTTTCTGGATTTAGAAAAAAGTACTAAGTAAAAGCAGAGAGGTGTGAGATAGACGCAATGATACCATAGCTGTTTCACTTTATTTATGTGAATAAATAAAGTTGAGTTTACGCATTCTCTCAGACATGTCACTTTAAAGAATATGTGTTGTTCTTGCTAAGCCACATATGTTCACATATCTTCAAATCCACTAAAATGGCACATCTTTAACGAAAAGGTTCATTTGAACTATGCAGCATCCTTTTTGGTTGTAATAATCCATGGAAAACTCTTTTTTGGGTAGTGACAGGAATATGTGAGTCAGCGATCACAGCCTTGTTTGAACCTGATGTGATGATCGGAGGGCACTCTTTCCAAACGCCCTGACTCGCTTCTAATTTATTTATTCCAACAAAAGAGCACGAGGTGTCACATCCAGTACCTGCGCCAATATTCCATAACTCAGACTCTAACAATCTTTTGGATTGGTACATATTTTCAAATTCTCAAGTCTTTTCTTTTTCTTTTCGGTAACCTTAGAGACTGCACTAATTTGTAAATATCGAATAAGTGAGGGGAGGTGACACATGCAGAGGCTGGGCAGCAGTAGTGGTCATTGAATGATCCAAGGCAGATTTTATCCCAGCAGTCCTGATTCCATTCACACATGCAGACTGACCACAGCACACTTGCGGCTTTGGCTGGAGATGTCACATTTGCAGCATTGGAGTGCATCGTCTGCCTCTCTTGACTTCACTTATTTATATGCCACAAATGGCTTCTTTCTCGGGCCTTCATTGTCAGTAAAAATGTAAGCAACGCCATATTGAACCCCACAACAGACACAATCAGATTTGTGTTTGTCTAAGTAACATACAGTATAAAGTTTCAATTGTAAATGCAATGCACTTACAGCATATCCATATACAAGTGGGATACAAGTGCCCAGTGTGAATGGGAATTCACAACGTTTTTAATCAAGTGGGTCAAATCATTGACAAAAGAACATCCTTGCAATCGCCTATCAAAACACACACTTAGTCAGGTCTGTTGGTTGTCCCTGTGCGCGTTGCTTTTTTTCCTTCTCATTTCTTCCCACATCCCAAAGACAGGCAGCTTGAGTTGACTAGTGGCTCTAAATGGACTCCGCCCGGATGGCTGAACGTGCACACAAGTGTTCCCTGTTAAGACAGCTACCACATGCAGCCTTAGTTCCTGTTTTGCACCCATTGTTGCCAGGATTTGGATCCCTGTAACCCTAAATTGGAAAAAGTAAGGAAGAAAATGGATCCAGTAGAAGGTGCAAAAGGCGCTATATAGGCGCCCGACCCGACACAGACTGACAACAGAAGCACAGGTAAAAATAAAAACAAAAGATTTATTTTCTTCCCTCAGCTACAGCACAGTCCCATAAATCACCACAAAACTAATTAAAAATCTTCTTCTTCTTCTTCCTCCTCTTCTTCCTCCTCCTCCTCCTCCCAGGCAGCTTCGTCCACCTCCTCACTCTGGCGCCTTGAGTAGTGGCTGCAGGGTCTTCCTATAGCCCACCCGGAAGTGCTTCAGGTAATAATTAACCTAATTCAGGCTGCACTTGCAGATGTGGCTGTATTCCCGCACACAGGGGCTCATTAGGCCATGCAGCTCCTTTCGGTGGTGGCCACGGAGCCCAACAGGGCTGAGCCCTGAAATCCCACGCCTGTGGCCCCGATGTAACCCAGGAGGGCTGCCACCACGCGTTCCAGGGGAACAAAGTGTGCATCCCATGGCTGCTTCCTTGGATCCAGTGTCAAAGGGGCATCCCGGCCGGGCATGGGACACAGCCATCCACCACAATGGGAAAATGAGGCCAGTATGAGCAAGCATGGTGACGCTATGTCCATGAGTGTGCCATGAAACTGACTGGCACCTCATTCAGCCTTGGCTCCTGCTTTGTACTTAATGTCATCAGGTGTCAGGGATGCCAGGGGCAACGACCCGGCCGGGACGCCGTGAGGGACCGGATGTGGGTCTACCTCCACCCTGGATCACGTGGGGGCTGCCTTCCTGGTTGCTTTGGGGGCCACGGGTTGAGGGCATGGAAGCCCCACCCTGTAGGGGCCCGTGGTCACCGCCCAATGCCTTGGGGACCTGTTACCTTAGCACTTCCGCCACACCGGCACTTCCGCCATGCTGGGGCGTGGCCAATGAAGGAGTGTCGGGAATCACCTGGAGCTCATCCGGGAGAATATAAAAGGGGCCGTCTCCCTTCATTCAGGGCTGGAGTCGGGTGGAAGCAGGACGAGGCAGAAGAGAATGTGGAGGCGGCCCGAAGGAGAAGGCATTGTTGTTTGGCCAGGACTGTGGATTGGGGTGTGTTGTGCACTTCATACTAAGTCTGAGTGACTTTAAATTGTAAATATTGTATATAATAAACGTGTGGTGGTGAAAAACAACATGTCCGCCTGTCTGTGTCCGGGTTGGCTCCACACAGGACAAACAACAAAGATAACAATTCTGACTGGATAAAGTGAAAGCTGAATGAATACACATGAATAGCAAATGAGCGATTTGTAATACTGGGTGAGTAAATTGAGAATAAAATGTTATTTTACAAGTTACAGATGATGAAAACATAACCATTAAAGATGCCAAAAAATGTATCATATGAAAACGTGAAAGCAGTTACCTCATACAGCAAATAAAAGATAGATAGATAGATACTTTATTAATCCCAAGGGGAAATTCACATAATCCAGCAGCAGTATACTGATACAAAAAACAATATTAAATTAAATAGTAATAAAAATGCATGTAAAAGCAGAAAATAACTTTAAATAATGTTAGCATTTACTCCCCGGATGGAATTGAAGAGTCGCATAGTGTGGTGGAGGAACGATCTCCTCAGTCTGTCAGTGGAGCAGGACGGTGACAAAAGTCTGTCACTGAAGCTACTCCTCATCCTGGAGATGACACTGTTCAGTGGATGCAGTGGATTCTTCATGATTGACAGGAGTCTGCTCAGTGCCCGTCGCTCTGCCACAGATGTTAAACTGTCCAACTTTAATCCTACAATGGAGCCTGCCTTCTTAACAAGTTTGTCCAGGCGTGAGGCGTCTTTCATCTTTATGCTGCCTCCCCAGCACACCACCGCGTAGAAGAGGGCACTCGCCACAACCGTCTGGTAGAACATCTGCAGCATCTTACTGAAGATGTTGAAGGACGCCAACCTTCTAAGAAAGTATAGTCGGCTCTAAAGGCCGCGATGGTAACATTCATCAGACACACTACTGAAAAGGGAATGGGTTGAGTCAATGAAGAGGAACTCTTCAAGAAATGAAATAAAATTACAATAAATGGCAACCGATGTGCTTAACTATGTAGTGCAGGAATAAGAAAAAGTCACAGAACCCAGCTTAATCCACACTTAACAGCATAGAGCAGTGGGCAGCCATCAGCTTTGGATTCCATACTGCTCATGTACTTACGCTGGGCCAGTTAAGGGTCACCAACAAACCTGCACAACTTTGAGATATGGGAGAAAACCAGAGGTAAAATCCACCATAGCAGACGGAGAACATACAAATGTGGTGTAGAAGTTAACCAGGCTGGGGTCAGAGTTATAAAACTTGCATATAGACAAAAGAGGCTAGAAATGTGTACAGTAATCCCTCCTCGATCGCAGGGGTTGCGTTCCAGACACCCACACCGACCCGCGATGGGTGAAAATCCGCGAAGTAGAGACCATATGTTTGTATGGTTATTTTTATATATTTTAAGCCCTTATAAACTCTCCCACCCTGTTAACATTATTAGAGCCCTCTAGATATGAAATAACACCCTTTAGTCAAACGTTTAAACTGTGCTCCATTACAAGACAGAGATGACAGTTCTTTCTCACAATTAAAAGAAAGCAAACATATCTTATCTTCAAAGGAGCGCCATCAGGAGCAGAGAATGTCAGAGAGAGCGCTCGCTAAGGATAGCAAACAAAAAATCAATACATGCTTTTAAGTATACAGAAGCACCGCGATAAAGCGGCATTTTGTAGAGGAGCGTCCGTGTCCTCTGTGCAAACAGCCCCTCAGCTCACACTCCCTCCGTCAGGCAGAGAGAGTGAGAAAGATAGAGAGAAGCTAACAATCTCAAGCACCGCGGGGGAAGCATATCTTATAGCATTGAGGAGTTTTAGTTAATATGTAATGCATGCTCTGATTGGGTAGCTTCTAAGCCATCCGCCAATAGCTTCCCTTGTATGAAATCAACTGGGCAAACAAACTGAGGAAGCGTGTACCATAAATTAAAAGACCCATTGTCTGCAGAAAGCGGCGAACCAGCGAAAAATCCATGATATATATTTAGATGTGCTTACATTTAAAATCCGCGAAGCCGCGAAAGTCGAAGCGCGATATAGCGAAGGATTACTGTATATGTAACTTTCTACACAAAAGTCGGGATTTATAATGAAAACTTAACAGGAGAGCTTGTGCATAATTATGGCCCCTTTGACCCAGCCGTGTACAACGATTCCTAGAAAGTGGGAAATGATGACACTTTTGATTAAGTAGGGAAACGCAGCCAGACCAGCCATGTGATGACTCGTGAACATTGTAATTCATATCACTGAGCCTGTTATGATAATGTGCAGTGATGTGACAAAAATATTACATCTGAAAACTGATGATCATGATGTAAAGACTCTATTTCAGTTCCTTTCAGAGAGGGCCAATTCTGCAAATTTGCACTGAAGAATTTTGGTTTTTCTTAGTTTATATCGGCTACTTGTTGTCACTTCCCTTTGTTGTCAATAACTGCATTAAGTAAAACCACAGGCGTAATTCACTCCTTGAGTACAGACAGCTCGAAATCTCATGCCCTACAGTCTATTCATGGCCTAATGGTTTGACACAACATGGCTTGTTTGAACACCATGCAAACGCTCATATACAAAGGGAAGGAGCTTTTAGGGAATGGCAGGGTGTTTTTTTTTTTTCCCCATGATGATGTCTAACCCATGAGCTGATTTAGGCTCTAAACTTAGAAAGACAGACAGAAACAATTCGAATGATGGAAAGATTAGAAATGGGCTACACCTGTTCCAGTCAAGAATTAACCAAGGACTGGCTTTGTGGCAACAGGCGCCCACCAGAGAGAACTGGCTGACTGGTCAGGAATATCTCAGCCAAGCTTCAGCTCCATTACACTTACTGTACTGGAAACCATAAACTGACCAATGAGGCGCTGCATTCAGTTTCCGTATAGCATATGGGTGTAAAGGCAATCTACAGAAGTGTCCAGTTTCAATTCATGAGAGTGAAGCAGATCTTGTTAACCATAATGCACAAGTAATCTGTGGTGCAAAGATTAGACTGATAAACATTGTGGCTCGGGGACCTGGGATAACCAATGATTCATTTATTTTGAGGCAAAATATAGTGTTGGCAGGCATCTTCCTGGAGCTGCTGCACATGATGGCTGGCTTGTTGGTAAGATGATTAGCTGAATCCTCAGTGTTTCATCTGGCCATTACTATTCATTGCAACAGCAACCATATCATAGTGGCTACCTGCTCAGATGCTGGCTTCTTATACTCGTCCCTGACTCCCAGAAAACAAAGGAGAGGAACTACAATGTTTGTTCGGTTTGGGAAGAACACAATAGGACTCTTCAAATGCCGACAGTGGTGTGAGGCAGCTCTCCAAGCAGATGAAGGTCTGCAGCAGTATCACTGCATATGCATGAGGCTGATTAACAAAGTCCACATACGGTTGTTTCAAATGTCAATCATTCGTTATTCTCTTTAACAACTGTGACAGATTAGGGCTTCCTCACTCCCTTGTACCCTCAGACCACACGTCAGACACCAGATAAAAGTCCAAATAATTGATTTATTATTATAAATAAGTGCACAAAGCACACACCTCTCCACAATTCCCAATAAACAATAATCCAAAAATCATAATCCTCCTCTCCCAGACGGTTAGCCACCCTGCCTCCCAACTCAGCTCGTCCGTCTGGGATTTCCCAGAGTCCTTTATAGTCCTTGACCCGGAAGTGTTTGTCCCTCAGTCTGTGTGACTTTCTATCACTTCCGGGTCAGGTAAAAACTTCTCTTTTTCTTTAGCCCGGAAGTATATCATTTCTTCTGTTCCCGTGACTTGGAAATACTTCCGGGCTGTTCGGAAAATATAAATCCCTGGGCCTCCCTGCAGCAACCCCAGGCGGCCCCCATGGTATCCAGCAGGGCTGTGTATTATGACCCCACTGTCCACGATTCCCTGCTGACATTCAGGGCACCTCAATCTAGCGGCCTGGGGGTATTGGCCGGAATGAATGGCCGGGCATATCTCACACAACCTACAAGGACCACATCATCACTAGGCATTTTAAAATGTGTCCAAGAACACAGGTGACAAAGCCGAAGGGTTAAAATGTTAGATGTAACATGGAAGAAGTGTTTGATTTATTAAAGAAAGCAATATCAGGTCTTCAATGGGTAACAGCATTACTTCTACTAAAATAATATGTAATAATTGTGCACTGAGATGCAGTGATCTAATTTTATTTATTTTTTATTTATTGGAGCTTCCGTATATTTGAATTTTTATAGTATCTATCTATCTATCTATCTATCTATCTATCTATCTATCTATCTATCTATCTATCTAATTTGCAAACAGTGATGATGAATTGTTTAATTGCAAGGCTCTCGCATAGCTGTTTCATTACATAGGAGGTAAAGGGCGTACTCTGGTTAGTTAAAATCTCATGTGGAATGCCAATATGAGTGAAAACCTCCAACAAAACATTTGCAGCAGCCAGTGCATTAGTCTTTTCCAAAGAAGCCAGCTCAGGAAATCTTGTTTTTATAGAGTGTACCCTGTATAGTGATAACCTTTATTATCTTAGGAAGTGGACCAACAATGTCAGGTTTCCAAACAAATCAGATTTTTTGCTGTGAAGACAGAAACAATCATAAGCATTTTCAAACGGAAGCTGTCACTTCTGAACTCAAAACACACAGCAAGCAAGAGGTGACACTGAAATCATCCATTGTCAGCTCCCTTCCTTGAGATTAAAGAACAGATAGCATTCCTCAGAAAGAGACAAAAAGTGAATGCAAGGCCAGGTCAGCAGCCGGTTTTAAATGCATGTAACATTAGGTGGCAAGACATGTTACACAGTGAGCCTGCAAACTTGCAGCTGACCTGCCACCGGACAACCAACTTCTACCTGTTTTATTAGAGTTTTTAGTGCACAGCTTGGTTGGAGGGGTGCCAAGGTTTCTCTCTCTCTCTATATATATATACATTATACTGTATATATAATAAGGGCAAAACATGTGTTGCGTACTCTTTGCATTATTTGACAGTAAACTATGCAACATTCCATGATCTGCTTCTCGCAACTGAAAGAGAGCCCTGTAGCGGATGTTTGCTGAATGGCAGACCAACCACATGTGTCACCTGGTAGGTAAACACCCATACAATATATATATATATATATATATATATATATATATATATATATATATATATATATATATATATATATATATATATATATATACAGTCATATGAAAAAGTTTGGGAACCCCTCTTAATTCTTTGGATCTTTGTTTATCAATGGCTGAGCTTTGAAAGTAGCAACTTCCTTTTAATATATGACATGCCTTATGGAAACAGTAGTATTTCAGCAGTGACATTAAATTATTGGATTAACAGAAAATATGCAATATGCATCATAACATAATTAGACAGGTGCATAAATTTGGGCTAATGTGGTGTTATGGGTCCACAGCTCGTTGAGCAAAGGCCATTCATTTTAAATAAATAATCGACGCACTCGCGGCTTAGCGAGGGGACGTTGGGCCATAGCGAGCAGTGGGGCGATCTGTAGGGTGTGGGCGCTTCTCACCGAGTGCACAGGTGAGGAACTGCCCACATTCGTGATTGTCCCATGGCTAATGCTGCAGCTGCTGTGGCCCGCGTCATTTTAAAAAGCGCGAGTCGGTTGTGGGGTGGAATAATGGAGAGAGGAGAAAAGAGATGAGGAAAAGAGGACGGAGGTTACAGGGAGCGAGGAAGCATGCGGTGCAAGAGAGACGGACAGGCGGTGCATGTGTGTGGTGAGTGCACGATCGAGGGCAGCTGTAAGGAAGCTGGGGTGTTGGGCCTACACCCAGGCGTTTGAGTTGGATGTCGCTCCCGCTGAGTGATTATGTAGCGGGAGTGACCAAGGGAAGGCGACTGGCCGCAGAGAGGCCGCGGAAAGGCAGCGGAAGTCGGGAGACTTGGTGGTTGGAATCCCCAACGTGGGTGACCTGACCGTTGGTGGAAACCAAGTTCTCCGAGGCTGGGATGAGTGCCATACCGGAGCCAGGGATCGGGAGGTCTCCAGTCTCGAATGTGTGTTGTAGGAGGGCAGCTGCATAGAGAGCGTGACTCCTCTGTTGCGAAGCCTGGACAGGGAGATGCAGGGGAGTCACATGTTAAAAGAAGCACCGAGCTTGTTTGTGGTTTTAAGACTGCTTCCTAAAGAAGATTTTTACCCTCTCGTTTTAAAGGATTGTTTTTTCTATTGGTTTTAACCTCCACATGTTTTACTGGATTATTTATTTATTGACTTTTTGAATGAACTGCACTTTATTTATATGGAACACTGTTTTGTTTTGATTGTTTTAAATAAAAGCACGGTTGCACTTTCAACCATCCCCTTGCTCAGATGCTCAATTATTGCCTCCATTGACTAGCTCACTCGGTTTCATTATCGACGGTGTTGGGTTCAAGGGTTCCCAAACAACCATGGGAGCGTGGAGCCAGAACCCACATTGTCACAGGCACCCCAACAGAGATATTACATCAATACTTAGTTGAGCCTTCTTTTGCAAATCTAACAGCCTCTAGATGCCTCCTATAGCCTTTGATGAGTGTCTGGATTCTGGATGGAGGTATTTCTGACCATTCTTCATACAAAATCTATCCAGTTCAGTTCAATTTGATGGCTGCCGAGCATGGACAGCCTGATTCAAATCATCCCATAGATTTTTGATGATATTCAAGTCAGGGGACTGTGATGGCCATTCCAGAACATTGTACTTCTCCCTCTGCAGGAATGCCTTTGTAGATTATCAAACTGTGTTTTGGGTCATTGTCTTGTTGGAATGTCCAACCCCTGCGTAACTTCAACTTTGTGACTGATGCTTGAACATTATCCTGAAGAATTTGTTGCTATTGGGTTGAATTCATCTGACTATTGACTTTAACAATGGCCCCAGTCCCTGAACTAGCCACACAGTCCCTCAGCATGATGGAACCTCCACCTGGAACCTCCTTTCCGGTCATAAGACTGCCAGGCAGGAAGCAGCAAATCCAGGTGGGCAGACACTGAAAGTGATGTTGTTGGAGGAGAGCTTTCAGTCTTCTGGTCTACAGAGGGAGGAAAAGAGAGAGCATTATCACACAGCGCCACCCCATGGATTGGTGGATAACTACCATCAGCTTAACCCTTAAACTGTCTCCCATGCACATGCGTGTGACAGTACATAAATTGTGGCCAGGTGCGGGAATGACAGGTCTCTAGATAGCAATGAAATTTTGAGGTGCCAATCGGGTCTTCCCTTTTATTGTCTGTGGACAAACAAAAAAGCGAACAAAAAAATGATGCTCTTTGCCATATATCCTGAATGCAAGAATTTCAAGAAAGGAAGAATCATGGGGTTTCAGTCGCTGCTAGCGGACCTCCATCTGGTGAGTTGCTATAGCCAGACAGAGACACTCTGGGTTTTGTTGTGGATGGACGGGATGCCTTCATCTCGTCTCAGCAGGTTACCACACACCTCCACTGACTTATCTGCTGCTTTCGACACAATCGACCACGACATCATGACCTCCCGACTCGAATCCTGGGCTGGTGTATCTGGCTTAGCTCTCGACTGGTTCAGGTCATATTTCTGCAACAGGACTCTCAGAGTCATGCTAGACAATTTTTCATCTGAATCAGTCCCACTGTCATGTGGGGTCCCCCAGGGTTCCATTTTAGGGCCACTTCTTTTTTCAATCTACATTTTTCCTTTAGGTGCAATTTTTAGAAAACATGCAATTTCATATCACCTATATGCTGACGACTGCCAAATTTATTTCTCCCTCAAGCCAACTGACTCCACCAAACCTCTCCTCGACTGCCTATCTGACATTAAGGACTGGCTGGCTGTAAACTTCCTTCACCTGAACGATTCAAAAACCGAGGTCATTGTTTTTAGTTCCGACTGCAAACAGGCTCCACCCCTTGGCCTTGTTTCTCCTCCCATTCCAGTAACTTCGTCTGTCTCCAATCTTGGAATCAAAATGGATACGGTCCTGAAAATGGATGCTCAAGTCAACAGCACAGTAAAATCCTGCTTTTTCCATCTAAGGCGAATCGCCAAACTCAAGCCTATTCTGTCTAACCACCTCCTGGAATCAGTAATCCATGCATTCATTAGGTCCCGGCTTGACTACTCTAATTCCTGCCTTTTTGGTATCAGTAAAGCCACTCTTTCTAGACTCCAACTGGCTCAAAATGCGGCTGCAAGGCTTCTAACTGGAAGTAGCAGAATCCAACACATTTCACCGATTTTAAAAACCCTACACTGGCTGCCGGTTAGATTCAGAATCGATTTTAAGATTCTCCTCCTAACCTATAAGGCATTAAACAGTCTAGCCCCAGCCTATTTGAGTGTCTTGCTCCATTGTCACAATCCCTGTCGTGTCCTTAGATCCGCAGGTCAGCTGCTCCTAACCGTTCCCAAGGCACGTTTTAAAGCTCGTGGTGAAAGGGCTTTCTCCGTCTGTGCACCCAGGCTCTGGAACTCCCTGCCCTTAGTGGTTAGGCAAGCCGCTTCAGTCGCCACATTCAAATCTCGCCTAAAAACACATTTCTTCTCATTGGCTTTTAATTCTTAACCTGTCTCATTTTCCACTTGCCTTTTGCTATTTTCTCTATTTTATTTGGTCCCCTGACCTGTTTTTAGTATCTCTGTTTTAATTCTCTCTTAATGTTTATTTTTATTATTTTGCTTTTAGTCCTGCTTGTTGTAACTGTACAGCGCTTCGGTCAGTTGTAATGCTGTGTTTTTAAGCGCTCAACAAATAAATATGGTATGGTATGGTACTAAGCCTGCGAGGAGTGTGTGTCTTTTTTATTACTGGAACACGCAGACCTCTGGTCCTCAAATAAAACAAGAATTGAATGACTAAAGTCCACCGCTATAACGATAAAGTTAAATATGTATTTTGAACACATAGGCACCATGTCCCTGGGGGAATATTAATAGAAGCTGTTCATAGATGGCAAAGATAAGGAGCTGTTGATACTGTGTATGTCTTCATCCAGTCCTCATTTAAAAGGGAATGGAAAACAACAACAACAATTTATTTCTTATATCACCCAAAATTACACAAGGAGTGCCTTAATAGGCTTTAACACACTGTTTTTTGACTCTCTAAGAAGAAAAGAAAAAACTCTTAAAACAAAAAAAAAAATGTAGGTTCGTGTGTGGTGTACACAGTAAAATGAAGTGCCTGTTGAACCAAGTGCATGATGGTAGCTCAAATGTTGCTGCATAGATTATGTCAAATATAACGTCATAAAACTTAGTGAGTGTCTAAGCCACATTTGGACTCTCATAAAATAGTCCAAATGAAAATAAAGTGGGGAAAAGTATGTTCTGTTAATGCAATTTGGCTAAACACAACCCATAATGAGAAAAAAAAACATAATTGAATGTGGCCATCAGGTGATATAAGAACCGAGATCAGACTCTGCAAGATGCCATCACCTTGATTGTGAGTGGAAGGCGGTAGGAATTTTGTTAAGATGTAGAAATGCCTGACTCATGTGAGCAATGAAGAGGAGAAATCAGTCTGTATAACATATGTTGCTGTTCTGTCAGGTATGTGGAATGAATGGCAGTCGGAGCAGGTGGTGCATGCATGAAAGCCAGCACTCTGCCAACATTTTATATATACAGTATGCGGCACCACCAAGCCCTTAAATCCCAGACAGGGCTTTGCTTGCAGAGTCCAATTCCCATGCAGCGCTGCAGATGTTCAAATACAAACTATTGGTGAAGAACACTACCACCTATTTACTTGGAGATGAACTCCTCCCAGCTTCTAGCTCTCCTCAGTCCATTATTTCCCCCAGCATCCCAGTCAGGATGGAAATTATAAGGCATCCTGGCCAGGGAATGTTTGTAACCCTGTCATCCTTCCATTATTGCTTCCCAGATGGGAAAGAAATCTTCCTTCATCCTGGCCAGGATGCCCATCCATTCTCTTGTGAACTCACAATATATGGTTATATACACTCACCTAAAGGATTATTAGGATCACCATACTAACACGGTGTTTGACCCCCTTTCGCCTTCAGAACTGCCTTAATTCTACGTGGCATTGATTCAACAAGGTGCTGAAAGCATTCTTTAGAAATGTTGGCCCATTTTGATAGGATAGCATTTTGCAGTTGATGGAGATTTGTGGGATGCACATCCAGGGCACGAAGCTCCCGTTTCACCACATCCCAAAGATGCTCTATTGGGTTGAGATCTGGTGACTGTGGGGCCATTTTAGTACAGTGAACTCATTGTCATGTTCAAGAAACCAATTTGAAATGATTCGAGCTTTGTGACATGGTGCATTATCCTGCTGGAAGTAGCCATCAGAGGATGGGTACATGATGGTCATGAAGGGATGGACATGGTCAGAAACAATGCTCAGGTAGCCCGTGGCATTTAAACGATGCCCAATTGGCACTAAGGGGCCTAAAGTGTGCCAAGAAAATATCTCTCACACCATTACACCACACCACCAGCCTGCACAGTGGTAACAAGGCATGATGGATCATGTTCTCATTCTGTTTACGCCAAATTCTGACTCTACCATTTAAATATCTCAACAGAAATCGAGACTCATCAGACCAGGCAACATTTTTCCAGTCTTCAACTGTCCAATTTTGGTGAGCTCGTGCAAATTGTAGCCTCTTTTTCCTATTTGTAGTGGAGATGAGTGGTACCCGGTGGGATCTTCTGCTGTTGTAGCCCATCCGCCTCAAGGTTGTGCATGTTGTGGCTTCACAAATGCTTTGCTGCATACCTCGGTTGTAACGACTGGTTATTTCAGTCAAAGTTGCTCTTCTATCAGCTTGAATCAGTCGGCCCATTCTCCTCTGACCTCTAGCATCAACAAGGCATTTTCGACCCACAGGACTGGCGCATACTGGATGTTTTTCCCTTTTCACGCCATTCTTTGTAAACCCTAGAAAAGGTTGTGCGTTAAAATCCCAGTAACTGAGCAGATTGTGAAATACTCAGACCGGCCCGTCTGGCACCAACAACCATGCCACGCTCAAAATTGCTTAAATCACCTTTCTTTCCCATTCTGACATTCAGTTTGGAGTTCAGGAGATTGTCTTGACCAGGACCACACCCCTAAATGCATTGAAGCAACTGCCATGTGATTGGTTGATTAGATAATTGCATTAATGAGAAATTGAACAGGTGTCCCTAATAATCCTTTAGGTGAGTGTGTATACAGGTACTGTATATACTGTATATATACATATATATTAGGTGCATTGGTGTTTCTAAATTGTCCCGTGTGTGTGCTTGGTGTGTATGTGTGTGTGTATGTGTGTGCACGCCCTGCGGTAGGCTGGTGCCCTGCCCAGGGTTTCTTTACTGCCTTGTGCCCTGTGTTGGCTGGTATTGGCTCCAGCAGACATCTGTGACTCTGTAGTTAGGATATAGCGGGTTGGATAATGGATAGATGAATGGATGTTGTGAGATGTGGTCGGCTTGTCATCCCGGCCAATACCCCCAGGCCGCCAGATGGAGCCCTCCCTGCAGTATGGAGGTGCCCCGAAGACCAGCATGGAGTAATGGGACTTCCGGGGTGAAAAGAAAGGACTTGTACCTGACCCGGAAGGGATTGAGAGTCACATGGACTGGTTATTGGAACACTTCCGGGTCAAGGAATATAAAAGGACTATGGGAGCTCCCAGACGGCGAGCTAAGCTGGGTGGAAGGGTGGCAACATGTCTGGGAGTGGAGGATTGTGTATTATTGTTATTGGTGATCGTTATATGAGTATAGTGCAGGAGAGGGTGCTTTGTGCACTGTGGTGATTTAATAAAGTCAGCTATTGGACTTTGACCTGGTGTCTGGAGTCGTGGAGGGGGTTCAAGGGAGCGATAGCGCCCCCTATCTGTCACAATGTATATATGTTATATAGTACCTGCCAAATAATACAAAGAGTACACAACATGTGTTTCACCCTAATTGGGGCTCATCAGGTGTTGAAACTTTTGTTTCCTTTTGCGGGGATCAAACCGCAGATGTGAGCAGCTGAGGCAAACTCTCAGACATTGCACTACGGCGACTGGTTTGCTTACTTGACAGGGTGTAGATTGGAGCATTGCATGAATAGGTCTGATCATAATTTGATATTTGAGTGGGTATCTGTACAGATCTTCTCAAGTTCTGTCACGTTGGATGAAGACCATCGGTGGACAGCTATTCTCAGATATCTCCAGAGCTGTCTGATTGGGTTCAAGTGCAGGTTCTGGTTGAGCAACTCAAGGACAATCTGTGGTAGAAATTTAACATCTTATTAAAGAAAGAAACATCCTCTAACAGGACAAATCAGTCATCAGGCAGGAGAAAAGCTGCTCATGGTATCTTTTAATTAGTCCTCGGTAAAATGCCTTAGAGGGAGCGTTCTTCAAAAAGTCTGTTACAGCACGGTCAGAATGATCAGAGAAACAAAGCATAGAGGTTCATTTTATAAATTATTGAATTTACACAAAGTGTCAATCAATGCAAAATTTACTCTGGTTTGTTCATTAGTTTACACATAAATGACTTAAATAAAATAAAAGTCTATTATGTTATTTTCTGATTCTTCTTATGCCTTTGAGTAGAGTCACCACCCTTGAAATTTCTGTGCATTTAACAACTGTCCATTCTGGGTCTTTACAGGACATCTTCTGGTGTCTTTGTCACCTCTTAGTCATCTTTCAGTACATTTTGTTGTTCATTTCATGTTTATCCGGTTTCCTGATATGCCTGCAAAGGTTTCTGAAAATTATTAACCCTTTATGCTATTTCTTTAATATGAAAGCTATGTTACCCATAATTATTCTTCCACAAATCTCAGAGGTGACCCTAAGCCACTTCTGTGTTGTCTTTGGTTTATGCTTGTGGCCATTTTCCTGTAGTAAGGTGAACCTTCGGCTCAGTCTGAATTCCAGTCTGAGTGTTCTGGAGCAGGTTTTCATTAAGGATACCCCTGTAGTTTGCACTCTTCATCCTTCCCTCAACCATATTTATTCCCCCAGTTGCTGCAACTGAAAATAACCCTACAGCACAATGCTGGCTCCATCAAGCTTCACCATTGGCATGGTAATGTACAGGCGATGAGCAATGCCTAGTTTCCTACAGACATGAAGTTTAGAAGGGAGTCCAAACGATTCAGTCTTTGTTTCATCAAACCAGAGAATCTGGTTTCTCATAGTGTTAGAGTCCATTTTGCCTTTTTGCAAATTTCAATAAGGCACCCATGTGTCTTTTACTGAGGAGAGGTTTCTGCCAGGCCACTCTTTATAAAGCCTAGTTTTGTGGAGTGCTGCAGTGGTGGCTACTCTCTGGAAGCTCAGCCCAAGTAACCATTTGGTTGACCTCTCATACCATGTGTCTTCTCCTGCCCTCACTCAGTTTGACCAGGTGGCTGGCTTTAGGAAGAGTCATGGCTGTTCCTATCTTCTTCATTTCAGAATTATAGAGGCCACTATGCTCTTGGAAACCTTCAATACTGCAGGAATTGTTTTGTAGCCTTCTGCAGATCTATGCCTTGACATAATCCTGTCTATAAGCTATGCAGACAATCTCTTTGACCTCATGGCTTAGTTTTTCTTCTGATTCACCTACTATAGACAGGTGTGTGCCTATCCTAATCATATTTAGCCAATCCAATTGACCACAGGTGGACATCAAACAAGGTGTAAAAACATCTCAGCGATGATCAACAGAATGGGATGTATCTGAACGTAACCTGGAAACAGGCTAGAGGTGCCAGGTACAAAGAAAATTTCTGAAATTCCAAAAAGAACTGTTCTTCTAGATAACAAATTGCATTGAGCATATCATGGAAATTGGAAAAAAAATATGATGACGATTGCATTAAGTCTGATAATAAACATTTAGCAATATGTTAAGATGAGTTTACTACTTCTTTAATTTTTGCAAAACAAAGCTGGGAATGGAGGGGTTGTGCCCCACTTGCTCCTAATGATAGGTTAGGTTAGGTAGACTTTATTATTTCAGAAAGTAATTGGTTTGCAACAGAAATGCTGAGAAAACCACTGGTAGTATCCATTGCTGAGCAGAATGCCAGTCCTTCACATGCAGTCAGTGGACAATTTTAGGGTCAACCAATAAACCTAACCTGTACATCTTCATGCTATGGAAGGAGAAATGCATTTGTCAACAAAAATTCACATAGGTACTGTGAAATAATCAGCCACAACACAGGAAAAAGGTTTGGGGCAGCCACCCATATATTGTCCCTGGCTGTAAAAAGGGTTTGAAAATTAGCACTGATGTGCATACGGCGGAGTTCCAGCCTGAACTGAACTAATGTTCAAAATATGGTGGCTTTAAAGGCCATGAATGGAAGTGACATGGCGGAACCGGAGTGACGTTCCTATGGGCACCTGAACCGGAAGTGACATTCTCCTGGGCACTGGAACCGGAAGTGATGTCTTCACGGTTGAATCAGGCAGGTTTTCTCATGGTTGGTCTGTAGAGACAACAGAAAAGGGTTTAGTGCACTCTGTCACCCCCTGGCCTGGCATGGAATTACCTTCATTATATACAGCTTGCTCCTACTCACACATGTGTGACAGTACCAAGAGAATTTGCAAACTCTGTTTAGACAGTGACATGGGCCCCAGCCTTTTGTATTGGCTGTCTTACTGTTCTTGTTCCTAATAACAAATTGGGACCAAGACTTCCTAAACTGTACTTCAGCCATACTGGCTACTGTGCCACCCAAATACATGTTTATACATTTATTTATGTTGATTATAATAACATTCTTGAAATGTTCAGCCACCGTAGAAGGAGAATACTCATAGAGATCGGCCGATAGCTATTTACTGTCACCATTAATCCAGACTGTATAATTGTGCCAAATAAAACTAATGAATTTACGACTGCATATACAGCATGTCAGATCAAACTCCTCTTTGATATGCACTGAGGGTGGCACATATTTCCAAGGGAATGTGTTCAAATCTTGGCTTGATTTCGGTCTTTGTGGAGTTGGCACATTCTTTCTGTCTCAGCTCAGGTTCTCCAGTTTTCTCCCTTCTAATCCAAAGACATATATGTTAGGTTATCTGACACCTTAAAATCAACACCATATGGGTGAGTACACTCCATAATTGACTGGCATGCTGACCAGGGTTTGATCCATTTGTCCCACGTAATCCTAGACTAAGCTGGTCCAGTACTGAACGCTGGATCTACACAAATCCGGCAGTCTTCTGAATTATTAACTGAGAAAGAGTTAAATAAAGCTTCCTCCTGAATGCACATTTCTCCTTTGTTTATATCTATTTGAGAAACAACACTCCATTTCAACTTATCAAAATTTCACGCGCTTCTGGTAAAGGAAATTTCTCGTCACGGGAAATTAGTCTTTGTTGCTTCCTAAATTGTTTGGAGAAAACTGACCCAGCACAGACAAAGCAGATTTCAGAAAACAATGTAACGTGAAACGTGAGGCACGTTAATGCAGGTACAGGAGTGAATTGTTTTTCTCGTTCAAATTTATACAGCCATGCCTTAGCATTTTGCTTTTATTTAAATTACATTAAGCCTCTTCCAACTTACTCTTTGCTTTGGATTCTGCTGCCCACTACTTTCAGGTCTATCACTGAGTAATTAAGTAGAAGACCACAAGCTTACGACATCACACCAGATTGCTTGAGTTTACATTTCTCAGCTCTTCTTTCTGAGACATAGTTTGCCTTCAATGAACTCGATGTCTCAATCAAAGAAGAAAAAGGACTGAAAACTTGTTACCCAATGTGAACGATAAGAGTGCTGGAATGTCTTCTACTGAAAGTAAGCAGCAAGTCAGAAAAAGAGCCAGCTTTAAATCAGAAAGCTCTCATAGTGTCCACCTTACTTAGGAGTCTAGCAGCCATATCGTCAGCTGAACAGTGGCCGCTGGATGAGGCTCTTGTTCACAGCTTGAATTCTTTGGCAGATAAAGCATTTTTTCTGACGGTGCTTGCAGAAAAACAACTAAAATCCACAGTTCTGGCAGTTTGATCCATTCAGTGACACTTACAAGTCTGCCAAAGAATGAATCAGTGCCTTGGAGCATATTTCTCCTGCACCTGTGTTTGACATTCCAGGATTCTCCATTACTGCTCTCCTGTGCCAACTGGATGTTCACTTGTAACAGATTTGTTTCAAACAGATAAGCTGCCTGAGCTGTCATATCACTTGGAACTGAAATATTTCTGGGCCAGATTTTTTCGGCTGTCTACACTACAATGACAGTAAAGTTTGCTGTAGATGTAGTAGTATTGAGAACAAAAAGCTGTCTAACCAACATCATCACCGTTACACTTAAAAGTTATTGGTTAGCTTTGTGATAAGAGGTGCTGTGCATGTTTTTTAAATAAATGATTGAGTCTCAAAAGGGTGCAGATGGGCGCATCACGGCGCTGCTCTGGGGTTGATTGCGGTACTTGGCTGATAGGCGCACTCACTTGCAAACATAGGTGGATCGGTCAGGTGGCTCATTCACACCTTGGAATGGCCAGAAGGGCTCATCTGCAGCTTATCCGGCGATATTAAAAGAGCAGAGAAGGCGAAAGGATAGAGACAAGGAACAGAAGAGAAAGATTGGAAGTTAAAAGGGAAAATTCAAAGAAAAGATTATGGAGACAGCAGGACCGGGAGACACCGGGGTGCAGAGGAAATGAGGCAGGCAGCAGGGAGGAGAGCTCCTTGGAAAAGAGTAGGGCCGTTGCTCGAAGGGGCTGAAATAGAGTCACTCCAACTGAGCATTTCTTGGGGTAGCTGGAGTGACCCAATGCTCGCTCCCACGTTAAGGCCAAGGAGAGGCAGCAAGAGATGGAGGAGCGAGGTGAGGCTTGGCATGGCACCCAGTCAGGAGCCACAGACGGCAGCAGGGACCTGAGTCTGTGTTGGAAAGTTAGTTGTGCCAGTCGGAAAGATGTCTTCTCTGGCTGCAGGTTCCCATCTGGGGTAAGTAAAGGAGACGTCGGTTTTAGTAAGGATGTACCCTGAGTGTTTTTTTTTAGACCCGCTTCCTGCTTTGTGATTTTAACCTCAAGGATATTTATTCATGGAATAAATAACAACCTCCACATTCACATGGATTGCTATGGGATTATTTATTTATTTATTGACGAAGATTTGAGGCACCTCACTATTTACACTTTGATATTTTGATTGGATTTTAAATAATAGATGCACTGACACTTTTATACCTACCCCTTGCTGTACGCATTTGTCCGCATTTGCCCGGTTCACCTCTGTTCATGACTATTGACGGTTTGGGTTCAAGAGGCTCCCGGATGCAACAGGAGACAAGGACCCGACCCGGACCATCACAAACTTCAAACTAACAAGGATTAATATCATGTTTAAGTCCAGAGGAGAAGTATACAGTAGTGCTGCTGCTTAATCACCATTAATGCATTAAAAAAACTCAAACAAAAATTTGACCACACTTTGCATGTTGTTAATAAAGCAATAAAATCTATTGGTAGTAGTAGCAGCAGGTCAGCGTGGTCAGCTTCACTTGATCAGTTCCTTTCTTGTATCTTGATAATGATCAACACACACCAGATGAACATCAGACCTTGAAGATGACTCGGTCCTCTTCCGTGAAGTCAGTTGTTTAACGATACAGACAAACTTACATCGACTTTGACTTGTTGGAAGCTACAGGAGGACAAATACACAACCTTGGCCAAGTTAGCTACAGTATGGCCATTACTACTGTCCCTTGCAGTGCTGGATGTAATGTATTCAGAGTTATATGCATTAGTTACATAGTCAGATTACTTTTAAAAGTAACAAGAACATAATGCAATACTTATTTTATTGAAGGAAAAATGCCCGCGTTACTGTACCAACAAACCAACAATAGGTGTTACTAAGTTACTACGGAAGCTTATTCCTGACACTTAAAAGAAATATTAATTATTATTATTCTGTGCTTATTTTGAAGAAGAGTTGCCTCTTTTTGCAAATGCATTGTCTGCTGGGGCAGTAACATTGTGCACAGTACAATGGTCTGGTGACAGCTAGTGAGGAAGAGGTTAAACACCATCATAGCATGCATTCATGGGACGTTATGCTCAAACATGCACTAGTGACACAGCATCTGGAGTATTGTGTGCAGTTCTGGTCACCACACTACAAGTTAGACATAGTAGCACTTGCAGATGTGCGGAGGAGAACAACCAGGTACATCCCAGGACTTGAGGACATGTCCAACTGTGACAGATTCAGAGAATTGAACCTGATTAGTCTCGAGCAGAGGAGACTGCATGGAATCCATGTATTTAAAATCCTCAAAGGCATTGATGAAGATGATCCAGCAGCATTCTTTCAGCTTAAAGGGGAATCACATACTCAATAACATCAGTGGAAATTAAGGGGAAGTGCAGTTAAGACTGAAGCCAGGAAGAACTTCTTTACGCAAAGAGTTGTGGGACTCTGGAGCAAGCTATCCAGATGTGAAGTTGAAGCAGAAACCTTGACAACCTTTAAGAAAAATCTGGATGAGATGCTGGGGCAGCTTGGCTATTAGCTAAACAAACAGGCTTGATGGACTGAATGGTCTCCTCTTGTTTGTCAAATTTCTTAAGTTCTAAGTGAAAAGAACTAAACAACAGTTAAAAGTACGTATTTAATTCTGCATATGCTGAGGAGTACATTTAATCCATTCCTGTGTCGAGTCACAGGGAACTGGTAATCACCAAAGCAGCACTGAGTGAAAGGCAAGTATCAAATGTGTTGGGCGCTATGACAAGACTCAATCGCACAGCCAGTTTAGAAAAGAGTGTGCAGTGTGCAATCCAGGAACTGAAACCTATTGATTTGTGGTAGTTTAGCTTTCATCTGGTTATTTGCTATAGATATCTTGAAACAGGGTGTTCAAGGGGGTGCTGGTGTTCTTAAACCTCTTACACCATGAGGGCATTTTTTAGCAATTTCCACCTAGGTGGAGAACACCAAAATAAAACCTTATAATTCAATAAATAAAGGAATGACAATTGATTTTTTCATTAAAAATTGACAGATAACTTCTAAAATGAGATAGAATTTGCGTTTGTGTCGCATTTTAAACATTCCTGCTGCCAAAATAGCAAAAAGGCATATGTGCTCACTGTGATTGTTTTTCACATTGTTTCTTTATGATATATTGTATCTTACGTACAAGTAACACCAGGTCAGTTTAATAACCTCCAAGGTGTTCACAGACATGTCAACTGTCTAGAGTTTCATGCTGATAACACAAAGAAATAAATAGTTACATTATTTGGCACCATGGGCACCCCTCCCACCTCCAGAACGTTTCCAAGCAGGGATGCCCAAAATAGTAATATAAATAATATAAAATTTATATAAAATCTTCTTATATAATACGCAACCATGGCTCGCCGTTTGTCAGTCCAGGATTTTAAATCACCTGTAGCTTGCAAACCGTTTGACCTACTGACCTGAAATTTGGTACACTTTGGTAAGTGTAATTTGGAAATCTTTGAAGATAAATCCAGGAGATAGCAATCCTAACAGCTTCAAGAACTCATCAAATTATTTAGAAGTATTTTGAATATTTGATTTTTGTATTTATGAGAATTACTTATGAATGCATTGTAATCACTTTGGTTATTTTGTCTGGTATGTCCTGACTCACCAATATGAGAAAACTCCCACATATGATATACTGTTTGAATTATCCTGATGTCTAGCTATGTAAAACATTGAGCTTTATGGCGTCCCACCATTTCTGGCCCTCAAGACATACCACAACCCTCATTTAGTAGGCCATTTTTGGACCATATATTTTGTATGAAATTACACCTTTATGATAAACCAGTGGTCTCAAACTCTGGTTCTGGAGGGTCGCAGTTGCTGCAGGTTTTCATTCTAACCCTTTTCTTAATTGGTGACCAGTTCTTGCTGCTAATTAACTCTTTTTCCATTCATTTTAATTGATTTGTTTTTTAGGATTTGTTGTTCTTAATTGCTTCATTTGTTTCCTTAAATGGCACCCAAACAGAAATGAAATGTGAAGTGAGTGAACCATCCATCCATTTTCTAACCCGCCGAATCCAAATACAGGGTCACGGGGGTCTGCTGGAGCCAATCCCAGCCAACACAGGGCACAAGGCAGGAACCAGTCCTGGGCAGGGTGCCAACCCACCGCAGGACACACACAAACACACCCACACACCAAGCACACACTAGGGCCAATTTAGAGTCGCCAATCCACCTAACCAGCATGTCTTTGGACTGTGGGAGGAAACCGGAGCGCCCGGAGGAAACCCACGCAGATACGGGGAGAACATGCAAACTCCACGCAGGGAGGACCCGGGAAGCGAACCCGGGTCTCCTAACTGCGAGGCAGCAGCGCTACCACTGTGCCACAATGCCACCTGTGAGTGAACCAACAGAAGACTAAATAAGTCAGGGCCTCAAACGCCAACCAATTTGATTCCAACCAGCTGCTTAATTAGCCGCCAATTGTTATTGTTCATTAAACCCGTTCTTTAATTCCATGGCTTGTTGCTGCTTTCATTGTGTAATATCAGACATTCCTGAAATTTTTGATTTTCTCTTTTCTAAGAGCACTGGTAAAATGTTTTGGGGGGCTGAGCAGATCAACATTCCTGAGACCTTCACCTTTCTTTTATTTTCAGATATTATATGATGGACACACTTTGCTGCTCATGTTTTATATCTCATTATTGTTTGGCCGCTAATTTAGGAAAAAGAAACAATTACTGGGTCTGAGTCTTCAAGAGCAAGTCGATTTAAAGGAATTCAAAAGTAGTTAATTAGCAGCAAACACAGGTCACTAATTAAGTAAAGGGTTAGAATGAAAACCTGCAGTCACTGTGGCCCTCCAGGACTGGACTAAAGCTTGAGACCACTGTGTTAAAGAATAAACCAAACTAAATGACCTGAAGGATCTGAAGTTGTGCGGGCCACATTAACTGACCTCAGGGGTTCACCCCTAATGGGATATGAGGGCTTGGTGATATAGATATGTGAAGTGTCGTTTTCTGCCATTTCGAGGTTGGCGATTATGAATATGATAAGATTTGTAATATTTAATTCTTTACTGTTGGTCTGATGTCTATAAGAGCCACTCCAAGAAAAATTACAAACATAAGCATGTAAGATATCATTTTAGACTACTGAATTTCAAGGTCACTGATTAGGAATATGATGTTACTTTTGATTTTTGATCGTTTACTAGGTATCTAAACATCTTTGGACCTCGATCAGAGGGTGAAAAATGATAAATTCTATTACAATTGGAATTTTAGATTTAAACATTTAAATTGAAGCACACATTTTCATATTTCTAATAATGCATGCAACTATCCTTGTTTGTTATGTACTTCTACCTCATGAAGTAAATATTACATTTCTTGTGGATTATCTTTATACAGCATTTAAGAGTTAACATTTAGCTTCATTAATAAGAACTTTGAGATCTTTTCAGAAAGTGATATATTATGTTCTGTAAACATGCCATTCTGTCTTGTTTGAAGTGCAAATGTTAAAGGAGAATTTCTGCGTCGCTCATAGTTTTTCTTATAATTACAGTTTGAATTTCATCCATCCATTTTCCAATCCGCTGAATCCAAACACAGGGGTCTGCAGGAGCTAATCCCAGGGCACAAGGCAGGAACCAATCCTGGGCAGGGTGCCAACCCACCGCAGGACACACACAAACACACTAGGGCCAATTTAGAAATGCCAATCCACCTAACCTGCATGGCTTTGGACTGTGGGAGGAAACCCATGCAGACACGGGGAGAACATGCAAACTCCACACAGGGAGGACTCGGGAAGCAAAACAGGGTCTCCTAACTGCGAGGCAGCAGCGCTACCACTGCACCACCCCAGTTTGAATATGAAAAACACATTTTGTTTTAATGCTTGAATGATATTCCTTTTAGAGTATCCTTCCGTGTCCCAACAGAGCTGTTCTTTTTCAACCGACAGGCAGCGTGGACAGGTTCTCATTCCAATTTAAACCACAAATTTTGTCAGTACATTTCCCACATTCTCCTCACTTCACGCCCCTGAGCAAGTTGTTTAAGCTGGCTGTGCTCTAATTTACTGCCAGACACCTTCACTCAAGGTGATATAAATATTTACAGCTTATATTTAAGTGATTTGCTCAGGATTAAGTAACGTGTGAACTGTAAAAAAAATAAATAAAAAGTAGATTATGATATATTGGCTCTGAACTTGTAAATCATCTTTGGATGATGTTCAACATAGAAAGATATTATTTAAAAAAGAGTCCTTTTTGAAACATTTGCATATAATATTCACTTATTCAGACAAGCTGAAGCAAGTGAGTTTTAATTAATGACTGGTGGGAAATAACTACAGTTTCCCAGTTTCTTATTAAAATATAGTGGTTAACACCGTAGTCTGCCTCAAGTGTGGATCAAGTGTGGGATCTCAGTGTTCCATCCCTAAACATACCAAAGACACCAAAGACATGCTAATTGCCTGATCCTTGAGGATGAGTGTGTGAATGCGCCCTGCTCTGGACTTTTTCCCTTTTTTCTGTAAGGATTTTTTTTTTCTGAGCCCAACAGCTGGAGCGAAGCCTGTTTCTCCATGTCACACACTTACCAATCGAGGTTGCACATGTTGCTGTAAGCGACTCTGTCCACATCAATAACGTTTGCTCTCCTCCTTCTTCCTGAAGGCCCCTTTTCTCTTTTCTTCCTTGATAGCAGCTGCCCACTTTCCCATGATTCCGTTGCTCCTTTGCCACCAGCAGCTGTGTGTTTTCTCTCACTCTTTTCTCAGGTTACTGAGTTGCTTGCCAATGGCTGAAAGTCACACCATGGCAAAGGGAGCAGGCATCTCAAGAACAGACAGATTATAAATGATCAGCTATAAATTAGAAAGGCATAAACAGTAACAAAAAATACAAACTAATTTACAAAACATGCACAAGTACTGGATGTGAAAAGGTAATTTATTAATGATTCAGAAGATAACGAGTTCAAAAAGAAATGCCAAATAAAGCTTAACAAATCCCACAATCCTAGACTGTAAAGAAAAGCATACATAAGAAGAGAAATCAGCCATATTACAAATATATAAACATAATAACAATGTAAAAAACTCAAAGCAAATACCAACAAATTCTGATACAGGTTGAGCATTCCAAATCTGAAATGCTTGGGACCAGAAAGATTTTGGATATTTTCGGTTAATTTGCATATGCATAGTGAGGTATCTTGGATACACACTTGATCAAGTAAGACGAATGCAGGATGATTTTCAGAGTGACACACTTCTTGCAGCCTTAATGACAGACAGAACAGGCGACAGAGGATACTACAAAGGTGGTCAGCAGCGACCTCAAGCATTTGAAAAACAAAAACAGCATTCATTTATATAGCACATTTGCATACAAATGATGCAGCTCAAAGTGCTTTGCAAGAAGCTATACTAGAAATAAAATTAGGCAATGCTAATTAACATAGAATAAAAGTAAGGTCCGATGGCCAGGGAGAACAGAAAAAAACAAAAAAAAAACTCCAGACGGCTGGAGAAAAAAAATTAAATCTGAAGGGGGTCCGAGGCCATGAGACTGCCCAGCCCCCTGTAGGCATTCTACCTAACATAAATGACCTCAATCAGTCCTCATGGTATTCAGGCTTCATGTGGAAGATTTAGATAATGATGTTCATGTGGACCTCTGGCCTTCAAGCCATCAAAGTTGGGTCATCATTGTCCTTTGATCAGGTGGTGGTGGTGCAGATTGCCACCACAGAAAAAATTAAAAAGAACAGCAGAGATGGTAGGGGTTAGTACGGATTGTGAAGCCATCATGAATGATAATGATAATTAAATGCATGTACAGAATATCAGGATTAAACTAAAATGAAGCCATGAGAAAGCCATGTTAAAATAATGTGTTTTTAACATTTTTGTAAAGTGTTCCACAGTATTAGCCTGGTGAATTTCTTTTGGTAAGCGGTCAGCCGCCTCACCACTTCTTTAAAGTTTAGCTCTTGGAATTATAAACAGACACTCATTTGAAGATCTAAGGTTATGATTGGGAGTGTAAGGTGAAAGACATTACGAAATATAGAATGGGGCAAAATTATTTAAGGCTTTGTAAACCATAAGCAGTATTTTAAAATCAATTCTAAATGACACAGGTAACCAATGTAGTGACATCAGAACTAGAGAGATGTGCTCAGATTTTCTTTCCCTAGTTAAGATTCTAGCAGCTCCATTCTGCACTCGTTGCAATCGATTTATGTCTTTTTCGGGTCGTCCTGAGAGGAGTGTGTTACAGCAGTGGTTCTCAACCTGTGGGGTGGGCGAAGTAACAAAAAGGGGGGCGCGAAGATGTAAAAAAGAAAACAAGAATCAAAAATATGAAAAAAACATCTGTTGAAACCAAAACAAATTAACTTAAACTACATTCTGATACTAGAACAATAAATATAGAGTTAGATAAATGTCGATAAAAGTTAAGTAGGTATAATAAAATATGCATCTACATTTAAAAAAAATGTTAGGGGGGGGCGCGATTAAAACTGTTATGAAAACTCGGGTCTCAATTACTTAAAGGTTGAGAAACACTGCGTTACAGTAATCTAGTCGACTGAAAACAAAAGTGTGAACTAATTTCTCAGCATCTTGCAATGTTATAAGGGGCCTAAATTTGCTATATTTCTTAAGTGAAAAAAATGCTGTCATAGTAATCTGATTAATATATGCTTTAAAATTAAGGTCAGAGTCAATATTTACCCATAAATTCTTTATCTCCGTCTTTACTTTTAACCATAATGGATCAAGTTTATTTCTAATAACCTCATTATATCCATTTTTGCCAATCACTAAAATTTCTATTTTCTTTTTATTTAGTTTGAGAAACTTACTACTCAGCCATTCAGAAACACAAGTGAGACATCGTATTAGTGAACCAAGAGAGTCGGGGTCATCAGGCGCTATTGATAAGTACAGTTATGTGTCATCAGCATAGCTATGGTAGCTCACGTGTGCCCCAAGATAATCTGACCTAACGGAGGCATGTAAATCGAAAAGAGTAGAGGACCCAGGATAGAGCCTTGTGGAACACCATATAGAATATCATGTGTCTTTGAAGTATAATTACCACAACTTACAAAGAATTTCTTACCTGCCAGGTAGGATTCAAACCAATTTAAGCCACTGCCAGAGAGGCCCACCCATTGACTAAGGCAACTTCTAATTCAATATTGTGATCTATGGTATCAAGACTCCAATGGTATCAAGATCTAAGACTCCATCTCAGACTGACTCCATCTGGTCCTGCAGATTTCCATTTGTGTAGTTTTCTTTGTTGTCTCCTCACTTGATCTTTGGTTATGTACAGGCCATACTGATGGTCAGACGTGGACTCATCACTGCCTTTCTGGTTGAAGTGGTTACAGTTTTTGATGTGGTAGGGTTGGCATTAGAGGACTGGCCATTAGAAGAAGGTGACAGAGAGAGAGAAAATTTGTTAGAAACAGTGGTTTAGTGCAGTAGCTTTGCTCACAGGGTAAAGTAAAAAGAGAGCTTGCACCTTCGTTCTTCATGACTGAAGTTATTACAAGTGATAATATTTTCAAATGGGCATGTTAGCGAGGAAAACATGATAAGAGGTGCACACTCCTCACTTTCAAATCATTTTATGCAGTTTGTTAAATTTTGGAGCAGTGCAGTAGCACAATTTCTGAAAGCAGTGTTTTAGCCCTCAGCCATTTGATTTCTTTTTACATCTGTTCTCACTAAGCCATTTTTATCATGTTACTAGCAGGTCACCCTACACTGTCTGGAATGCAATAAAGTGTCGGAGAGGTGAATAAATGCATTCCCTAGGGGGATTTGACCCCTGATATGTTTTGGATTTAGTTTTGTTTATGGCCGTCTCCTTGAATTCTGTGGTACTGGAAGCTTATCCATCATGAAGAGGGGGGTCGTGACCAAAGGTAATTTCAGTGATAGGCAAAAAAGGTATATATATATATATATATATATATATATATATATATATATGTACATTCAATTCATTATCCTTCTATATAAAAGCGGTCGGGTGTCCTTTCATCCCATGAGTGCTACGCAGGCGCGGAGTTTCACACACGCCCCATCCATTTTGCAATGCACGATGGGATTTGTACTTTTGTTTTCCAGGTAAAGATGATTTTCTACTCCAGACTGTGCGAGTAGCACGGACTTTCACACACGCCCCGTCCATTTTGCAATGCACGATGGGATTTGCAGTTTTGTTTTTCCAGGTAAAAGATGATTTTCTACTCCAGACTGTGCGATATCTTCTTCTTCTTTCTTACTATATAAAAGCGGTCGGGATTGTCCTTCCGTCCCGTGAGTGGAAGGCGTAGCGGTAAATTAATGAGTTTGTATAAAATATCAAATTGATCTACATATTGAATTGCCTTAAGAAGTGCTCAACTAAAAAGTCGGTCGCCTTAAAAGGCGGGTGAGCCTAGTCATTATTATTCATGGTGGCGTCAAAATCCGTACTAACTCCTAGTTTCTCTTCTGTTCTTTTTCCGGTTTTCTGTGGTGGCAATCTGTGTCACCACCACCTGGTCAAAGCACCGTAATGTCCCTACATTGATGGATTAAAGGCCAGAGGTCCACATTACCATCTTCATCAAGTTCTTCCATGTGAACCCTGAAAACAATGATCACTGATTGAAATCATTTATGTTAGGTAGAATGCCTAGAGGGGGCTGGGTGGTCTCGTGGCCTTGGAACCCCAGATTTTATTTTTTTCTCCAGCCGTCTGGAGTTTTTTGGTTTGTTTTTTTGCTTTTTCTGTCGTCCCTGGCCAACGAACCTTAATTTTATTCCATGTTAATTAGTGTTTCCTTATTTTAATTCTTATTTATTTTGTCTTTTTCTTTCTTCCTCATGTAAAGTACGTTGTACTTTGAGCTACATTATATGTTTGAAAATGTGCTATATATGTAAATGTTTTTGTTGTTGTTGTTATCCGAGCTGCAGATAACAGGACTTGCTTAATGCCTTTCTAAAGAATCATTATTTCTTGATCTCTGATTTTCTTACTTTAGCTGTTTTCATAGACTTTGACTTTTCACTTCTCCTTTTGCTTTTGATACTTCAGTTTTCTTAAACTCCCGATTCTTATCCATTCTCTGTCTATTATGCCAGTTAGCTCTTTAAAATTATTCGGCTTGCTGACATAAGAGGCTGAGATATTCCTGACCAGTCGGCTTGCTGACATAACAATAACTCAGATCCATAAAATGAGATGAGTTACTGTATATCCTTTGTGGAATGTGCACGATGTAAGGAAAATTAAGAATATTAAGAAGCAAATAACAAAAATGCAGACATCCACACTGCAGAAAGCAGTAGTGGTCGATAACTTAACAGCCACAGTAAATGGCAGTGACCATGGCATCTGCTGCTAGTTGCAGTCATAGCAAGTAAGTAAAAAGTTAAAGGACCGTCGATCTCACATGCCGCTTGTTACTCTGGCAATCCCAATGAGTGCAGATGCCAGATAATATTTGAGACACAGCCATGAACGTATCCAGATGACTGGACTCATATGTTCCTGCTAAACAAATAGCTTTTGCAATGGGTTTCAGTCACATATGGTGCAAACAATCTGTGATGTTTTTTCATTGGGTTTGTTTATGCAGGAGTTTAGGAAAGTTTCTGCCAATAAATTGCTAGAATGTTGCCAGGGAAATGAATATGTAGTAGAATTCTAGATGTTAATCACTGAAGTGGGGTGGGCATATATGGCATTAATTCCCAGGTTTTAAGGCAAGACTGTCAATTCATATTAAAGATGAATTAATTATAACTAAAAACGTTGGGAAAATTAGAAATTACAATTAGTCAGGAAAAAACTTAACAGTAAAAGAGAAGTGTAATACTACTTTCAAATGTATAGTGTATCTCTAACAACAACAAATAAAATTAAAATAAACCAAACAAATTTAACCACCAATATACAATAAATACCTATATTTTCAATATATAGACTAATAAACTGACATTAGAATCACACCTGCACAATATTAAATTCATTAAATGTGGCACTTGGTGCCACTGCCTACCTGCCAAGTTGTTTTGCCTGCCTAAGGTATAGTCATCTCTGATGGAGGATCACAGGAATCGTCGGGTAGAGGGGTCCTTTCATTGGATTGGCTAGCCCAGCACTGACTCAGCTGTGGCATGGCCAATAGAGAGAGACAGCTTGATGACTGAGGTTTCCAGGACTCTGAGCAAATCCAAATTGTGTTATGTGATATCATCTACTGTTAAATTCTGCTCCGTACTTGCAATATTTCTATAGCACTATTATATTGTATTGAGGATTACTTGTGTTCTGTTCTGTGTATTAAATTGTATTGACCCCCTCTTTTTGACACCCACCGCACACCGAACCTACCTGGAAAGTGGTCTGTCTTTGAATTGCCTTTTCCAAGGTTTCTTCCATTGTTTTCGAAACAAAGGTGTTTTTTTTTTTTTTTCTGGGGAGTCTTTCCTTGTCTTCTTAGAGAGTCAAGGCTGGGGGGCTGTCAAAAAGCAGGGCCTGTTAAAGCCCATTGCGGCACTTGTGTGTGATTTTGGGCTATATAAAAATACATTTTATTGTATTGTATCATTCATCTTCATCACAAAACACACACCTATTGTGCAAACATGGTGCCCATGCAGATAAAAATCCCCCTTATCTTCTATGCACAATAAATCAAAACCAATCATATGAGAGGTAATGTATCAAAATCATGAAGGTGAACCGTATGTGCTAAAGCTTGGAGAAGGAGGACATCTCTCAGTCCATCAAGATCCAGATACTGATATCTTGAGCCCCAAGTCTTGTAGCCAACAGAATTGATGATCCACAAATCTAGAGTGTACCTCTTGATTCCAGCTTAGTAGTTCAAGTGAAGGTCAGTTTCCTCCCTCCTGCGGCAGAAGAAGTCAACCTCTGGTGTCTTTCTTCCTACACATATCAGAACCAGCCAGGTTCCTTAATCAATGACTAATCTCACATGGACAATAATGCACTATGGCTTAAAAACACATTACCAAAACATAATAAACTTTACACATCATAATCCCTTCACAATAAAAACACATTTGATGCTGAAGCATGCAGGAAAAAATTAAATGAAAAACTATAAGAAGTAAAGTTGAACAATACCCAAATATAAGTTCTACTATCTGCAGAATCGTCAAGGTTCAGATTTAGATTCCACTGGTGGTGATTTGAATCAAGTGATTAACAGCAAAACTGAAAATAATCAGTAATGTGTGTGTCAAATGTATACAAATAATATTGTAACCCCCAACACCGCTGAGGTAGCGCATATTGTACGTATGTTATTATGAAACAGGTAGTAACTCTCAGAGGACCAAGCATACTCAGTAGTCATTATAACTGGTCTAATAGCAAACCATTGTGCCCACTAACATTTGTCTTACACTGGAGCAAAGTCAAAAGACGAAGGTGCACAGAACTGCATAAATATTAGAGGAAGCATCCCTAAGTCAAAAGATTCATCGCCGCCCCTAGGATACGGTTTGATTATCTTCAATATTTATTTCAAATTCATTACCGAGTGATTATATTTCATAAAATTTTTCAAAACAAGTTGTTTTTCTGACAACCTTCTGATATTACCCTTATGTTCCACTATACGCCTTCGGGCAGCCCTTTCATTTTGACCACATAGAAGAAAAAGTAGTCACAGAAAAGTAAATATGTAACACCCTTAGTCCCACAATTAGATCTATGTGATGGTATAATTAGAACTCATTTTCTGATCCCATCTATGTTCATTGCTGCAAAAACAGCATTATAGACAAGGGAAATGTCCCAATTTGCTAAATCTGCTGGAAAAATTCAGATGCCTGTTCAACTTCAGCTCAGACGTTTTAACCACCTCTGAGTGCCATGCTGGAACCGTAACAGAAGGACAACATGGAAGGAGCCATAATCCAGCCAGGATGGAACTGAATCAATGGAATGAATTAATAGATAACATAGAGAAGTGGGTGCATTCAGGGCAGGTCCTTCCCCAGTCTAATAGATGGCAGTCCTCCATTGGCATGGACCCACTAGGGATGCCTCCAGAGATATATGGGAGTTGTTGTCCAGAGGGACAATCCTGTCTGGGTCCTTGGGTGCCACCAAGGGGTGCTGCAGGGAGAGGGACTCCCTGTTTCAAGAGCCTCCCGTCTGACCTGGAAGTGCTTCTGTCAGGCTATGCCCCAATACTAGAAATACTTCCGGGTCTGACAGAGAGCTGTCCGGCCTCCTCCAGGGGGTTGGAGTTGGAAGACAAAGCTCACCTGGAGGTGAGGAGGAGAGGAAAGAAAAGAGAGGAAAGGTATTGTGCTTACTTTACCCCATTGTGAAGGAATTGGCTGATAAATAAATCATTTATTTGAACCTGGGACTGTGTCTGTGCGATGGTGTCTATGATTGGGGAGTCTGCAGTGCCCATTACTAATCACACACCAGATTCTTAATATTTTGGTTACCTGTGAAAGAGAACATAGGTGATAATTTAAAAATGGGACAAATTGTAAAACAATCCAATATTTGAGAATGCTCCATTTAATTGCACTGGAATGTATGGAATATGTAAGTGTGCACGTCAGATTGTCTGTGCATTGTCAGGACTTAGTGGAGGACAAGAATGTAAATAAGACTCATTTATTGGCTTCTTTAATAATTTTCTTCCCATATCCCCTGTCCATAAATCTTTAGCTTGAGGCAATACTTTCACCCTGTTGGACCAAATCTTACCCCAAAAACTGCCAAATAGGTTAGTTATTAATACAGGCTCTAGGGAGATCACTTGACACCAAAAGCTTGTGTGTTCCTGTCTGTAGGTTTTTGATCCACCTTGCATATAAATTCGGTATCCGCACCTTCCACTAAAACATCAAGGAAGGCAATCTGATGTTTCTGTAGTTCATTGTAAACTTCAGATTTGTATTGCACTCAATTAAAAAGACATGGAAGGAAATCAGTGATTCAATTGAGCCTTTCCATACCATAAATACATCATCAATTTATCTCACCCAGAGTACAAGATGCAGGTAAAAAGGGTTAGAGTCCATATACACATAAGTCACATTGTTATGCTGTCGAAAAAATTTCTGTTGAAATTGAAAAAGCTCCATTTCAGTGCCATATCTGCCAGCTGTAAAATAAGGTTAGAGCAGGATGAGGTAAAAGCAGACCACTTATACAGTGTTATGATAGTTAATCTTTTCTTCAAACTTGTTTGCTTGAATTTAGTTATATTTATTGTTATTAGAGATACACTATAAATTAAAGATGAATTAGCCATTCACAATGTGGGTAATATCCTGGAGTCTGTGATTCAAGTGGCACAAAAGGTGGGCATCTGATTAGTTGGTAGGTGAGAAAGGGGTCCAATAAATCAAATCTAAGAAAATAAACACATCCCTGAACTAATGGAACTTGGTAAAATGTCTGTAGTGATTAAAGAGAGACAAAAAAACACTTAAGGAGTGCTTGTGTTTATATTGGGTTAAAACTAAGCTTCAGAGGCCACCACTATACATTAGGGTTGGTGTGGTGGGTACTAATACTTCACTTGTGACAAAATCATTGATTTGTAAAACTTGAAAGGTTTGAATTCCATAAGCAAAAAAATATTATTGTCTATGAGATTTTCAGAACTGGGTTAGCTATGAATAATTCCAAAGTGAGAGTTATTGTTGATTGATCCCATCCAAATTGTCGTAAAAAGGTGCAGAGATTTGTTGGTTTTGGCAATTATCACAGAAGGTTCATAAATAGAAGATTTTAGCTGTGTTATTTCACCTATAACACCTACTGTATAACATTTTGATAAAAACATCAGAAAAGACATTTTTGTGGACAAAGGAAGCAAATGAAGCTTTTGAGCACATAGAAGCATTGTTCACTACAGCACCAATTCTTAAACATCCCGACATTGAACTGCCCCTCATAGTCGAGTCAGACACCTCTACTGTTGGTGTAGGGGTTGTATTATCTCAACACGATCCTGAATCAGAGCATGATCAGAACAGAATTATGATGTGGGAAACTGAGAACTTCCAGCTATATATTTAGCATTAGAAAAATTAAGACGCCATTTAGAAGCAGCTGTTTTCATTGATTTTCACAGATCATAAAAACCTCAATTATTTAACATCAAAGAGATTAAACACCAGATGAAAAAGATGGGCATCATCTTCAGCAGATTTAACCTTACAAACTGTGTAGTAAGAATGGGGAAGCAGATACATTATCCGGACTTCATGAACCAGCAGAAAAAACTGAAGACTCAGAGCCAATCATACCTGAAAATACATTTCTGGGAATGTTATTCCAGATGTCAAGGAAATCATGACTAAGATCAAAAATATTCAGAATAGTAACAACATACTTAAGGGTATCCTTGATGAAAAACTGTTTGTGCCCCCAGAATTATGGCCTCATATTCTGGATTTATGCCACCAAATATTTATGTTTAGTATCCAAGGGTAACTCAAAAATTAACAATCGTCTATTCTACAGTACATGAATCCTGACATACCACTGAGAAGTGAAGTAAATAATATTGATATTTTGTTACAATGTCATCTGTGAAAGGGTGAGATATATTAGGTAGCAAGTGAACAGTCAGTTCCTGAAAGTGATGTGTTCGAAGCAGGAAAAATGAGCAAGCTTAAGGATCTGAGTGACTTTAACAAGGGTCAAATTGTGAAGGCTAGACAACTGGGTCAGAGCATCATTTATTGAAGCTAAAAGAAATACAATTCTGCTAAAGACTTTACGTCAAACATTAATTACTGTCTTTCAAAAAAAAAAATAAGGACTTGTTATAATGTACATCATGTGATACAGTACCTGCCCAATAATGCACAACACGTGTTTCACCCTAATTGGGCCTCATCGGGTGTATGCATCTTTCCTTGCCCTTATGGGGATCGAACCTCAAACATCAGTACCTGAGGCAAAGACTCTGACACTCTGATAGGGTGAATATCGTGTACTCTTTGTATTATTTGACAGGTACCGTATCACGTATCTATGATCTGCTTCTCACACCTGAGTGGGCAAGGTGGATGTTTGCCGAATGGCCGACCAACCACAAGTGTTATCTGGTAGGCAACCATCCAAATAATCAGATTGCGATTCAGACCTATAAATATACATCACAGAGTAATGAATAATAATGTTAAAATCATGCCAAATATTTTGATTAAAAGAAGAGATTTATTAAAGGTAGGCACTTAGCATTCACTTTTCACTAGTTCCATGCAACATGCTCTCCTAAAGAATCTGAATCTCCAGAAGACTTGCTATCTTTGTATTCAGAGGAAGTCTTTGTTAGAGTTGAATAGGATTGTCTATTTACTATACTGCACAAATCTGAGTTTGGCCCCAATATGTACTGTATTTACAGACTGAATTACTGTATACTCATCCAGAAGCCTCAGTCTGTACTAATAATTTAAACTGACAATATTTCAAATTACAACCATACTAGGGTGTCCGCTATCACTAAGGTTTTTTGCAATTGCAATTGAGCCACTAGCTCTTCACTTCCTCAAGTGATCAGAAATAAAAGAAGTCAAAGGGGACAGGCTTGAACAAATAAACATCTTTATATCTCAGAGTCACATTAATCTGTTCCATTAGTATAAAAGTTGCAATTAGAATTTCATAAAATCTCTGAATTTAAAATAAATTTGAATAAAAACACGGTTTTCCCCATGCAACCTATTGAACACTAGACAAAGCTAGATTATTTTTCTTTTATTGTATCATAACAGTTTAAACACCATGCTCATAGGATGCATATCTGGGGAGGATGAAAGGCAAATCAAGTGGACTGTATGGTAAACTGGTGCAATAAAAACTCTCTCACTCTGAATGTAAAAAAGACCAAAGAAATGAAATTTGATTTTAAGAGATAAAAATCTGTATGTTCACCCATTGTAGTTCTGGGAGAGGAGGTAGAAATAGTGACTGAATATAAATACTTAGGAAGTAACCTAGATAAAAATCTTAACTGGAATACAAATACAAAAGAATCATTCTCTAAATGCAACTAGCGCTTATTTCTCTTCCATAAACTCAAACTATTTAAAGTAGACAAGGACCTCATGTTGTCCTTCTATCAGAGTATGATCCAGTCTGTGATCACTTTCAGTTTCATTGCCTGGTTTAATAGTCTGACAAACCAAAACTCAAAAAAGCTCTAGCAGATTACTAAGTATACAGCTAAAGTTATCGGGGCTGATGTAGATTTGACTAGTGTGTGTCAGAGGGCGATGTTAAAGAAACTGGGAATCATCTCAACTGATGACAGTCATCCATTACATGTAGAACTAAACTTCATTAAATCAGGAAGCACAGTCGCTTTGAAAACCCACACAAATCACTCCAGAAATTCCTTTCTTCCTAGTGCCATACAACTTTTCAATAATAAATACTGGAAATAATGATTAAGGTTTTGATAGATATCCTGTAACCTTTTTTTGTGTGTGTATGTAAATATGTATTATCTAACTGCCTTACCTTAACCTTTCTTGTTTCTATTTAGATAGATAGATAGATAGATAGATAGATAGATAGATAGATAGATAGATAGATAGATAGATAGATAGATACTTTATTAATCCCAAGGGGAAATACTCCAGCAGCAGCATACTGATAAAAAAAACAACAATAAAAATAAATAAATAAATAGCAAAATTAAATTAAAAAGTGATAAAATGCAGGTAAAACAGACAATAACTTTGTATAATGTTAATGTTTGGGTGGAATTGAAGAGTCACATAGTGTGGGGGAGGAACGATCTCCTCAGTCTGTCAGTGGAGCAGGACGGTGACAGCAGTCTGTCGTTGAAGCTGCTCCTCTGTCTGGAGATGATCCTGTTCAGTGGATGTAGTGGATTCTCCATGATTGACAGGAGTCTGCTCAGTGCCCATCGCTCTGCCATGGATGTCAAACTGTCCAGCTCCGTGCCTACAATAAAGCCTGCTGTCCTCACCAGTTTGTCCAGGTGTGAGACGTCCTTCTTCTTATTGCTGCCTCCCCAGCACACCACCGCGTAGAAGAGGGCACTCGCCACAACCGTCTGATAAAATATCTGCAGCATCTTATTGCAGATGTTGAAGGACGGCAGTCTTCTAAGGAAGTACAGTCGCCTCTGTCCTCTCTTACACAGAGCATCAATATTGGCAGTCCAGTCCAATTTATGATCCAGCTACACTCCCAGGTATTACCCTCTGCACACAGTCACCCCTGATGATCACGGTGTCTAGGAGGGGCCTGGGTCTCCTAAAATCCACCACCAGCTGTAAGTGGTTTGAGTCGCACCATTTAAAGTCCTTGATTAGGTTCCTATACTCCTCCTCCTGCCCACTCCTGATGCAGCCCACGATAGCAGTGTCGTCAGTGAACTTTTGCACGTGGCAGGACTCCGAGTTGTATTGGAAGTCTGATGTATATAGGCTGAACAGGACCAGAGAAAGTACAGTCCCCTGCTGCACTCCTGTGTTGGTGACCACAATGTTAGACCTGCAGTTCCCAATTTCATTCTGTCTGTTATTAGATGCAACTGAGAAGGCAAATTTCATGTTTTTGTGTGTAAACAAAAACTAAACTAAATAAAGAAACCTTAAACCTTAAATAACTAGGAATTATTACTACAAGGAAATAAAAGATTATTGATGGACTTCCTCCCTATGTTTTCTGAGCAGCGCTTTTCCAACTTCAACTTAGAGAATCACCAACATTTCTTAACTTACTGTTATGCTGTACAAAGTTTCATGTGGGGACACTTTTGCCACCCCCATGCACTTCGATCAAATGTCATTGTAATTTTTCACAGAGGACCACTCTTCTATCAAATGTCTTTGTTTTGCAGTCTTTGAAGTTTCATGAGGACACACTCCCAACTTCTCGCTCTTCGAAATGAAATCTCGTGTATCACCATAAAAAAAAAAATTGAAAAGAGTGCTTCCTGTGTGTCTGTGTTTAGATATGCTATGATAATCCCAAAAGAAAACAATATTTTATCCAAGAAAGCATTCGTTTTGCAGGTTTTGAGCAAGCAACTGAATAACATATGTCAATTATGCAACACAGTAACGTGAGATTTTTTTTGTTGTTGTCGGACTACACTGGCCACCATTGACGTCTGTTATGTTATAAACGTCTTTCGCTTCACGTTACATATAAACATAAAATTCAAGAATTTTCTCAGGCACCACTACAAAGTACATATGGTAATTTAAAAAAAAATCATTTTGGGGTGGAGTAGTCCTTCAAGATGAAGAAACACCATTCAGTTTAAAAATATTATCCTTTCAATACAATTCTTTATACTGTAGATGTCACAGGGGCTGGATGGGCATCCCAGCCAGAAGAGGGGATGTTTCCTTACCCGGACAGGAGGCTTCTAACAGGCAGACGGGCATCCTGACTGGGGAGAAGAAAGTGATCAGACCCAGAAGGAAAGACCGGAATAGATGGACGAACAGTCCACTGAAAAGGAAAGATGCGGCTGGGTTTTTTTTCTCCCTTAGCACACTAGATGGCAGTATCCCTGGAGATCCATGGCCAGTGGGAAGCCATCAGGGCATGCCAGGAAATGTAGTCTGGCAGGGCAGCTCTGCTCTGGTGACTGGGTGCTATGAGAGGGTGCTGCAGGGAATCAAGCTCATTGTTATGATGGACTTCCATGTCACCTGGAAGTGCTTCCATTGTGCAATCACCCGGGCACCAGAAGTACTCCCAGGTCTGTAATAAAAGGGACTGCATTCCCTTATCCAGGCGAGTCAGATCTGGGAGGTAGAGAGGCAACACTTGACTGGAGGAGGGCATTGCGGTGGTGAGAGAAATTGTAGTAATGTGAACTGTGGAGAAAGAAAACTTTTGTTTGTGCTTTTGTTACTGGTTCTGAGAGTTAAGGTGAAACCAACCTTTATTTGAACCTAAGATTGTGATTGTGTGCTCGTGTTAGAGTTTGGGGCTCACTGACACCCCAGTTTTCCATCACAATACATTGTGTCGCAGATGGCTGGGGGGGGGCGACCTGTCCGGGATGCCTTGGAGGACCGGAGGAGGACTTACGCCTCCCTCAGACTATGTGGGGGCAACCACCCTGGTGCCTTTGGTGCCCACGGGTACAGGGCTTTGAACAGGGGAAAAGAATGCCCTGGACCTCAGCACTTCCGCCACACCCAGAAGTGCTGGGGGGAAGACGAACAGGGACACCCGGAATGCTTTAGGGGATGCAGCCGGCACTTCCGCCACACTGGGGCGTGTCGGTGGGAGATTGCCGGAACACACCTGGAGCACATCCGGGTGCTTATAAAAGGGGCCGCCTCCCTTCGTGTGATGACTTGAGTTGGGTGGAAGCAGGACGCGGTCTCTGGAGGAGGCAAGGAGGCGGCCTGAAGAAGTAAGGCATTGTGTTTGTGGACAGGGCTTTGGGGACTTTTGGGGACTGTGAAGCACCTTTGTAAATACTGTATGACTTTGTATAATAAACGTGTGTGGGGTGATTTTAATGTGTCCGCCTGTCTGTGTCCGGGTCATGTTCCACAGTTGTAATAAAGACACAAAGAGATGAAAGATCTTTGGGGCACTACAAGGGTCAGCCTTGCATATTGAAGTAAAATGTGTGTAAAGGTGCTAAGAGAAGAAATATCAAAACAACGTGAGTCTCCATCAGACTGACTCAAGATGGTGTTGCTTCCTGAGATAAAAGCCTTAGACAGGAAGAGGCGGGTCCAAGCAGGCGGAAACCAGAAGTGATGCCAGGGATGTCATGGTTGTCAATCTTCCTGTCTGCAGAGAGAGGAAGAGAAAAGGCATTATTCGACAGTGCCTGCTGGCTTTCCGAAGGATTAGTACAACTATCCGAGCCCTTAAACTGTCCCCAATTCTCATGAGTGTGACGACATATTTTTCACAATTGGAACACTAACAGAGTAAGAGACACCCTCAGATTTACATGGAGTGTCAGTGGCCATGACTGAAGTAGAAACCTCGTTAATAAAGCTTGTGTATGCACAAAAGAGGCTTGAAATGTACGCACACAACATCCCACAGAAATATTAGGATTTATAAATGAAAACTTGAAGTGAAAGCTTACGTATCTTTACGGCAACTCTGAACCATACATACGAACACTTCATTGAGAAGTGATGACACCTTTGATCAAGCAGGGAAAATCAGCCAAACCAGCTAAATGACAACATGGAGGCATTATAATTCATACCTATGAGCTGTTATTATAATGTGTGTTGGCGTAACAATGATAATAAACCTGAAAAGTAGTGAATATAATGTATAGACTCTATTTTACTTCTCCTTTTAAAGGGCTAGTGCCACATATTTGCGCTAAAGAATTTTTTTGGTTTGTCATCAGTTTATTTTGACTACCTGTTGTCACTGCTAGACATGTCAGGAGGATCTCCATCTAATGTCAATCCATCCAGACCCCTGCACTAGAAGCCATTAACCAGCTGCCACAGCACAACATCAAGTTTTCGTATGGTGTGGGTGTTGATATGTAAAAATATAATGTTTTTCTAAAAAAAAAAAGGACATTTGCAGAAGTGTCCAGTTCTCCTAATGAAATTGGACAATTTACTGCACTCAAGAGCACCAAGTGAGAATGAAGCGGCTTTTGTTAACCGTAATTCAATTAATGCACAAGTCCCCCAAGATGTGACTGGCAAACATTGTGCCTCAGTGGCCTCGGTCTACCTGTAATTCATTTATTTTCAGGCAAAGCAGTTTTGGCAGACGTGACAATACTGTAGGTGGTGAATGGCTTGTTGGTAAGGTAACTAACTGGCTGAACCCTCAGTCTCTCATATGGCCTTTACTATATTCACTGCTACAGCAGTCACGTTGTTACATGTGCCAAATGATAGTGGCTACTCGCTCAGAAGATGGTGCCTTATAACTTTTTTGGACACCTAGTGCACTGCAGAGGAGAGGCACTGTAATGCTGTGCATGATCTTGGACTCTGAATTGCAGAACACAACCAGGTACTCTTGAATGCAGATGGTGGGGTCTCGATGCATCATGAGGGAGAGACTACTCTACCAGCCAATGAAGTTCTGAACCATCGTGATTGCATACGAATGAGTTTGATTAGCATGCTCCATATGTGGCTGTAAAATGACAGTAAGAACACAGATAAAGAGTTGAGGTACCCCCTTGGTAACCATGTATAATTTGACAGTTTTTGAGTAGATCAATACACAGTTAGTTGCAGGGATTATGTGGTTTTGAGGAAGGATTTTAATATACACACTGATGTGAAAACTGACACTAGTCCAAACAGAACCGAAGTAGGTATCTGGTTTGTCAGTTGATGAAGGAAAATGGTTTGGAAGTGCGGGGCAGGGTTGGTCAGGGGTTCCAGGAGGATGGACACCGGAGATGATGTAAGTGATGGCATGGCCATCGATCACCCAGTCTGCAGAGGAAGAAAGAGAGAAAGGATCAGAAAATAGTACCAACCCCATTTACAAGAGCCCTTTAGCTGTCTCCCTTGCAACACTCAAATCCATGTAAAGCTTTATAAATGAGGCCCCAGAGCCTTGACCACTTGGCCATTATTCCAGAGTGAAGAAGTCTTTCACGTTCAATCCCAGTTACATTACTTTCCTTATCATATACCATTTCATGCACTTTCTGTTCCATGCAATACCAACAATGAAACTTATCTGTATACATGTTTTAGCTGCTGACCAGGTCCTTAGACATATCTTTATATAATACACTTCCGTGGCTGTCCGTTTGTCTGTTCAGGATTTAAAATCACCTGCAGTTTGCAAAACGTTTGACCTATTGAGCTGAAATTTGGTGCACATGTACTATGTGACATCTACTATCCGCTTTTGGGGTGAGGATTGACCTCCAAGGTTATTCCTCTTTTTATTTTTATTTTATTGTAGAATCAACTATCGGCAGCGGCCAGCAGGGTGACCGTGCGGTGCATGCAAACAGGCGCCGTTCTCATCCCTACCACATTCGTTGTCACTTCCTCCACCTCTTCATATCTTAAATTATTCTTGAGGCAGATTGAAGACTTAAGTGCCAGCTTAAGTGAAAAATTAAGGAAAACGTACCAAGTAATTGCAGCATAATGCAAAAAGATGCCAACGAAAGAAGAGAAGCGGGCAGCTAGGGTAGAGAAAAGAAGAGCTGCTCAGGAAGCAGCAAGCACATCAACCTCTGAGCAAATGAATGCTAAACATACAGAGAAAGAGAATGACAACTAGGAATGCTCAAGTCAAGAGTATTCACTGCACGTTATCGTGCAGTGCGCCGTTACTGGTTATCAAGAATAGCTGAATAGGGTAGAAGTTTTACTGTTGTTTTGGACCTAAAGCTTGAAATACCCTATAACACCCAGCACCCAAAACCTCAAACTTTGTGAAGAACAAACTATTTTCTGATACAATAATCCCTCGGTATATCGCGCTTCGACTTTCGTGGCTTCACTCTATCGTGGATTTTATATGTAAGCATATCTAAATATATAACGCAGATTTTTCATGGGTTTCTGCAGACAATGGGTCTTTTTACTTCTGTTACATGCTTACTCAGTTAGTTTGCCCAGTTGATTTCATACAAGGGACGATATTGGCGGATGGCTGAGAAGCTACCCAATCAATGCACAGAGTTAAATTCCTGTGTGCTGAATGGCTCAGCAATGGAGCACCGAATTTGATTCCACTGCGTTAACCATTAAGTCTCGTCTCGCTCATTCAGCATCAATGTGTTTCGTTGTGTAAACAGTTAACTTTTGGGCTCTTTTGTGTTTATCTTTGTGCATAGTCAAGCCCTTTATTATGGCTCCAAAATGATCTGCTCCTGCTACTGCTTCAGGGGCCATGCCCAAGCGCCAATGGAAGATGCTAGCGATTGCCGAAAAGGTAAAAGTTTTGGATATGTTGAAGGAAGGGAACAGCTGCACCACTGCAAGACACCATTACGGCATCAATGAGTCAACAATTCTTTTTATTTAAAAAGTAGGAAAAGAATATAAGATCTACGGCCACAGTATCCTTTAACCAGGGCGCAAAACGAGTTGTAAGTAGATGTAATAAGGTGCTAGTCCGGATGGAATCTGCTTTAGGGATTTGGATTGAAGCTTGCCGGAAGAAGAACAACGGTGGTGCTACACAGTCGCCTGAAGAGGCTCCTTTAGAAGAGCTGTAATGCTCTCCTTTGTTGTGCAGCAAAATTAAACTCATTGTTATCGGACAAGTCATCATGTCATTGTTGGTGAGTAACCATAATTAATTTTCTACATACAGTACTGAGTACATGTACGTAAGTTTAGTGTCACTGTACACACATTTTACTGTATACAATTTTTCTTGCATTGTATGTATTTATTGCTGGTGCCCTGTCTATCGTAATGGCTGTAACATATGCGATATCAGAGATGCCCAATATCTTTAAAATAATATTTAGGTTTTACTGTATATAACAAGTGTGTTTACATACATAATTTCAACAAATCTTACCTAATATCTAAGAGAATACAAAAGGTTTATGCTGTATAAACTGTGCGGGAAATGTTTATAAGAGTGTGGGAGAGTTTATAAAGGCTTAAAATATATAAAATAACCATATGAACACATGGTGCCTCATGCATAACACCATGCGTAGAATTAACACTATAACATGACGTAAGCACAAAAGCCGAAATGTGCTTACACACAGAAAAATCCAGATGCAGGAATCTGTGCGTACTCCAACTTCCACGTTCTTCCGCTACATAAATCCCAATCAGCGTGAAAAGTAACGCTCGTGCATGCACCTTCTGTCCCGCCCCAACTATTCCCAGAATTACGCCTCTATGAATATGCAAATCAATATAAATAGCCCTTAAGCTCAGTGTTCTGTGAAAAGACAATGGGAAAAGCACGGGGGGAAATATAAGAATTTCAGCGATTACCAAGTGGAGGGAAGGAAAAATATACTATTTGTTGGTTTAAACAGTGAAATAATCAACAAAAAGAAGTTGATCGAGTGATATAGCGTGCCGGAGAACCTCGAAAGCTCAAGTCCACAATGTCACACAGTACCCAAAATAAAGTTGTCACATATCCAAGTTGCCATGAAAAGGCGAGTTGTAGCCCAACGTCTGAGTGTCATATGAAAGCTTATTAGGGTACAGAGAAAAAAAAAAAGCACACAGTGGGGAAAAAAACAGGAAATGTCAACTTTAATCTTGAAATTTCCACTTTAATCACATGGTTTATTTTGTCATTAAAGTAGAACATCATAAACTTCATCTTAAAATCAATTTAATTTACTAGTTTCTCAAATCCCATCGTAACTAAAGGAACACGTTAAATTCTTTGTTTTGTATTTGATCTTCTTTGTGCTCTGTGTGCGAATCACTACGTGGTTCTTAAACCAGTTTTCTCTTCCTACGACAGGACACAGAATCCATTACATTCGTGATATTACAGCTGTCTGAATAATTAAAATACTGAGATGTACAGTATACGTGATATCTTTTTCATGATGATAGGAATGAAAGCATGTTATTAAAAAGGGGAACACAATGGCGGTACTGTCTCTTTCAAACATACTAACCCCCAATTCCTGTCCTTACTTTTCTTTCCCCAAATACCCAATCGCCACACAATCAGCTCTGTAATAGATGTTAAGCCATCTGTAAGCTTAGAACAACGATTCTTCAAAACTTTTAACGAACACTGAAATATCTTTGTAGTACGTGTTTAATTATTCTATCCATCTATCCTTTCAGCATACAGCAATCAATCAGGCTCAATCTGTGAACTAGCTAGCGCTGCGGCACCGTGTCCTCACATGTTTAATTATTAACAATACAGCTTATTTAAATGAAGTTAGTTTTATCTGTATAATATAATCAACATATTTTGCTGTATTTCATCTTAAAAATGATATCGTCATCATATGTAAATATGCACTTTATAGTGGTGCAGGTTGTGCAATATTATTACTGAAGTGCAAGTTTACAGTGAGGTAATTGTACTAATAAGTACAAACAGTTCTACAAGGAACACTTGATGGACTGATTGACTGTGTTTAAAGTTCTTGGGATGAAACTGTTTCTGAACCGCGAGGTCCGTACAGGAAAGACCCTTACGCAACATTTCTCTGCGTACACACCGTTTATAAATGAGGCCCATGGTTTTTACTTCGCGGATTTTCACCTTTCGCGGGGGGTTCTGGAATGCAACCCCTCCAATCAAGGAGGGATCACTGTAATGTAATCCACTTTGAATGGTAAATGACAAACATTCCTTTCAGGTTGACACCTCTGTTAATGCATTTAGCACATAAATTAATAATCATGATGTGTGATGATTTATACTTCCAGAGAAAAATGAAAAATAAATTTCCCTTAGACAGAGTCAAAATGAATCAGTGACACTGCTTTCAGACGTCACCTAATTCTGAAGACATCCCTCATACCACAACCCTTTGCTTCCAACCTTTAATTACATTTTTCTTTACCTCACAACTATCTTGCTCTTTCTCCAGGTCCAGGCTTTTCTACCTCCTGCCAGTACAGTGTTCACTCCGCATTCAACTAATCTCTTGTATGAAGATGGCATTAAATCCCTGGCTTGAGTAAATTTCAACCAACCTCTAGAATTATTTTTGGGGTCAGAGTTGACATTTCATTTGTGTTAATGACACAATGGAGGAACTCCATCTTCCAGATCCTGGTGACCCTACACCACTAAACCTTCAGTTGCTCCAAAAAAGCCAACTCATCAAGGAGGAACCTTGACTGTCTACACCATCTGAGGGACAGTGTGGCTTCATAATTTCAATTCAATTCAATTTACTTTGCGGATTTTCACCTTTCGCGGGGGCTTCTGGAATGCAACCCCCACAATCGAGGAGGGATCACTGTAATGTAATCCACTTTGAATGGTAAATGACAAATATTCCTTTTTAGGTTGACACCTCTGTTAATGCATTTCGCACATAAATTAATAATCAAATGTGTGATGATTCATACTTCCAGAGAAAAACAAATTTACCTTAGATAGAGTCAAAATGAATTATTAACTTTTCTTTGCCTGCCAAGCTTGAGCACAATGAGAAATGCAGTCTGACGGTCAGCGCAGCCAATTCAGCTACTACTGCAAAACTGAACAGGAAACACTGATGTGCGATCCATCAGCTACAGAAATGAGCCAAATGAAGACAGCAGAAGAAACAAATACTAAGTATGTCACAGGCAGAGCAGCATCACATTATTAAATGCATTAATATTAAAGGAGTTTTTAAAGTCTTGCAGTTTTAATATCTGTAGGATTTTACATTGTAGTTCAGAATTCCCATTGGGTTGTGTAGCCACTGTTGTAAACAATACAGAAGGCGTATTACTGTTGTTATCTATTAAATTACAATTGTAGCCCAAGTGGGCTATAAAGAGAGCTTTCTTATGCTTTTTAATGCTCTCTATCCATACAGTTTAGCAGACCTGCAGCTTTGTTGCTCTCCATCTAAACTCCAGATTTTGTCACTCTGCTTGAAGAGTGTAAGTGCTATCTTTAACCCACGCTCAGCTTCCATGTGCTTTAATCACTTTTGAATGGAGCAGTTGTATTCAAAGCCTCCTTCAAAGTCATATTACAATCTGATGTTAGCTGATCTAAATTGTTTTCTCAAAATATCAACAAATTGTCATGCAAAGATACAATCCAGATGTCACACGGCTCTTGTTTTTATCTGGGCTTTTATTGTTAAGGACAAAAGATATCAAAAGTAATGTAGCAGTGATCAGATATAACTTGTTACAATAGAGTAATACTTAAGTTTGGAACCTCAACTCTCTAAGCAATAAATCTAATGGGTGGTTAAGACTATAAATTCAAGCCTTTGGCAATCTGGCAAAACCATACTGAGTTTAACAGATAAATAACATCGGATGAAAGTGTCAGTTTTCACATTAGTGTGTATATTAAAATTCTTCTACAAAATTACATAATTATAATTTATAAGTAATGCTGACAAAAGGCTCATAAATTCAGTGTTAAACAATGAGTATGGCCTTGGTGGTTAGTACAATAGTACTATTGTGCTGGAAACAGTTTTATCAACTAATACAAATGTCACAAGAAATAAAATATTGCTTAAATTTTTACAAGCGGGTTGTAGTTCTTCAGATCCCATGACTACAAATCTGCCCAAACCTGAATTCTGTCCATGTTTAATATTTTTTCTTGGTTTTCGGCCATTTTGCTTAGTTTAATGTTACCAGCAAACAACCAACTTGTTTGTTTCTTTATTTTTATCATTTACTGTATACTATTAGTTTAAACTACTATTACTACTATACAATTACATTAAAAATGGGGCTGTATTAATTCTTGAGGGACACTGCTTTCAGACATCACCTAATTCTGAAGACATCCCTCATACCATAACCCTTTGCTTCCAACCTTTAATTACATTTTTCTTTACCTCACAACTATCTTGCTCTTTCTCCAGGGACAGGCCTTTCTACCTCCTGCCAGTACAGTGTTCACTCTGCATTCAACTAATCTCTTGTATGAAGATGGCTTTAAATCCCTTGCTTGAGTAAATTCCAACCAACCTCTAGAATTATTTTTGGGATCAGAGTTGACATTTCATTTGTGTTAGTGACACAATGGAGGAACTCCATCTTCCAGACCCTACACCACTAAACCTTCAGTTGCTCCAAAAAAGCCAACTCATCAAGGAGGAACCTCGACTGTCTACACCAGTGATGGTGAACCATTTAGAAACCAAGTGCCCAAACTGCAATCCAAAACCCACTTATTTATCGCAAAGTGCCAACATGGCAATTTAACCTGAATACCACCTAAAGCTGAACACCAGCATAACCAAGGAGCTGGTGGTGGATTTTAGGAGGCCCAGGCCCCTCATGGACCCCGTGATCATCAGAGGTGAGTGTGTGCAGAGGGTACAGACCTATAAATACCTGGGAGTGCAGCTGGATGGTAAATTGGACTGGACTGCCAATACTGATGCTCTGTCTGTCTGTCTATCTACTGAGCTTTTAGTTTAGAAAAGCCAATCATACATTAACATCTTTTGTCTTAAAAGAAAAACATAATAGCGGAGCTTTCAATGATACAAACAACTTTTTGTTGAAAGGTAAAAGTTTGCATTCGGTATGCTTTTGAACAATTAATGTGATTTTAGCTGTTGTATGCATGGCTCATACTTTGTAAGTTTGAGAGCAACACATGCAGCACTCAGGTCATCTGTTAGTCTGTTTCTGGTGTCAGATTTGATTTAATTCAAAGCTGAAAACAGCTGCACACAAGCATAAGATGTTCCAAACAAAGTAAGGAAAGCAATCTCAAGTGCCTTCATTGACTTAAGATTATTTGGCAGAGAATTCCACACTTTAAGGATTTCATTTTCATAACTAACTGTGCTGTCCTTTGTCATCCCTTCGATCCTCTCAAGTGTTTCACGCAGGTCTTCCCTATTAAGCTCCGCCCCCAAAGCTTCCATTATATATTACGGGGTCGTGGATCAGGTGTGACGATTAGCAACTCCTGGCAATAATTACAGATGCGGACGACTCCTCACCTGTGCGCTTAAGCAAGGAATGCCCGCATCACAAAGCTCCCGGAAACCGCTCCGGCCACTCTACCATAACCCCCTTTAAGCCGCGAGTGCGGCAATTATCTGTTAAAACTGGCCTTTTCAATTTTGAGCTGTGGACCCGCTATACCACATTCCATCCAACCCCACCACGGGAATCACAGACTCAAAAGACTGCAGTCCGTGCCGCACCCTCAAGCAGCATGTGTGCCGCCCGCCTTACCCCAGACAGGAGAGGGAGGAAGCGCTCCTATTGGGCTGCTGGGCAGAGGGGCGGGTGATGTGAGAAAAGTCCTCCGGCGCGCGTGAAGAGGGGGAGCGGTGAGGGGAGCAGCCCGGCCCCACATTCCTCTGGCTTTATAGTAACGAACTCTGTGCTCGGGTGACGGCGCGCGTGCCCACTGAGAGGGCTCTGAGTGCCCCCTTTGGCACGCGTGCCATAGGTTCGCCACCACTGGTCTACACCATCTGAGGGACAGTGTGGCTTCATAATTTCAATTCTGAGTGTGTCCTCTAATGGCCAAGGAGGGCTGTGTCCTGTTCAGAGAGGGTCAGACAATTCCAGCAACTGCAAGACCATCTACCCTGTAGTTGTTAGTCTTCAGCTTGGTTCCCTCCCCTGGCTGGTGCTCATATTCCTTTTTATGCCTTTTTTGCTCAAGTATGACTCATTTGTTTATGTTTATATTGTTATTTTTGTTTATTATCTGCGTTATTCTCTGTTTTTGTGTATTATTTCATTTCTTTGTGCGTATGCTTGTTCTATTACATTCCATGTATTTTGTATATGGTACCTCAAGAGACAGGACCCCGTCCGTTTCCATCAAGGGACTCCCCTCAACCCTAAGTGGTTAATTCTGTCATGAATATTGGGAGATCCTCCAAAAATAATCCCAAAAACTCTTGTGAAAAGCCTCACAAGAGGAAGGATCTGTCAACTTTTGGTTATGTAACAAAAGGCAAAAAATAATCTTTATAAAATAAAAGGTTTGTTACAACAAATAATTCCCTATAACACAAGAACTGCAGAGGAGCACAAAAAGCCCAGAAGAAGTTGCCTTCACAAAAAGGCAATCCAAAAGCAAACATGTCCCAAAAACATATATCAAAGAGCCTAAAGGTCAAAAATCCAGTAATATGATCAAAAAGCAAAGCAATAATCATGACAATGTACCTTCTCCAATTGCACACAATGTTCCGCAAGGGATTATGTGTTCCATCAGCCTTTGTGGAGTTGAGGGCAGCCCCTTGATGTAGATGGACATGTGGCAGCCTGCCTCTTGAAGAAATAAGCACCAGCAAAACACATAGAACATAGGAGAACAAGTATAGACACATCAACAACTATGTGTATTTATATAGCATATTTTCATACAAAATATGTAGCTCATAGTGCTTTACAGGATGAAGAAACAGAAAATGAAGAAACAAAATATAAAAATAAAATTAGGCAACACTAATTAACATAGAAAAAAAGTAAGGTCTGATGGCCAGGGAGGACAGAAAAAACAAAAAAAAGAAAAACTCCAGGCAACTGGAGAAAAAAAAAAACTGCAGGGTTTCTGAGGCCACGAGACCACCCAGCCCCCTCTAGGCATTCTACTTAACATAAATGATCTCAGTCAGTCCTCATGGTTTTCAGGCTTCATGTGGAAGAATTTGATGATGATGGTCATGTGGACCTCTGGCCTTCAATCCATCAATGTAAGGACATCACGGTGCTTTGATTGGGTGGTGGTGGCGCAGATCGGCAACACAGAAAACTCAAAAAGAAGAGCAGAGATAGTAGGGGTTAGTACGGATTTCGGAGCCACCAAGAACGATAATGATTATTAAATGCATATACAGAATAAAAGGGTTACACTAAAATGAAGCTATGAGAAAACCATGTTAAAATAATGTGTTTTTAAAATGCTCCTCTGTATTAGCCTGGCAAGTTTCTATTGGTATGCTTTTCTAGATTTTTGGTGCCTAATAGCGGAAGGCTGCCTCACCACTTCTTTTAAGTTTAGCTCTTGGAATTTTAAGCAGACACGCATTTGAAGATCTAAGGTTACAATTTGGAGTGTAAAGTAAAAGGCATTCTGAGATATGACGGAGCAGATTATTTAAAACCATTAGCAGAAGTCAATTCTAAATGACACAGGTAAAAAATGTAGTGACATCAAAACTGGAGAGATGTGCTTGGATTTTCTTTTCCTAGTTAAGATTCTAGCAGCTGCATTCTGCACTAGTTTGCACTAGATTGATGTCTTTCTTGGGTAGTTCAGAGAGCAGTGCGTTGCAGTAATCTAGGTGACTAAAAACAAAAGCGTGAACTAATTTCTCAGCATCTTGCAGAGTAATAAGAGGTCTACCTTTTGCTATATTTCTTAAGTGAAAAAATACTATCCTAGTAATCTGATTAATATGTGATTTAAAATTCAGGTCAGAGTCAATAATTACCCCTAAATTCTTTACCTCTGTCTTGACTTTTATTCCTAATGGATCAACTTTATTTCTAATACCCTCATTATATCCATTTTTGCCAATCACTAAAATGTCTTAATTTCCTTATTTAGTATGAGAAAATTACTACTCATCCACTCAGAAACACAAGTAAGACATTGTTTCAGTGGACCAAGAGAATCAGGGTCATCAGGCGCTATTGATAAATACAGTTGTGTGTCATCAGCATAGCTGTGGTAGCTCACGTTATGCCCTGAGATAATCTGGCCTAATGGAAGCATGTAGATCAAAAAGAGCAGCAGACCCAGGATAGAACCTTGTGGAACACCAAATACAATATCATGTATCTTTGAAGTATAATTACCACAACCAGCAAAGAATTTTCTGTCTGTCAAGTAAGACACAAACTTATTTAAGACACTGCCAGAGAGGCCCACCCATTGACTAAGGCGATTTATAAGAACATTGTGATCAATGGTATCAAATATGGCATTCTGATCTCAGAGGCTGAGAACAGATACACAACTTCTGTCTGCATTTAACTGCAAGTCATTTACTACTTTAACAAGTGCAGTTTCTGTACTGTAATTTGTTCTAAAACCCGACAGAAATTTATCAAGAATAGCAGGTTTATTGAGGTGGTCATTTAGCTGCATAATGACTGCCTTTTCTAGTACAAACCGGATTCCAAAAAAGTTGGTACACTATACAACTCATGAATAAAAACTGAATGCAATGATGTGGAGGTGCCAACTTCTAATATTTTTTCAGAATAGAACATAAATCACGGAACAAAAGTTTAAACTGAGAAAGTGTATCATTTTAATGGAAAAATATGTTGATTCAGAATTTCATTTCAAAGTTGGGACAAGGCCATTTTCACCACTGTGTGGCATCACCCCTTCTTCTTAGAACACTCAACAGACGTCTGGGGACCGAGGAGACCAGTTTCTCAAGTTTAGAAATAGGAATGCTCTCCCATTCTTGTCTAATACAGGCCTCTAACTGTTCAATCGTCTTGGGCCTTCTTTGTCGCACCTTCCTCTTTATGATGCGCCAAATGTTCTCTATAGGTGAAAGATCTGGACTGCAGACTGGCCATTTCAGTACCCGGATCCCTCTCCTACGCAGCCATGATGTTGTGATTGATGCAGAATGTGGTCTGGCATTATCTTGTTGAAAAATGCAGGGTCTTCCCTGAAAGAGATGACGTCTGGATGGGAGCATATGTTGTTCTAGAACCTGAATATATTTTTCTGCATTGATGGTGCCTTTCCAGACATGCAAGCTGCCCATGCCACACGGACTCATGCAACCCCATACCATCAGAGATGCAGGCTTCTGAACTGAGCGTTGATAACAACTTGGGTTGTCCTTGTCCTCTTTGGTCTGGATGACATGGCGTCCCAGATTTCCAAAAGAACTTTGAATCGTGACTCGTCTGACCACAGAACAGTCTTCCATTTTGCCACACTCCATTTTAAATGATCCCTGGCCCAGTGACAACGCCTGAGCTTGTGGATCTTGCTTAGAAATGGCTTCTTCTTTGCACTGTAGAGTTTCAGCTGGCAGCGGCGGATGGCACGGTGGATTGTGTTCACTGACAATGGTTTCTGGAAGTATTCCTGAGCCCATTCTGTGATTTCCTTTACAGTAGCATTCCTGTTTGTGGTGCAGTGTCGTTTAAGGGCCCGGAGATCACGGGCATCCAGTATGGTTTTACGGCCTTGACCCTTATGCACAGAGATTGTTCCAGATTCTCTGAATCTTGGATGATGTTATGCACAGTTGATGATGATAGATGCAAAGTCTTTGCAATTTTTGCTGGGTAACACCTTTCTGATATTGCTCCACTATCTTTCTGCGCAACATTGTGGGAATTGGTGATCCTCTACCCATCTTGGCTTCTGAGAGACACTGCCACTCTGAGAAGCTCTTTTTATACCCAATCATGTTGCCAATTGACCTAATTAGTGTTTATTGGTCTTCCAGCTCTTCGTTATGCTCAAATTTACTTTTTCCAGCCTCTTATTGCTACTTGTCCCAACTCTTTTGGGATTTGTTGACACCGTGAAATTTTGAATCAACATATTTTTCCTTTAAAATGATACATTTACTCGGATTAAACGTTTGATCTGTCATCAACGTTCTATTACAAATAAAATATTGACATTTGCCATCTCCACATCATTGCATTCAGTTTTTATTCACAATTTGTTTAGTGTCCCAACTTTTTTGGAATCCGGTTTGTATTTTACACAGGACCAGTTGCAGTGTGCTCTGACATGGTGATGATCCTATGCTGGTCTGGACTCAGGACGTATTTATGGTAACAAGACTAACTTCCGGGATTAGTGCTGTACAGCTGTAGAGCTGTGGACTAAGAGCAGTTGCAGTGGGCTTCTTGGAGTCGGAGAAGTGGATCAAAGTTGTGTACTAACTTAGCCCACCTTGTGAGTGTTGTATATGATTGTTCAATAGTGCTTTTGTCGATTACTTTATGTTCAGGTATTGATTGCTATGGTCTGCGTCTTTTGGGACGTATGACATCCTGAGGGAAGGGGCTGGTTTTTAAAAGCATGCTGTTTGGAGAGTTGGTTAAACAGGGTTCAAAATAAACAGCATTCGAAACATAATTCTGAGTGTGTCGCTACTTCAACCTAAAGAACATTACAGTGAGCAGGTTCAACGAACTTAGTACAGTGGATAATGTCACGATGCATTTGCATCAGACAGACTGTTACAGACATGAAAAAGCACAACATGCCAATAAAAATATGGAAACCATGTTTTATATTTATAAATGGACTGAAGTATAGCATAATGCCAAATCAAACATGTTTTACTTAATGCCAAAGAAGAAGACATGTGATGTATGGAAATATTTATATACTATCCATCCATCTATATCCTAGCTACAGGGTCGCAGGGAGACAATCCCAGGGCGCAAGGCAGGAAACAAACCCCTGGTAGGGCACCAGCCCACACACACCAGGGACAATTTTGGATCGCCAATGCACCTAACCTACATGTCTTTGGGAGGAAACCCACACAGACACGGGGAGAACATGCAAACTCCATGCAGGGAGGACCCGGGAAGTGAACCTGGGTCTCCTAACTGCGAGGCAGCAGTGCTACCCACTGCACCACCGTGCCACCCTATTTATATACTATAATAAAACAAATTGGAAAATACAGATCAGCATACATTTAAAAATTAATCTTCAGTAAAAAGACACAAATTTGGTGTTTCTAATTAAGAAATCTTTTGGCTGCTGATTTGTAAAGTGCACATTGAAAGATGCCACCAGTTTCTTTCATGCTGTATTCTTTTTTTGCAGGTTTTCCTAGGAGTAGAAACTTTATTGCTGTCCTGCCAGTTACAAACACAAGTCTCTTACAGAGGCAATATGGCCTCACAAGGAAGAGCTGTCAAACCTGGCGCATCGGCCCGACTATTGCTCAATAGAACACAAAGTCTTATTCATCAAGGGGATCCAACTGCCGGAGTTGAGGGAGTCTGGGGGAAGAGAGACATGAGAGTGAAAGACCCCATATCGAATTCTTTCAGAATGTCATAGGGGTATCTTTGCAGGTGTCCTCCAGATCTGATATGAGATCTCTCACAATATTTATTGCGTAGAGCTTGGGCTCTAAAGTGAAGTTTGCACAATGGTGTAATCCCGCAGCAGAGTGTTCATGTTCATTTGACCTTGGCTTCAACTACAGTAGACTACCAGCAGAGCACTGTCTTGTATGTTAATTTTTTTGTGAAATGTAGGCCGCACAGGCTGTTATGTGTTTTCTAAGGAGCATTTGCTTGTGTTGCTGAGAATCATAGTGACATAGAGCAAATAAATTGAATTATTTTTTTTTTAATTATTGCCATATTTGACATTATCTGCATAGTTTCACTGCCTTATTTCATCCATCCATCCATTTTCCATCCCGTTGAATCCGAACACAGGGTCACGGGGGTCTGCTGGAGCCAATCCCAGCCAACACAGGGCGCAAGGCAGGAACCAATCCTGGGCAAGGCGCCAACCCACCGCAGACTGCCTTATTTGTAAAGTGATATTTATATTTTGTATGTACATACCAGGCTAAATCAAAAAGTAAGCTCAGTTTGATAATAGAAGCTGACGCAATACAATACATTTGTAATTGCTTATGGGATGTTTGATTGGGAGCCCGTCCGGGCTCTGACTGAGTCACTCAAGGACATTCTCAGAGTTGTCCCTAAGTTGCTCCTGGGTTGTCTTCGCTTTGTGCTTGAGGTATAGTGTCTTGTTGGAAGGTAAACCGTTGACGTGGTCTGAGGCCTAGAACAGACTGGAGCAGATTTTCATTAAGGATATCCCTGTACTCTGCTCCATTCATCTTTCCCTTAGCCCTGTTTAGTCTCTGATTCTCCAACACTACAGCCTGATGCTGCTGCCACCATGTTTCACTGTTGGAATGGTGTTGCACAGATGATGCCTGATTTCCTCCAGACGTGACTCTAACAATTGGGGCCAAACAGTTCAGTTTTCATCAGATAAGAGAATCTTGTTTCTCCCAGTCTGAGAGTCCTTCAGGGGCCTTTTTCCAAGTGGGCATTTGTGCATCATCTGGCCCCTTTGACATATAGCCCAGATGACTGGAATTTTGCATGGTTGGTTGTCTTTCTGGAGGTTTCTTCCATCCCCATGCAGTCTCTCTGCAGCTCATTCAGACTGACTGCCAGGTTCTTGGTCACCCCTGTGGCCTTGGGCCTACTCCCCTGATTGCTCATCTTGACTGGGCAGCCCGTTTTAGGAAGAGTCATGGTTGTTCCAAACATCTTCCATTTAGGGATTATAGAGGCCACTGTGCTCTTGGGTGCTTTCAATGCTGTGGAGACATTTTTGTAGCCTTCCCCATATCTGTGCCTTGACACAATCCTGAATCTAAGCTCTACAGGCAATTCCCTTGACATAATGGCTTGGCTTTTGCTCTGATGCACATTGCCAACTCTAGGACATTTTATAGACAGCTATTTTTAGTTTTCCTAATCATGTTCACTCTTACTAATTGACCAAAGGTGGACTCCAAGCAAGATGTAGAAACATCTCAATGATGATCAATACAACGAGATGCAATTGGATCACGGGGCTGACGTATGATTTGTGCTGATGTGTGCTTTGCAAACACTAGAGTCTGTTGAGAGTTGTTGGTTTGTTCTGTGGTGTGAGATTTAAATAAAAAAAATACATTTTGCTCTTAAAAACTTGGGTTTTGGTTGCCGCTAAGGAACCGTGTGGGACTTTTTAAAGCTTTTTTTCCCTTTAGAAGGGTTTTATTTTTTTTTTGCCCGCACAAGAGCAAAAGTAAATGAGGGGCCAAATAGGCCATAAATCATATATTTTCGAACGTGATCTATTGGTTGACACGTGAACACTATTGGTTTATGAATATTTACTATTGGTTTGCATATGTACAATATTGGTTTCATTCATATGAACTGCACTGGTTCATGTCCGTATATTATCGGTTTGTGCGTGGACTCTATCGGATTGTATACGTATGCTTTTGGTTTGCATATGAACTACATTGAATTGAACTTTATTACTGGTTCACGTGCGTTTGCTATCAGTTTGTGAGTGAATTGCATTGGTTTGCATACGTATGCCATTGGTTTGCATATCAACTATATTGGCTTGTGTTCGTATACTACTGGTTTGCTTAGGTATAGCACTGGATTTCCATATGCACCATACTGGTCTCACATATGAACACTATTGGTTTTGTGTATGCACTAGATTGAATCCTTGTCAGTCTTCTACCAGTTATATGCGTGCGTACTATGCCGGCTTTGTGAACGTAACATGCTGGATTTATGTGTGCACTATATCGGTTTTGCGTACGAAACATATTGGTTTACAAATGCACACTATTGCAATGTTGTTCGTGAACTATATCGGTTCTGCGTGTGAACTATATTGGTTGTTCACGTGGTTTTCAGAGGCAGTGGGAGGGGCAAGGAAAAGAAAACTCGGGGGCTGCCACAATCAGCCATTTTCAAACGTGAAGAGGAACGGGTAGGAGCGATAATTTAAAATCTTTGAAAGTTTTCGCTACAATAAGTTTTTGAAAGGGTTAGGAGGTAAATAAAAGTGTTTAATGGTATTTGCCCATAAGTCTGAAATTAAGTATAAACAGTTTAGTTGGTGCCTCGCATCAATTGTCAGCTGTTTTGTTGGTATTGTAGAATTACTGGCATTTGAGAAAACCAAAGTGTTGTTTTATTTTATTTATTATTTTTTTATTACCAAATACTTTAAAGAAGTTCATTATGAATATCCATCGTTTTGGTCTGACTTTACCCTATTTTTAATAATCAGTGTTCAGTCTAAAACATGGCGTATCAGAAAACTGGATTCTCAGACGTACATTTGGTACAGTGTTTAAATGTCTATTACACGTTTTAAAGTACAGAATTATATAGCTCCATTTTCAGAGTTTACTGTGCAATTTTCTTGCAGTTAACTGCCATTAGAATTTGACTCTGAGGTACTGTAAGTGTAGGCAATTACCTTAAAACCATTTACGGATTTGTAGTTTAATCTGAATGTTGGCAAATTTTCAATCTTTCAGAATGGATAATTCGAGGAATATAGATGTTTGCAGGGATTTGATTTCATCTGTTCTGGGCAACCCTTCAGTTGTGAAAGCAGTTGACGAAGCACTGAATTGGACTTGTTCATCATCCAACGGCATGGGCGAACAATATGAAAGTCTACAACCTCCTAATGTACCTCACTGTTCTTCTATGGCTTCTGCGAATGTATCCGATAGAGAACTATCTAAACATTTATCAGGAAAACGTTATGCAAATGTTCCGCAGTTTTCTACAAGGTTGAATATGATACAGTCTTCAAGAACTTCTGCAAGACTGGCCGCAAAAAGGTACGTGTTGGAGGGAAGAAATAAGTGTGTGAAATTTTATATTGATATTATTAAAAATGCTATAGTGAAGGATTAAAGGTTCAGTATGCTGTATCCAATGTTTTTTTTTATTCTTTCCAGAATTTTTAAAAAACGAATTTGTGGCCCAAACACTTTCACAAAAGATGTAGTGCTACTTCCTGATGCTAATTCTGTTGTGGATCCAAGATGAGGAACAAAGCAATGGCTGTTTGACAGTGGTCATGTGAAGAATGCAGTGGAATATCAAAAGAACTGGGATGCGAAAATGATAATTGAACAATTACGATTAGTTTTCAGCGATAAAACTGATTCAAGCATACAGTAAGTGTGAATGTTTTTTTAAGATTTAAGCTGTATGATCTTTTAAAATACAATGTTCGGGTTTAATTTTCTGAAATGCAAATTAATTTGCGCCCTGCCCTTTCACTGTACAAATGTTTGAAATGATTGTTTTGTCATCATTAATATCATTTTCTTTTTCACCCTTCTATTGTGAACCACACGCCAAGGCTGTTGCTATCGGTTTCAAAGTGAGTGAGAAGCTCAGACTTACCTTTGTACACTATATATACTTCAGGCCTGTAACTTGCATTTTAAATATTGCAGTTATAAATGTAAAGTGTGGAGTTTGCCTAGGTTTTTTGCCATTAGGATTTACTTTGGTTTAAAAAAGATCTCTCAATTAATATATCAGAAAAGGAGTGGAAAGTAGCAATGCAGAGAATTCACTCGAGCTCCATATGCGCAAAGCATACAATTATACAACCAAAAATTATATATCGAGCACATCTGTCTCGACTAAAACTCTCCAAAATGTTTCCAGGGCAACATCCAACCTGTGAACGTTGCAACCAAGTCCCAGCCTCACTGGGTCACATGTTCTGGGCCTGCACCAAATTAACATTATTCTGGATGAAAATTTTGAATTACCTGTCAGACAGCCTTGGACTCACAATCCCTCCTAACCCATTAACAGCTGTGTTTGATGTTCTTCCAGATGAGTTTAAAGTGGAGAAGGACAAACAAATTGTGATTGCACTCACTACACTCTTGGCACGCAGACTCATTCTGATAAACTGGAAGAACCCAAACTCTCCTCTTTTACGTCAGTGGGAAACCGATGTGTTATACTATTTGAAATTGGAAAAAATCAAATACTCAGTTAGAGGATCTGTACAGATTAGCAGGAGCTAATCAGTAATATTTTTTAAATAAGTTCATAAAGCACAGAGAATTTATTAATTTAGTTATGTTTACAAGCCTTATATTTTACGCCGTTTGGCTTGCTCTCTCTCTTAGGGGTGGGGATCGATCTGTTCTTAACTCAATTTTTCTTTTTGTAAAAACTTGATTGCTTTGTATGGATTGTAATAAAATTAATAAAAAAAAAATTAAAAAAAAAAAAAAAAAGGATTTACTTTGGTTTAGCCTATTTAATGTACGTAATTTTTTTGTTATACCACACTGATACAGTTGTTTCAAGCGAAGAATTGAATATCCAGCATTCAATGGAACTGTGTGAATTCAAATATGGTCATGGAAAAAAATCCATCTTTCATTAATTGTAAACTTTTTATTTCAGATTTGAAATTCTCATGGGTCTACATAATAAAGTTGTTAAACCAAACCTAGTGGCTAGACAAGCTTTGTCTGGATTTGTGATAAACAAAGTACAGTATTTTCTTCCAAGGTGTTGTACCTTAGACCAAACAAAACACTTCTTCAGTCTCCTGATGATATCATTGAGAAGGTGTGTATGATATTTTTATTAAGATGATGATAGTTGTGTAAATGTCCCTGTGGTGGACTGGCAGGCTTGGGTCCTGCCTGGTACCAAATGCCGTTGGCATAGGGTCCAACACCTTGCAAACCTTATTTGGAATATATTCTGGAGAGAGTGTTGTGTTGGGTAATTTTGTAAACTTTGTAACCAGTATGTAACTGAGGACTATTTATTTCAGTGTATAAACACCTCCGACAATGAAACAGAACACAATGAAAGCAAACATTGTATTTATGAAGATTCTCATTATGAAATGGAACAGTAAGTTTATAAGTCATTCATAATATATACTATGAGAACTGCATTAAAATTAAATTTGAGATATACTAAAAAGTATATTTTTTATTGTTTGTACTACATGCATTCTAACCTAGATTTTTTTTTTTTTCCAGCAGTGATTTTGAAAAGCAACTCCAAGAAACATCTGTTTTCCAAATGACAAACAATGTGGTTATAGACAGAGGATCACTGCCTGGTTATGAGAATTATGAAACTACTTTGACTACTTTACAAGATCAGCCGGTGACAGAAACTGAGAAAACGATCCTTCAGAGTGCATCTACAAATGCATATTCAACAGTTGCTGTAGGAGAAAATAGTCAGTCAAGTGATCCTTATCAGTATGTATTTGCATTTAATATCTTTTTAGTACGAAAGAAAATATCCATGTTAAATTAACAGTAGACTTTGTAAAACAAAAAATTGAACATCAATTTGGTGTTTGTCTTCCTGATAGAGGTAACTGTAGCCAATAAGGTATTTGCACTTGTCATTAATAGGCTGGTAGAAGAAAGACATGCAAGCAGGAATGAAGAGTTTGTTGGTTGTAATTGGATAAGAAGGATAATATACCTTGTTTATTTGTTAAACTTACTATTATACTATCATAGTAAGAAAGGAAAAACCTCATATTTAATAAATATTGCAGTATGCAATAAGGGAAGTATAGTGTTTTAGTGAACTGCATAAAATATCAAATGTTTATTATTTTTTGTGGTGCTTACTGAAAGGTAAATGCCAGTTTTGCTCAGCCCTGTGGTAAATTCTATTCACCATTTTGATACCTTGACAATAGGCTGTTATATCATTTTTACACTTTTTTAAAACTTCTATTCTGTAGCCAGTACGTCAATATTTTGGAAGTGACCGAAGATGATGATATAGAAGGGCCCATTGACTTCAGTGACAACTCTAATGATTCATCGGGCGATAGGTATGCATTTCGTCAAACATTGTCGATTTTTTTGAAACCAAGGAATAGCTGTTTAGAGTTGACAATCTTATGCCTGAAAGGTTTCCTTATTTCTCATTGTCAGTTTCCTTCTTGAAGACATTCTTCAAAATTTGGCTGATGTAATTAGTGAAGAAGAAAGCAGCATTTTTAACATTAACAGATCTTCACTGTGAGAGGGAGCAGTATGTGGATTTAAGAGAAACGTATGTCCATTAAATTTACTGATGATGTTGGCCATTCAGAAGGCGCTGTTGACATTGGAGGACCTCACAGAGAATTCCTGAGACTTTTGATGAGATATCTCCAATCTAGTTCTCTCTTTATGGGGCCAGAACATAAAAAATACTTAGCAGTCAATAGTACAGGTATGTTTTTTATATTATTATTAATTATGTTAGTAAAATGGGATTGCAGAGTTGTGTACATAATGTTTACAAAGCTGAGAGTATTAAGTACTTTCACTATTGGCTAATTTTACATAAATTCACATTGTACTGCATTTTGTATTTTGCATGACTTATATCTCTATTACACATTTATTCTTTTTGATACGGTGTAGTAAGTTTCACATTTTTTTTGTAAATTAACTTGATTACATGCATGTGCATGCATGCACTGGTGAGGCCTCTTCTTGAGTACTGTGTGCAGTTTTGGTCTTCAGGCTACAAAAACGACATAGCAGCACTAGAAAAGGTCCAGAGAAGAGCGACAAGGCTGACTCCAGGACTACAGGGGATGAATTATGGGGAAAGATTAAAAGAGCTGAGCCTTTACAGTTTGAGCAAAAGATGATTAAGAGGTGACATGATTGAAGTGTTTAAAATTATGAAGGGAATTAGTACAGTGGATCGAGACTGTTATTTTAAAATGAGTTCATCAAGAACACGGGGACACAGTTGGAAACTTGTTAAGGGTAAATTTCGCACAAACATTAGGAAGTTTTTCTTTACACAAAGAACAATAGACACTTGGAATAAGCTACCAAGTAGTGTGGTAGACAGTAAGACGTTAGGGACTTTCATAACTCGACTTGATGTTTTCTTGGAGGAAACAAGTGGATAGGACTGGCGAGCTTTGTTGGGCTGAATGGCCTGTTCTCGTCTAGATTGTTCTAATGTTCTAATTTGTTTCTGTGTTTGTTTAGCTGTGAGAACAGATGACTACTTGATTGCAGGGAGAGCTATTGCTGTTTGCCTTGTACATGGAGGACCACCACCACAGTTTATTTTAACTGAGTTGTATGATGCCTTGGTCAGTGGACCCGCAAATGTTAAATGTGATTTTAAGAACATTGAGGATGAAGATATAAGGTCAAAATTACAAAAAGTAATTATGTTTAAATTATTGTTTTCGATTTATTACATAGTATGTGATAACAAATTATGTTGCATCAGCTCTGATTTTGTCCTTAACATGTAAAAATACACTAGTGCTCTTGTCTCTTGCATCTTATATTATATGAAATTGGAATTATCAACAATAAAGCAGTTCTCTTTCCAAAATAACTGGTTGGCATTAGAGCAATCTAATATATTCAAAGACTGCTGGGGGAGTCATCAATGGACAGATTAGTCTAAACTGAGAGTAATTAATCAGTTTTAAGAGACTTACTGCTTGATCAGTAAATGTTAAAGCATAGTAAATCTTTTGTATTGGTTCCTAAATCAATGTTGTGATTCTTACTATATTTCAGATATATGAGGCAAAAACCTTAGGTGAAGCAAGTGAAGCCGTCTTGAAGTTTCAGGATTTTTTGAGTTTAGCAGGGTGCTTACATAGGGTGATTTCTGTTGAATGTTCTAAACAGATTGTTGAAGAAGCCACAAATTGGTATTTTTTTGGGCGCACAAGAGGAGTATTTGAAAGGTATGTACTGTATAGGTTAATCTTTCATTCTCTTAAAGGTAGGCACAGAAAAAGTTAAAATTGTGTATTTCTAGTAGCATAATAGTCAAATAATTTTACTATGTTTGTATACCTTTATTATATTTTTCTGTTACTTAAAAGACATTTTAAATCTGATGTTCCTGTTAACTAAGATTAGACCTAGCAACCCTATTTTAAGAAATGGTTACGAAGCGATTACTATACAGTAAAACTTAGCAGATGAAAGAAGGAGAAAATATCTTCTTTGCTGTAGTTGGCTTTGTTTACAACATTTCATTACAATTCAAGTGATAGTTCTGTACATTTATTTCCTTTTTAGATTCAGACAGGGTCTTTGTACACTTGGTGTCCTGGATGCAATTCACAAGTTTCCCAAGGCATTTTATCCAGCCTTATGCTACACAGAAAAAACATTTACATGGCAAGAAATGGACAAAATGTTTACTATCAGTTTGGAGTATCAAGGTAGCAATAAGCGACAACTGCAGACAAAAATCATAGGATGGTGGCGAGATTACTTAATAGATGTGCAAGGTTTGTTTTGCTAATGAACTTTTTTTTTTTGGTCTGCCATTTCACTCCTTTCAGGTTATTACTATTAGTGATACAATAACCTTTTTATTGGAGGCAGTTTAATGGGGTGTGCTGCTGCCTCATGGATTCATTATACCAGGTTATTATCTAATACCCATTCACTGTCCATGTGGGGTTTGCATGCTCTGCCAGTGTCTGTATGGATTGTTTTCCCAGAAGCTCCAGTTTTTGTTCCATGCCTCCCAAGACATGCATGTTGGTTTAACTTTGGTGCCTTTAAAGAAGCATTGTGTAAGTGTAAGTCTACCTGTATGAATTAAGTGAGCCCTATGGTGGACTGGTACCTTGCCCACGAATTTTTCCTGCTTTCAGGTTAAACTCTTGACCACTCTAATATATAACTAAATTAAGTGAGTTTGACAATGCTGTGTCTTTTTATAAGTAAATGTGTTTCTTGAGTATTTTGATACTGTACCTTTATCCCATATGTACTGTACATGTGACTATATACAGTTTATATAATGAGTGCTTACTATATGTAATACTATGTATATTTGTTTTCTACTTGCAGATGGGGATGGAAACATCTCACTTGGGCAAATTCTAGCATTTGCTACAGGAACAGATTATCCACCCGCACTTGGATGGACAACTAAGCCATCCATTGAATTCATTTATAGTAAAGATCTGTTCCCCACTGCAAACACATGTGCCAATATTTTACGTCTACCTACAGTTCATAATGTTTATGAAGATTTTAAATGCAACCTTGACTTCGCCATTCAGAATTCTCCAGGATTTGGGCAGACATAATAAATACAAACGTGCAATAATCCGATAATGACTTCATAGTGAGACATACATAACCCATAAGTATTTCGTTGTTACTGCACAAAAGGAGTAACTCATTGAAATTCATAAATCCATTTTACCCTTTTCATCATTAAAAATGTACAAAAAAATAGTGATTGGGTTAACATTAATATCACATTTCACTGAGATTTGGAAAAGTATGTTGTTGTGGATTTAGAGAAGGACGTAACAATCATCCTGTCTTCAGAACCTTGGCATCAGTATTTGAAATTACAGCCTTTATATATGTTACTATTGTCCGTTTATTGAGAGGTTAAAACTCATTTTTGAAAGATGTGCCAAGTTTGGGCTTACAGTGCTGTTACAAGATTTCACATTGTTAAAATTATCCAAAAATATTTTTCCTGTATTAATTGTTTGGTTTCAGCTTTTTAAATTGTGCACAGTCCTCTGGTATACAGTAATTTGTTTTTGTGTTACAGTACCATTACATAAGAATGTCTGCTAATTTTTGAAGAAATGTTTAAAACTTCAAGTTTTATTCAAATTAGAAACAACTGCACTTTTCTGATACATTTATAAAATTTTATTTTTGTAATAAATAAAGTTCATCATGGTTATCTTTATATTGTAGTAAAAGAATTGCACATTTTATTATTGTGAATCTAAAAATTAACAGAATAGCAAGCCATTTAAAAGTTCAGTATAATGGTGAAAATTGTTTCAAGTAATAAACATTTAATTTTTCCTTTACACGTGTATTTACATTTTTTTGCACTTGCATGCACAATTGCTATTTAGTGCTGATTTGCAGATCTACAGTAGTTCTGCATTACAATTTTTAAAGTGGACAATGCAGGAAATTGGGTTGCTGTATCCTGGATTTATTGTGTTTTTTACAGGTCTAGGATACAGTTAATAATGAATAAAACTATACCTAACAGATTATCTTTTCAGTTCTTAATGTTTATTTGTATGCTTACTCAAGACAAAAGTAAGAGTCACTAAAAGCTGATAATTTTAACTTCATTTTATATAAGGATATGTTTCAGAATTACACAGTTTTAATGTACCTAATAATATTTACAACTATCATTTACATGAACAAAGTTTTTCAAATAAATCAATTAATTCAAAACTCAATTTATAAAAAAAAAATTCAAGCAGTGAGTCTGTTATGTACCCATTTATTAATATATTTCTGCAAAAATACAACAAGAGCAAGGAGGTAGGATAATAAAAGTTTTTGTGTTTGAGGATGTTACATTTGTAAGTGACAATGAAAAAGTAAATATTAACTACCTTAACTCAAAACAAAAATGGACCCTAGGTATTCTTTAATAGTCAAGAAATGATTAATTCCATGATTATGATCATCATGGAGGGGGTTAACCATTTGGTGCAAGTGTTCTAGCTGTTCAGTAGATACAGTGAAAGTACTTTCTGGAATGCGTTCCCTTTCAAGTGAAGAATTATCTGGAAATGAGTCACAACTGACAAATCCTAAGCTGTTCACTCTGTCACCTGCAGACAAGAAACCTGCAGTCCACAACTGAAGTGGTGAAAAATTATTCTCTGTGCTTAAACTATGGTTGTTCCACTGATTAACAAATTCATTCACAGCAACTTTAATTCGAGGCATATACAGTGGGTACGGAAAGTATTCAGACCCCCTTCAATTTTTCACTCTTTGTTATATTGCAGCCATTTGCTAAAATCATTTAAATTAATTTTTTTCTTCATTAATGTACACACAGCACCCCATATTGACAGACAAAAAAAAGAATTTTTGAAATTGTTGCACATTTATTAAAAAAGAAAAACTGAAATATCACATGGTCCTAAGTATTCAGACCCTTTGCTTAGTATTTAGTAGAAGCCCACTTTTGAGCTAATACAGCCACGAGTCTTCTTGGGAAAGATGCAACAAGTTTTTCACACCTGGATTTGGGGATCCTCTGCCATTCCTCCTTGCAGATCCTCTCCATTTCTGTCAGGTTGGATGGTAAACGTTGGTGGACAGCCATTTTTAGATCTCTCCAGAGATGCTCAATTGGGTTTAAGTCAGGGCTCTGGCTGGGCCATTCAAGAACAGTCACAGAGTTGCTGTGAAGCCATTCCTTCGTTATTTTAGCTGTGTGCTTAGGGTCACTGTCTTGTTGGAAGGTAAACCTTCGGCCCAGTCTGAGGTCCTTAGCACTCTGGAGAAGGTTTTTGTCCAGGATATCCCTGTACTTGGCCGCATTCATCTTTCCCTCGATTGCAACCAGTCGTCCTGTCCTTGCAGCTGAAAAACACCCCACAGCATGATGCTGCCACCGCCATGCTTCACTGTGGGGACTGTATTGGACAAGTGATGAGCAGTGCCTGGTTGTCTTCACACACTGAGGAGAGGCAAGACACATGACAGCCCGTATGGAGTTTGCTAAAAGACACCTGAAGGACTCTGAGATGGTGATAAATAAGATTCTCTGGTCTGATGAGACCAAGATAGAACTTTTTGGCCTTAATTCTAAGCGGTATGTGTGGATATAAAAACTAGTATACAGACATACCTTAAATAGTGAGAGAACCCCATAGTTACATTTTTAATTTCAAACAAGCTTTTTAGGGACATATACCTGATACTACAATTTATTTTAAAATTAAAGCTGGGTTTACCTTATTACACATTTTATTATGAAAGCTACATGACTAATAGACATGACAATATACATTTACAGTTATTGAAGGTTAAGAACGTTAATAATGTGCAAACATTTTACAACTTTTTGTGGAGGAAGTGTATATTACAATGAATACACCTTGCGAAAGCTATGTTTATTCCTACCTATTTAACCATTTTTTGATCTGTTTTCTAAATCTGCCTTATCCTCAGATGCAGGAAAACTGGAGTCTGTCATATCAAGCATAGGACACAAAGTGGGAGCAAACTGCAGGGTGACAGTCCATTGCAAGGTTAACACACTCACACTCTAAGGCCAATTTAGTGTCACCAATCTGCCTAACCTGCATATCTTTGGACTGTGGGATACAAACAGAGCACCCAAAAGAAACCCCTATGAACACAGGGAGAACATGCAAACTCCACACAGCAAGGACCCAAAATGTGAGCCCTGGCCCCATTGTTTCAAAGCTGTACTATCAACCACTGCTACACTACAGCACCTATTCAGATTTAATAACAGTAAATTATTATGAGGTGTGTCAACAATTTTTTGTTAAATCACCTGTATATAAATTATAGCTTTGTTGAACAAACCATAAAAAAGGATTACAATGCAGAGCCTATAGGACTGTACTTTTCTGAGCATTCAAATCAAATAAGAAGCAGAAAGTGTGAAAAATAGTTTTTCGCAATGCAATTTTACAGAAGACAAAACACTTACCAAAGATAATTTGGTCCAGGAACACTATATACTCTTCTTTGAATTGCATACCTTCTTCGAATTATAGTTCCAACAGGATCAATTATGTGAAGTCTCTCTTATTCTCCATCATTGCACTCGAATGTTACGTGAATGCAGGCTGCCAGAAATGTATCTTTCACCTATGTAAGTTGTTGAATGCCTAACTTCTAGAATTAAAGTATCAAGTGTAGAAGGAAAATTTTTTATTAGCATAAGAGAATAGCAAATTAACATATAGAGCCATAGAAAGTAATTAAAAGCTTCTAAAACATTAGATTAAGTATACATTAGAATATAAAAGCAAATACGATTGGTCTAGCAAATGGTTAACTAAAAAATCAGTTATATTGCATTATTTTATAGGCTTACAGCAAATTTCCCAAAGTAATTAAAAGAAGAGCTAAAAGATGCAGTGAAACCAGTTTTGGACAGGATAAGAGTGGAGGACACCTGTGATTCAAGGCTAGGAAGAGATAACTTACAGAAAAGGCCTCTGTATTCAGCTGAGTTGCTGAATTAGCAGAAAGGCAATGAAAGGCCTTTGCTGCAAGCAAGGTCACACTGTAATGCATGAAGAGAAAATCTTAGCAAATGCAGGCATTAGCAAAAATATTATAAGAATATATTAGCAATTAACTTTAGTGTAGAAATTAAGACAAATCAAGCATGGCAAGCAATGATCAAATGAAAGCACATACTATACTTCTTTTTAATTAAAGCTTAAGCTTCAGGTCACTATAGTAAAAAGTTTGGAAAGCCTAAGAGAGGAAAACCCATATATGGATTAGAAGCCTTGGCCAGTTAGAAAAAATTGGAACAGAATAGAAAGATAACACATTCCAATAAGGAGACCAGTCTAAGGAGATAATAAGGGTTCCCATGGAAACTCAAGATTTGGTCGAATGGGAGTAAAAGGGAGTCAGCGGAGGTAAGCAAACCACCTCATTAGAGCAAGGTTAGAAAAGATAGGAAATTACATCAGGAAAGCCCAAAGATGGAAAGAGGAAGCCATCCACCCAGTCTTAGACCAATCAGAATAAGCCAAACAGACACCAAGAGGAACAATGGACAGTTGAACCAGGTGCAGAATGAGCTAATTGAATGAGCCAAAATGATAAGAAATTGTTATAAAAGCTTCAATGGCTGAAATGACCATCGCTCAGCTCAATTTGGCCGTATTGGGTTGAGTCCTTGTTATTTTTTGTGGTTGATTTATTGCAATAAATCCTTAAAACTCTTCTGTCTATCTTGAGTCCTAATAGCCTTTATTTTTAGGTAAAAAGCCTTTTGATGATGAATTTTTCACCACGACACAAGCTCAGAGTCAGAGATGTTGCTGAACTTGGAGTTTGCAAGGAGTCCCATTCTTTGTCGATGACGATATAATGTCCGTGTGCCAATACAGAAGATTCTTAAAATAGAAATCCAAGAAAATCCTAAATCAATTAGGTTTTCCAAAAGGTTCCTGGGTATCTGATACCTGTACACATAAATATACATTGACAGTAGATACATATGGACTGATAAATACACTAAAAAATACTGAATTCAATTGATACATTACCTTTTTAGAATTTGAACTGTTTATTTTACACAGGAACATTGAAGTATACACTGTAAAATGTTAAACATTTTGGTGTGATGCATAAGTATCTGTCACAGTAGGAAATTAGGAGGAGAAAGAAATAAACCTCTAAACAGAAATACCAAATGTCAAAGAATTTTCATATCATATGCTACTGAAAATATCATAAACACAAAAATTAATTATTAAAATCCATCCATCCATCAATGACAGCTGGAATAAGGATGAGTTAAAGACTGAGAAGAATTAATCGTTATATGGAAATTAATTATCTGTACAGTTGAGGATTTACATTAACATTTAAACATTATTGAAGTGTAATAGTCTGGGTGGACAATGGAGACAAAAGACTCATTACAACACCAGCTGAAACAAAGTAAAAAGGCAGATATGAAACCTGGAATATTCTTTGTACACTTTTTGTACTATACATGTCCTTCTGCACTGCCAATAAGTGTATCTGTCCCTTAATGCATGTGACTAAGAGGAGATCTATCTAGATCATGCTATGGACATGCTGCTTACTCAGAACAATTTCTGAGGTCCCAACTAGTTGCACCAGTATTCTGTAAGGGTTTACGAGAGTTAATGGATTCTTAAATTCAGTTGTAACTACAACTGCTAAAATACTGTGAAAGTGCTATCTGTAAGACAGACTAAAATTAATACAAAATCTATTTTTATTTAGTACATTACAACAAAGCATCATAATTGAAACATCCACTCATTTTCAAACTATCTTAATAAAGTTCAGAGATCTGGGGAATGGAGCCAATTACATCAGCAACAAGTCAAAGGCAGAAAACAACCTTGGAATTTGTGTGTGTCCATCACAGCTCAAATGCCTTCAAAGGAGCCAAGTTAAGAGTCACCAATGGACTTAGTGCACATGTAGGAGGAAAATCTACATATCTTGTGAAAAACCAGCATGGACACATGAAGAACAAGCAAAATCCTCAGACACAAAGACCAAGCCTAAATTTCAACTGAAAGGTTTTAAAGTGGCACCAGTAACTACTGTACCACTATGAAGTTATAAGGTTCATTTATAGATTTCTGTTTTAACTCTACTTCAATGTAATTTAGTTTAATGGAATGATAAGGAAATGTCAGACAGGCAATGTGCTTCTTTTAATATAAACCAATACTTCAATAACCACCACTGTCTTACTGTGTAAAAGATCTGCACTTCTAAAGTGCCTTAGGATGATTTTCATTAGTAAGGAAATATATAAAATAAAGAATGTTCTGTATTGTTTTTTAAGTCTCCGATACTATAGTTTTGCAGATTTCAGGAAAATGTTTTAACCTTTTATCAAATTTTGCTTAGTAACTTCATATACTTTGTACATAAACAATATACCAGGCTTTTAATTAATTTATTTCCACAGTTTACATAAATTTTATTTAATGCAGAAGCAATGGGGTTCATCACACTACATAGGAGCAAAGAAGGGAGGTGAACAATAACACAACACAAAAATTTAACTAAACCGATCCTTTTGCAAAATTCAAGAACAGGTTTCATTTTCTAACTACAAAATATTACGCAGACATTTAGCCAGATTGCCAGCTTTAAAGTATTTGTGGTTTACATTGTCAGTTTTTTTCATGACCACTTTAGACATCACCAGCATTTACTAATATACTATACCTTTCATTATTATTATTTGTATAAAAATGTGTTATATAAATAAATGTTCTTATTGTTGTTTGATACACAACACAACATGCAACTGCAAGTTTTAAAGCAGAAGGAAATTTTTCTTTATTTTGGGCTGAAAACAATTGTCTCTATTTCTTAAAGCAAAATAATTTATATTAGTTCAATTAATAACACAAATAACTTATTTACCGTGGTCTTCCTGGCCTACCAGAAAAGAAATGACTAATCATTAATCTCCCTTGATTTTCTGAAGGCTCTTGAATGAAAACATCTTCATTTCTTTCTAACCACAATATTCTTTCCTCTGTTTGATCATAAACAGATCTTAACACATTATGTAATTGGCTCAGAATGGAAAAGGCTTGATTTTCACTAGACAATGAGTCAAGGGTATTTAGAATTACAAAAATTAACTGAAGATGATCTCCAAGGTGACGATGGATTCTTTCAAGTTGGTTTGCGTCATTCTGTACAGTTTCAAGCCTGCATACTGTATCATTAATACTTAAAAAATAATCAATTATCTCGTGGTCAGATGACATTTTTATTAATTATTTCAGAATAATATTTCAATTATTTCCCTTTTGAATTCGATTTTGACAAATGCCAACACTTTTTGTTAGTTCCAAACACACCAAAACAGCTGACAATTGATGCGAGGCACCAACTAAACTGTTTATAATTAATTTCAGACTACAGATACCATTAAACACTTTTATTTACCTCCTAACCCTTTCAAAAACTTATTGTAGCGAAAACTTTCAGCGGTTTTAAATTATCGCTCCTACCCGTTCCTCTTCACGTTTGAAAATGGCCGATTGTGGCAGCCCCCAAGTTTTCTTTTCCTTGCCCCTCCCACTGCCTCTGAAAACCACGTGAACAACCAATATGTTTCGTACGCAAAACCGATATAGTGCACACATAAATCCAGCATGTTACGTTCACTAAGCCGGCATAGTACGCACACATATAACCGGTAGAAGACTGACAAGGATTCAATCTAGTGCATACACAAAACCAGTAGCGTTCATATGCGAAACCGATATATTACCCACGAGAAACCAGTATAGTGCATATGAAAATCCAGTGCTATAAGTAAGCAAACCAGTAGTATACGAACACAAGCCAATATAGTTGATACGCAAACCGATGGCATACGCACGCAAACCAATGCAATTCACTCACAAACCGATAGCAAACGCACGTGAACCAGTAATAATGCTCAATTCAATATAGTTCATATGCAAACCAAAAGCATACGTATACAATCTGATAGAGTTCACGCATAAACCGATAATATACGGACATGAACCAGTGCAGTTCATACAGGGCTGGATTTAGACTTGATAAGGCCCTAAGCTATTTGAGACATGGGGCCCTTTATAAGTCCAGATATTCTATGTAAGTGCCAAATATGATTTGTTTTGGGGGGCCCTAAGCTATAGCTTGTGTAGCTTATACGTAAATCCTGCACTGATGTTCATATGAATGAAACCAATATTGTACATTTGCAAACCAATAGTAAATATTCATAAACCAATAGTGTTCACGTGTCAACCAATAGATCACGTTCGAAAATATATGATTTATGGCCTGTTTGGCCCCTCATAAAAAGTAGCTGGGTGTTTGGAAGTGCGCTTGGAAAAGTTATTTGAACTTGTACCTGTTCTTGTTATCTGTATTTGAATTAGCATCGAGGAGGCAGGGTAGAAAGCAACAGTAACTGATATCGGCATTTGTAAATAAATAACCGCGTCATCGTAACAGGGATTCCTTAGTTTTAAAGGAAAAGAAAAAAAGGCCGCGGCTGACTTCAAAGCAGTAAAAGTGGAAATCTCAGCAGTGGGCAGGTAAACAGCCAGCGTTAAGACGCCGATCAGGCACAAGGAGCTGTAGGAGCAAATGAGATAGTACACTTTTATTTATTTGTTAATTTTAGGTTACATCTGAAATGGAGGGGCACCAGTGTATTGGGGAGGCATATGTGTAGGCTAGTCGAGGATTGTTTAAACTAGGGAATGGGGGGGCAGAGAGTTTAGGACAGGCCAGATTTAGATCTATACATGGAAGATCAAACAATGGTGTAGAAATAAAAATGCATAGTAATGTAAATACTAAGCAAGCACGTAAATGTAGAAGGAGTAACATATTAAATATAGCTTGCCTTAATGCTAGAAGTATCAAAAATAAGGTAAGTGAGTTGGAGTTGTATGTAGCAGAGCATAATTATGATATTATAGCAATAACGGAAACCTGGCTAAATAACAAAGATGGGGATGAGTGTAACATAGAGGGATACACATTTTTTAGGAAGGATAGACAGAACAGAAAAGGAGGTGGGGTTGCTGTTTATGCCAAACAGGGATTAAATGTAAGTCATCTTCAGTTGGATGATGAGCCCCATCTTAGTGAGGACATGTGGCTTCGCCTGGAAAATATTAGGGAAAGGTGTCTTATTTTAGGAGTGTGTTATAGACCACCCAATTCAGACAGTAATTTCAACACACATCTTTATAGTAATATCAAAAAGGCAAGTTTACAGGGAGATATTATAGTCATGGGGGACTTTATTTATCCAAATATTAACTGGGATAACCTTGCAGATGGAGGAGCACAAGAGCAGGAGGTTTTAGAAGTAATCAGCGACTGATTTTTAACAGAGCATGTTAAAGCACCAACAGGGGTGAAGCCTGTCTGGATTTAGTATTCTGTAATAATCAGGATAGAATTGAGGGTGTAGAGGTGATTGAACCACTAGGGTCAAGTGACCATAATGTAATACAATTCTCAGTATTTTGTAAGAGTACAGATGCAAAGACTAAAATTGTTAAGTTGAACTTTGGTAGGGCTAATTTTGAGCAGATGCGACAAAGTCTAAGTAGGATAGACTGGGATAAGCTTTTAAATGTGGAGACAGTCGAGGAGCAGTGGAACAGGTTTAAAATGTTTTACATGTAATGCAGGACAGATACATACCTAAATTTGGAATTAATAGGAAACTAAAAAAACTCCACGATGGATTAATAAAGATTTAAAAAAGAAGTTGCAAAGGAAAAAACTGCTGTATAAGGCATATAAGACTAATGACTGCAAAGAGAACGTGGCGTATGAGAACATGAGGGCAACCATTAAGAAGGATATCAGAGAGGCTAAAAGACAGTTGGAGAGGAATATAGCAGATAAGGCGAAAGAGACCCCAAGAGATTCTTTCAGTATTTTAGTAGTAAAAGAACAGTCAAGGAGGAGGGCAAGTTCATCAGGAATAGTAAAGGGAATTAAAAGATACAGACAATGAAATAGCAGATGCCCTAAACTTACATTTTTCTGAGGTGTTTACAAGTGAGCAAGTGGATAACCTGCCAGAGGTAAACACAACTACTAAGGAGGTACTGAGGGATTTGGAAATTGTAGAGGGAGAAGTGCTGCTCAGATTAAATAAGATGAAATCAAACAAATCACCAGGCCCAGATAATATTTATCCTCATGTTCTTAAGGAGGCTAGTGAGTACATATATAAACCCTTGACACATATTTTTAGGAAGTCACTGTGCACTGGAGAGATTCCAAGGACTGGAAAATGGCAAATATCATCCCATTATATAAAAAGGGTGACAGGGCAGATCCAAGCAACTATAGGCCAGTAAGCTTAACAAGCATCACAGGAAAATTAATGGAAGGAATTATTAAGGATAAGATTGAGCAACACATGGCAAGGACAGGAGTTATTCTGAACAGTCAGCATGGGTTCAGAAGGGGGAGGTCGTGTTTTACTAACATGTTGGAATTCTATGAGGAGGCAACAAAAGGATACGATCAAAGTGGAGCTTATGATATTATTTATCTGGACTTTCAGAAAGCATTTGATAAGGTGCCACATGAGAGGTTGGGCATCAAGTTAAAAGAAGTGGGAGTTCAGGGTGATGTTTTTAGATGGGTGCAGAATTGGCTCAGACACAGGATGTAGAGGGTGATGGTGCGAGGAACCTCATCAGAAATGGCCGATGTTAAGAGTGGTGTCCACAGGGGTCAGTGCTAGGGCCGCTGCTATTTTTAATATACAGTGGAACCTCGGTTTACGAGTAACTTGATTTACGAGTGTTTTGCAAGACGAGCAAAAATTTTTAATAAATTTTGACTTGATAAGCGGCGATGTCTTGCAATACGAGCAGTATGGATACACTTTGTCTGCTAAGCGTCATGTGATCACAACTGAGCTGATGGTGGTTCTCTCTCTCTCCTTATCTCGCTCGCTCATCGCGTCTTTTCTCTCTCTCCTTATCTCGCTCGCTCGCTCGCCCAGTGCGTCTTTTTCTCTCTCTCTCCTATTCTTGCTCGCCCAGCGCTTCTCTCTATTTACAGCGCTTCTCTCTCTCTTCTTATCTCGCTCGCCCAGCGCCTCTCTCTGTTTACTACAGCATTGTGACTGTGTGTGTGCGCTGTGAAGTGCGAGTCCTCATCTTGCTCCCCAAAACACGAAGCTGAGCCTCAGTACTTTAACACCAGCTGAATAAACACCAGTTTATTCAGTTTGAAGCAGCAACAGCACTGTTATTTATTGCAGCGGGATCTTTATAATGTTCCTTGATCTTTTTGGATGCGCTTATACGGCGAACTGCTACAGCGCTGGGAGACTGCGATTGCTTTGGGACACTCTTCAGCTTGTCGTCCCGTTGGGTGGAATTCCACATGAGTTTAGAAACTCACACCAGCCATGATTCTTTTTAGAGGTAAATTGCAGGTTAATTTGTATTATGTATTTTACTTTATATTTTGTATTAATCCTTTTTATATGAATAGTTTTGGGTTGTGGAACGAATCATCTGAATTTCCATTATTTCTTATGGGGAAATTCGCTTTGATATACGAGTGTTTTGGATTGCGAGCACGTTTCCGGAACGAATTATGCTCGCAAACCGAGGTTCCACTGTATATAAATGATTTAGATAGGAATATAAGTAACAAGCTGGTTAAGTTTGCAGATGATACCAAGATAGGTGGATTAGCAGATAATTTGGAATCCATTATATCATTACAGAAGGACTTGGATAGCATACAGGCTTGGGCAGATTTGTGGCAGATGAAACTTAATGTCAGTAAATGTAAAGTATTACACAAAGGAAGTAAAAATGTTAGGTTTGAATACACAATGGGCGGTCAGAAAATCGAGAGTACACCTTATGAGAAGGATTTAGGAGTCATAGTGGACTCTAAGCTATCGACTTCCTGACAGCGTTCAGAAGCCATTAAGAAGGCTAACAGAATGTCAGGATATATAGCGCCTTGATGTGTGGAGTACAAGTCACAGGAGGTTCTGCTCAACCTTTATAACACACTGGTGAGGCCTCATCTGGAGTACTGTGTGCTGTTTTGGTCTCCAGGCTACAAAAAGGACATAGCAGTGCTAGAAAAGGTCCAGAGAAGAGCGACTAGGCTGATTCCAGGGCTACAGGGGTTGAATTATGAGGAAAGGTTAAATGAGCTGAGCCTTTACAGTTTAAGCAAAAGAAGATTAAGAGGTGACATGATTGAAGTGTTCAAAATTATGAGGGGAATTAGTCCAGTGGATCAAGACTTGTATTTTAAAAAGAGTTCATCAAGAACACGGGGACACAGATGGAAACTTGTTAAGGGTAAATTCCGCACAAACATTAGGAAGTTTTTCTTTACACAAAGAACGATAGACACTTGGAATAAGCTACCAAGTAGTGTGGTAGACAGTAAGACGTTAGGGACTCTCAAAACTAGACTTGATGTTTTCTTGGAGGAAACAAGTGGATAGGACTGGCGAGCTTTGTTGGGCTGAATGGCCTGTTCTCGTCTAGAGTGTTCTAATGTTCTAATCTGAGCCAAATTCCAAGTGTCATAGCAAAGGGTCTGAAAACTTGTGTCAATGTGATATTTCAGTTTTTTATTTTTATTCAATTTGCAAATATTCCAAAAACCTTGTTTTCCCTTTATCATTCTGAGGTATTAAGTATTGTTTTTGAGAGGAAAAATTAATTTAACTGATTTTTGCATATGCGTTCAACATAAGAAAATGTGAAAAAAGTAAAGGTGGCAGAATGCTTTCTGAATCCACTGCAATATAACAAATCTAAAATCAGTATGAAAGCAATTGAATAGGTGGTTTGAGAATGAATAGATGAAAAAGCATATTTCTTCTGATTATAGACTGACACAACACAGCCAGGCGGTTGAAAACACCCCTGGAATAGTTTAGGAAAAGAAGAACCTTGAAAATATAATTCATTTTTGGCAGGGAAGGTTGCTTTAATTCAGACTCATTTGAAGGGACAGTTTCTGAGGTTACATTGAAGGATTTTTTTGCATTATGCAACTATCAGGAATTTTTCCATTAAAAAGACTTTATTTTTTCACTTTCAACAAATTTGGAGGCATCTGCTTTTTATTATGTAAAAAAAAAGATTTAAATGAAAGTTTATATAAATGAGTGGCATTTCTGTCTACAGGGCCACTGGGGCACAGCCTCACTTGAGTTTGTGCAAAATTAGTAATAAGCTTTCCTCAATAATTGAATACCTGGTATTATTAAATTGTTTAGCACAGCCTTTTTATTTTCTTAAGCATTTATTCCACTTTTATACCATATGCTCAATGTCATTACTTATCTAAAATAAATCTTATTTCTTTAGCAGAGCCCTGCATGCCCTCACTACCAGACTGAAGACCAGCTTTTATCCCAAATCAATCAGCCTATTAAATGCACTGATCACTGCCCCAGTCTACAGTATAAGAGAAACCACCATTGATTGAACTGAACGTCTGCATCAACCACACATAGTTATACACTTACACACGACCCATGTGGAACTCATCACCATGACACTGACTGTGATCTTCACTGTGACTTCATTTATTATTTATGCTTACAGTACATATTTACCTTTATTTTTACTCTGTATATTTGGAACTGTAAATAGTAACTGCATTTCTCATGGTTTAATGTTTACTTTTAAATTTGTGCTTTTAGTAGTTTAACGTCTACACTTATATACCTGTATCTAAGGCATCTATAGGCTTACGACAAATGATATTTCTTTGTATTGGACAGTGGCAATAAAGGTATCTTACATCTCAGATAGCCAACGGCAAAACAAAGTTCATTAGAACAAATATGCACCATTTGCCTTTCTTTGAAGGGAGCTACAACTGAGTCTGTATAGGGTGGTCCAGATCTAATTATGCAATTTTCATTACGCTATAAGTTATTAAGTTTATTACATAGAAAATCACCCGATAAATCCCTGACCATCGAGAAGTGTGCGAACTGACGACATGAAGAATCGTCTTCTCGATGAACTGGAATCATCCCCGCATGAATCAAAGTCATTCAGACGATCTGGATCTGCATAATTAGATCTGGACCACGCTGTACATCATGTCCTTGTGACGATGTGGGTTCTGGCTCCACGCTCCCATGGCTGTTTGGGAACCCTTGAACCCAACACCGTCGATAATGAAACCGAGAGAGCTAGTCAATGAAGTCAAATTGAGCATCTGAGCAAGGGGATGGTTGAAAGTGCAACAGTGCTTTTATTAAAACAGTCAACAAAATAAAGTGTTCATAAAGTGCAGTTCTTTCTTCATCAAACAAATAATCCATAAAATGAAAACGTGGAGGTTAAAACAACAATAAGAAAAAACAATCCTTTAAAACCAGAGGTTAAAATCTTCTCTAGGAAGCAGTCTTAAAAACAACAACAAATCCGGTGCATCGTTTATTAGCGTCTCACCTGCTTATCCCGTTTGGGCCAAGCAGCAGGCAAGACGCTCTCTGCAGCTGCCCTCCTCTACACCTTCGCGAGACTGGAGACCTCCCGATCCCTGGCTCCGGTATGGCACTCATCCCAGTCCCCGAGACTTGATGTCCACCAATGACCAGGACGCACACATTGGGGACTCCACCACCAAGCCTCCCGACTTCCACTGCCTTTCCGCGGCTTCTCTGCGGCCCGTCGCTTTCACCTGGTCACTCCCGCTACATGGTGCTCAGCGGAGCAACCTCAACTCAAGCGCCTGGGTGTCGGCCTAACACCCAGCTTCCTCGCAGCTGCCCTCGAGCGCTCGATTGCGCGCTCACCACACGCACCGCCTGTCCGTCTCTCTTGCTCCGCATGCTTCCTCGCTCCCTGTAATCTCCGTCCTCTTTTCCTTTCTTTCCTTTTTCTTTTCATCCTCCGATCAATTCTTTTTCACCTACCTTCAACCACTTGCGCTTCTTTTTTATAACGTGAGGGGCCATCACAGCTGTAGCATTAGCCACGGTAGCAATCACGAATGTGGGCAGTTTCTCACCTGTGCACACGGTGAGAAACGCCCACATCGACGACTGCCCCGCGGCACGCTACAACATCGCCCCCCCTCACGAAGCCGCCTCGGGTGCGGTGATTATTTAAAAATGGCCTTTGCTCAGTGAGCTGTGGACCCGCTATACCACAGTCCTTCACTTTTGAGGATTAATATGTTTGTTACGTCAATACACATTATAATAATGGCTCAATGATATAAATTATTATATGCCAGTTGTGATTTAGCTGGTTTGGCTGCATTTCTGCACTTGACCAAGGCTGTCGTCATTTCCCAGTTCTTCCAAAATGTGTAAAAATGGGTTTGTGTTGCTGTAAGTATATGCATGTTCCCCTATCAAGTTTATTTTATAAATAATGACATTTTTGGCTTTGGGCCTTTTTTCGTGTTGTGATAAAGATGAGACAAAAACATCAGAAAGGTTTGGGGCAGCCACCCACATATTGTTCCACGGCTGCAAAATAGGTTTGAAATTGAACAGAGATTTTCACTGGTCTGAGTCCAAGACAGAACTGACTGTTTGGATGGTGACTTTAAAGTCCAGTACAGGAAGTGATGTCATCATTGAGGACAGCACTGGAAGTGATGTTGTCAGAACCGGAAGTGACGTCGTCATTGGATCCAAAACCAGATGTGACATCATCATTTGACCCGGAACCAGAAGTGGTGTCATTGGGACCAGAAGTGATGCCATCAGAGGGGCCAGAACCTGGAAGGATTTTCCAAGAATGGAACTGAGAGAGACATTCAGAGCACCCCGCTGCCTCCTGGTCTATTGAGGAATTACAGTTATTCAGGCCCTTTAGCTGCCTTCTACTGTAGTGTGTATGTACTATAGAAACCCATTTTTTCAATTGTTTTCTGGACTTATGCTGACCAGAAAGCACCAGGCTACAATGTCAGTTAAACCTAAACTGTTGCCATTTCAGTTTAGGCAGTTCATAGCCAATAGATTATCCTATCCATTAGCAGGTGGTTGAGAAGTTTTGCTTAGTTTTTAAAACTCTATAGTTGCATTTTGTCTAATGATCACTATGTCAGAGGGTATCACAGCAATATGATGCCAAACGACACAGACCAGGGGCCTCATTCATAAACGGTGCATCCGCACAGAAATGTTGCGTAAGAACGTTTCCATGTTCAAATCGTGATGTATAAAACCTACACTTGGCGTAAAGTCACGCACTTTTCCATGGTACCTCATGTCGTACGCAAGTTCTCCACTCGGTTTTGCAGACTGGTGGCACCCAGCGTCAAAGCAGTGTTACTGTTCCTGTGTTGTTACTCTTTATTTTCCTCAAAAGTTTTGATAATGACACAAATATAAATTTTCACAACGTTTGCTGCCTTAGTGGCAATTTTCATATACTCCAGAATACTATGAAGATTGATCAGGTTTATTGCAAAGTTACTCCTTGTAACGAAAATGAACTTAATCCTAAAAAACATTTCCACTGCATTTCAATCCCTGCAAAAAAGGGAAGGGCTGACATCATTTCAGTGATCCTTTTGTTAACAGAGAGTGTTGACGAGGACTTGAGATCAGATTGGATCATAAAGGACTTCAAGGAGAGAGTTTCAATTGTTTTGAAGAAGGCTTCAGGATACCCAAGCAAGTCCAGCAATCACCAGGACCATCTCCTAAAGCTGATTCAGCTGCGGGATCGGGGCACCACTGTAATCAGAATATAAGTTTAATATGTCACTGTGCCCTGTGCACATATTTTAAATCTGATTTTCTTTTACTTCTACTCCCATGCACAGCTGAGCCTGATTTAGTACAGGGGCCCAGCATTTAGAACTGCTAGGCAAAGCGTTTTAAGACAAGACAAGTTAAGGACAATTGTGAAATGGGCAACGTGCACTATTTCTGTGTGTCAGAGTCAGCATGACATTGGATCTTCTTTTCCTTGTTTGGAATGGCATGATTCACTTAAGTTGGGGTCTGCACATGAAAAAAAGAGTATAAAGCCTTGGAACATTGCCCGGCACACCATTGAAGCCAACAGAAGGATGGAAGATACTGTCATCTGATCAGGAAAATCCTTCCAGCGCAGCGACGAAGATGGCAGAATGTATAGATCGGGCACCCACTTCCAAAGGTCTTGTCATGGCTTCCTTGTCTGTTATGCAGCATAAACCGTAATTAAAGAAAGCTAAGTTATTTCTCCTTTGTGATTTCTTACCATCGTATCACTCAGGGAGGGGTATCGCCTTTTTATATTGTATCTATATAATTTCGGGTTATGTAACATGCCCTCTGCTGGCGACGAGGATGGGATTGTGGCTAAATTAATAATAATTAATCATATTTGTATTGTATCGTATATTTAAGATAAAATATGCTTCTGATAATGACAGCATGGAGGATCTTGGCCAGGTACTGAAGGACACCAGGATGGTTGCGCGCACCGTTATGGACTCCAGTGGCCGAGTTATACTGCTCCAAATAACTGGTCCTAAGTGGAAGGGGATATGAATCCCATGAAAGTGCAAGAGGCGTTCTTGGAACATGGGCTAAAGTGCAGGGCAAGAAAAAACAGGTAGCTGTTGGTGAATTGGGGTAGCTTCTGCTAATCGCATTTAGCGGGTTGGAACTAAAAGTCCTAAGTATGATTATAAAATGTGGGGAAGAAAAATGAGATGAAACTGAGGCAGACGCAATAAATTGTAATAATAAAAGTTTTAAAATTATAGACATGATACCAGCTGTCCAGAATGAACCAAAACGACACGAGACAACACAGATTAATCAGCTACTGTACAGATGTCCAAAACCTGCCAGAGAAATAAGTGCCGTGTTGGGGAACATTGTTATTCAATAAGTTACACCGTTAGCCATTAGGAATAATATTTTATAAAGTTATGAACAACTATGTGTTAATAAGAGTTGATGCATGCAAGCATGCATTTATGTTACCTTTTTAGTCAGACGAGTCACCCATACAGCAGGGGCTGACAATCAGTTGCTTAAAGATAAACAATGTCAATGCCGATAAAATCCATAAAGTCTCAATCACAATCACTAAAATAATTGTAGAAATCTTTAGTGGCATAATAGCAGCCTGATTTAATCCAAAATACACGATTCATCCACATGTTAAAAGCGCAGTTCATGAGTGGTGCAGCTGTTGAAACATCAACCCCCAACACTGATAATACACCATCTTGCAGGACATCGAAAACACACAGAAACTATGAAATTATTGGTTATCTTATCAGTATTGCTTAAATTACAAACATGTGTTATAAGCTAGTGTTAAAAAGGAAACATGCCAACCGTGTACACAAATAGCACTGAAATATAAAGAACTCTAACTTAATTTGGAAAAAAGAACAAATAAATTTGGTTTTAACTTTGCAATGAGAAGCATGCCTCTGTTGCCTTCCAGTGAGTACTGGCCATATTTTAGGAAGGTATTATTTGGATGAGTGTGGATTTAAAATGAGACAGCTTCTCACATGCCAAAGAAATATGATTATATATATATATATATATATATATATATATATATATATATATATATATATATATATATATATATATATATATATATATATATATATAGTGACAGATGGGTGGCACTATTGTCCCCTTGAACCCTCAGACCACACGTCAGACACCAGATAAAAAGTCAAAGAAATTAATTTCATAATTCTGTAATGTGGACAAAGCACCTCCACTATACACAATAAACAATCAATAATACAATAATCCTCCACATTCCAGACGCTCAGTCACCCTTCCTCCCAATTCAGCTCGCCTGCTGGGATCTCCCACTGTCCTTATATAGTTCATGACCCTGAAGTGCTTCTAGCCCTCAGCCCATGTGATTTCACGGCACTTCCGGATCAGATAAAAATTCCTTCTTTTTCTTCAGCCCGGAATATGGAAAATACAAGTCCCTGAGCCACCCTGCAGCGTTCCTTGGCGGCCCTCACGTTATCCAGCAGGGCTGTGAATTAAAACTCCAAAGTCCATGCCCTGCTGGAATTCAGGGCACCTCCATGTTGCAGGGAGGGCTCCATCTGGTGGCTTGGGGGTATTGGCTGGGATGAACCATATACCACTATATATATATATATATATATATATATATATATATATATATATATATATATATATATATATATATATATATGGGGTGCCAAGCAGGCAATTAATTACAATGAGTAATTCCTGAATATATAAAGTCAGTGTCAGAATATATAAAGTCATTCCTGAATATATAAAGTCAGAGTTAGAATATTGTCACGCTTGGGTCACAGATTTGCACAGAAACACAGGAGCTTGGGGAGACATGAACTTTATTCAAACACTGCAAACAAACATTTGTCTCTTTTTCAAAAGTTTAAACGTGCTCCATGACAGAGATAACAGTTCCGTCGGGAGCAGAGAATTTTAGAGAGAGAGAAAGAAAAGCAAACAACTAATTCCAAACCTGACAGGCGCTGTACATGGCTTTTAAGTAAGCAGAGTACTGCGCGAGAGGTTTATCACGCGTTATAGCGCAAGTAAGAAGGGTAAGGAGCAATGTAAAGGTAGACTGTGTTTCAGGGGGTTTCCCAGGGGCGTCTGTGTCCTCTGGGGGTGCGATCTGTCCTCCAGCTTACAATATATAAAGTCATTACCAAATATATAAAGTCAGCGTCGGAATATATAACCTCATTCCTGAATATACAGTATAAATTTAAAGTCAGATTATTGTTATTATTGATATTGATTGAAACGACTCAGGCACAGGTTCCTAATACAATGTAATGAAATAAGTTAACAAAAACATCTTCAGAAAAATATTTAAAAAAACCCACTGTTCAGTTAATTCAATCAAAATTATTTATGTGCCCGGTATTTGGAACACTATATTTATTTATTTATTCTATTTGTATGGGCGCATTTTTGGATGAACCTCACAAGCCCGATCGACTCTGAGTGGCTTATGTCGAAGTTTACCTTTCACTAGTACGAGTGAAATGACAAGCACAGAAGTTTTATATATTCTGGAATGATTTTATATATATATACTAACGCTGACTTTATATATTCAAAAATGACTTTATATATTCCAACTCTGACTTTATATAATCAGGCTTTGATGTTATATATAACCGGGAATGATTTTATATATTCTGACGCTGACTTTATATAATCAGGAATGACTTTATATATTCTGACACTGATTTTATATAATCAGGCTTTGACTTTATATTTTCCGCCGCTGACTTTATATAATCAGGTTTTGGTGTTATGTATTCAGAACACTGGCTTTATATATTCGGAAAATCATTATATTTGTCTGTTTGGCCATATATATATATAAATATATATATATATATATATATATATATATATAAACTGCTCAAAAATTAAAGGAACACTTTGAAAACACATCAGATCTCAATGGGAAAAAGAAATCCTCCTGGATATCTATACTGATATAGACTGGGTAATGTGTTAGGAACGAAAGGATGCCACATCGTTTGATTGAAATGAAAATGATCAACCTACAGAGCCCTGAATTCAAAGACGCCCCAAAAATCAGAGTGAAAAAATTATGTGGCAGGCTAGTCCATTTTGCCAAAATTTAATTGCAGCAACTCAAAATTGTATGCAGCACTTTGTATGGCCCCTGTGTTCTTGTATACATGCCTGACAACATCGGTGCATGCTTCTAATGAGATGACAGATGGTGTTGTGGGGGATCTCCTCCCAGATCTGGACCAGGGCATCCCTGAGCTCCTGGACAGTCTGAGGTGCAACCTGGTGGCATTGGATGGACCAAAACATAATGTCCCAGAGGTGTTCTATTGGATTTAGGTCAGTAAAGTGTGGTGGCCAGTCAATGGTATCAATTCCTTCATCCTCCAGGAACTGCCTGCATACTCTCACCACATGAGGCCAGGAATTGTCGTGTACCAGGAGCCACTGTACCAGCATAGGGTCTGACAATGGGTCCAAGGATTTCATCCTGATACCTAATGGCAGCCAAGGTGCCTTTGTCAAGCCTGTAGCGGTCTGTGTGACCCTCCATGGATATGCCTCCCCAGACAATCATTAACCCACCACCAAACTGCTCATGCTGAATGATGTTACAGGCAGCATAATGTTCTCCATGGCTTCTCTAGACCCTTTCACTTCTGTCACGTGCTCAGGGTGAACCTGCTCTCATCTGTAAAAAGCACAGGGCACCAGTGGTGCATCTGCCAATTCTGGTATTCTATGGCGAATGCCAATCGAGCTGCATGCTGCTGGGCAGTGAGCTCAGGGCCCATTAGAGGACATGGGGCCCTTGGGTCACCCTCATGAAGTCTTTCTGGTTGTTTGGTCAGAGACATTCACACCAGTGGCCTGCTGGAGGTCATTTTGTAGGGCTCTGGCAGTGCTCATCCTGTTCCTCCTTGCCCAAAGGAGCAGATACTGGTCCTGCTGATGGGTTATGGACCTTCTATGGCCCTCTCCAGCTCTCCTAGAGTAACTGCTTGTCTCCTAGAATCTCCTCCATGCCCTTGAGACTGTGCAGGGAGACACAGCAAACCTTCTGGCAATGACACGTATTGATGTGCCATCCTGGAGAAGTTGGACTACCTGTGCAACCTCTGTAGGGTCCAGGTATTGCCTCATGCTACCAGTAGTGACACTGACTGTAGCCAAATGCAAAACTAGTGAAGAAACAGTCAGAAAAGATGAGGAGGGAAAAATGTCAGTGGCCTCCACCTGTTAAACCATTCCTGTTTTGGGGGTCATCTCATTGTTGCCCCTCTAGTGCATCTGTTGTTAATTTCATTAACACCACAGCAGCTGAAACTGATTAACAACCCCCTCTGCTACTTAACTGACCAGAATAATATCCCATAAGTTTCATTGACTTTATGCTATACTCTGATTAAAAAGTGTTCCTTTAATTCTTTTGAGCAGTATATATATATTGTGGTGGACGGCTGGGGTCCATGCCCGGCCAGAATGCCCCTTCGCTGCATATTCAGGGGGAGCAGCCCTGGACTGTGCAATACCGCCCCCTGGACGCTAGATGGCCACCCTCCTGGGCTGGAGCGGTGCCTCGGTTTCCTGCAGGGCTCCATGGAAATTGGAGTTGGGTGCAGCCCTGTTGGGCCCCACAGGGGGTGCTGCAGCTGGGACTCCTGAGCCCGTATGGGCAGTGTATTCGCCACACCCGGAAGTGCAGCCGGAACTCGGAACTCAACCACCTGGAGCACTTCCGGGTGAACTATAAAAGGAACCAGCATCCACCACTCAATGGCCAGAATCGGAAGGAGGAGGACGAAGCTTGACGGAGGAGTGGGGGTGTAAAAGAGGAGTGTGGTGTGCTTTATTTTGTGTGTTTTGGGACTGTGTTGTGCCTGTGGGGATCACGAGGAAGACATGCCCCACAGGTAAAGAAAAATAAAAGTTCTTTGCTTTTACAAGTGTCTCCGGTGTGAGTCTGTGTTGGGTCAGGCTCTTATATAGCTCCTTCTACTATATATATATAGGAGGACCAGAGGAGGGCTTGGGCCAGAGGGAGTGACCTACAGGAGGCAGGCGACGAGTGGTGCTGATGGACAGGTAAGCCCACCGGCGTCTGTCTCTCTGTTTCCACCAGCGGCTCGGCGCGAGCGAGAGTCCCCTTCGCCCGCCGAGTCGCCTTTATTGCAGATGCTAAGTGCTCTCGCTGTCCACTTGGAGAAGCTGCAGGGGAAGGTGGTCTCGTTGGAAGAGACGCCATATGGGATGGAGGATCGGCGCGACGCTGGAGCCTATGGCCAGCAGGGTACTGCGGGGAATGTAGGTGACGCCGTCCCTGTACAGCAGGAGGGGGGATTCACCGAACATGGCCGTGACTGTTTATAGGAAGACCGGCAACAAGTAGGCAATTCCCCAACAGCGGACGCGACGGTGCAGACTGCCAGCGGAGCGAGGAGACCGAACACGCATGGGCTGGTAGGACAGGGGCTGATGAGTGCCCTGGATCCTAGCGCCCTGCGCTCCAAGCCCGCTGCAGTCTCCTGTTGCTCTGCAGGGACACAGACGGGGCTGGATTTGAGCTGTTGCCATACTCAGACCCAGACCGTCAAGGCGTCCAAGAGGAGAAGGAGGAACCGAGGGATGAATGCCGGTTCCTCCAATAGGAAGGGGCGTCTCGCTGGGAGCGAGCATCCGGAGGAAGGCCGTCCTCTGTGGAGGCAGAGGGAATCCCCTGGGTGGCTGGGCGAGCCGCCTGCGAGAACAGTCTCGCTGACAGCGAGAGGACGGGCATGGAACCTGCGGTGGAGGACTCAAGCAGGCAAGTCGGGGGCTGTCGGAGGGGGGCAAGAGCACTGCCGGTACAGAGACCGACAGGACGCTCAGGGTTAATGTCATGGCAGTGCTTCTGACCCTCCTTTTTCTCTTTTCACAGGTTCGAAGCCCCGACGAGCGCTGTAGCCGACATTGTTTGGGACCTGCTTTCCTGGAACGGATGGTGACCCACCTGATGGGGACGGCGGGGGCGAGAGCGGCGCAGACCAGAGGGGCGCGTCGCCGTTGGAGGTCGTGCCGAACCAAGATGTCCCAGGGTGCCGTGTTGGACCCTGGGGACATAGTAGGACCCTCTCTGGGGACGTGCTGCCCTTTCGGGGAGTGTCGCTCGGACCCACGTGTCTTCGCTAGCGAGGGGGCATCCGTCCTGGTTATGTTGGGGGCCTCGGTTACAGGGCTTGGAAGCCCAGCCCTATAGGGACCTTTGGCCACCGCCAGGTGGCACCCCGATGCCGGAATATCTCGTGTGGTCCGCCACACCAGGAAGTGCTGGGGGGAAGAGAACAGGGGACACCCGGACGGTTTCCGGGTGCGCAGCCGGCACTTCCGCCACACTGGGGTGTGGCTACAACTGATTGCCGGGAAGCAGCTGGAGCCCATCCGGGTTCCCATATAAGGGGCCACCTCCCTTCAGTCAATAGTGGATGTCGGGTGGAAGAGGACAGAGCTGGCGAGAGGACGGGAGGCGAGACGAGACGAGAGTGTGGCCTGGAATATGGGGAATCGGTGCAAGAGGCACTGGGGTTTGCAAGTGCACTGAACTGTGTAAATATCTATATATATAATTCACTAAGGCAAGACAACCATGAAAAGCACCCCGGAAGGGGCGTGGACTCACTAAGCCGCCGGCAAGTGAGACACCTCTGGCGCACGCGGGAAGGAGCCATGCCCACCAACTCCATTGGATATGACGACAACTTGCAGGGCCACGTCCACCAAGTCGGATGCGAGGACACAATAAAAGTGGCGTCATTTATATTCGTCTGTCGTGGAGGCCACATGCGGTGCAGGTCAGGTTAATGTCATGCACCTCCGAGCTACGTTGACTGTTCATAGAGGCATGTTTCTCGCGGACGTGAGTCGCAATATGCAGCGTGTGAAACGGTTTGCGAGGGGTATCTCATGGGATCTTTAAAACAATCCTTTACAACTGAGGTTAAAACACAATGAAGTAAGCAGTCTTTAAAAAACGAGTTTTCGGTTACAACGCATGACCGGTTGCACCATGGCAAACTGTTTTACACACTACATACAGCAACATGCGTCTTCTTAGATGCTCCTGCAGGAACACGGAAGACGTTTTCCTGCCCACCAACACTCCTTTTTCACCGGCCCGCGTCTACCCTCGCTCTCTAGGCATTCACACTGCCTGCCCATGTGCCCGGACGCAAAAACTCACCGACCACCCAGTTAGCCCCTTTCGTCTGTGCTAGGAGTCCACATGCACGTCTAAGCCACGTTGACTTTTCATTATTCTTTTCGGTTTCGACACCAACCGCGTCCACCATGAAAAACCATGCGATAGGAACAACGAAGCCCCGCCCAGAAACTCTAGCCCTCCTCCCACGTGCTCAGGAACGCACCTCAGACCACTGCCCGCCAAATCAAACAGCTCATCAAACACATAGTCACTCGCTTTGGTCTGTGCTGCGGTCCAAACCCAGCTGTGAGCCACGTTGACTATTCTTTTGCCCTCCATGGCTGCCGCTTCAAATGTATTTCATGGAAACAACACTTCTTTTAATGTTATAGAAATTCCTGCTTCAGGTAACTGTTTGTTTCTGTCAGTCGGGTTTTTTTGGAGAAATGTCATTGACTTAAACTGTTGCTCTCAAACTTCGTAACATGGCTGTTAGCTTTGTTTGCCAACATTGGGATAACTTCGGTGACGTGGTGTCCGTTGTTCTTAGTCACAGAGGCATTGTTATACAGTCTGCTCAACAATAAGCTGATTACATGAATACGCCCGAGTCTATGGTGGCGAGGCAGAAATTGTGGCAATGTCCCAAATCCTTCCAGCTACTATCAGCATTTACTTCCAAGAACGTCCTCATGCCTCTCCTCGAGTTTACAATCCGGCCCAGCGTCTCTTCATATCCCTGCTCTTTAGCGGTCCTTTGGATCATGGGCATTACGAGGTTCTCATGCCTCTCAAATACCCATGTGATAACCTTCTGGCAACATCTTTTGACTCTGTCGGTATGTGCACACAGGGTGCACACCCACTTGCTCGCCACACTAATGTGACGTCACCTGCCCACTCTCCTCTTCCTGAAAAACATTTAAAGACACCCTCCTCTGAACACACGCATTTCACACAGGGCTTTCAACGCACCTTTTGTTCCAAAAGCTTCAGAGTGCACAGATATTTGAACGCTCATTTGAAAAAACACAACACTAACCGAACGATGCAGTGTGAACATTGCCAACAATGCTTCAAAACAACTCGAGCTCTCAAGAAACACTTTCGAACTCAGTCCACTCTCACCTTCAATTGCACATTTTGTAACGAGGACTTCACAGGTGAGAAGGATCTCCACAACCATATGCAGATCCATTCAACACAAAGATTTGTATGCAAATTTTGCGACAAACACTTTCTCGCATGCAGATACCTTACTAACCATCTCAAAACACATTCCCTGATGAATTCTTTTCAGTGTCAACACTGCTCCAAAACCTTCACATGCCAGAAATATCTCAAAGCACATTTACACACCCACTCCACTGAACAAACGCATTCCAAACAGATCTTTGAATGCATGATTTGTTCAAAAACGTTCCGAGTGCAGAGATTTCTCAACATGCATTTAAAAACACACTCCTCTGAACGAATTATGCAATGTGAACATTGCCAGCAATGCTTCGACACAACTCATTGCAATTCCCTTCAGTGTCAACACAGCACTAAAACGTTCATGCACAAACATCGCATTCACTTTTCTGCAGCTTTTCAAGAAGATACCGCCATTCACGTCCAAGAACATAACATTGGCCTTCCTACCGCACGATGTGCTTCTTGCAATGCTCTTCATTGACCAGCAGAGGTCAACAAATCCGGACATTACACTAAGTGTTGTCATGCCGGCAAGGTTGTATAGGTCAGAAGCCGCTAAGATTCACACCGTCGAGAAAGACGGTGATTTATTTATTTTATATGAGGATTACCAGGGACAACCCCAGCCTTGGCACGACACACACCCACACACACTACAGAGACAAAGAAAACGCACTGGGAACTTAAACGACAAAAAAGTATAATGAAATTAAATCACTAAATGAAAACAATAATACCACCCCTGATCCCTTCGGCGATATTACAATTAACAGATAAACATGACAAACACGCAGTAAAGTCCATGTATGAAATAATAGCGGTGAAGTTATGTCCAGTGATTTGAATGAAGCGAGGGAAATGGAAAAACACAGTCCTACCGGTAGTTGCTGAAGTAAGTTGACAGATGAATGGTTCAGGAGCGCTCCTTCTTCCGTGAAAGCCAAATAATCCAGACAACGTCCTCAGTAACAGTAAACAGGTAGACGAATGATTCCAGACCCCAACAAACAACACAATCCAGGACACGAAGATGTAAAGCAGGAAAACGACAGGCAGTTCCACAGATAAATACAAGCAGCAAACGACCAAAACAAAACTTTTTTCCTCTTTGTCCCCTGCCCTCCTTTTGAACCCCTCTGGCCACCTTTGCCCCCAACAGCCCTGCAAGGACTGCTGGGAGATGCAGTTCTAACCAATGGTAGCACTGCTACAATCCCCCTCCCCAGGCCGTGGTGTACGGCCGAACCAAGGCTTGAGGTTAGCGATGTTAACAGTGTCTACTTTCTTAGTCCCGGCAATCCCACTCTACTGCATAGGTCACTGGTCCTTTCTTTTGGACTATAGTTGCGGGCGAACCACTTGAGCCAGTTTAGCTGTGAATTTATCGGAGGCTTTGGAGAGGGATGAGTCCTGATCCAGACTTTCTCCCCAACTGAGAATTGCACAGGCTTATGTCTCGGTTGTACGACTGAGATTGTCTGGACTGGGACCTCACCATCCTCTCCTTTACCTGTTGTGTGATAAGTTGTAGTGTTTGCAAATGATCATGTATTGAGGTGTCTGGATTGGGTGGTTTATGATTAATTACCCTCTCTAGTGGACCGTTTAGCTGTCTGCCTAAAGCTAACAATGCAGGGGTCTCACCCGTAACCTCGTGCACCGCCGTGTTCAATGCGAACCGCAGCTCAGGCAGCCACTTTGTCCAATCCTGATGATGGTCTCCGGCGAAGGATGCAATCATTGTCTTCAGGGTCCGTTCACCCGCTCAGTGCGATTAGATTGGGGATGGTACGCTGTTGTCTTCAGGTGCACCACCCCCATTGCTTCCAAAATTCTTCGCCTCTGAGCTGGTAAACTGCGGGCCCGGTCTGAGATGATGTTCTTGGCACCCCCATCGGGTAAAGATCTCATCCTTCAGGGTGGAACATATCTTCTTGGCTGTGGCATTAGCCATGGGAATAGCGCCACCCATCGCGTAAAATAGTCCACAACCACCATCAGGTAGGTCTTCCGGTCCTTACTAGTGGGTAATGGTCCCATTAGGTACACGCCTAGGCTCTCCCGGGGTAGTGATGGTTACTGGCTGGAGTTGACCTGAGGGGAGACCAGGTGGGGTTTTGTATTGCTGACAGGTGGTACAAGTCTGGACATGGGACCAGACGTCTTTGCGTATCGTCGGCCACCATGCCACCTCCAAGACTTTAAACAGTGTCTTAGTACGTCCAAGGTGACCACCGATCGGGCTGTCATGGTAATACTGTAGGAACTTGGGCACGTATGTCTCGGGCACTACCAACTGATAATGGTAACCCGGTCTTTTGTTGGAACACAGCGATAGAGTGCCCCTTGAAGTTCCCTATAATGTATGCGGTCAGACCTCCCCCCTGAGCCCTCTCTCAACCCCTGACACACAGGACTGGCTGCTTGAGAGTGAACAATTTCCTGCATGTTCAGGGGAAGATCAGGCCAAGGGTTAGAGACCGATACGCACATACCATCGGTGCGGGCTCGTGCACCGGGATAAGGCATCGGGCACCACATTAGCACAACCCTTCCGATAGCACACCCTGAGCGTGAACTGTTGGAGGCGCAAAACCCACCTTGTTAGCCTAGGCGTGGTCTTGGGCAATTGAATGCCCAGGTCAGAGCCCTATGGTCGGTGTAGACTTCAAAGGATGTCCCCTCCAGGAAGTGACGCCACTTTTCCACGCCCACACGACAGCGAGGCATTCCTTCTCGGTGGTGGAATAATTATACTCGGCCCTTCAGTGACCGTGAAGCATAGGCCACCACTCTCTCTTCTCCTTGGTTAGTTTGAGCAAGAACGGCGCCGAGTCCGAGGTCACTTGCGTCTGTGTGGACCTGAAAGGTTAATTTGGGATCAGGCTGTGCCAGGACTGGAGGTGATATCAATGCCTGTTTAAGTCTTTCAAAGGAGTCCTGGCACGTTGGTGACCACTCCCAGGGGGATCCCTTCCTCAGCAGCTGGAACAAAGGGGCAGCGATGTCGGCAAACCCATGCACAAATTTGTGGAACCACCCAGCCATCCCCAGGAAGCGCTGGAGACTTTTACCTCCTGGGGCTGGGTAGTCCAAGATGGACTTAATTTTCTTTGGGTCTACCGGACCCGTCTGCCGACACCAAATGGCGAGGAAGTTTAGATGGTCCTGTAGAAATCTACACTTGCGGTGTTGAGTGTCAGATGAGCCTTCTGCAGTCGCTGGAAGATGTGATCAAGGTCCTTCAGATGTTGTGAGACAGATGGGGAGAATACGATGATGTCATCAATATACACGAAACAGGTCTTTCCAATGAGTCCCGGAGGACCTGCTCCATAAGCCGTTGGAATGACGCCCCAGCGTTTTAAGTCCAAAGGGCATCACCCGAAACTGGAACAACCCCTCGGGTGATGACGGCAGTCTTCTCCATACTACTCTTCCCCATCCTCACCTGCCAATACCGGACTTCAGATCAAGGGAGCTGAAAACCACTGCCCCATGCAAAGACTCCAAGATGTCATGAATGAGGGGCATGGGGTAAGCGTCATCTAAGGTCTTCTTGTTCAGCTCCCGATAGTCAACACAGAATGGTAGGTCCGTCGGCCTTCTGAGCGAGCACCGCAGGGCTAGCCCAAGGCGAGGTGGAAGGCTCAATGACCCCATCCGCCAACATCTGGTGACCCACTCCTTGATTATTCCTCTTTTCAGAGCGACACTCTGTAAGCTCTGTGCCGAACAGGGACAGGGTCGACTGTGTGAATGTGGTGACACACCACCTCAGTCCGACCCAATTTGTCCGTCCACACAGAGTGCCACCTCCTAAGCAGCGGCTGAACAAGCTCCGGCTGTTCAAGAATAGCCTTCTCTACTGGGCTGGGCTCGTCCACCAACTGCGAGGTAATAACACAAGTTAGGCCAAACCAGATTACTTTGAGCCTTCGTCCCAAACCGATGGACTCCACCCCGGCAACTCATACTCCAGCGCGACAGATGGATGGTAAGACCTACCGACACCAGAGAGTCCATTCCCAGTAACAAGGGCATTGACAGATGGTCATCTTCCAGGATGTAAACTTCTGTCTCCCAGTGTGTCTCATGTAAGCAGAACCTCATGGGAACCCTGCCCTTTGCCCGCGCCCTTCCATCCGCAAGAAAGAATTTTACTTTTGCACTTTCCCTTAACTGCTCATGAGGCACTTTAAGCTTTTCCCACAAGCTGTATTTCATAAGGGTATAAGTGCTCCCTGTATCTACGACTGCCTCTCCAGTGACACCCCGCACTTGTATGGGCACCACTAAGAGGGCAAGGTGGCTTGCACCAAGGTGAGATCGGCCGGGGATCCACTGGGGCTTTCCCTCGTGGTTTGGACAGGGGACATCTCGAGGCGTGGGACCCTTTCGAGACCCACTCAGCCCGATAGCCGCCCAATCCTTTTCCACTCGGGACCCCACCTTCACCAACTCATCGACCGATTTCACGACCCCCCTCAGAGTAGCAGCCACCCGAGGGTCACATGCATCAAGGACACGTCGCAATATCTCTTCCTCACGCATGTCAGATCGCCACTTCAGACACAACGCACGGAATTCAAAGACAAAGTCCGGAGGCTCTGCGATGGTTTTGCACAAAGGTCCGGAGCTTTTCTTCCAACAGCGCCTGGTATTCGTCAGAGAGGAACGCATTAAGGAAAGCAGCGAAACTCCGCCCAGGAGTTGTATTTGTGCCGCTCAGCAAACCACCAAGAGCGTGCCGCCCGCTGAGTGCCGTGTTCAGGAATCCCGCAGCTCGGCTCCACTCAGAGGATGCAGCTCCACGAACATGTCGACCTCCTCTACAAAGTCGACAATGCCCGTGGGTGCACACTGAGGGGCCAGCTTTGGAAACTCCATCCGCGGTACCGCGCGGACAAGGCCGACTGTCCCCAGTCGTTCCTCACTCCCGCTACAGGAGTCGACTGCCCCAGTGGCTGCGTGGCACGCCAGCTCTCTTGCACCTGCCTCCTGATCTCCTCTCTCATATTGGCTTCCAGGCGCTGCACACACTTCGCGAAGGACTGCTCCAGACGCTGCACCCTCACAACCGCCTCTCCGAAACTTCGGGCGGCGTGGCATCGATAAGATCATGGACAGTTTCATCACGATTTAGAAAACTGCGGGCGATGTCATCAACCAGCGTCTCTAGCTGTTCTAGGCGCAGCGTCAGGTCTTGCAGAAGCTGTCCTCGCGATCTCGGGCTGCTCGGACTGGAGACACACAGGGTATCCAGCAGGCTCAACTCCTCCTCGAGAGGGGCTCTGACCGTAACGTGATGCGGCCTAGGCAGCGGACGCACATCAACCAGCGGTTCACTAAGTTCAAGTTCCTCGCCCTGCACTGCACTTACAACAGACATGCTTCTGAAAGAGTGAGTGAAGTCGCACTAGAAGGTGTAAGTAAATAACCCTGGCTCCTACCGGCTCGCCAAAATCTGTAGCGGTCAGAAGCGCTAAGATTCACACCGTCGAGAAAGACGGTGATTTATTTATTTTATATGAGGATTACCAGGGACAACCCCAGCCTTGGCACGACACACACCCACACACACTACAGAGACAAAGAAAACGACTGGGAACTTAAGCGACAAAAAGTATAATGAAATTAAATTACTAAATGAAAACAATAATACCACCCTGATCCCTTGGCGATATTACAATTAACAGATAAACATGACAAACACGCAGTAAAGTCCATGTATGAAATAATAGCGGTGAAGTTATGTCCAGTGATTTGAATGAAGCGAGGGAAATGGAAAAACACAGTCCTACCGGTAGTTGCTGAAGTAAGTTGACAGATGAATGGTTCAGGAGCGCTCCTTCTTCCGTGAAAGCCAAATAATCCAGACAACGTCCTCAGTAACAGTAAACAGGTAGACGAATGATTCCAGACCCCAACAAACAACACAATCCAGGACACGAAGATGTAAAGCAGGAAAACGACAGGCAGTTCCACAGATAAATACAAGCAGCAAACGACCAAAACAAAAACTTTTTTCCTCTTCGTCCCCTGCCCTCCTTTTGAACCCCTATGGCCACCTTTGCCCCCAACAGCCCTGCAAGGACTGCTGGGAGATGCAGTTCTAACCAATGGTAGCACTGCTACAAGGTGTCTTTGCCACCGCTATCCAAACCCCCTCTTTTATTAGAAGACCTCTTGACTGGCAAGAACCCACTGTCCCGAAATTACTGTGCTCATATCAGGGAATACAACTCTGCTTTAGCTTTCGCGTCAATGGGCGCACACATCGCTCAACCATCTGGACAAGGACCGTATGCTTTCAGAATCCACGGTCAAATTTATCACCAGGTCTCTCCTTTATATAACAATCCTGACACGTCACCACAATACGGTCAGCTATATATCTTCGATTCTGCTGAGGCTACCAGTCACCGTTTGCAAAAGGAATGTAATAGCGCTTGCAGTGACATTTTGTTGCTTCAACTAGACAAAATGATAAGACAGGTTAATCCCTTCACAAAGTCTTACATGCAAATGCATGACATTATCACTCACGGTAACCCTGTTACTGCTGTACGAATGGTGTTCATGGAAAATCCAGGTCTGGATATGAGAAGGTATAACGCCCCATCCTGTCAAACTGATGTTGCTGCTATCTTTGTAGGTGAAGACGGGGAACCTCCTGCACAATGCGACATTTGCATATATCCAAGGGGAGATGCTTGCAAGCGTATCTCTGTTCTCAATATGAACTGTAACCCCATGGTTTATCCACTGCTATTCCCTTATGGAGATCCAGGCTGGCACATACAATTAACCCATGTTGAGGAAAAGCGAACCGGGAAAAGAACGCGAGTCACACAGCTCCAATTTTATGCTTTCAGGCTTGCCATGAGATCTTCATTTAGTGTCTTGCGTTCCAGTGGAAAACTCCTCCAGCAATACATCGTTGACGCATATGTCAGAACAGAAGGCGCGCGTCTACATTACCTTCGCTCACATCAACAAGATTTGCGTGTAGAGCAATACAGGGGACTTATGGATGCTGTTACTGCGAAAGCACATCATCATGACCTCCGCCCTGGACAATTGATCATTCTTCCCTCTACCTTTCAAGGCAGTCCAAGGCACATGCAACAGAACTACCAAGACGCGATGGCAATTGTCGCAAATGTGGAAAGCCTGACTTATTCTTAACCTTCACCTGCAATCCTGCTTGGCCGGAAATCTGCAACGCTATTTCCCATCATGAGCAAATAGAACACAGACCTGACATCGTTGCTCGCATTTTTCATATCATACTGCGACATTTTCTAGCGGATATTCTGGAAAGGAATATTTTTGGCAATGTCCTCGCTTACATCTTCGTCATTGAATTCCAAAAACGAGGATTGCCTCATTGCCATATGTTAATTACACTTGACTCACAATCCAAAATAAGGACCAAAGATGATATAGACAAATATGTTTGTGCTGAGCTTCCAAATCCTGAAATTCACCCTCGACTTTTCCAAATTGTCACTAAATGCATGGTGCATGGTCTGTGTGGCACGCTCAACGCCAAATCACCTTGCATGAAAGACGGCGCATGTACCAAAAATTTCCCGAAAGACTTTAACGCGGAGACTTAAGAAAACACACAAGGCTACCCCATATACCGCAGAAGACAAGGGAGAACTGCCGTTGTTGGCAAATACGATATCGACAACCGTTGGATAGTTCCTTACAATCCGTGACTTTCTCAGAAATTCAATGCTCATATTAACATTGAAGTTTGCGCGTCCATTCAATGTATCAAGTATCTTTATAAGTATGTGTACAAAGGACACGACGCTGCATCAATTGCACTCCGCAGGGAGCCAGCCGATGATATTTTTGAACATGACGAAATACAGACTTTCCTTGACGGTAGGTATGTTAGTGCTCCTGAGGCTATGTGGCGTTTGAACGAGTAGAGCCTATCAGAAAAATCTCACGTCATTACCCGACTACCAGTTCATTTGCCGGAACAACAACTCATTTTCTTTCATGAGGGTCGCGAGGAACAGGCGATCCAAAGACACACCCACAAAAACACTATGCTGTTAGCATGGTTTGAACTCAACAAAACAGATCCTGAAGCTGTAGAGTTGCATTACACTGATGTTCCGCAACATTACACGTTTCAAACATCCTCTGGAAAATGGAAAAAGAGAATCAGAGGAGGGACAAAAGTGATCGGTAGAATGCCTGTTGTTGCCATTCACGACACCGAACGTTATTACCTCAGACTTCTCCTTACCCGTTACGTGGGTATCACAAGTTTTCACCATCTACGAACAGTCAATGGTATCGAATGTGACACTTTCAAAAAAGCTTGCCAAGAGTTAGGTCTTCTTAAAGACAACAAGATATGGCATGATACTCTTTCAGAGGCATCCCAGATACGAATGCCACGATTCTTGCGAGAGATGTTCGTTTTCATCTGTGTCTTCGGTGAACCACACAATGTTCCACACCTTTGGGACACACATAAACTCTCCCTTTCCGAAGACTTTCTCACAAAATATTCCACAACCACCGCTTGCATGTATGCTCTCGCTGACATTAATGACATGCTGCAACCACATGGCTTCAACCTGCACAAATTGCACCTTCCCCCCCACTGACATTCTTCCACTGTGTCATTCATCTCCCACCTTCAACGCTCAGGCTGAAAACTCACACGCTATAGAACACTACGACAAACTCAACACAGAACAGAAACACGCTGTTGATACTGTTTTACACGCTGCATATAACAATTCCCATCCCGATGCTTCTTCTTGGATGGTCCTGCAGGAACAGGGAAAACCTTTGTGTACAAAACCCTGATTCATACCATCAGAGCTAGGGGAGACATTCCTACAACCTTAGCATCTACAGGAATAGCTGCAACATTATTACTGGGTGGACGAACTGCCCATTCTGTTTTTAAAATACCATTGAAGCTCACTTCTACTTCCACATGCAACATCAAACCTTCCTCACCACATGCTCAACTTCTTCTACAATCCAAAGTTATTATATGGGACGAGGCGCCAATGACACACGCATACGCATTCCAGGCAGTTGACAGGTTATTACGTGACCTCACGGGTGACACGCAGCCTTTTGGAGGCAAAACAATACTATTGGGTGGAGATTTCCGACAAATTCTCCCCGTCATTATGCGTGGCTCCCGCTTACTGTCGCCAGTTGCATTAACAAGCACCCTTTGTGGCGTCACATGCATGCTCTTTCACTGACAACAAATATGAGAGCTCTTCCTGAAGAACAACATTTCGCACAATGGCTCCTTGATGTTGGAGACGGGATAAACGGAACACCTGTGACATTGCCTTCACATTGTTTTCCTTTAATTTCTGATCCCGTTCAACAACTGTATGGCGACATTGACTTCTCATCTGTCACTCTGGAACAACTCAGCACGCGAGCTATATTAAGCGTCACCAACGAAGACTCGCTATACCTTAATGAAGAAGTGCTAAAACTTATTCCTAGCAGTGAAGTGACTTTCACGAGCGTGGACTCCATCGTCACAGATGATCCTGCAGATCAACTTTTATTCCCCGAGGAATTTCTTAATAGTCTTACTCCTACTGGCATGCCTCCACATAAACTCAAAATTAAAAATGGAGCCGTCATCATGCTTCTCAGAAACCTCCTGCCTGCAAAAGGTCTTTGTAATGGCACTAGACTGTCTGTTAGCGCCATTCACCGTAATGTGCTGGAGTGTAAAACTATCACATCTGCAACCTCACAAACTGTCCTTATTTCCCGGATATGCCTGACCCCGTCAGATTTAAATCTGCCTTTTACTTTTACCCGAAGACAATTTCCTGTTCGATTGGCATTTGCGATGACAATTAATAAGGCACAAGGACAAACTTTCAAAAAGATATGCTTGTATCTGCCAAAACCAGTCTTTACTCATGGACAATTATATGTTGCTCTCTCCAGAGTTCCATCTTTTCATTCACTTTCTGTTGTATCCTCAGACCCTCCCTTTTTGGACAACTGTGTCTTTCCAGAAGTGTTCAAGCATCAATAAATAATTATGCGGCATTTGTTATGCCGCGGGTTCACTGTTGTGTTGTGTTTTGCCCTCTCCAGAGTTCCATCTTTTCATTCACTTACTGTTGTATTCTCACACCAACCCGTGTTAGACAGCCGTGTCTTTCCAGAAGTGTTTAGCATTCATTAAATAATTATGCATGAGACTTAGCATGTGTCTACCCAGCGCAGACTAGCGTGGGTAAGCCGTTGAACCCCTTTCGGGCTGCAAACCATGGAATTCACACTAAGTGTGACTCATACACTCCCACTTATTACGTCCCTTCCCTTTGTACACACCACCCTCCCACCTCGCTACTATCGTGGTCGGGTGTCTTGGTGGATTATATATAGAAAAGCAGCCAAAAACGCACAGAACAATGAAAAGTCTACATGAGTCACATGTGCATCTGGACTGTGCAAAGACAACAACGACTCAAGTGACGAGTTGGAGGTGGGCACATGAGCAGGCAGTACATACTGAACGAGAAATTAGCAGACTAGCATGACGGAGGGAGCGGAGTGGACGTCCTTCTCCTCTCCTCCCGTTCCACCCTCTGCGCCTCAGCGCCATCCACCCCCATCCCTCCATCTGGCAGGAGAAGGCGCGTTTGTGGTCCGCCAGTTTTCAGTCACAGACGATTGTGTGTTTGTTCGTTCCGTGCATTGTTACAATGTTGCTTTTCTTGCTGATTTATTACATTACCGATTTTTCAAACGTTAATTTTCTCCCTGTGCTTAGAAATCATTAAAAATCCGGCCTGATTATGCGGCGTATGGTACACCGCGGGTTGGCTAGTTGTAAATAAATAGTGTGTGGTGGAACTATGTTGTCCGTCTGCCTGTGTCCAGGTCCCAGTCCACAATATATATATATATTGTGAGCTGGAGGGCTGATCACACCCCAAGAAGATACAGACGCCCCTGGGAAAACCGCAACCCCTGAAACACAGACTACCCTCACATTGCTCCTTCACATTGCTCCTTACCCTTCTCACTTGCGCTATAACGCGTAATACAAGCCTCGCGAGGTACTCCGCTTACTTAAAAGCCTTGTGCAGTGCCTGTCAGTTCTGGAATTGATTGTTTTGCATTTATTTCTCTCTCTCTCTGACATTCTCTGCTCCTAGCAGAAGTGCTGACTTGTCATGGAGCATGTTTAGGCTTTTGAAAAAGAAACAAATGTTTTTTTGCAGTGTTTGAATAAAATTCCTGTTTTCTACAACCTCCTGTATCTCTGTGCAATTCTGTGTCCCAAGAATGATTGGGTTTAAGTAAATAAATGTCTCCATTGTTGTTTAAAACTAGTCATAAACATTCAAAACATTTATTCTTTCAAACCCTGATCAAGTTTAAAGGAAAAATGCTCTTTTTATAATAATAAAAGAGAAGGGAGACAAGTTCTTGCAAGAAGCAGAATGTGCCTGATGTGCGTGTATGGAGGTTGTGTATTTTAGGAACTATTATGGTAAAGCATGTGGTGGCACAGTGGTTAGCACACTTGCCAAGTGATAGGAAGTACAGGTTCAAGCTTATATGTTTTCCTTGTCGAGTCAGTATATTTTCTGTGACTACATAACTTTTTCTGGGAATGCTTTCTTGTTGTGGAATTGTGCCGCGTGATTTCCCGGTGGTTGGATTCACCTTGTTGTCACTGAATTGGATTGCCACGGAGTTTCCATGATCTGGAAACCAGCGCTGTATGAAACTGAGCTAGATGTGCTCCAGATTTGACAAAAGTAATACCAGCTTGCTTCTTGAGAAATTGCTTGATTGTCATGATAAGTAAATATAAGCATAAAAGGCAAGGCGTGTTTAAATGTGTTGAACGGTGAAAGCTTATAAAAAAAAAAAAAGCACAACCTTGAGTGAGTTTATAGTGCGTGTGATAAAGATCTCTGTGAATGAAATGCAATAGTAAAAGAACTTTACTCTGTGAATGAAGTGCAGTTGTAAAAGAGAATCTGAATATGAGAATATGTTTGGTTAAAAACAATGTATCAGAATATGTGATGATATCTGAAATAATGAAGCAATTGCTAAGTGTATAGAACTGACTGCAAAGATGAAAGGCTGTCGTTTGTGAAAAGTTGCTTTCTCCAGTGTGCTGAATGTTCTCTAAAGAACTTCTGCCTTAGCCAAGTACACTACTTGGGCATGAAGTGGAATAAAATCTAGTAAAGAAAAATAAAAGATTAAATACTCTTATTCAGAGAATGGGGTAGCAGATGCTTTCATATGTCATCATTTGTAAGTCTGTGTCTATTAAAAGTCTGTGCTTCTTTGTCTGTTAGCTGACTAATCAATAATGTGAAGCAGATCCTAAAGATGGGGGACGCGCCACATAATAGCATAGTAAAAGGGGATCATATCCAATTTTAATATACACAGTAATACATGTTGTGACAGATAGAGGGCGCTATCGCTCCCTTGAACCCTTGTCCAAGATGCCAGACACCAGATAAAAGTCCAAAAGTAGACTTTATTTATTCTGCACAGTGCACAAAGCACCCTCCTCTCCACAATACTCATTAAATTAAACAATACACAATCAATAAACCGATCCTCCACTCCCAGACGCTTTGCCACCCTTCCACCCAGCTCAGCTTGCCGTCTGGGAGCTCCCACAGTCCTTTTATATTCCCTATCACTTCCAGGTCAGATCAAAAGTCCTTTTCTTCACCCCGGAAGCACGTCATTCCCCTTGTCCATGTGACTCGAGCATACTTCCGGGGCATATGGCAAATAAACATCATTCCTCCCTGCAGCATCTGTTAGTGGCCCCCATGGTATCCAGCAGGGCTGTGCATAAAGACTCCAATGTCCATGATGCCCTGCTGGTCTTCGGGGCACCTCCATACTGCAGGGAGGACTCCACCTGGCGGCTTGGGGGTATTGACAGGGATGAACGGCCAGCCATACACCACAATGTGACTATCTAAAAAATGCTATAGCAAGTAAAATCAAAAGAGATAATTAGAGTAATATTAATTGGTATTGGTAATCCATCCTGCGCCTAGTCAGTGAGCCTGGAATGTTATTGATGAAGCCTAGAAACAGATGCACTGTTAAATAAAGATGACCTACTGACCCTGCTGAAGTTTAGAAAAGGGAGATGCTATGCAGAAAGTCAGTTAAGAATGAAAAGATCTGAATTTAAATAAAGTATTATAAGCATAAAAGATATGTAACTTGGGCGGCACAGTGGCACAGTGGTAGCGCTGCTGCCTCGCAGTTAGGAGACCCAGGTTCACTTCCCAGGTCCTCACTGTGTGGAGTTTGCATGTTCTCCCCGTGTCTGCGTGGGTTTGCTTCCACAATCCAAAGACATGCAGGTTAGGTGCACTGGTGATTCTAAATTGGCCTTTGTGTGTGTCCTGTGGTGGGTTGGCACCCTGTGTTGGCTGGGATTGGCTCCAGCAGACACCCATGACCCTGTGTTTGGATTCAGCAGGTTGGAAAATGGATGGATGGATATGTAACTTCAAAACTATAGATGTTCATTTTCTCCAGATTCAGCAAACCCTGTGATCAATGGATGAAACACACAGGATATTCCTATACAAGCTACAAAAAATAGTTTACCCGCAAGCCTGGGCCGAGAAATTAGATGTAATCTGACCAATGGGTGGTGACTGTTTGCTTATCAATCATATATTAATGAACAGCAATTATTGGAATTACTTCCTTGCATGCTGATTAGTTGTAAGGATAAGGGTATAACATCCTATATAATAAAATGTTTAAATGATAAAAATAATTATAAAATGCAAACAGGGTAAATGTTGATATATTAAACTAGACTAAGTTCTTTCTCTAGTTCTCATATGCAATACAGTGAAGAGGGATTACATAGTTTGATGCACAGTATGTCAAATGATTATTATTATTAACACTTCAGTAATAATGAAATGTATTAGAACTAAATACATGTATTCATTTGTATCTGTTAATAATTAATTTTATGAAGATTAATTATTACATCAATGTATTAAGGTTAGTGCTCAGTGATAATGCACATAGCTTAATGGATTGTTAAGTCAGTTATACATCAGGAAATGTATATTATACGGGAATAATTCAAATGTTTACCATTAGTCTATATAAACTGTGCTGCTGGAATATCTTGAAGACATTTAAGAGATTTGACTCTTGATAAGATAAGCTACAGTTTGTTATAAGGTATAGATGTTATAAGATTTTTTTTTAGACAAAAATGAATGCACCCATAAGTTCAAATATTAACATCTTGTTATAATTTAAGATGCCTGTGATGGATAACTGATGCAATGTGTTTATTTTGTTTTGTGTATTATCCTACTGAAGAAACATTTTCAGTAGCCTGGTTAAAATGTAATAACTTGCCATATTAATTTATCTCTAACTGTTCTTTATGATGTATGATACAAGACTGGGAACTGAGAGTCTAGGATTTTCATTAATAGTGTATTGCATTATACATATGTTTGAATAACCATAGTTTTATGTTATGTATTTGCTCTACCCTTCACCCTTCTTCCTTTAGCATAGTAATTATTTTAGTTTGGCCACTCAATTTAGTGGTTGTTGATACCTCTCCAACTCAGTGGTGGTGCTTTATCAATGAAGAAAATGTGGTGTTCTACGAATGAAGATTTAAAGTGACTGTATTGTGCTGATGACTCTTGGTCTGCTGCACATACCTGATAATAGCTGGTGAAGAAATAAGTCGCTTATCCAGAGTGGAACAAGTGCAGAATCAAACAAAGATTGTAAGTCCAGCTGAGTAAATCTGATGCCATGATATGGTTGTGCATATATTTGTTGCAGAAGTAAAAAGATGAAATGACGGGTGTTGAATGCAAGGACTCTCTTGATTGACTGCTGTATCCAGTGCAGGACTGAAGTGAAGTGTTCTGCTGCTGAATGGAAAGTCACTGTGTGTGCATCTCATTAGCTCTCTAATGGTAATCAGACTGCTTAGTTTCACTTCCAGTAATGGCAAAGACTATTTAGTTCCTGTACCATCCACACATTTGTTTGGAGGGATCTGCAAAGCCACCAAGCAAAAGACTTTGTCTACAAACCACTGTGTTGGACAAGGCATTTATATAGTAAGTTTAGGAAAATAGTTGAAAGTGTTATAAGAGGGGCTGGGTGGCACTGTGGCACAGTGGTAGCGCTGCTGCCTCACAATAAGGAGACGTGGGTTCACTTCCCAGGTCCTCCCTGCGTGGAGTTTGCATGTTTCCTCTGGGTGCTCTGGTTTCCTCCCACAGTCCAAAGACATGCAGGTTAGGTGATCCTAAATTGTCCCTAGTGTGTATGTGTGTGTGCCCTGCGGTGGGCTTGGACCCTGCCCAGGTTTGTTCCTGCCTTGCACTCTGTGCTGGCTGGGATTGGCTCTAGCAGACCCCCGTGACTCTGTGTTAGGATATAGCCGGTTGGAAAATGACTGAGTGACTGACTGGCTAAGAGGGGCTCAAGTGTACAAGGATATTCATAAATTACCATCAAGGACATTAAATTGTAAACTAAAAAGGAATAGAACATCCCATAGTGACGCTGGGGAGGAAAAAAGATAATGTACAAAGTATACAATAATACTGGTAAAGAACAATTATTACTAATCATAGCAATAGATCTGGAATAGCATCTGATTTGTGTTACAACTATTGTAACTCATTTAAAGGGATTAGACACCAAAGGGTGGGCGTATATATCAACATACTGTAGTTATAAATGTTATAAGTGCCAAAGGATAGTAAAGTCTACCACAGAGCTCTATAGATTCATAATGAAATCTGAGGCTATGGTACCCACTGCACGGGCCCAGTGATATTCAGTGGCAACACTTACTATGTAAGTAATGAAAGACACAACAGGAGAAAGAATATATTCACCTCTGCAGAAGAAATTAAGAAGATCCCCACCTACACCACTGGTGGGATTTAGTGATCACTATTTAGTAACACCATGTTAAATGTAATTGTCCAATTGTATTGTAATTTATCATTGCTAAATATTGATTTACAATTGTACTAGCCAACCCGCGGCGTAGCATACGCTGCATAATCAGGCCACTTTTTAAATGATTTTTAAGCACAGGAAAAAATAAACATTTGAAAAATACGTAATTTAATAAACCACCAAGAAAAGTAACATTGCAACAATGTACGCTACGAACCAACATACAATTGTCCGTGACTGAAAACCGGAGCTCGTTCAGTACGCACTGCCCGCTTATGTGCCCGACCCAACTCCCTACCTGAGTCACTTTCGTCTGTGTACAGTCCACTCGCACCTGTGAGTCACGTTGACTGTTAATTTTCCAAACACGGCCTCAGTTTCCACGTTGATTTTTCATTGTTCTTTGCGGTTCCGGCTGCTTTTTTTTTTTATATATAAAACACCAAGTCATCCGACCATGGGGAGCTTTACAAAGGGCAGGGACGTAATCAGTGTGAGCGTATGACCCGCACATACTGGGAATTTCTCGTGGGAATATCACGAATGGGGTTCAACGGCTTACCCACGCCGGGTAGACACACGTTGATCCATTCAGTGTAGCGCGCGTGCAGTACCGGACATACAACTGCATCACAGACCTGTTAATGCCCAATCTCACATGGCTGAAAGCCACTTGACCCTCTAAGAATTTGGACGCCAACCGCTGTTGGGTCGTGTAACTATTTAGCAGGCGGGAGTCTCATTTGTTTTTGGAAATAACCAGCCAAAATCGCTCCACCAACTAAGAACTGCCATGCACCACCACCCACAGAATCGAGAAAGAGCTATCAATCTGTCAATCCTGTCCGTGTCCGGGCCGGGTGAGGTTTCCTGTGTTGAGTCAAATGAAGCGAAAGGCTCCACACCTGGTGGTGCCCTTCCGTCAATTCCTTTAAGTTTTAGCTTTGTAACCATACTCCCCCCTGAACCCAAAGACTTTGGTTACCCGGTTGGCTGCCCGGCTGGTCATGGGAATGACGCCGCTGGATCGACTGTTGCGGGGCCTGCATTGGTGAAGCAGGTGAGATGGTAATGAAACAGAGGCACAGGGCTTATTGGTTTTTAAATACTGCTTCCTTCATTGGGTTTTAACCAATGCACGGAACAAACAAACACACAATCGTCCGTGCGACGCTCAGGGTGGAACGGGAGGAGAGGAGAAGGACATTCACTCCGCTCCCTCCGTCATGCTAGTCTGCTGATTTCTTGTTCAGTATACACTGCCTGCTCATGTGCCCACCTCCAACTTGTCACTCGAGTCGTTGTCGTCTTTGTACAGTCCAGATGCACCTGTGACTCACGTAGACTTTTCATTGCTCTGTGCGGTTTTGGCTGCCTTTCTATATATAATCCACCAAGACACCCGACCACGGTGGGAGGGGGGTGTGTACAAAGTGCAGGAGCATCTAAGAAGACGCATGTTTGTCGCGGATGCGAATTGCTATATGTAGCGTGTAAAACAGTTTGCTATAGTGCACGCGGTCGTGCGTCGTAACCGAAAACTCGTTTTTTAAAGACTGCTCACTTCATTGTGTTTTAACCTCAGTTGTAAAGGAACATTTTAAGGATCCCATGGGATACCCCTCGCATACAGTTTTACACGCCGCATATGGCGATTCACCTCCGCGAGAAACATGCCTCTATTAACAGTCAACGTGGGTCGGAGCTGCATATGACCTCTACGACAGACGAATATAAATGACGCCGTTTTTTCTGTGTCGTCGCGTCCGAGTTGGTGGGCGTCACTCTGTGAGTTGTCGTCGTATCCAATGGTCTTGGAGTTGGTGGGCGTGGCTCCTTCCTGCATGCGCCATAGGTGTCTCACTTGTCGGCGGCTTAGTGAATCCACGCACCTTCCAGCATGCTTTCCATGGTTGTCTTGCCTTAGTGAATTATATATATAGATATTAGACAAATGAAACAGGAGCCATATTAGCACTACACCCCACATTTCCACAAATGTTCTTGAGGAGCTGTCTACACTGTGAAGGGGATCGAGTACCATTTGCTTTGTGGATAAGACCTTTTTTTTGTCACAGATACAGTGACAAAGGGTGCCATATGTAATCAGAATATACGTTTAATATGTCACTGTGCTCTGTGCAAATATTTTAAATCTGCTTTTCTTTTATTTCTACTCACATGTACAACTGAGCCTGATTTAGTACAGGAGCCCAGCATTTAGAACTGCTAGGCAAAGCATTTTAAGACAAGTTAAGGACAACTGCAAAATGGGCAATGTGCACTATTTCAGCATGAAATTGTATCCTCTCTTTGCCTTGTTTGGAATTATATTATTCACCTAAGTGGAGACATGTACACGGAGAAAGAGTATAAAGCCTTGGAACATTGCCCGGCACACCTTAGAAGCCGAGAGAAGGATGGGAGATACCGTCATCCAATCCATCCTTATCTATATAGTTTTGGGTTATGTAACATGTAGCAATTACAAAAGAACTTATTCCAACAAGGCAGTTAGCGCCCCCTCCTGGATAAAACCACCAGTGCAAAGCTTGCTCGGTAATGGCAGCAGGCAGGTGTGAGTATATCTGCACGGTTAGTGAGGTGAGGACTTTTGGAGGATGGCCCGGTGTCAAGAAGGGCAGCAAAGAAGCCAAGAAAAACATCACCAACAGACTGATATTCTGCAAAAGATACAGTGATTGGACTGCTGGAGTAAAGTCATTTTCTCTGATGAATCCCCTTTCCAATTGTTTGGGGCTTCTGCCATCAGTTCTGTGTTATGCCAACAGGAAAGTATCCTGAGACCATTCATGTGTGGGGTTGCTTCACAGACAAGGCAGTGGGCTCACTCACAATTTTGCCTAAGAACACAGCCATGAATAAAGAATGGTGCCAAAACATCCCCTGAGAGCAACTTCTCCCAGCCATCCAAGAACAGTTTGGTGACCCACAATGCCTTTTCCAGTATGATGGAGCCACGGGCCATAAGGCAAAAGTGATAACTAAGTGGCCCTGGGAATAAAACATCGAAATTTAGGGTCCAAGGCCAGGAAACTCTCCAGACCTTAATCTCATTGAGAACTTGTGGCCAATCCTCAAGAGGTGGGTGACAAAAAAAACCTATACACTACAGGGCTGATGATTAGGCTTATTTTGGACACGTTAGGCCAATCAGGATGGAAAATGTTTTAGTGAATAGTTACATCATATCTATTATATGCGTTAGCACAAGGATTACAATTTTACTAAAACTGTGAGGTTTTATTCTTTCTTTTAGGTAGTCCAGGGTGCATAGGACAGCTGTCATTGAAAAATGCTTTTCCCCTCTGTTTCTGAAAAAGCACCAGGGTGAAGGGGATGGAAGTTTAAACTGTGATTCCAAGAGTCAACAAGTGTCTGCAAACTTCTTGAATACGAGTCAAAGGACCAGGGTTTCTGCAGGGATCACGGTCAAGGGCAGAGTTAAGCTAGACATTATTATTCCAAAATGAAACATTGACTCCCCGCTATCACAAAGATAAGATAGTAAAAACTAAAATTTACAAATACTAAGTCACAGAGGAGATTAAACATCTTAAGACAGGATCAACAAGGGATCACCCCAAGTTCACCGCACACTACAACAGAACCTACGTGTTCTGTGGTATATTATCAGCTAAACTGTTATCTATGTAGGCAGTTCCATGGGATTTCAAAGAGTTGGGGAAAGCATTATTTAACATCTGCTAGTATGAGGCTAATTAACAGTAGCCGGTTATTGTTAGAACCTTATCTGACACTAAAAGTGAGGCTTGTGTTCCTCTTGATTCAGGACGAACATTAAATATTGGAGTTTAGAATATGAACTAGACTGGTAGTCTTGATGGTAAGGACATTTGTGCCAAAATAATTAAATAAAGTTAATTATGAAGTAAATAACCACATGAAAAAGTGGTGTTATTACAATTTGAAAAACTGCCGTGATGTATAAAAAACATTGATAGGTGACAAAACCCGCAAGAAAAGAAACCTTTTGAAATAAATAATAAGCTTTTTTGACATGCACAGTCTGGAATAGTCTGAATACGTCCTAAAGAGTTAATTTTTAAATAAAACTTAAAAAGGCAAATTAAAAATATTAAACCTGAATAAAACAGAAGTATCATTTAATGATATCAATTAGTCTTAAGTATTATCAAACACTGGGATCTATTTATAAGTTTTATTTAATTTAGTTATAAACAAAATGATTGGTGGCATTTTGCTTTGAAATTAACAATAGTTTGACAGAGCTTTAAGAATTAGAATGAATTACAAGACAAACCTCTACACTATATAACAAAATGTTATCCATCCATCTTCTAACCCGCTGAATCCGAACACAGGGTCACGGGGGTCTGCTGGAACCAATCCCAGCCAACACAGGGCACAAGGCAGGATCCAATCCTGGGCAGGGTGCCAACCCACCGCAGGACACACACACCAAGCACACACTAGGGCCAATTTAGAATCACCAATCTACCTAACCTGCATGTCTTTGGACTGTGGGAGGAAACCGGAGCACCTGGAGGAAACCCACGCAGATACGGGGAGAACATGCAAACTCCACACAGGTGGGACCCGGGAAGCGAACCCAGGACTCTTAACTGCAAGGCAGTAGTGCTACCACTGCGCCACCGTGACGCCCATAATAAAATGTTGCTGTTCCAATTAGAGTATCTTGGACCTCTGTTTTATTTTAACCATTTGACAAGATGCCTCTGGTCAGGGAAATATACCACCTATATTGAAAATGAACAGTGCCGACATGCTAACTAAATAGATATAATCTAAGATATTTTAGAATTTGGCCCTGGGTGCTATCCCCATGATTCGGACAAACTAAAGGGTCTGCACTTAATTGTCCAACTTCCTGCGGGTGCTATGGATCTTGTAATGGAGACTACAAAAGATTCTATAATCTTTACTCTGTAATGGTCCACATGACGGAGATCTAGCGCCTGGGTCCGCAGTCTTAACCAGTCACCTAGGGTTTGAGATAGGATGAGTGTGGCATGTGTTCTGTATTCTCTTTTCTGTATTAACTATTCACAGTGACCATACCCCCCTGAGACCTTAGGTTTTTTTATGCCAAAGTACTTTTCACAGACCCGAATAAGAGACATCCATCAAAATGCTCTTGACATAAAGGAGGCCCAATCAGGCCGGTTTGGGCGAGAGTCTCTTTTCAAAGTGTATAAAAAACTTTTTCAACAACCAACCATCCTCGACAGTGAAAGAAGTTAGGGTTAGGGTTTAAAAATCAAATGGTCCTTTATTGGTCATTTTCAAAAACATTATTAAAGTTCAGAGAGGTTTTACCAATCACTTCAAAACATTACAACTAAACAGCGTGATTAAAAGCCGACAAAAAACATGTAATCTCACCAGGACATTCAGTTCAGACCCTTCATCTGATTTTCCAGGTCGTATACCCCTAAGGTCCATCAGACCAGAAAATGGCGTTTAGAGAAAGCCTTGGCTATTTCACATATTTTTGAGTAAGAGTCAGTGTCCATGTAATGAAAGGCTTAGACGATCGACTCCTGAATAGAATGTTCATTTTTCAGATCGTCAACAGCATTTTGTACAAAGCCGTGCATCTGGTGAAAAGGCAGAAAGATGTTGAAGCAGCCCAGAGTCTTTATGACCGGGCTCCTGAGCCACGGTTTGCGGAAAACAGACAGTCGCTGCTGCTGAGCCGGTCAGTCTCAAACAGACCCGTAGGCCGTGTCTGGCTGGATCGTTCTGTTCAACATCCCTGTCCCTGTACTTTTTAGGTGCCAATCCGCTATTATATCCGGTAGAGCCGCCATCCAACACTTGCCCAGCTTCAGAGCCTTTCGAAATGTTTCACCCAGGGTCCGTCAGTTTGTTCAAGGGCCATGGCCTCATAATCCCATCCTTGGGTGATATGTTCCAATCGGCCAGAGCCTCTTTCGGGTCGTCCATGGACTCTTCTTGTTGCACGGCCTGAATGGCTATCTCCTCAGACCCTGCTAGGAACCCCAGAACATCATTAGCAGGTACAAAAATGTCAGGTACTGCGCGGTTCTCTGGTCAGTTGAAGGCATAAGAAGGTCTGGCCGAGAAGGCTGGTCTGCAGTCTAGCTGTTAGGCGCAGAGTACTCGGAGTCGGGCACGATAGCCTCAGGTCAAAACAGGCCATCGTAGGGGGCCATCTGGTCCCTTATGGCTGATTAGGAACATAGCCGGAGAGATGCTGATTGTTAACCGTTCAAAACACATCGTTGAAAAAGTTTTTTATAGCCTGGCCGGTTGGGGAGGCAAAGACTCTTTAAAAAGAGATTCCCACCCCACAGGCCTGATTGGTTAAGGAAACTGTCAAGGGCAGTTTGATGGATGTCTCTTATTTGGGTCTGTGAAAGGTACTTCGGCCTAAAAAACTAAGGTCTCGGGAGCATGGTCACTGTGAATAGTTAATACAGAAAAAAGAACACAGAACACACGCCGCACTCGTCCTATCTCTTTTGAAAAACCCTAGGTGAATTTTGAACACCATGCCCTATGACTGGTGTGACAGATTAGGGTTTTCTCGCACCCTTCTACCCTCAGACCACATGTCAGACACCAGGTAAAAGTCCAAATAATTATTATTTATTATAATAATAAGTGCACAAAGCACACTCCTCTCCACAATTCCCAATAACAATAAACCAATAACAAATAACAATCCTCCTCTCCCAGACGCTTAGCTACCCTGCCTCCCAACTCAGCTCTCTGTCTGGGAGCTCCCACAGTCTTTTTATATCTCCTGACCTGATCTCCTGAAGTGTTCCTAATCCCCAGTCCATTTGGCTCTCAATCACTTCCGGGTCAGGTACAAGTTCTTTTCTTCACCCCGAAAGCACGACATTCCTCTTGTTCACGTGTGCTTCCGGGGAGTAGAGAAAATATCCATTACTCCTCCCTGCAGCGTCCCCTAGTGACCCCCATGGCATCCAGCAGGGCTGTGCATAAAAACTCCATTGTCCATGATGTCCTGCTGGTCTTCTGGGGACCTCCATGCTGCAAGGAGGGCTCCACCTGGCGGCTTGGGGGTATTGGCCGGGATAAACGGCTGGCCATTCTCCACACTGGTTAACACTGTGGACACAGGCGCTAGATCTCCGTCATATGGACCATTACAGAGTAAAGATTATTGAATCTTTTGTAGTCTCCATTACGAAATCCATAGCACCCGCAGGAAGTTGGACAATTAAGTGAAGACCCTTTAGTTTGTCAGTATTGTGGGTAAGCGCCCAGGTCCATATTCTAAAATATCTTAGATTATATCTATTTAGTTAGCATGTCGGCACTATTCATTTTCAATATAGGTGGTATATTTCCCTGACCAGGGGCTTCTTGTCAAAAGGTTAAAATAAAACAGAGATCTGACATACTCCTATTGGAACAGCACCATTTGTTATATAGTGCAGAGGTTTGTCTTGCATTCTAATTCTTAAAGCTCTATCAAACTATTGTTAATTTCAAAGCAAAAGGCCACCAATCATTTTGTTTATAACTAAATTAAATAAACCTTATAAATAGATCCCGGTACTTGATAGTACTTAACCCTAATTGATATCATTAAATGATACTTCTGTGTTTTATTCAGGTTTAATATCTAATATTTTTAATTTGCCTTTTTAAGTTTTATTTAAAAATGAACACTTTAAGACATATTGACACTGTGCATGTCAAAAAAACCTTATTATTTATTTTAAAAGGCTTCTTTTCATGTGAGTTTTGTCACCTATCAATGGTTTTTATACATCACGGCAGTTTTTCAAATTGTAATAACACCACTTTTTCATGTGGTTATTTACTTCATAATTAACTTTATTTAATTATTTTGGCACAAATGTCCTTACCATCAAGACTACCAGTCTAGTTCATATTCTAAACTCCAATATTTAATGTTCTTCCTGAATCAGGAGGAACACAAGCCTCACTTTTAGTGTCAGATAAGGTTCTAACAATAACCGGCTACTGTTGATTAGCCTCATACTAGCAGATGTTAAATAATGTTTTCCCTAACTCTTTGCAATCCCATGGAACTGCCTACATAGATAACAGTTTAGCTGATAATATACCACAGAACATGTAGGTTCTGTTGTAGTGTGCGGTGAACTTGGGGTGATCCCTTGTTGATCCGGTCTTAATATTTTTTTAATCTCCTCTGTGCCTTAGTATTAGTAAATTTTAGTTTTTATTTTCTTATCTTTGTGATATGGGCGAGTCAATGTTTCATTTTAGAATAATAATGTCTACCTTAACTCTGCCCCTGACTATGAACCCTGCACAAACCTTGGTCCTTAGAATTGTATTCAAGAAGATTGCAGACTCTTGGAATCACAATTTAAACTTACATCCCCTTCACCCTGAATGCTACTAAAACAAAGGGTGCTTTTTCACAAACAGAAGGGAAAAGTAGTTTTCAATGACAGCTTTCCTATGTCACCTGGACTACCTAAAAGAAAGAATAAAACCTCACAGTTTTAGTAAAATTTTAATCCTTGTGCTAACACATATAATAGATATGATGTAACTATTCACTAAAACATTTTCCATCCTGATTGGCCTAACTTGTCCAAAATAAGCCTAATCATCATGAGCCCTGCAGTGTATGGGGTCCTATAACATGCTATAATCATTCTTATTTTCAGGGGCTCATATCTGATGTAAAATGGAAGGCTATTACCAAGCGCTCATAGAATTTCTAAAACTTTGTATTATACAAAGCACCCTGAGTACCAAAGTGGTTATAACCTGCTGATGAAAATGCTGTTTTAAATTAAAGCCTGAACAAGATAACTGTTTTCTAATCATCATATAAAATGCTTAGTAAACAAAGAGACTAAATACAATTTATAACAAAAACGGAACACCTATGGACGGCTGAATAACCAAGGGAATCTAATTTAGCTTGAAATGCCGCAGAGTGTTTTACAAATAAAACCCTACAACAGTGGTTCTCAAACTGTGGGCTTACCCCCGCTAGGGGGCACGAAGTAACAAAAAGGGGGCTCGAAGATGTGAAAAAAAGAAAACAAGAATCGAAAATATGAAAAATACATCTATTGAACCCAAAACAAATTAACTTAAACTACATTCTGATACTAGAAAAATATAGAGATAGATGAATGTCGATAAAAGTTAAGTAGGTATAATAAAATATGCAAATAAAGTGTCATGAGAATAAAATCTGATTTTTTCATGGTTAGCATGCCATGCCAAGATTTGTCCATTTGAGAAAAAATAATCGTACATTTGTGTTGTAAGCAGAATCTGAATTACTTGGGCTGGCAAGAAAAGATATATGATAGAAGATATCAGATGTCTCCAGTTCCTACCGAAGGACTTTATACTGGCTATTATATAAAATGAGTACAGAAATTAAGTTATATGCTATGTTTGGGTGGATGTGATCAGAAAGGCACTGATGATTCCAAAGATCAGTCAAGAAAACTGTTGGAAAAATGGGCAGAACTCTTTTGGAAACAAGGATTTTTCTTATAATGTTTTAAAAATGGACCTTTACAAAGATGCTTTTAGATGCTTTATTTTCTAAAGATGCTTTATTTTCATGTTAAAGCAACCGTTCATTTTACTTGGCTACTGAACATGTATTTTTGTTCACTAACGTTTTAATGTTTAATTAAGAATTACCTGAATATTTGATCATTAGTTTAAGCAGAAAAAGTAATTTGCTCTGCTATTTTGTGTGCTATACAAGTGTGCCGAGCTGTTGGCTCCCATTAATGAGGTCACTAGCATGAGCTAAAGCTGCTGATTTTAAAAACGTGATTTTAGTTCAATGAACTTCAGAGGTGTAGAAGAGCGCTTCTTACATCCCTTGCCTCTAGTTAAACAAGCACACCTCGCTATAACTTTCTGGCTCTAAGAGCAGAAACGTATGAGCGATGAATTAATTTTCAGAGACAAGAAATTTAAATGTAATACAGGAAAAGTAGTCTTGGAGATCGGATGACCACATCGTACCTAGATTACCTTTATTAAATCAGTATAAAAGCTGATCAAAAAAGAATAAAAGAAAGATCTTGACTTATGGCTGATACCTTAAGCAACGCAAAAATGGGTCACCTGGAAAAAACAAAACATCTAGCCTTACCAGATTGTGTGGCGTTCACACTTTATTTTGCTTTTATTTTATGGCACTGTATATTTGACCTATCATACTTTAATCCTCAGCCTTTTAAAAACAGGCGGCTCCGTACAGAGAGATCACACATTTCACAAGCGGGTCTCTTCTGCAAGTAGTTCCGAATACTTTTATTATGTCAGAGTTAATGCACAACCTGCCTGCGCTTTAAAGCCACTTCTGAATATTCTCAGAGGAGAGGACCCTGTTTGAATTTTCAGACGCCAAGACAAAAACTACTTGATTGGATTTCCCGTTTCAGTATGAATAAACTACTATTGTTTGTTTCAGTCCTATGAATTTGTACATTAATCGTCGTACACATAGATAGAAAAAATGCTGCATCTTAAATTATACACACACACGAGCGTGCTCACGCACCTACACATGAGCGCGCTCACTCACGCACTTGAGAATCAACTTGGAAATATTCATATTAAGGATAAAATATAAGGATTCAGCCATCCGTCTTTTTAAAACATACTCGTTTGGCGCATATAATAATCATGAATAGGGCTTACAGTAATCCTGGAGAATAGTCTGCATGAAGAACAGTTATATTGCATTTAATCCTATCCAAAGATAAAAGAAGTCATTTTTCTAATGAATTCATATAAACGCTGGGGGCTATGTGCTTTGGAAACAGTTGAAAAAATGACAGACGTATTCGTGGCTTGCCAAAGAGTGTTTTAAATGCCTTTCTCTATCACCAAATGGCCCGTGAAGAATTCCACAGCAGCATGGGAGAAGGTTGGGTGAGAGATTACAGTTTCGGTACCAGCAGGCGAGCTCATAGGGCCTCAACCAGCGGGGGAACGGGCAGACTCAGTTCTTTGTAATTGAACTCGCAGAGTCCTCCCCCAACGTGGGGTACCTAACATCTTCCATCCACATTTACTTGCCTGCTCGTACGAGCGAAGCAGCTGTTAGATCTCATCCAGCTTGCGGGCGCTTGCAGAGCCTGTCGGTAGCTTTGAGAGACTCAGTGTGTAGACTAGAGAGATTGAGAGAGAGAGAGAGCAGGGCCTGCTTGTACGGGCTGTAGGCGGAAAGCTGACTGGGTCTGCCACTTGGTCTTTCTCTCTGGGAAGGCGGCTTGAGGATCTTAGGGTCAGCTGAAGATACATGTATTTGATCATTTAAAATGTGGGGTGAGTTTGAATATAGAGCCAGTTTCTGTAAAGAGGGATCACACTCCTCAGCCTCCCTGGAAAAGTCTATTAGGGGGTTCTGGAGAGGAGGGTCCATCGGATAGTCGAACCTCGGATTCAGGAGGAACAGTGTGGTTTTCGTCCTGGTCGCGGAACAGTGGACCAGCTCTTCACCCTTAGCAGAGTCCTGGAGGGTGCATGGGAGTTTGCCCGACCGGTCTACATGTGTTTTGTGGACTTGGAAAAGGCATTCAACTGTGTCCCTCGGGGAATCCTGTGGGGGGTGCTCCGGGAGTATGGGGTACTGGACCCCCTGATAAGAGCTGTTCGGTCTCTGTACAACCGGTGTCAGAGCTTGGTCCGCATTGCCGGCAGTAAGTCGAGCCCGTTTCCAGTGAGAGTTGGACTCCGCCGGGGCTGCCCTTTGTCACCGATTCTGTTCATAACTTTTATGGACAGAATTTCTAGGCGCAGCCAGGGTGTTGAAGGGGTCCGGTTTGGTGGACTCAGGATTGGGTCACTGCTTTTTGCAGATGATGTTGTCCTGTTTGCTTCATCAGGCCGTGATCTTCAGCTCTCTCTGGATCGGTTCGCAGCTGAGTGTGAAGCGGCTGGGATGAGAATCAGAACCTCCAAATCCGAGAGCATGGTCCTCAGCTGGAAAATTTGTGGAGTGCCCTCTCAGGGTTGGGGAAGAGATCCTGCCCCAAGTGGAGGAGTTCAAGTATCTCGGGGTCTTGTTCACGAGTGAGGGAAGAATGGAACGTGAGATCGACAGGCGGATCGGTGCGGCATCCGCAGTGATGCGGGCTCTGCATCGGTCTGTCGTGATGAAAAGGAGCTGAGCCGTAAGGCAAAGCTCTCAATTTACCAGTCGATCACGCCCTACCCTCACCTATGGTCATGAGCTATGGGTAGTGACAGAAAGAACGAGATCGCGAATACAAGCGGCTGAAATGAGTTTCCTCCGCAGGGTGTCTGGGCTTTCCCTTAAAGATAGGGTGAGAAGCTCAGTCATCCGGGAGGGGCTCAGAGTAGAGCCGCTGCTCCTCTGCATTGAGAAGAGTCAGATGAGGTGGCTCGGGCATCTGATCAGGATGCCTCCTGGACGCCTCCCTGGTGAGGTGTTCGGCACGTCCAACCGGGAGGAGGCCCAGGGGAAGACCCAGGACACGCTGGAGGGACTATGTCTCCCGGCTGGCCTGGGAACACCTTGGGATTCTCCCGAAAGAGCTGGAAGAAGTGGCCGGGAGAGGGAAGTCTGGGCCTCTCTGCTTAAGCTGCTGCCCCAGCGACCCGACCTCGGATAAGCGGAAGAGGATGGATGGATGGATGAGTTTGAATAGAAAAAGGCTTGTTTTAGATCGATTTTAATATAAATTATAATTATATTAATATATATAATCACAAATTATACAGCCCAGGCTAGATTTTTTAGATGTCTCAAACGTGATTTAAAAGGGAACTGCTGCATATTATTTAACTATGTGTGATTTTTAATCAATCAATCAATCAACATTTATTTATATAGCACATTTTCATACAAAAAAATGTAGCTCAAAGTGCTTTACAAAATGAATAGAAAAATCAACATTAATTAAAATAGAATAAGTAAGGTCCGATGGCCAGGGTGGACAGAAAAAACAAAAAAAAAAAAAAAACAACTTCAAAAGCTGGAGAAAAAAAATTAAATCTGTAGGGGTTCCAGACCAAGAGACCGCCCAGTCCCCTCTGGGCAATCTACCTAACATAAATCATACAGTCCTCTTTGTATTTAGGGTTTTCATAGAAGGACTTGATGATGATGGTCACATAGACTTCTGGCTTTCAGTCCATCAATGTTGGTGCATCATGATGCTTTGAGTAGGTGGTGGTGGCGCAGGCTGCCACCACAAAGAAACCGGAAAAAGAAACAGAAGAGAGAGTAGCGGTAAGTACAGATTTTGGAGCCACTGTGAATAGTTGTTATGAAGAATTGAACATACAGAGTAAAGGGCTGATAGTGAACTAGTAGTTATCTCACGCTTTACAAGCTAATCTTTAAAAAATCTTTTAACTTTAAAAGTGAAGTACAACTTTTACATCTCATGGACAGTGGGTCTGCACCGTCTCGAGCGCGCTCACACATGGGGGTTATGGGGAGGGGGCAGACCAGCCCCCGTGTCAGCGCTCTGAAGGCGCAGGAACGGGTGCGCGCAGCTGATTAGACCTTTCTGTGCAAGGATTTTCAGGGATATGGGAAAGGCAGCTTTACTTAGATTAAGCAAAGGTTAGATAGATATTTTAAATAATAAATACAGGGGTTCTTACCCAAAGCAGGAGAGAATATAAGGTAATTCACCCCGGATGGAACGCTGGGACCTCGGGCCTAGATTCCATTTTCCCGGTCAGAGTCTTTAGAAAATGCGTCGCTGTTTTATACAGCACTTTCAGGAGTGGCTGGGAAGTGTGGGGAGACAGGCCGTTAGGTGCGGCCTGACCCGGGGGCCCGAAACAGGGTGCGATCGCACTGGCTGGCTCAGACCGTGTCTGCGATCTGACAGTTTGTCATCTTGACGCAGCAATAGGCACATCGAGAGAGAAAGAAAAGAGGCACACCGAGACCTGCTCTCATCCCCCTGACAGCCCCTGCAAGCAGGTCTCGGTGTGCCTCTTTTCTTTCTCTCTCGATGTGCCTATTGCTGCGTCAAGATGACAAAAGAATCTGTCTGTGAGATGGAAAAAGCCTGGAGCTGCAAGTCATAAAGCAAAGATGAGATAGATATTTTAATTTTGTCTTCATATTAAAATCATAGATAGAACTGAAGAAAATGCTTCGCTTTTTATACCGCACTTACAGAAGGGCTTTCAGCAGGGAGCACACGTCCTCTGGAGAGAGGACTGGAAAGTGTGGGGAGGCCGTCTGTCAGGTCGGCAGGTTACGGATAGGAATGTGCTGGGATTTGTCGAGGGCAAAGGCAGCAACCTGCTTGGACTTGTCAGGACACGCCCTGGGCATGTCTGTGCTTGTCGAGGTAAAGGCTGTAACATGCCTGGGCTTGTTTTTCAGGAGAGGGGTGTGGTGGGGGCGGTGGGGGGGTCAAGGAGGGGGCAGAGATCCATCAAAAGGCCTTTGCCAGTTTGTTTAACCAATCGGGTGCAGGGGACGGGTTCAAGGTGGAGTCTGGGTGGGGAAAGGGTGCCCTTCACCAATCCGCCGCTGGGGTGCCAAAGGGGCGGGGCTAGGTCACGTGGAGGGGTCTGGACTTTCCGGTGTGATGTCATCAGGGAGCGATGGGGTGGTACTTCCGGTATTGTGTCATCGACTTCCGGTATGGGATCGTCAGGGGCGGGGCTTAAGGTCCTTAGTCATTTTGATTGACAGTTTGACAGAAGGTGCCAGGCTTATACTACTTGTCAATACTGGTTATGTATACAGAACTAGAGTAGAACAAAGTCTTTCTTTCTTCATCTGTTGCCAGTCTTCTAAGTTCTCTTCAGGACATATTCTCCAATTTGTAGCCATTTCTTAATTATATTGCCAACAAATCATTCAGTTTCTCTTACTATCAAACTTATGTGATCCGTAGGAAGTGTTACAAAACCTCAAACCTCAGACACAACTTCAAAGACACAAGTTCCTGTATAAACAAAAAGGTTTATTAACACAAATACCTTATACAAAAGACACCAAAATCAACATAAACCACACAATTCTTTGTCTTCTCTTTTCCTCTCTCTTTCCACTCCCCCGGCGAGCTTTGTCCTTCTTCCGCCTGAGCTCTCTTTTATATTTTGGACGCTGGAGTACTTCTGGTGCTAGGGCATAGCCCGATGGAAGTACTTCCTGGTCAATTGCAAGTCCCAAAAAGTAGGAAAGATAAGTCCCTGCACCTCCTGTTGGCACCCCCTGAACTCAACAAGGCTGTCCTATGAGACTTCAGTTCCCAGCATGCCTTGCTGGTGTCAGTACAGGTATTGTCAGCCAGGGAGGCTGCCACTTAGCGGGTTGGAGAAGCATGTAATCCTGCCAGGTTGTTTCCCCCGTCCTTAAACTACACAGACCTCTCAGCTGGGTATTGTTATTTGGTCCAACCCTACCAGAATGCCAGTGTATCTAGTACTGCATTGGCATCTTCTGATTGTCTCCTAATTAAGGCAGGGTTATATTCTCTTAGTTTTTTGTGCCTTTGCAAGCCTGTCCTCCCATCCAGAAAAGGAATCTTGTCCCATCCTGGTCAGGATGCCGGCCTATTTGCACTGTCCATCTTACTTGCTATAACTAAGTTACCACAGCATATTAAAATTCCTTGCAAGTTTCCAGACCATCCGTAATCTGATAGAATGTCAAGTATTAGCCTGCCTACACACCCTTTTTAGCAAGCTAAGTGACTTTTATCTATAAGAGAATTACAATTGTATTTGTCACAGTCACATAATAACTATTAACTTCTACGCCCTCTATTAAGAACAAGCCCTAATGAGATGTTAAGGTTTTAACCACGGATGTTCCTCAGCGCAGATCCAATAACATTCCACAGTTTATGCAGAATGGACAGGAGAATAAAGTAGTTTTGGATATATTTTCATTGAACCCTTCTCCAGGTGACCTGTGTCTTGTCACATAGTGCACCAAGCCTGAAGTCTTCTTTTGCATGAAGGTATGCATTTAGTCAGCAAAACTATTCAAGCATGCTATGAAATTGAGAAGATTGTCCTTTCACATTAGGCATGTCATGGGGGCATAGTACATGGGATAATAAAAAAAAAAAAAATCACTCAAACATGCACTTCATGCAAAACAACTAAAGAATTTACGGGACCTGGAGGCTTTTCGCAAAGAAGAATGGGCAGCTCTACCACCTGAGAAAATCAAAGGCCTCACCCACAACTATCACAAACGACCGCATGACATCATTGATGCTAAAGGGGCAATAAACAGTAGTAAGAACTAAGGGTATGTAAACTTTTGAACAGGGGCCATCTTGCTGTCTTCCTTATTATTATGTTTTTTTAATGCTTGTGCTATTCTGTGATGCTTTATAGTTTAATTTGGATTCCATTAAAAGTAAATGAATTTTTTTTTGCCTGATCAGTTATTTTTTCTTAAAGTATCGTTGTGGTATGGCACGTCCTTCCTTGAGAACCCTAAAGCCAAAGAGGACTGTTTCATTTATGTTAAGTAGAATGCCCAGAGGGGACTGGGTGGTCTCATGGTCTGGAACCCCTGCATATTTTATTTTTTTCTCCAGCTGTCTGGATTTTTTTTTTGTTTTTTCTGTCCTCCCTGGCCATCGGACCTTACTCTTATTCTACAGTATGTTAATTAATGTTGACTTATTTTTCTTACTGTGTCTTTTATTTTTCTATTCTTTATTATGTAAAGCACTTTGAGCTACATTTTCTGTACGAAAATGTGCTATATAAATAAATGTTGTTGTTGTCCGCAGTTCAGAAAGAAAGACTGTTTTATTAAATATTCCATTGGTTGTGTCAGTCTCTGTGGGCGCACTCACACAGCAGAGGGGAGTTGGTGAAGTAATTGGGGCGAGACGGAACTGCACGTGAGGGTGCGATCTTTCTCAATTGGGTCATCGGCTTCCTGCGGTGTGTGATTGAGGTGCTGCACCCACCGAGCCGTATAAGTAGGATTGGTGCTCTAGGGACAGATCATCCCCACTGATTGTGCAGCGAAGTGGGAGCGATCAAGGTGGTGTCCTCTTCAGGGATCCAAGGAACAACTAAGTGAGCGTGATGGATGACAGGAGAACAAGAGGACAGCTAACCCCAAGCGGGGTAGCCAAACCAGAGGTCACAATGGAGATGACCGTGGCTGCTGAAGTCTCTACCAGCTGAGTGAGCGATGGGTGAGCTGGGGAGACTTGGAAGGAGTTTTGCTTGGCTCATTTGACCCGATGACTGCTGTTGCTTTTTATTCTCCTTTTTAGCCTTGTTCTTAATCACCAGGATTTTCACTCTTTAAGGATTATTTTTTTAGTATAAGCACTTCACTTTTGGTCACATACTGCTTTGATTTTTTTTTATTGTTTAATAAAACACTTTGAACTTTGCACCATCCCTTTGCCCTGAGTGTTTTGTCCCCATCTGCCACACTCATTTGGTTACGTTATTAACGGTGTCGGGTTCAAAAGGCTCCCAAATATGGAAGAGGGAGCATGGAGCTGGACCGGCACAGTCACAATGGTACACATGTTACAACTTCTGCCAGGGTATGTAAACTTAATGGGTACAACAGCACATACATAAAGTACGTCTGAAGATGTTTTCACACCTAGTTTTTTTTTCTGAATTCCAGTGCGATATCCGTGAAGGTCTGGTTCATTTGGACGGATGTGAACATGCCAATCACAGTATGGTGAGGACCAAAACAACTGCACAGTACCAAGTGAACCCTGGAGCAGTTCACATGAGGTATGAATGTGATCTGACATGAGACCAACCTAACTACATGAAGTACTATGCATTATGGGTGAAACTGTGTCTGCCATGGTAGTCACACCAAGCATCTGCTGTCGGTAATAGGGGAATCTCATTCACAGCATAATTAGTCAAAGAATAACCAAGAGAATTAAAAACAATATCAAGGTAAAATAAATACACACAGGGGTACAAATGTAACATAAGTCACTTAAAATGAGTTAAACAGTTACTCGCACAGTCACAGCACGCCCAGCACCTGTTTCATGTTCACAGCCATTTTCATGTGAGATTGGAGAGCACTTGAAAACTGCAACCTGTAGGGGGTAGTTAGGCACCCAAACCCCAGACAAAACTCCACAAACACAAGTCCCACATTGAAATCAATTATTTATTTCACAAATACCTCCAACAGGCTTCTCAACACAGCATGCACAATCACAATTCTCTCGTTTCTCTTCTTTTCCTTCTCATTGCTCTTTGTCCAGTCTTCCCAAGCAAGCTTTGTCTACTTCCACCTGACTCCAACTCACCTGACTCATTTTCTGGAAGACCCAGCATTACTTCTGGTGCCAGGGCATTGCCTCCAGGAAGCACTTCAGGGTCAGGCAGAAGCTCTCCAAAGTAGGGACCACAGATCCCAACACGGCTCCCCCACAGGACTACATTCCCCAGCCTACCTTGTGGATTCCATATGGGTACTGTATTCCAGGATTGCTGCGCATCTAGCATGTTGGGGGAGTAAACAGCCTAAATGTTCCCATGACCATCTGTTACACTGGCCCTCCCAGCTGGATGAGGATCTTCAGTCCATTTCTGTCGGGACGCCAGCATGTTCACTCAGGAAGTGCCAACAAACTATTTACCTTTCTTCTTGGCTGATCAGTACTGCAGCCAACCAGTCATTTAAAGAGTCATGAATCATCTCAGTAGGGATGCCAGCCCATGACTGTCATCCATCATCCATCCATCCATCCATTATCCAACCTGTTATATCCTAACTATAGGGTCACGGGGGTCTGCTGGAGCCAATCCCAGCCAACACAGGATGCAATGCAGGAAACAAACCCCGGGCAGGGCACCAGCCCACCGTGAGTCATCCATCATAACATATTAAAATAAAATAAAAAAGGGGGATATATTCACTTGTGATAGGGTCATTAAAAACATGTACCGAGATGGCGAGAAACAAATAGCTGTGTCCTCTGAGACCGATGATCAAAACCCTAACCTTGCATCGCAATGTGTAGGTGGGCATCTGCTCAGTGTGACCACTAACTTTGATGTATGTAGTAAATGTTAATCAAGTGCTCACAAATTAACTTTATTACCAAATATTTACAAGAGTGAAGACCAAATTTAATTTATTTAATTTTCATTTTCTTAATTAGTGACCTGTTTTTGCTGCTAAACCCGTTCTTTTATTCCATGATTTGTTGCTGCTGTCATTGTGCAGAAGCATACATTTCCAAAATTGTTGTTTTTCTCTTTTCTAAGAGCACTGGTCACATGTTTTGTGGACCTGAGCAGATCAACAGTTCTGGGGCCTTCATCTTTTTTATTTTCAGATATTGTGTGATGGGACCTGCGGTGGGCTGGCGCCCTGCCCGAGGTTTGTTTCCTGCCTTGTGCCCTGTGTTGGCTGGGATTGGCTCCAGCAGACCCCCGTGACCCTGTAGTTAGGATATAGCGGGTTGGATAATGGATGGATGGACGTATGATGGACACAGTTTGCTGGTCATGTTTTGGCTCATTTTGTATCTCATTATTATTTGGCAGATAATTAAGGAAAAATAAACAATTAAGGAGTCTGAGTCTTCATGTCAATTAAAATTGATTCAAAATAAGTCAATTAGCAGAAAAACAGGTCACTTATTAAGAAAAAGATTAGAATGAAAACCTGCAGCCACTGCGGCCCTCCAGGACCAGAGTTTGAGAACACTGGAGTAGACCAGGGGTTCTCAAAGTCATCCTAGGGGCCCATTGTAGCTTTAGGTTTTTGTTCCAAACAGATTCATAATCAGTGACAACTGATAACACTGATCTCAATTAATTAACTGGTATTTTTTCTCTTCTCTTATTCTACATTAAAAAAAGCACAGCAGCATGATTTTTATATTTATAAGACATTTAGAAATTCTCTTTTGTTGCTTTCATTATATTTTGCCCTTTCTCTGTACAGTTTTCCTCCTTTGTTATATCTTATTAATTACAATTAAAATCGAGCAGAGCAGACACCCAAGAAAGCAACACAATGAATAATCAAAGGCTGCAACTACTTTAGTGTCAGACCCACTAATTACAAAACAATGGATTAATGAAACAATTACAACACCTGGAAAAACACAATGCACATCAAACTGAAAATATTGCTAAAAAGATATAAATAAATACATTATTCCAATATAACTGCTTAGTACATTTTATTTTTTTTTTTTTGCCAAACTTACTTTTCTAATTTCTATATTGTTCCCAAAACACAGAATCTGGGAAATAACAGTTCACTTAATTATCTCGGGATTCCAATTAAAAACAGAAGCTGGCTGGAACAAAAACCCACAGCCACAGGGGGTCTCCAGCACTGACGTTGAGAACCCCAGTGTAGATGGTAGGCATGTGATTTGAAGTTACGTTCATATGGTGGCTACTGGAGAGTAAATATGCAACATCATTCAGTTAAATGAATACACTTTCCTTTTTGAAATGAGTCTTTTTTGCACCATGCTTAATATTGCAGAATTTTAAAGTTTTTTTCCAGTTATTTAATAATAGGCATTTTGCTCACGGAGCTGTGTTTGGTAAATAAACCACATAATTATGTAAAATGCAGTGGTGTGTAAATACAGCTGATGTCAACCTTCCATGATGTGATTTTCATGGGATGTTTAAGGATATATGTTTCTCTTGAAAGTTTGCAGTGTGTAACATAACCAAACTAATTGGAATTTAAACAAAGTAATAAATCATTAAAATGCCTTAAGTTTAACAAACCAGCAGGCAGTAGCATTCAAAACCATACCATCCATCCATCCGCCCTCTTCCGCTTATCCGAGGTTGGGTCGCGGGGGCAGCAGCTTGAGCAGAGGTGCCCAGACTTCACTTTCCCCGGCCACTTCTTCTAGCTCTTCCGGGGGAATCCTGAGGTGTTCCCATGCCAGCCGAGAGACATAGACCCTCCATCATGTCCTGGGTCTTCCCCGGGGCCTCCTCCTGCCCGGAAAACCTCACCAGGAAGGCGTCCAGGAGGCATCCTGATCAGATGCCCGAGCCACCTCATCTGACTCTCAATGCGGAGGAGCAGCGGCTCTACTCTGTGCCCCTCCTGGATGACTGAACTTCTCACCCTATCTTTAAGGGACAGCCCAGACACCCTGCAGAAGAAACTCATTTCAGACGCTTGTATTCGCGATCTTGTTCTTTCAGTCATTACCCATAGCTCATGACCATAGGTGAGGGTAGGAACATAGATCAACTGGTAAATTGAGAGCTTTACCTTACAGCTCAGCTCTTTTTTCACCACGGAAGTCCGATGCAGTGCCCGCATAACTGCAGAAGCCGCACCGATCCGCCTGTTGATCTCACGCTCCATTCTTCCCTCACTCGTGAACAAGACCCCGAGATACTTGAACTCCTCCACTTGGGGCAGAATCTCTCTCCCAATCCTAAGAGCGCACTCCACCCTTTTCCAGTTGAGAACCATGGTCTCGAATTTGGAGGTGATGATTTCCATCCCAGCCGCTTCACACTCAGCTGCGAACCGATCCAGAGAGAACTGAAGATCACAGCCTGATGAAGCAAACAGGACAACATCATCTGCAAAAAGCAGTGACCCAATCCTGAGTCCACCAAACCGGACCCCCTCAACACCCTGGCTTCGCCTAGAAATTCTGTCCATAAAAGTTATGAATAGAATCGGTGACAACGGGCAGCCCTGGCGGAGTCCAGCTCTCACTGTAAACGGGTTTGACCTACTGCCGGCAATGTGGACCAAGCTCTGACACCGATTGTAAAGGGGCCAAACAGCCCTTATCGGGGGGTCCGGTACTCCATACTCCCGGAGCACCCCCCACAGGATTCCCCGAGGGACATGGTCGAACACCTTTTCCAAGTCCACAAAACACATGTAGACTGGTTGGGCAAACTCCCATGCACCCTCCAGGACCCTGCTAAGGGTGTAGAGCTGGTCCACTGTTCTGTGACCAGGATGAAAACCACACTGTTCCTCCTGAATCCGAGGTTCAACTATCTGACGGACCCTCCTCTCCAAGACCCCCAAATAGACTTTTCCAGGGAGGCTGAGGAGTGTGATCCCTCTGTAGTTGGAACACATCCTCCGGTCAGGGGGACCACCACCCCGGTCTGCCAATCCAGAGGCACTGTCCCTGATGTCCATGCGATGTTACAGAGGCATGTCAACGAAGACAGTCCTACAACATCCAGAGCCTTGAGGAACTCCGGGAGTATCTCATCCACCCCCTGGGCCCTGCCACCAAGGAGTTTTTTGACCACCTCGGTGGCCTCAGTCCTAGTGATGGGGGAGCCCACCTCCGAGTCCCCAGGCTCTGCTTCCTCATTAGAAGGCATGTTAGTGCGATTGAGGAGGTCTTCGAAGTACTCCCCCCACCGACCCACAACGTCCAGAGTCAAAGTCAGCAGCGCACCATCCCCACCATATACGGTTTGACACTGCACTGCTTTCCTCACCGGAGATGCCAGATGGTGGGCCAGAATCTCGTCGAAGCCATCCGAAAGTCGTTCGCCATGGCCTCTCCAAACTCCTCCCATGCCTGAGTTTTTGCCTCAGCAACCACCGAAGCTGCATTCCGCTTGGCCTGCCGGTATCTATCAGCTGCCTCCAGAGTCCCGCAGGACAAAAAGGTCCTGTAAGACTCCTTTTTCTGCTTGACAGGATCCCTCACCAGCGGTGTCCACCAACAGATTCGGGGATTGCCGCCATGACAGGCACCGACCACCTTACGGCCACAGCTCCAGTCAGCCGCCTCAACAATAGAGGCACGGAACATGGCCCATTCGGACTCAATGTCCCCACCTCCCTCGGGACGTGGTTGAAGTTCTGCCGGAGGTGGGAGTTGAAGCTACTTCTGACAGGGGACTCTGCCAGCCGTTCCCAGCAGACCCTCACAACATGCATGTTTGGGCCTACCAGGCCTGACCGGCATCCTCCCCCACCATCAAAGCCTACTCCCTACCAGGTGGTGATCAGTTGACAGTTCCGCACCTCTCTTCACCTGAGTGTCCAAGACATGTGGCCGCAAGTCCGACGACACGACCACAAAGTCGATCATCGAACTGAGGCCTAGGGTGTCCTGGTGCCAAGTGCACATATGAACACCCCTATGCTTGAACATGGTGTTCGTTATGGACAATCCGTGATGAGCACAGAAGTCCAATAACAAAATCAAAGCCACACTTACTTTAATAATCAAATATGTCTTTTAGTTGTTATTAAATAAATAAAAAAAACTTTTCAGTGTTATAGAAGACACAGGTTGACTGGCACTGGTTCCTTGCCCTGCCGGGAAGCCATGATAAAGAAAGAATATGGATGGATGGGCATCCCAACTGGGTCGTTAAGTGGGACCTTCCCAAGTCAGGAGGCAATCCCATAGGAAGGTTTTACTGCACAAAGGTTGATTTTTGATGGTTCATGAGATTTCAAAGAGATTATCATTTATGTTTCATTTAATAATCAACTTTGTCACAGATGTTTCTTCTAAAATTCCTTAGGAGAAATAGCGTTGGACAAAATGGAGACAAAATTGAGAATTTGGTTTGAAAAGCATGTTGTATTTTATAAGAACTCTTTCTAGTCTTATTTTAATCTCTTTCAAGACTTCATTTTTTTTACTGATGCCTTTCTCTGAGGTGACTTACAACATTTGAGATACAAGCAGTTACATTCTGTTTGTTTTTGGAGCACAGGTAGATGAAGTGACTTGCTCGTGATCACACACTGGTGTCAGTAGTGGGATTTAAACACACATCCTTAGGGTGTGAACTCTGAAGTCTTAACCACTATTCCACACTGCCTGCCTTTTCTTCCGGAATGAGGGTGACCTATTTGGAGCACAGCAATGCAAATTAGAGCAACTAATAGTATCATTCAGAACCAAGAACTACAGTTTTGTAATCCTAGTAAAAGTGTTTTATTACGACAAACGACTGTCCAAATATTTCACCATTTATCTGAATCATGTTATGTGATATCATCTACTCTTGCATTTTGCTCTGTACTTATAATATTACTATTGTATTATTGTGAATTTCCCCTTGGGATTAATAAAGTATCTATCTATCTATCTATCTATCTATCTATCTATCTATCTATCTATCTATCTATCTATCTATCTATCTATCTATCTTGTATTTTATTGTGGATTACTTGTGTTCTGTTCTGTCTACTGTGTTCTGTTATATTGAACCCCTTCCTTTTGAAACCCACTGAATGCCCAACCTACCTGGAAAGGGGTCTCTCTTTGAACTGCCTTTCCCAAGATTTCTTCCATTTTTTCCCTACAAGGATTTCTTTTTTGGGAGTTTTTCTTGTCTTCTTAGAGAGTCAAGGCTGGGGGGCTGTGAAAAGGCAGGGCCTGTTAAAGCCCATTGCTGCACTTCTTGTGTGATTTTGAGCTATACAAAAATAAATTGTATTGTATTGTATTGTATATCATTAAACACACAATGCAAATACTTTCACATTGCAATAAAGATGTCAAGACACTACTTGGAAAATCTTAGCTCATTGTGTGACGTTGCAGAGATCTCTGCTGAACCTGAAGAGGATTTACGTCTCGATTTTATTTCTCTTTGATCTTGTAGTTGTCTAGGAGAAACCAGAAAGATATTAAGGAGACCTCTGTATTGATTTTTCATTCCTATATGATTATCAGAGAATGACAGAATGAGATGGCCTCCTGGGGCGATGTGTAGCCCCAGTACACTTGGTGGTGGTACCTCTCTGGTATGACTCCCATTTGGACACCTGCAAGGCTTCATGAGAGTTTTAGTCTTTCTGGACGGCCCTTTTGGGGTTTTCAGGTGCCACTAGGGGGAGCTGCTGCAGAAAGGCTCCCCTGTTACGGAGAGGTTTTGCCGGACTTGGAAGTGTTTCCAGATGGCAGTCCTATTGTGCCAGAAGTTCTCCAGGGTTCAGATTGAAAAGCAGCCATTCTGCATCTTCTGCTGGGAGGAGAGTGGAGGGGAAAGGAATGAAAATTAACTGTAAATGATTTAAAAACCTGTAAAAAGTATTTTGTTTAATGAAATCATCTTTCTTTGAACCTGTGACGGTGTGGTTCGGTTGTGTCTAGGGGTTCTGGTGTGTTCCCTGCAGGTCACAACAGATGGAAAAAAAGAATCCCTCATCATGTCACTAGTTTATTGTATAGCGGGCACTCTGGTCACTCTGAAAGTCTTTCTTAGATGCTGTAACCAAAAGTGGATATTATGGTTTGTATCACTAATTAAGTTTAGCATACACACACTCAGCTGGAGCAAGGACAATTCATTCAGGCAGGGCCCTTAACTGATGTGAACATATGCATTGTTCCCAGATAGTGAAAAGAATGTCCTATATATGGGGGTCTTAGATCAGCACAATCCGTATATCTTCAAAAACCTCAGTTGATAGTCACCCATACCTGGTATTTGTCACAGATTGCTCACTGAATATGTTAAGTGTGTGTGTGTGTGTGTGTTTAAGGCTTGTCAGGGAGCCCTCCAACTCTGTGCCACCAATGCCTCCTGAGCTCTACTGAAAGTCGTCAACGGCCCTAATGGAAGAACTGAACGCCAAATGCACTGTTTTAGTGGCTTCTCTCCGGCTGCATTTGTATGTAGAAATGATTACACAACAAATGAATATTAGGAGCAAAGGCTGCATTTTGAAGCAAGTTAAATATATCCTTTCTTTTGTGCTATATTTGATGTTTATGCTGTGATTACTGAAGAGGTATACAGTATACACAGGTTCAAACTATGAACTGCACGTCTAAAAAGAACACATTCCCAGGGAGCAATGCACCCCCTGATGGACACAAAGACCCAAACCCCATCTCATCCAGTCTTTAACTTTACCTTGTAGAAATTAATAAACATCACTTCAACGCACTTCTATGATCTGTAACATTGATTTACTGTATGTATCATGCATTTATTATACAATTTGTGCTATGTTGTCAGTTTTACTGCTGTTATATACAGGAAAAAAATAGCAACTCTGGACATTGTGATTACTTTTATATGTTACTATTGCTGTATTTATGACTGTAAACCCAATATAAATTCCTGGTAATTATATTACATGGCAATAAAGTTTCAGAACTTCAGCTTCTTTATTGTTGCTGACAGTACTGAAATCCAAGAAAACATGCAGCTGTACACTATCTGAGCACTCAGAACAAAACGTGAGTCTGCATATCATTGCCATTTTCTTACTTTATCACAGTGGAGTCTCTGCATTACAGGCCAATGGGGCACAACCTCAGCAGATGTCGTGCAAAATAAGGGATAAGCCGCCCTTGGGAACTCAGCTCATAATTAAAATGTTTACAGTGGATTCTTCACTCTTTTGTCTTTTGCTCTGTTGTACTAAAATCATTTAAATTATTGTTTTCTCCCACATTAATTAACTCTCAATAGTACAGAATGACAAAGCAAAAACAGGATTTTCAAAATTTTTGCTGATTTATTAAAAGTAAAAAACTGAAAATATATCACATTGACACAAGTATTTAGACACTTTACTCCGTATTTTGTTGAATTTTTGGCAGAGATTCCAGCTTGGAGTCTTCTTGGGTCTGACGTGACTAACTTCTCACACCTGGATTTAGGGATTTTTTCTGCCATTCTTCTCTGCCAGGTTGGCGAGAGACCATCAGTGGACAGTTATGGTCAGGTTGCTCCAGAGACGTTTGATTGAGCTCATATCTGGACTCTGGCTGACTCACTGAAGGACATTCCCTGTGTTGGCCCTAAGTGCTCTGGAGCAGGCTTTCGTTAAGGGTATCTATGCACTTTGCTCCATTTAGTCTCCCAGTTCCTGCTGCTGAAAACCATCCTCGTAGCATGATGTTACTGCCACAATACTTCAGCATTAGAATGATGTTTTATCGTGGTAAAGTTCTGGGGTGACCCTATTGTAAAACATTGATATTTTTATTCCCATGCCTGGATTTTTTCTTATGTAGATTGTGACAGATTGGGTGTCTCTTGACCCCTTGAACCCTCAGATCACTCGTCAGACACCAAGTAAAAGTCCAATAAGTTGACTTTATTATAAATAACAGTGCACAAAGCACCCTCTCCTCCACAATACTCATATAATAAACCAATACAATAACAATAAACCAATCCACCACTCTCAGATGCGTTGCCACCCTTCCGCCCAGCTCAGCTCGCTGTCTGGGAGCTCCCACAGTCCTTTTATACTCCCTGACCCCGAAGTGTTCCCAATTCCCAGTCCATGTGATTCTTTATCATTTCTGGGTCAGGTACAAGTCTTTTTCTTCACCCCAGAAGTACGTCACTTCTGTCGTCGCTCTTCCTATGACGCACTTCCGGGTTATAGGGCACATATGACTCTTTGCTCCCCCCTGCAGCTCCCTCTTGCAGCCCCTGTGGTATCCAGCAGGGCTGTGGATGAAAACTGCATTGTCCATGATGCCCTGCTGGTCTTCAGGGCACCTCCATACTGCAGGGAGGGCTCCATCTGGCGGCCTGGGGGTATTGGCTGGGATGACAAGCCGGCCAAAGACCACAAGATCCATACATATATCCTCCACCTTGTTCTCTTATTCTTGCACCCAGCTGTTCTGGAAATATAGACACAGCCCACAGTCGCAGTACCAGATCTGCAGATCCATCATCAACCAAAAGTGATTGCTACTGTGCTTCACTTCTCGTATTTGTGGACACTATACAGTTCACTGTACTTCACTATAGAGTAGACAGCAAGATAGAGCAAATACTAACGCAAGCAAGAGGAGTAGGTAACAAACTTTTACTCACTCATTATAAATGTGGCATTCTTAACATGCCAAAATAAAAAGTTAAATAAATCTGACAAAATCACACCATACAACCTGGATATTTTTAGAAGTCGTCACAGATGACTCTGTGCTGCACACCTAAAGTGTGTTAACATTCAGTGAGGCTCTTCTCTTGTGATTCTGTATGGCATGAAGCTTCTGGCCTTTGTTCTTCTCTCTTCCTAATTTCACTTGAAGCTGCCATGGCTGAGGTGAGACACCCCTTGCCCATCTCTGTAAAATGTCACTTTGACAGACCATATCAGTATGTATGCAGGAGGGATTTGTACAGAAAGGTATCCAAAGCTTCCTTGAAGCTCCAAAAAGTTACCAGTTCATCAGGTCAGTTTAAGGTTATGACTTTTTCATCCTGCCAAATTGCGCTTTTTTACAATACAGTCCTTGGTCTGCTGCCTCTGCTAACACTTTCTCTGTCTGTGGATATACAAGCTGCTTTACTGAGATCAAAAGTTCAAGTAAATGCAGCATCACCCTAAAATATTTTAACAAATGGCAAGAAACAAAGAAAGAAAGAAAGAAAGAAAGAAAGAAAGAAAGAAAGAAAGAAAGAAAGAAAGAAAGAAAGAAAGAAAGAAAGTGTGGAGCCGACCCAGACACAGACAGGCGGACATGTTGTTACTCACCACCACACAAGTTTATTTACAATAATATATACAATTAAATGGTCACTCAGACCCAGTTCCGTGCACAAAACACCCCAACACTCAGTCCTGGCCACTCTAATGCCTTTCTTTGGGCCGCCTCCACTCTCCTCTCTTGCCTCATCCTCTTCCACCCGACTCTAGCCCTGAATGAAGGGAGACGGCCCCTGTTATAGTTTCCCGGATGAGCTCTAGGTGGCTCCCGGCATTCCCTCGTTGGCCACGCCCCAGCGTGGCGGAAGTGCCGGCCCTCCGGGTGTCCTTCCTAATCTTCCCCCCAGCACTTCCTCATGTGGCAGAAGTGCTGAGGGAACAGGTCCCCAAGGCATTGGGGCGCCTCCTGGCGGTGACCACGGGCCCCTGCAGGATGGGGCTTCCATGCCCTTAACCCGTGGCCCCCAAAGCAACCAGGAAGCCGGCCCCCACGTGATCCAGAGTGGGTGCAGACCCACATCCGGTCCGTCCACGTCGCGGCCGCGGGCGTGCCCCTGGCATCCCTGACAAAAGAAAGAAAGAAAGAAAGAAAGAAAGAAAGAAAGAAAGAAAGAATCCATATCCTTTGGTAGTGTTGTGACTACAGTATTTTCTGAAACTACAGAGGAGTACGTCAGCTGTACCAGCAGCCTCTTCAACACTTCTCTTTTTAAGAGCAACTTGTTCATGTGCCCCACAGTGTCTTTTAACAGCCTTTGGTGTTTTGAAAGTGCTGTACTCCATGTCCATATTGCCACATATGCTTGGAACCAGTGATTCTTTAACAGAGTCTGATACCTCCAAGACACCAAGACTCATTAGCAGCGTCTCCCGGCTCTGATACGGGGGGTCCTGATCGTCATTATCCATATTAAGTTTGGGATCGGCATTAAGCCAATCGCTGATCAATTGGACCAACACAGTCTGATCGCTGTACGTGTTCATTCTGAGCAGTACTGATCCCTCTGCTACTACCTGTGCTGTTATTAACTGCAGGCGCCTTCTCTGCTGTATCTATCTGATCTCCAGGGGGTCAGGGGTTACATCTTGGGCCAGTTGTTTGCCTATACCTGCAACTTTATCAACATCTGTACAATTTCTGGCTTCATGTCCAGTTTTGCCACATTTAAAGCATTTCATCGGTTCCGAGGTGACAAAGATAACATCTTCATAACCATCCACTCGGAAACCTCAACGCTACGTTTAACTCCTCTGCTGTATTTTTTATTATTATTAAAACTTGCCTGCGAAAAGACATCACAAATGTTAACCGGGGTGCTTTACACCCTAAAGGTATTCATTTAATCTGCGAGATTAACTCAGCATTGTGAGATAGCTCTCTTTCAAGGGTCTCGTTAAAAAGAAAAGGAGGCACATTAGATAAGGTGATCTTTTTCGCTAGAGTTGTAAGAGGCATTACGGGAGTTAAAGTATCTCTTATAACAACTTCATTTTCTACCAATCTGTGAACAAAATCTGTTGTAGCAACAAACACAACCACCGCATTGATCATTCTTGAGATTTAATGAATATTATCACAGCCTATCATATTCCCTATAGCTAACACTCATTCTAAAAGAGAACAGGTCACTTCTGGCATTAGCTTCACTCCATGTTGTTGGGTGAGCTTTTTGAAATCACCATTTTGAAAACAGACCTCTCTTGCGGAGGCCATTCTGGCCTTCCTCAGAATAAACCACCCCAACACAAAGAAAAACAGTTAGAGGATTAAGAACAATAAGCAGGAAAAAAAACAGTAAAATCACAAACCTTCAAACTCTCACTTTCTCACAGAGTTCAGCCTACTCATCACTCTTCCGAAAGAAAGAAAGAAAGAAAGAAAGAAAAAAAATCATATTCCTTTACAAATTGTATTGTACATGTAATGAATGGTGCTTGGTTTCCTCCAGATCTTGGTTTCATCAGACAGATTCTTGTTTCTCACAGTCTGCAAGTCATTTAGATGCTGTAGAGTATGGTTGGTAGTTTATCCCGGCCAATACCCCCAAACAGCCAGTTGGAGCCCTCCCCGACTTCCAGCAGGGCATCATGGACCTTGGAGTTTTCCTTCACAGCCCTGCTGGATACCATGCGGGCCGCTAGGGGACACTGCAGGGAGGAACAGAGACTTGTATTTTCCGTATAGTCCGGAAGTGCTTCCCAGTCACGAGGATGGAAGAAATAAAGTACTTCTGGGCTGAACAAAAAAGAGGAGTTTTCATCTGACCCGGAAGTGCTGAGGAATCACATGGACTGGGGGATCAGAAGCACTTCTGGGTTAAGAAATATAAAAGGACTCTAGGAAATCCCAGCAAGGGGCCGAGTTGGGAGGAAGGGTGACTGAGCTGCTGGGAGGTGTGGAGGATTATTGATTGTGTGATTTATTATTGTATTATTGAGTATAGTGGAGGTGAAGGTGCTTTGTGCACATTATTGTATTAATAAAGTCAACATTTGGACTTTTATGTGGTTTCTGGCGTCTGGTCTGAGGGTTCAAGGGGACGACAGTGTTCCCTATCTGTCACAGTGCCTTTATACAAACTCCAAGTGGTCTTCTATGTGTCATTCACTGAGGAGAGCCTTGAGCATGACCACTCAGTAGTAAAGCCCAGATTGGTGGAGTGGTGCAGTCAGAAGTGGTCTTAGGGGTGTGCAGGGCCCAGGGCTGACCAACCCCGTGGGGAGCCAGTTACGTCAAACGCTGTTACCGGTATGTGTGTTTTGTATAAACTTGCATGTGAATGTAATAAAAACAATGTAAAAATACACCGTATTTTCTTATTACAGTTACATTTTTGCAAGATAACACATGGACTTTATCATAATATAACGATATAATCTATTAAAAAGGGGCGCCACAATCTCTTCCACTCATGGCATTGACAGCAATACGGCTAAACCAGTAATAAAACGCTGCTGCGTGCTCCACTACCAAACACTTCCCACACTGTTTCAACTCGGCCTACTGTAGCAAACTGAACCAAAGACTCGACTAAGAAACGATGGTAGGCTCTTCGTACACCAATGAGTTGTAATCGTCAAGTCATTAGTTGTTCCCAAGTCAAAACAGAAGCCAACCCAGCAACTAATGGGCTATACCTATTTTAGGAAGGGATTATACTGGCGACCCTTTTTGGGCGAAGAAGGTGGACTATGGAATGTTTTCAAAAATGTCCATGTACAGAATTTGACCTTGAAGAGGGATTTTAAAAGGGTTCCTCTTAAAAGCGTCTCAAATATACAATATATGTATATATGTATATATATACATATATATATATAATGGAGAATATAACTTGAAAAATTCGATTGAACGGAACAGGGAAACCTCAAAAGTGGGACCCCACTTGCCACCCCCAAACACCTGTCTTGGGTGCAGTGATGATTGTCCTTCTAGATGATTTTTCCACACAGGTCACTGGGGGAACAACGAGAGCGCCCATTGAGCTCTTGGTCAACTCTCTTACCAAGGCACCACTCCCTGGATTGTTCAGTTTGAATTCCAAACAGGGTGCAGAAACATCTCAATGATGATCATCAGGAAGGGATGTACATGAGCCAAATTTCACGTGTTACAGCAAAGGGTCTGAATACGTGTGTGAGATTTTTTTGTTTATTACTTCAAATAAATTTGCATCAATACCAAAAATCCTGCTTTAGCGTTTTCATTCTGTGGTATTGAGTGTTGTTTGATGCGGTACAAAAGAATTGAAATGATTTTAACACAAGGCTATAACATAACAAAAAATGAAGGGGTCTGAATACTTTCTAATTCCACAGTATAACAACTCTCCACTTTGTCTTTCCTATGCTCAGTGAAATTTCTTGTTGTTTTTGTGGTATGTGTGTTTGCCTTCATGCAGGAATCAATTGGCCCTGCTGTGTTCTCGATATTCTTGGGAGTGGGCGCACATGTGCAGCCTGAATTTTCAAGTTAAGCACTGGGGCTTAAAGATATTAAAATTAGGACCACCTCATTTTTGTTTTTTAATTTTTTAATTCATGCTTTGGCACTTTTGATTTTTGCTTTTCCCATTTGAGACCATATAGCACGTGGCAGTAAAGCGGCACAAAAAGTCATAGTTTCATGAAACTGACATTAACGTTCATTTTGCAAGTGGCTTTACAATTGTGAAACCATAAACTTACTTAAAGGAGTTTTTGGCTCTTTAAGGATTTTTTGGTGTAGAAAGCAGGGAATACTGCTGCCTAATGACCTGTTTACCAGTCCTTATTTTCTGCAGCTACATAATGCAGGCAATTGCCAGAACATCAGTAAATCAATTCCATTTATGCCTTTCATTCACATGACAACAGAGGTGTGGTGCCCTTTTTTATTTTCCACATAAATACACACAAAACTCCACAGCAAAACTCCCTACATGGAAAACTGCTTGCTCCTCCTGCACTTCCCACCATAACCTAGATATCAAGTGCCCGTTCATGTTTCTTAATTGCTGCACATGAGGGTTCACACACTTTGTGTGCCATGGACCAGCTATCTCACACTGACTACATTGCAAAAGTTCCTCTTTAATGCAGACCCTCTCAGTGTAATATTCCACAAGATCAGGCTGCATCTGATGGAGCATGCAGCAAAACTTCTGGACCAGTAAGGATACATGCATTCAAGGCACTGCTAATGATTCCAACTGCAGCTGCCCATGTTGCACTCAACCAGCTGAGAAGGGCACATGCCACTCCTCTTTTCAAGTCTTTACTCTGACTCCAGGTAGCTCACATATTGAGTTCAAATCCTTGATGCCTGCCTACAGAGCAGTCAGCAGGTCAGCACCTGTGGAGACACTCATGAGGTCCTATGCTACTTCTTGCCCACAAAGCTCTGGTGATGCCACATCTACCTCTTCCAAACTCTTCATGTACAGCTCCTAACAGGCAGAAATAAGCTGCTCACCTCGATCCAAACTTTGACTCCCTCTGTGTGTATAAGAAGTAATTAAAGACTCTCTTATGTGAATATCTGTTGTCACGCATGCACGTTGGAGGATTGATTGAGGTATGTAATAATCTGCGGTTTTGAAAGGGGGCGCTATCGCTAACATTCTCTTCTCCTTCACTTCCTGCAACAGTGAGGGCACTTAGCTCCACCCCTTCAAGTTTATCCAGTATAAGAATGGTGTCTTTTACAATCAGTGCAACCCGCCGGATGGAACTCCAGAGAATGACCCCTAATGCTGCAGCCAAACCTGTTTTGTTGATGGAGGCATTTCCTTTGTTAGACTCTTTTTGTTGGTTATACAGGATGACCCAACAACAACAACAACAACATTTATTTCTATAGCACATTTTCATACAAATGATATAGCTCAAAGTGCTTTACAGGATGAAGAAAGTGAAAAAAGACAAAATATAAAAATAAAATTAGGCAATACTAATTAACATAGAAAAAAGTAAGGTCTGATGGCCAGGGAGGACAGAAAAAAAAAAAAAAACTCCAGACAGCTGTAGAAAAAAACAAAATCTGCAGGGGGTCCAAGGCCACGAGACCACCCAGCCCCCTCGAGGTATTCTACCTAACATAAAGTAAATGGTCTCAGTCAGTCCTCATGGTTTTCAGGCTTCACATGGAAGAAGCTGATGATGATGGTCATGTAGACCTCTGGCCTTTAATCCATCAATGTAGGGTCATCACGGTGCTTATATCACAGAAAACTGGGAAAAGAACAGAAGAGAAATTAGGGGTTAGTATGGATTTCAGGGCCACTATGAATGATAATGATAATTAAATGCATGTACAGATTATCAAGATTAAACTAAAATGAAGTTATGATAAAGCCATGCTAAAGTATTGTGTTTTTATCAGTTTTTTAAAGTGTTCCACAGTATCAGCCTGGCGAATTTCTATCGTCAGCTATTCCAGATTTTAGGTGCATAACAGCAGAAGGCCGCCTCACCACTTCTTTTAAGTTTAGCTCTTGGAATTCTAAGCAGACACTCATTATGTGAATTTCCCCTTGGGATTAATAAAGTATCTATCTATCTATTATATAGTTCATTATCTATCTATCTATCTATCTATCTATCTATCTATCTATCTATCTATTTGAAGATCTAAGGTTACGATTTGGAGTGTAAGGTGAAAGGCATTCTGAAATATAAGATGGAGTGAGATTATTTAAGGCTTTGTAAACCATAAGCAGGATTTTTTACATCAGTTCTAAATGACACAGGTATCCAATGTAGTGACATCAGAACTGGAGTGATGTGCTCGGATTTTCTTTTCCTAGTTAAGATTCTAGCAGCTCCATTCTCCACTCGTTGCAACTGATTGACGTCTTTTTGGGTCGTCCTGAGAGGAGTGTGTTACAGTAATCTAGTCGACTGAAAACCAAAGCGTGAACTAATTTCTCAGCATTTTGCAAAGTTATAAGAGGTCTAACTTTTGCTATATTTCTTAAGTGAAGAAATGCCATCCTAGTCGACTTCCCAACTTTTACCTGTCATTCCTGCACCACACTGTCTTATTGTTAAAGACTAAATGTGAGGTTTTTTGTAGTTAAGAAAACAGAAACTTGTGTTATCTTGTTTGTTTTTTTTTTAAAGCTCTTCACTTTTGGTCATCGATTTCGTAGCCTTGTCCTGTTGCACTTGTTTCAAATCAGGCTCAGACTGATGTTCACTCAATTAGGCTGAACTCTTTTGTAAGTTGCTTTGGATAAAAGCATCTGATTAATGAGTAAATGTAAATTAGTGTAAAGAGATATTATTATACCAGGAATTAAATAACAATACTTATTATAAAAATTAGAATAAAGAGAGATCATTATGCAGGGAAATGATTAGTTGTGATGTAAAGACAAGGCTCAGATGAAAGTAAAAGGCTGCAGGCAACACCAATGCCAGGATTCCTCTGTCATGGGAAGCAATGACAGAATGTGTAAAGATCCAAAGTGAATTATATTTACTTTACTTCATTCTAAACATTTTTTCCATGACTTGTTTTATGGAAAATGTCTTTTTAGTTCTTATTTATTATTGCTTTGATGATGGCATTGCTTGTTTTCCATGTGGCTATGGTTTCTTTTATGCATGTGTTATTTGGTGATTTATTGACATCATCTTATTTAAGGAGCAATGGGCTGTGGTTTATATAGAAAATAAAGAAGACACACTCAAAATATTAAATGAAAAATTTGCTTAGATCTCCTATTAATAAGTGTTTGCTTCTTTAACTTGTATTACTGCTTTTGCCCTACAAGAAAGTTCAGTTGATTGATCAACTCTTGCCTAGCCTAGCAATTTCAGTGTTATGCTCAGATTTCTGCCTCCTATAAAACAGTTTGCTAGCTCCTGGCTCTTATTTTTTATGAAAGGTGTTCATTAAAACTAGTGTCTCTGAACTTTAAAGATCTTTAGTACAAAGCAACTGAATTGTAGGCCACTGCATAAAGCCTGAGCTTCAATCTACTGAGTCAGTCACAAGAACACTGCAGTTGCTGTTTTAAGTAAAAGAATGACTGCTGTCTAAAGGAGTGACGATTTGAACCTCCAGAGGGTGACCTGAAGAGTTGTGGGGGGTTTATAGATCAGTGTTGTGTGATTCCTACCTTGTCATCATGTACATATAGAACAAATGAATCTAAAACTGTCTTCATAGCCTCATTGCATTCTGGGATTGGGAAATAGCAATGTCAATCATCCAAACTCTACTATTTACACTGTCTTTTTCTTTGCTGATTCTCTGTTAAATCTGAAATAGCAGTAACACAAATAAGCAACTGTACAGCATTTATACAAAATCCTATACCAACCAAAACAGTTTTTAAAGCTAGTAATTCTTATTCACTTGTGAATACAATATCTAACATCACAGTGAGAGCTGACACATCTCTGGCAGACAAGCTTAACCATTTTGATGCTCACTTTGATATTGGGGTGGTGCAGTGGTAGCGCTGCTGCCTCACAGTTAGAAGGCCTGGGTTCGCTTCCCAGATCCACCCTGCGTGGAATTTGCATGTTCTCCTCGTGTCTGCATGGGTTTCCTCTGGTGCTCTGGTTTCCTCCCACAGTCCAAAGACATGCAGGTTAGGTGGATTGGCGATCCTAAATTGTCTCTAGTATGTGCTTAGTGTGTGTGTCCTGTAGTGGCCTGGTGCCCTGCCTGGGATTTGTTCCTGCCTTGCACCCTGTGTTGGCTGGGATTGGCTCCCGTGACCCTGTGTTAGAATATAGTGGGTTGGAAAATGACTGACTGTCTGATGTTTGATATTGTAGCAAAGGTTTAAAGCAGGGGTGCCCAATGTGTTGATCGTGATCGACTGGTAGATCGCAAAGGTAGTGCAGGTAGATCGCGTTGCATTCAAAAAAAAATTTTTTTAAACGTTAGTCTATCATATATCCTCCCTATGGCATTTGCCACTTGATTGATGTAGAGGGCGGCCAGTCTGAGTTCTCTTTGCTTCTAACACACTGGTCATCCCGCACACACAATCAAACGCGCAAGCTACTGCAAAACTCCGGCTGTGATCTAGTTAGCCTTCCAATTTATATCAACTAAAGAAGGGATTTAAAAAAAAATTGTTTGGGGAGGGTATGGACTGGATGTGGAATTGGAAGAGGAATTTTTTCTCATAATGTCACAATCGAAGTGCGTTTGTCTGATCTGTCAATCTATCATTGCTATTCCAAAGAAGGAAAATGTGAAAAGGCACTTTCGAACTGTTCATAAAAATTACGAAACTGACTTCCTTCCGAAAAACGATCTGAGAAAGAGAAAGAAGAGGGAACTAAAATCGCAGTTAATCGGACAGCCGTCATTTTTCACTCGGCTGAATTCAAAAGCTCCTTGACTGCATTTTTCGGCTCTACTTACGTATTTATGCGAGTCAACCTTTTACCACATGACGATTATTAAATCCAAAAACTGTAGTGACCATAAATGTATTGAATTGTTATTGTGCCATAAGGGTTATTCAGTTATGCAAGGTACAACAACATACATTTTATGTGTAAAGTATTCTCAGTATGTGTATATTATCTATATATATAGCATTTTTAATGTAGGTAGATCATTTCGACCTGGTCATTTTAAAAGTAGCTCGCATGCCGAAAAAGTGTGGGCACCCCTGGTTTAAAGTGTGTCACTGTGATCTGTGATGTTTATCCCACAGTACATGACTTTACTCAAAACTAAGGCCATGAATTGACACAGCTGAAAACATCTAAACTTGCAAGCCAGCTGGCATGGAGAACATTATTGCCACATAGGAAACCTGACAGGGAGATGGGAAGAGACAAGTGGAGGCACCTCAGACAGGCTATTAAAAGACAGGAGGTGTAATTCAATGATATTTCAGTTGTGATATTAATTATAATTTTTATTTTATTTTATAAAATTTATTTTTATTTTTATTTCATTCTAGTTTTCAGTGGAATCAACAATTTTTATTTCATTCTGTGTTTAAAATGTTACTTTTTATTTTATTTAGTTCTGGTCTTTTTACATAATATTAGTACAATTTTAGTTTCTTTTTTTGTTGCAAGACCACAAATGCTGGCCTACACATATTTTAATGCAAGTTATGTTTAAGTCAACAAAATACACTCACAGTTCATAATGCTGTTAAACACAGCGTAACTATCAATGAGCAAACAGATTAAGTGGCCTAATGAGCACAGTCAGCGAGATCAAATGTTTCAACCCAAGAAACCAGTCACACAATGAAAATTTTCTCTTGACAAGCACCTGTAATGTAGGTACACAGACAAGGTCCTCGGCCACTGGTGCCAGCAGACTGTTTGTTGATGATTTCTGCTACCAGTACTGAAGCTGGTGAGGAACTGACATGTTCAGAGTCAGATTTACAAATAAATGAACCCAAAAGAGTAGCTTATTCACTATTCAACTAGCAGCAGGCACATGACTGCTGGTTATGTTTCATATCTCATCAGCATTCTTTACACTAACATCGGTAAGGCACATATTTGGCTAAGAAAGAACGTTACATTTATAGCGGCAAGAAAGAGCAGAGAGAGCGCATTTGCTTTGCACCCTCCATGTGTTCTAAATTTGACATTGCAATTTCACAATTCACACTCATTCAATACAAATGAAAGTATAGAGTGGTGATCAAAAAACACGAATTTCAATTTTGACCTTAATTGAAATAGTTGTTTTTTAAAGCTTTTAATTCTGATGCTTTAGTCAATTTTAACACAGACTGGTCAACAAAAGGATAATAAGACAAACAAAAGAATATTTTACTTAAAGTCAAAATTTAGTTTATAAATATTGGATTTTTTTTTTTTAGTCTGATCCTACTTTTTATAAAATTGAAAACCTTTTCTGGTCTTACCTTTATTTGTAAATGAAATCCACGCGCCTATCCTTCTCCACGAAAACCTTCATCACTTTCTTGTAAAAGTCCTCCATATTTTCCTTTAGTTGTAAAAGTCTTAATCTTCCATTTTGGCAGTCAGTAAGAACAAAAAATAAAAGTAAACGGACTCCTGCAGTGCCCTTGACTTTCTAATATCGCTAACTTCTTGCCACCCAGAGCCTCTGTGTAGAAGAGCAGCAGCAACGAGCACCTGTTGGGCTCACATCCGCCCCCTTTGGTGCCACACGGTACTGTCTGCCTCCCCTTGTGCCTTTTCACTGCGGTTTTATGTCCAATCAGCAACACTAAATATGTCACATACATTCATCTATACTAATAAAAGGCAAGGCTCTCACTGACTGACTGACTGACTCACGGACTGACTGACTCACTCATCACTAATTCTCCAACTTCCCGTGTAGGTAGAAGGCTGAAATTTGGCAGGCTCATTCCTTACAGCTTACTTACAAAAGTTAGGCATGTTTCATTTCAAAATTCATAACTGGAACCTACTTACATACATATATACTGTACGGCCATAGCCTGCAGCTCGGTCGCCATTTAAGGAGGAGTTGCGTCCCTCATCGTCATGCCTCCCATGTAATTGAGTGCCTGCCAATATAAGGCCGTCCGTCAGCAGCTGTCAACACGCTGCCGCAAAATATTCGCGGGTGAAGAACTGTGCTTATGCAAACAAAGATGAGATGGTCAGGGATAGACTAGTGTTTGGCACAAACTTAGCGAAAGTGCGAGAGAAACTTTTAAGTGTCGGGTCTTAGCTAACATTAAATAAAGCCGTGGACATTGCAAGATCGCACGACATAGCACAAGCACAGCTGAGAACCTTCGATGCATGTACTCTGAGCGGTTCACGTGAACTCGCTGTGAATGCAGTACGCAGAGAACAACTAAGAGCTCCAAAAAGCGCTGAATAAAAAACACATTACACAATTGAGAAGGCAGCAAAAGAATATGAAGCGAGTGACGCATACAAGCATATTCATAAGTGCAGCTACTGCGGTAACAAAGCACGGTGTAAACCTTAAGTTTAAATTAAGTTCATAGACAGGCTGCCGCTGACATTTGTCATGCCTACGACGAATACGATATTCACGAGATACAAGTTTAATGAGAAGACGCATTGTCGGGTCTGAGCTAACATTAAATAAAGCCGTGGACATCGCAAGATCGCACGAGATAGCGCAAGCACAGCTGAGAACCTTCGATACATTTACTCAGAGCGGCTCACGTGAACTGACTTTGCAAGACTGGGAAAGGTAAACCGGTGCATGCAGTGTATGATGTCTCAGATAAAGAGGAAGACGAGCTGTTTATTGATGCAGTAAGAAAGGAACAACCCTCTAAATCTGAACAAGCCTTTGTAGACATATCAATAGGAAAGCAAGGTGTAAAGCTTAAGTTTAAATTAAGTTCATAGACATGCTGCCGCTAAATATTCGCAGGCGAACCCACAACTTAATACCAGGAATACCTGTTAAACATCTTCGATTCACGAGTACTGATTTGGGTAGTGAACACTTCGATGAATGAAACCTGTTATCTTTACAATGGTTGACAAACACGGAATATAACTTGAACACAACACATCCTCCAAATACGAACCTGATTGAAAGAAATAATGTTACTAAAATACTTGATGACAGCAACACTCATAACAGTGACAAAACAATTACATTGACAATCATGTTACGTTATTTTTAAAATGTTTCCTTTTCTTTTTCGTAACTTCTTTAACACACTACTTCTCCACTGCGAACGCAGGTATTTCGCTAAAGATATTAGCCATACTGTGGAAGGTCAGGATGTATAATAAACGTGTCTGCAAACATTATACTGGCGACATACAGAGAGACAGCAACAGGCACGTGCCAACTGCCTGCATCAACCCCGTGTGTGAGGGAAAGTGCAGTCCGAAGTGAGGTGAGGCTCGCCGCATCTCACATTCCCCCTATGTATTTGAACAAGCAAAGCGCCAATTCAGTGATTTTGACTATAAAAATGATCAAAATTATTGAAATCATACAGAAAACAAATTTATAGCACAGACCAGTGGAAAATTTATTTTATGTTATCATTATTGGTTTTTTTTAATTTTCATGATGGACCCTGACCGCACACCTTGGTGCCAGAGAAGTGCTGGACTTCCACTAAGTAATAATCCAGCTGGTCCTGCACTGAAACTCAAGACTCTTTTCTTCTTTTTGCACACTACATTTGCTTTTACTATCATCTGCACTGTAATTATATTTCCACACGTTACTTTCTCGCTTTCTACCTGCAAACATCTGTGCAAAACTCGCCATCGTCAACCACACGTGCTTGCTGCTTCAACCTGACGAGCCAAATCTGCTCAACAAACAAACAACGGTCCTTTACAGAAGTTGTGCCATGTAATTAAAGTAAACCCAAGTTACAGGATACAATACAATACAATACAGTTTATTTTTGTATAGCCCAAAATCACACAGGAAGTGCCGCAATGGGCTTTAACAGGCCCTGCCTCTTGACAGCCCCCCAGCCTTGACTCTCTGAGAAGACAAGGAAAAACTCCCAAAAAAACCTTGTAGGGAAAAATGGGAGAAACCTTGGGAAAGGCAGTTCAAAGAGAGACCCCTTTCCAGGTAGGTTGGGCGTGCAGTGGGTGTCAAAAGAAGGGGGTCAATACAACACAATACACAGAACAGAACAAATCCTTAATACAGCATAATAATAAAAATTTTAGAAGTACGGAGCAGAATTTAACAGTAGATGATATCACATAATAAGATTTGGATATTTTTAGAGTTCTGGAGACCTCATCCATCAAGCTGCCTCCCCATTTGGCCATTCCATGGCTGAAATGTTGCTCCGATGAAAGGACCCCTCTTTCCCATGATTCCTGTGATCCTCCATCAGGGATGACTTTACCATAAGCAGGCAAACAACTTGGCAGGTGGGCCGTGGCACCAATTGCCACATTTGGGTACCGAGAACAGAAACAGAATAGGTGAGGGTTAGTATTCAAATATAATTATCATATTACTTATGTTATAGTGCTAATGACTAACAACAGAGATGCAGTCTGTACAGTTAATCAGCAGCTCTAGTCAGGATATGCTAAACTGAAGTAGTGAGTCTTCAGCCGGGATTTAAAGGCTGAGACTGAAGGGGCATCTCTTATAGAAGCAGGAAGACCATTTCACAGTTTAGGGGTCCTGTAACTAAAAGCTCGACCTCCCACTATTATTTTATTAATCCTTGGAATCCTAAGCAGACCGGCATCTTGAGATCTTAATGTGCGCTCAGGTTTGTAAGTCATGATAAGTTCAGACAAGTAAGCCGGACCTTAGCCATTTAATGCTTTATATGTTAAAAGGAGGATTTTGAAATCAGCCCTAAACTTAACCGGGAGCCAGTGTAAGGATTTAAGAACTGGAGTTATGTGTTCATATTTTCTTGTTCTTGTAATACTTCTTGCAGCCGCATTTTGGATTAACTGGAGGCTGTATGAAGAACAGTTTGAACAGCCAGTGAACACCGCATTGCAGTAGTCAATCCTACTAGAGATAAATGCATGAATTAATTTCTCAGAATCCTGTTTATTTAGAAAGCGCCTTAATTTCCTAACATTTTTAAGATGGATCACCACATAGTGAACAGCGCGACGTAACTGAACGCTCAGGGCAACCTACAAACAACTCTTCTGCATGACTGAACCTGAGTGAACGAAAATACTATTGCTGTTTTTTTCGTTTTTACTCAGTTTTCTTTCTCATTTTTGTTTGTTCACATATCACTAATTTTTATTTTTATTTAGTTTTAGTTTCTCTATTTGCCTTAATAACGAAAAACAATATTTTTAGTTCTAGTTTTCATTATGAAAATATCACTGAGGTGTAACCTGTGGCCTGATGATCAGTTTATGGTCAACAGGTAGTGTGTGTGACTTCCATTTACCTCATGCCAACAACAGATTGTAACCCATATTTGTCTTATTTCAGAAACAAAGACCATGGGAAAAGTAAAATTCTAAAAATAAAAAAAAACAAAATCTGCAAAGTAAAATCTGTAAAAATCTTTATACTAAAAATCTGCTCTGAACATTAGAGCTCACCCACGGACAGATGGAAGATATTGCTGTTGCCCGTACCTAGGAAACATGTCTCCCGCAGAGCCAACTACAGGAGCGCCACCACATTCAATAGTAGCACACTTTCAAAAATTGTATTATTGTGAGTGTCCATTTGATATGAAAAGAAGCTAAGTGTATCCATTCTTTAGTGTTATTCGTTCATTTTTCATTTTAGAATCAATACCATGCGAAATTGTGCAACGTTTTCATGTGCAACTATAAATCATTTTTTCCATTTTCATTAGGAGAATACAACAATGATACTCGCATGTCAATACAACCTATTTAACATGCATATGTCAAACAAAATACCATATATACATTCCCTCTGCTAAGAACAGTAGTAGTTCAGTTGTGTGTTAGCAGTTGACAAATAAAAACTATGTAATGGCGCACACTTGCATATTGTAAAACTGCATAAACATTCAATTGCTGACAAAATCATGGCTGGTGATCATGCAGGAGAAGTCTGAGTATTAAGTTAGATACGGGCGATACTTCAGCAAGTAGATTGGCATTCATCTTGTATACATGACAATTTCAAAGTTTTAGCATTTACTATAACTATACATAAATCTCAGGGCCAGAGTTTTGACTGTGTTGAAGTAAACTGAAGTGGACTGATAGCAAGCGAGAGCACAAACCCCTAGTACAGTATTTATATACTATATACATACATACATATTGATATAGTCATGTACATGCACATTGGAGACAGATTAGGGGCTCTGGTGATAGTAGTTACCCACCAAACCAGGGTCAGCACTGAGTTCTAATGCCTTCTCTTTTCCTCCCTCTGCAGAATGGGACATTGACAGCCATTCCACCACTATGTCACTTCCGTTACCCGCCCTCCTGGACTTGGCCCTTCCTGCCTGGAGCCCATGTGACCAGGAGTTCAGCAATTTTAAGTCAGTCCAGTCCAGAGGTCCCTTCTAAAAGGATGATGTCCACAAGGTGTTACATGTTTTTCATTTTGCCTTATTTCAGTTATACAGGGTCACAAGGGTGGCACCCCAACACTTTGCCTTGGCTTTGATTGATTTGTCTCCTCTTTACTTTATATATATATATAGTAACGATCTGGGAAAGAAATGGCCACTGAGGCAGTGTGTTCTAAAAAATTTTAAAAAAGGGGCTTCACGGAGTGCTGTGGAGAGGTGCGGGCAGAGGAGACACATCTGCTACTCTTAATAAGCAGCCTCTGGGGTGCTGGGGAGGATTGACTTTGGAAAGGAGGTTCAGTGAGAGAGTGTGTTTGACTCAGTCTTGTGGGGTGGTTTTTGTTCAGTGCTTGTTTGTCCTGACTACGTTGTTCTTGGCCAGTTAAGTCATATGAAAAGAAATACAACCATTGTTTGTTGTGGCAAAGGCTCTATTTAGGCATCGACCCAACACAGATTGACAATGGAGGCACTTAAAAATGAAAGAAAGGATTTATTCTTCCTCAGCCATGAGGCACTTCTTCCCCATGTCCCACAGGCCCTACACAGTCCCCAAAACACACCCAGAAGAAAAAAGACCCAAAAAAACACTCTTCTTCCTCCACTCCTCCCAGGGAGCTTTGTCCTCCTCCTCCTCCCGACTCTGACGCCTAGAGTAGTGGCTGCAGGCTCCTTTTATAGCACCCCAGAAGTGCACCAGCTGCTCGTTGAGCTACTTCAGGCTGCACTTATGGGTGTCGCTGCATCACAGCCCACACGGGCTCAGGAAGCCATGCAGCTACCCCTGGTGGTGGCTACAGAGCCCAACAGGACTGAGCTCCGGTGTTCCAGGATTATGGCCCCGATGCAACCCAGGGACGTAGTTTGCAGCCCATGGCTGTTCCCCCGGATGCCAAAGGGGCATCTCGGCCATCCATCACATTGTTTTTTTTTGGACAATTACCACCACTTGCTTGTGATTTATTTGCTAAGCGGAGCATAACGTGCCTCTGCTTAGCTAGCGATACATTAGTTTGTCCTATTTCACTACTACACGGGCAGAGCCTTAGGGAATGGCTAGTAATAAATAAAATAAAACTGACATAGAATACATTAGCCAAAAAAAAAATAATATCAACATTAAGGTGTGATGCCTGGGTTGCCTGCAGCTGGCATACACATCCTTGAACCTGGAACACTGATAATCATGATCCAAGGGATGGACTAGGCAATAAGGACACACAAATAACAAAGGCTGGTGCAAAGTTCATTGTGCATTTTATTTTCTGAATAATAAAGTGCCCAAAGTGCAGTGCAAATTCTTCTTAAATAATTAAATAATCCAAAAAGCATTGCCATGGTGGAGCTTAAAGGTCACATAAATAATTCAATAATTTAATAATAAAACAAGCTTAATATCACAGTCAGGATCTATTCATTAAAACCAACCGAACTTCTGTGCTTCTCTCAACAATGTGACATCTCCTCTGCTTACCCTGTCAGGTCTCCTTAATAAGAAGAGATACCAACAGCATTATCATCCCACGGCCTTCAGGATAAGTGACCCTGCCGTGTGAGTGTTGCCTACTTGCTCCTCTGGGCCACTTCCCAACCATTTGCCTTCACACTATAACACCAGCTTTACCATGATCCTGCCTCTCTGTATTATTTCTCTTAACTTTCCAAATGAACTTCTGGACCCATCTTTCTTGTTTTCTTTCTGGAACTCACCTTTGATCTTACTTTTCTCTTTTTGGATCTGCCCAGGCTCCTTTATACTCATGTGGGAGTAGGTGAACTCTGCCTAATGACTCACAGAACATCAATAAGGAAACTGATCTCGCCTTCATCTGCTAACTCAAACAGCCAGTTTCCTTTTTAACAATTCTAGGATGTCTAGCAGCTACAGTCACAGAGCACACGCACACTGACTTTATTTAAAAACTTTATACACCACAGACCCCTAACATACAGAATAAAAAATGAAAATAAAAAAACATAAAGAATTTAAGCCTAAGTCAGAGGAGCATTTTGTCGTCGGAGGGCCCTGTATTATGCAGATCTTACCAAAATGTCCCTAAATCCCTGCTATAGCCCTCATATGTTACATGATCTTTAAATTTGTGACATCAGGCAACAAGATAGAGTACCAGGAGAAAAAGTTACACACTAATTCTTACATTATAGATATTACTAGACATTAAGCCCGTTACAATAATGGGCACTAGAACAGTAGTGCATAAACATTAGTAGAAACAGTCTATATTAAATGGCAAAGGACCTTGTATGTAGCTGTAATATACGTCACTGTATTGTGTGCCTTTAATTTTCTCTTACAGTAATACTGGTTTGTATTTCTGTAAAATGCCTGTAGTTTTGTCTGACAGTAATAAAGTGGAACCTCGGCTCCCGAACATAATTCGTTCCAAAACTCTGGTTCTAACCCGATTTGGTCGTGAACTGAAGTAATTTCCCCCCAGAGGATTGTATGTAAATATATATTTTTTTACATTTTTAAGCACAAATATAGTTAATTACACCACTGAATGCACAGCGTAATAGTAAACTAAATGTAAAAACATTGAATAACACTAAGAAAACCTTGAACAACTGAGAAAACTAAGACTGGAAGAGTTTGCGCTATAGCCTTATGACCCGCTCGCTAAAAACACCTTTTTTAATGAGTTTTAAGCACAGGGAAAAAAATGAACAGTTGAAAAATTAATAAACAACCAAGAAAAGTAACACTGCAACAATGCACGCGCACACCTGTGTGTGTGTTCGTGTCCTGTGCGCGCCTGTGTGTGTATGTGTGTCCCGCGCGCGCCTGTGTGTGTGTGTGCCTCCAGTGCGCCTGTGTGTGTGTGTGCGTGAGTGTGCACCTGTGTGTGTGGCGCCTATGTGAGTGCGTGTGTCTGTCGTGCACGCGCCTATGTGTGTGTGTTCGTGTCCTGTGCGCGCCTGTGTGTGTATGCGTGTCCTGTGCGCGCCTGTGTGTGTATGCGTGTCCCGCGCGCGCCTGTGTGTGTGCGTCCAGCGCGCCTGTGTGTGGGCATGTGACACGCGCCTGTCTGTGCGTGTCTGTCTCTCATGCGCCTATGTGTGTGTCTCCACAGGGAATGCACAGGAAGAGACTGAACACGTGCCGTGTGACCCCGCGCTTGCGCACTTCACCAGAAGACACACGAGACACTGGACGCACACAGAGGTTTTATTAAAGAGGATGATGCCCAAAATATAAGCAAACAGAGTACCAATTTAATATTAATAATAATAATAATAATAATGATACAAACTGATTCATGTTATGCATCCAATATGCTTAGATTACTAGGTGCCTGTCTGTCTTAGTGTCTGGAAAGGCTTGGCCCAGCATGGCAATTAGACGGAGTGCCATAAACAGACAGCATGGCTTGTCTGAATATGGCAGCTGAGAGTGAAAGGTAGATGGTCTTCTCAGTATGGAAACTGGTAGAAAAAGAGAGAGCTTGAGGCATGCAGCTTCCAGTAGTAGGGTGCATTATACTGCTAAAAGAGGCCATTGCCATCAGGGTAGTGTGTATGTGATCTGAAACAGTCATTAGGTAGGTGGCATGTGTTAAAGCAGCATCCACATGAATGCCAGGACCAAAGGTTTCCCAGTGGAACATTGCTCAGACCTTTACACTTCCACCGCCACTTTGCTTTCTTCTGTTAGTGCATCCTGCTGCCATCTCCTTCCCCAAGTAAAATGGTGCACAAGCACTCAGACAGCCACATGAAATAAAGGAAAACACCAGTCATCAGTCTAGGCCACCTTCTTCCATTGCTCCATTGTCCAGTTCTGACTCTCGCATGTCCATTGTAGCCATCTTGAGAAGTGGAGAGGAATCAGCAAGTGGACTCTGCACAGCCCCATAAGCAGCAAGCTGTGATGCACTGTGTGTTCTGACACCTTTTACTCATGGCCAGTATTACGTTTTTCAGCAGTTTTCAAAATAGTAGCTCTTCTGTGGGATCAGACCAAACAGGTTAGCTGTTGCTGCCTAGGGAATCCATTCCCGGGAATTCGGGAATCCCACATGTCATTCCCAGGAATCCCGGGCTCCCGGGGATGGTACAGTGAACGGGCATCTCACATGTGAACGGTTTTAGAACTATTATTTTTAATAAAACTACTGCAATATGTTGACACCAATAAAAAGACTACCCTTATCTACAAGCAGTTCATGCTGTCATATAAGTACATGTATCTAGTTCAAGGGTGCCCAATGCGTCAATCGCGATCAACCGGTAGATCGCAAAGCTAGTGTAGGTAGATCGTGTTGCATTCTAAAAAAATTTTTTAAACGTTAGTCTATCATAAATCCTCCCTATGGCATTTGCCACTTGATTGACATACAGGGCGGCCAGTCTGAGATCTCTTTTCTTCTAACACTGGTTATCCCGCACGCACGATCAAACGCGCGAGCTACTGCAAAACTTCAGCTGTGATCTAGTTAGCCTTTCAATTTATATCGACTGAAGAAGGGATTAAAAAAAATTTTTTGCAGAGAGTATGGACTGGATGTGGAATTGGAAGAGGATTTTTTTTTCTCACAATGTCACAGTCGAAGTGCGTTTGTCTGATCTGTCAATCTATCATTGCTATTCCAACAAAGGAAAATGTGGAAAGGCATTTTCGAACTGTTCATAAAAACTACGAGACTAACGTCCTTCAAAAAAGCGACCTGAGAAAGAGAAAGAAAAGGGAACTAAAATCGCAGTTAATCGGACCTTTTTCACTCGGCTGAATTCAAAAGCTCCTTGACTGCATTATTCGGCTCTACTTATTTATGCGAGTCAGCCTTTTACCACATGACGATTATTAAATCCAAATACTGTAGTGACCATAAATGTATTGAATTGTTATTGTGCCATAAAGGTTATTCAGTTATGCAAGGTACAACATACATTTTATGTATAACGTATACTCAATATATATATATATATATACAGGGGCGGCACAGTGGCGCAGTGGTAGCACTGCTGCCTCGCAGTTAGGAGACCCGAGTTTGCTTCCCAGGTCCTCCCTGTGTGGAGTTTGCATGTTCTCCCCGTGTCTGCGTGGGTTTCCTCCGGGCGCTCCGGTTTCCTCCCACAATCCAAAGACATGCAGGTTAGGTGGATTGGCAATTCTAAATTGGCCCTAGTGTGTGCTTGGTGTGTGGGTGTGTTTGCGTGTGTCCTGCGGTGGGTTGGCACCCTGCCCAGGATTGGTTCCTGCCTTGTGCCCTGTGTTGGCTGGGATTGGCTCCAGCAGACCCCCGTGACCCTGTATTCGGATTCAGCGGGTTAGAAAATGGATGGATGGATGGATTTTTAATGTAGGTAGATCATTTCGAGCTGGTCATTTTAAAATTAGCTCACAAGCCGAAAAACTGTGGGCACCTCTGATTTAGTTAGTTGCGGTAATAAGAGCGTAGTAAGCACAACGTGTCCAGCGTGCGGTCGTCCAAGCGAGAGCGTATTTCGTGCAGAGTACGCCAGCCGCTGAGAAAGCACGCTGTGCCTCCACTGAAGTAGGCAGCACAGGCATCAGATACTGATACACTTGTTCTAAACAACTTCCGCACTTGCCGTTGCTCTGAAACACCGCAATTTCATCTTTTACTGATGCATCCAGTTTCTTGTCATCATTCTGTGATGGCAAGTTTCTTGGCACAGATAATGCGGATGCAACAGACTGACGCATTGCAATTTCAAGTTGCTGTTCAAAGGTGTTGTCTGACAGACGTCAATGAAGTTTTCAGTTTTCAACTAAAACTCTGTTATTTCTTAATTCGATTTTTACACGCTATATATGCAAGCTTGGCCATTCCCGGTTTTCTGGGAATTACAGCAGTTTCATTCCTGGGAATGCGAGAATGAAAAATGTCCAGGAATCCACCCGGGAATGGATTCCCTATTGCTGCCAAGCACATAAAAGAGCCTTCAATCCCATGACCCTGTTGCCAGTTCACTGGTTGTTCTTCCTTGGTCCACTTCTGATAGATACTAACTATCACACAATAGGAACACCCTACAAGACCTGCCACTTTGGAGATAATCTGACACAGTTGTCTAACCATCACAATTTCTCCCTTGTCAAAGTCCCACAGATCCTTAAAATTGCCCATTTTTCCTGCTTCCAGTACATCACCTTCAAGAACTGGCTGTTCACTTGCTGCTTAATATGTCCCACACCTTAACAGGTGTCATTGTTACAAGATAATCAAGGTTACACACTTCACCTTTCAGAAGTTTTAATGTTGTGATCCTGTCACACAAAGGCTCAAAACTGGGCACAAACCTCTAAAAATTACAAGCTAGACCAGTCCTTCAACTACGTATGGCTCCCTAGAGTAGGCCTCACAACAGGCAGCCTAATCCAGACAGGGAAGACTGGCTTCGAGCCTGTGAGAGGTGGTCTGTGGGGTATTCCAAATCTCCAACACACCACATTGTGGAGATTTGTTTTGCCTTGCCACCCCTTGCTAAATTTCTATTCCTGTAACATTTCCCATGATTTTATTCTTTATAGATGCTTATTCCTAATCAATATCAAAGGCGGCACTGGTGGTGTTTTAATCTCTCTCTTTTACAAAACATCACATTTAAAACTGCTAAATTGGACTAATGTGCTTTATAGAGTGTTAACACAATTGAAAATTTGTTATGTTTGGATGACTGGTTTTTTCATCAATTTCTCAATTTTTTGGCTCACATTATATTCAGGAAAATGAAACAAATCTGTAGTTATATCTAAATAATCTGAAATCCACATGTCACAGCATTTTTGAACCAGAAAACTAAGCCTGTAGTTCTCAGAATAAGGCTAAGCTCAATGGCTTTATTTTATGTATGTATGTTGTCACACATGTGCGATTAGGAGGCAGCTAAAGTCCTTAAATAACGGTAATACTATGCCAGATCAGGGTGTGGCGAAATGTGCTGACTGTCTCTCTCAGTCTCTTGCAGACCATTCTTGGGAAATCCCATGATCAGGCTCCACTGATGACATCACTCCTGCTTCCGGCTCCACTGAAGATGTCACTTCCGGTTCCGGCTTGGATGACCTCATTTCCTCTACCAACCCTCAAAAAAGCCATCTTACCTCCACTTGATCAATCCTGTTTTGGACTCTGTTTTGTAAATATTGCAAATCTTTTTCAAACCTTTTGCAGCCAAGAATATATTATATGAGTGGCTGCCCCAAACCTTTGTGACAATCTGGAGTCGATTTTGTTACAATGTCATATTAGGACATGTTATTATACATTGTTAGCGGACATGATGCATAAATGCAATTCCTTTGTCTCCATTTGAGCTATTAAATAGATAGATACAGCTCTTACCAAAATCCTCTCAAAATGAATGATTGTTTTCTAGATTTAAATAGTAAACCTTTCTTGGCTCATCCTTCTCAATCTCAGCTGTTAAGAGACAAGCTTTTGATGTGTTAAAATTCCACCCCTGTAATTCTAAGCATGAGTACTGGGGTCACGCAATATTGAGCAACAATTTAACATTTTAATGACAACTACAACTTATTTTTTGTATAGCCCAAACTCACACCAGGAGTGCCACACTGCCTTACCTCTTTAAGTAGACAAGGAAAAACTCAAAATAAAAACCCCTTGTAGGAAATAAAAATACCTGTCAGTCACTGCCTAAATACTTGTTTAACAGGCTCTGACAACCTCTGACTATATGTGACTCAACAATTTGTGTTGTGCTGCCACATACTTGAAGACAAGTGTGTCATGAAAAGGCCGAGTTCAAAAAGCACAACTGCACAAACACCTCCAATGTTGCCCACTAGAGGGGGAAAACACTATCAAAATACCCCGATTAGAATCCCAAAGGGCCGAGACAAATCTTGATAAAAATAAAAGGTTTATTTTCACAAAAGCCTTTGCAGGCACAAACAGCTGTCTGAAACGCAAGAGTAAATGCAGAAAACAGAATTCTAATACAGTATCCAAAAAATCAAAGTCAAGACAGAGCAGAGGTTCAAAAAAATCAGTTACACTGTCCCAATACATAAATCCATGGACGAAGTCGAGAAACACAGCACAGGAAATCAAAAGGCAATAGCAAAGACACAGATACAGACAAGAATTCTCCACTGTAGCATGTTCAATGAACCACCAGGAATCATGGGAGGCCCTCACTTAAATAGGGTGGAGGGCGGTACCTGGTGGTGATGGGCAGGTGGGACCACCCACAAAGCTCAAGGGACATAACTAAAGCTCTTCCTCTTTCCCAACATACAATTAGAAAGTTGAGCCCAATAAATGAAATAAACATTATTACAAATAAATTGCATAAAATAATAAATAAACAACAAGAAATGACACTTTGAACTGCAGCCAACATGCTGACTGAAACATGACAAAGTAGATATGCTTTGATATTCTCTTTTGTGTGGAGTAGTGCCAGAACCTATTCTAAAATATGTCACAAAATTTTCTGGCAGTTCTTTTTCATGTGCGACTCCATGAGCTTCGCCTAGTGGTTAGCTATTCTTATCGACAGCTATCAAACCTGGTATCTATGCTGTTGCATTGCTTTGAAAAAGTTTTGCAGGGTCTTCTGCTGTCCCATTTCAGAATGATCCTGCCAACTACACCATTCTAAAAGAATCAACCAATAAAGACAGGAAATATTTTGAGTACACAAGGGAAAAACTTGTTTATTAGCCTTAACAGTCTAAAGATGGAAGATGTATAAAAAAAACAAAAGATTTGTCCTCAGTCGAGCTGAATAAGCATGGAGCTATACTCTCATACTCTCTCTATAATCTCCAATGGTGGTCTGTTAAATGACAGTGTCTTCCTGTTGCCATGTTATTTTATAGTGAAGAAAGCAGAAGAGCAGATCTGGGGGTCAGACTAAATGATCTTCTGTTAGTGTGTTCCACCAATCTCTTCCCCTAGTGTCCCATTGAAACTCATAACAGTAAGAAGCTAATTTTGCCCAAATGTTTGACAATTGTTTAATATTGCTATCAGTAAGAACTCTAATGTGATGCATTTCTTTCATCTGTGGAACATTTTATGTTTCTGCTGGGATAATAAAGTCTATGTAAAAATGCTTCCATGGGCAGAATTTTGCTAAAACATTCATATCGTAGCACTGCTCAGTGCCTGCTAATACTGACCCAATCCTGCTCATTTTAATGGCTGCTCATACTTTTGGTGACTCATCCATGGCTAATGTAACTTGTCCAGTGCCTTTGTAATATGTTCTTCTTAAAAGCTCATCCTTTGAGTATAATTCTGGACAACACCCATCCCTTTTGTCTATATCTAATTTAGTAACGCCTAAATAAAACCAGAACAAGAATTAAAGTATTTTCTTAGTCATCACCCAACAAATAAGACTGAATGGAGAGTGTGACTTTTCACTACAGATTTTCACATAAATGTTCTATCATAGAAATTAATGAGGTCAGGTCAGGTTGGGGAGCGTGCGCTGGTACAGCATGCTGTCACACCCACCACAAGACGAAACAGCTTTGATCCTGGTTGGGAACCCCCCAGGCAGACACACAGTTCAGTCCCATCCTCCGGAAATTGCCATCTGTTTGTCGCAGCTAGGTGTTATGTTGGTTGTCCCCTTGGCCTGGTCCAGCCACTTGGGTGGTTAACAATGGGGATCCTGTGAGCTGGATCACCCTTGGGGAATCACGCCACATGACTGTAGTGGTATAACCAATGTTCCCTCACAATGCAGGTAATGTGCCTCATTTGGGGATCCCGTGAGCAACCACTTGTTTGACACAAAGTCAAACCAATGGTACCCAAGGATTCTTTAAAGAGACACAGTACCAAAGGAGTCCAGTCTTCATTTCAGGTCACTGGATAACATCCATGTCTCGCAACCATATAGCAAGACAGGAAACACCAGGATTCTAAAGACGTGGACCTTCGTCCTTTTACAGAGATATCGGGAGCGTCACACACCCCTTTCCAGTGACCTCATGATCCTCCATGCTCTCGAAATCCATCTAATGACTTCATAGGAAGAGTCACCAGAGACATGACTGTCAGTCCTGAGGTAAGTAAACCTCTCAACAAGGTCAACACTCTCTCCACAGACAGATCCACTGCTGATGGCTGTGGCCAAGGGGTCATTACTATAAAATTATGAGGTAAAGTCAGTAATTATCCTCTTTTGTAATAATTTTGTTTAGGTCAGCTGTACAGCCACCCTGCATCATGAGGAAACACAGTGTGTCCGTGGGCACGATGGGAATGTTTTGATCTTGATCAGTCAGTTTGTCTTCTTGTTTTCTAGGAGTAAACATTGCCACTCCACTCTTCATTTGCACCAAAGAAGACCAGTGAGCTGTGACTCACTTTTTATGGGATGAAAATGTTACAGGGGCTGAACTCCCAGTCAGTTTGTCAAAACACTGTACAGACTTACTCAGTGCACCAATCTCCTTCTTCTTGGTTAACACCAACCATTCTGAACTTCTTGATCCATTTGTAAAACGGTAAATCATCTCCATATTGTGCACAAAGCATTTATGAGGTAACATGATAGAGATATTTGAAATTTTGAAGGCAAATAGTAGGGTAATTGTCTGCTCTTATAAATTAATTCTGCAACAAGAACAAGGGGACACAGATGGAGGAAAATAAAATGTTAATGTCATACTAACTTTAGAAAGTATTTCTTAACTCAGAGAACAACAAATACATGAAATAAGTTGCTGAGCAGTGTGGTGGAAACTGATAGTTTTGGGGACATCTAATTCTAACTTGTTGTTTTATCAAGTATAAAAAAACAGAGATTAATGAGTTATGCTTGGCAAAACACGTTCTCATCAAAAACCTTCTTCTACTAAGCCAGGGTCCCTCAGGGTTTTCTGCCTCCACTCCTTTTCTCTCTCTACACCAACGGCTGCACCTGAAGTTTGTCGATGATCCCACTCAAATTGACATGAACACATCTGAACATGAGGTGCTATACCAGAAGGAGGTGAATCTGCTGGCCACTTGGTGCACCCTCAAAAATTTCAGCCTGAATACTCTGAAAACTTGGAAATGATTCTGGAATTTAGAAGACATTCCTCACCTACTACTTCCCTGGTCATAAATAGAGTCACTGCCAACAAGGTGGAATTATTTAGATTTCTGAGCACTGCTATTACTCTAAGTCTGAAGTGGGGTGAAAGCGTAACACGTCTCATTAACAGTCTTATCATCTTGTTTGTGTGCTAACTTAAAAAGCTTCACCTGTTCCAATTAGTGCTAGTTCGGTGTTATAGAGCATTCACTGAAAGTACCCTCGTTTTCATCATAACTACCTGGGATGGCAAAGCATCTGCTTATTTAAAACATACACTGAAGTGTGACAGCAGAATGCATTATGAGCCTGAAACTGCACTCTACTTACGACTTGTGTAGATCCAGGGTCGGGGAAGGGTCATGTAAGAAGATCAGGCCACATTCACCTGGGTAACCATCTCTTTCAATTGATACCATCACAAAAAATGTTAGTGGTCACTACAAGCAAGAACTACTTGGCACATTCTGTAAATAGTGTCTTCCCTTCTGCAGCCACTCTGGTCTCTCATTCATCTCTGCCTTTTCCTGATCTCCAGACTCCTCTGTCCGACCTTATTACTTTATGGAGTTAATGAAGGGCTGTATCAGCATGCATCATCACAAACAGAATAGGTACCATAGATATTCTTGTATTAGTCGATCTCGCAGATAAGTCGAGTGTATTTAATTACGAAATTTGTTATGACCCGCGTATAAGTCGAGGGTAAAACTTGGGTTTTTTTATAGCCCGTTGTCTTAATAAGTACGGTCTTCTCAGCGATACCTGCTACAGTTCGATTCCCCGGCATATCAAATGTCATTGATGTTTCATCCATGTTACCAATGTTACTGAGATCAAAGTCTTGCCTTTGTCTTTGCTTGATAATAAATTTATGAAAGGAACTGACCTTTTCTTCTAGATCTTTTGGCAGCTTCTGCACGATTTTTGTTCGCTGACAAGGGCACAGCCCATATCTGTTCATCAACCGCGTACACCAGCCAGCCGATGCTGGAAATTCCAACAAAGGCTTATGTTGTGTTATGAGTCCACAGCTCTCTTAGCAAAGGCCATTTTAGTTTTTATATAAATAATCACCGCGCTCGTGGCTTAGTGAGGGGGCATGGTGGCTGTAGCGAGCCGCAGGGCGATCTGTGGTGTGGGCGTTTCTCACCTAGTGCACAGGTGAGGGACTGCCCACATCCGTGATTTTTCCTGTGGCTAATGTGCTGCAGCTGCTATGTCCTCTCTGCATATAAAGAGAAGCGCGAGTCAGTTAGAGAGGAAGGAAAAACGGAGTAAAAAAAAAAAACATGTAAGAGAAAAAAAGATGGAGGTGGCTGGAGAAAGCAGGAGAGAGAGAGAGAGAGAGACGGTGCAAGTGGGCAAGTGAGCGAACGAGCGCTCGCAGGCAGCTGTGTGGAAGCCTAAGTGTTAGGCCGACACCCGGGAGTCGAAGTAGAAGTCGCTCCCACTGAGCGATCATGGAGTGACCAAAGAAGAAAAGACTGTCCACGAAAAGCCAGGATGGCAGCAGGAGTCGGGAGGCTTGGAGGTGAAGTCCTTGGTGTGGGCGTCCTGGATGCCAAGGCGCCAAGTCTCAGGCCTAGGATGAGTGCCAGACCGAAGCCAGGATCGGGAGGACTCCACACCTGTGTGTGTTTGTGAGAAAGGAGACGCTGCTGAGAGAGCAACGTTTTAACCTTGGGTTTTTAAAGGATTGTTTTTCTATTTTATTGATTTTTAAACCTCCAAGTTTGCTTTATGGATTATTTATTTAATGGAGAGTTCTTTTGACTCGCTGCACTGTTTACTTTGAACACTGATTTTGATTGACTGTTTTAAATAAAAGCACTGTGCACTGTGTCATTACACAAATTCTATGGAAAATTGTGTTGCCCCGTGGATAAGTCGACCCTGTTTTTTTTAATGAATTTTAAGGCATACATTTTTTGACTTATACGCGAGTATCTACAGTACGTTTATTTCCACACAGAAAAGAAAATAAAGTAAGAGACACAAACATTTGTTTTATATCCTTCAAGGTGTGTAACTGATGAGGAAAGAGAAGGTAACATTAAAGACGATGAAAAGTGAGATTAAAAAGTTAATTGGTCATCAATGAAATAGTCCACCCAACGTTATATTATTTTATGTTATTTATGCTATGTAGTTTGTAGCAATGGCCGAGAAAAATATAAAATTTCTTGGTTTCTGACCAAATATAAGTATAAGGATGACCAGAGTTGGAGAATGGCAAACAACATCAAAATGTCCATGAGAAAAAAATCTCGTGTTGACTGATTCATGTGTGAAGTCATCCAGTCCTATTTTCACAACGTCCGAATATATTGCTAAATCGATTGTGCAGATGCCAGCAAGGAAGGACAGGCATCCTGTCCACTATAAAGGATGGAGTCATACTGGACTAGGTGAACAGGCTTACTGGGAGCAGTTCATTCCTTCACATGGCAGGTGGTAGTGTCCCTCATGGCTGAACTAAATTAAGACACCTGCAGGGTGGCATAGGAGTTGGAGTCCAGAAACACAGCCCTGTTGGGGTCTTTGGATACTACCCTGGTTTTCACACAACCCAGATATGCTCTGGATGACCTGGATAGGAGACTGAAAGCAGTTCTTGGGTCTAGTTTAAAAGAAAAACGGCTGCCTCATTTAAATCAAGTCAGAGTCAGGAGGCAGTGAGTATCACTCTCTTGGAGAAGGAAGGAGAATTCTGTACAGTATATTTTGCTGGTGTTGTATTAAAAAGGTATCACTTTTGTTGAATAAAATTCTTTATGTGAACCTGGAATTGGGTTGGGTTTGCCACGTCTTTGTTTTGGGGTTCAGTGGCGGCCCCTAGTGGTTACAATAGATAGAAATTTTTTGTCCACAGGGGAAATTAAACTTTTTTATGAGACACTGGCAGAAAAGGCTCTCCTGAAGTAAATTGGAATTCCTTTAAGACCCAGAGAAATGTGTTTTTCTTTGAAAAGTGATTTGAGGCCCTGTGAAAGATCACAAAAGACAAAATCAGTGTGGCTATGATCACAGGATGTGAAGTGTTCTACTGTATAATCGACTTTGTATGGTCTTTTGTTTTAATGGCTGAAACGTGTCTGGTCCCTCTGGTGTTGTGATTACTCACATGAAACATTTCAAGTGGTGTGAGGCCTTCAAAAATTTCCAGGGAAACAGAATTTACTTCAGCCAGCTGCCTCAGAAGGGGCGCACCAAAAGTTTTATAAAATCTTTTTAAGAGAAGAGAAAGACAACAAAAATAGTTAACAGAAGCAAAAAATAGCGAAAAAAGGATTTGCTTTGAATTGCAATACAAACAAGTCCCAAAATCCACAAGGATAGCAAACAAGCCCTAAAGTGAGTGGAACTTCGCGAGACAAGGGGTTGATAATGAGCACTAACTCCTGCCTCTATATTTCTACAGACCGCAAGAGTAAAAATAAAACATTCTTCCGGTCCTCCAAAATGGCCACCAGACCATCCCAGAATTTCTTCAACATTGTCACTTCCAGCTTCCCTTGATGACATCACTATTATTACCACAGCTATATTTATCAATAGCACCTGATGACCCCGACTCTCTTGATTCACTGACACAATGTCTCACTTGTGTTTCTGAATGGCTGAGTAGTAATTTTCTCAAACTAAATAAGGAGAAAACAGAAATTTTAATGATTGGCAAAAATGGATAAAATGAGGGTAATTAGAAATAAACTTGGTGCATTAGGATTAAAGGTTAAGACGGAGGTAAAAAATTTAGGGGTAACTATTGACTCTGACCTGAATTTTAAATCACATATTAATCTGATTTCTAGGACAGCATTTTTTCACTTAAGAAATATAGCAAAAATTAGACCTCTTATAACATTGCAAGATGCTGAAAAATTAGTTCACACTTTTGTTTTCAATCGACTAGATTACTATAAAGCACTCCTCTCAGGATGCCCCAAAAAAGACATCAATCGATTGCAACAAGTGCAGAATAAAGCTGCTAGAATCTTAACTAGGAAAAGAAAATCCGAGCACATTACCCCAGTTCTGATGTCACTACACTGGTTACGTGTGTCATTTAGAATTGACTTTAAAATACTGCTTATGGTTTATAAAGCCTTAAATAATCTCGTTCCATCTTATATATCGGAATGCCTGACACGTTATATTCCAAATCGTAACCTCAGATCCTCAAATGAGTGTCTCCTTAGAATTCCAAAAGCTAAACTTAAAAGAAGTGGTGAGGCGGCCTTCTGCTGTTACGCACCTAAAATCTGGAATAGCTTGCCAATAGGAATTTGTCAGGCTAATACAGTGGAGTACTTTAAAACACTGCTAAAAACACATTACTTTAACATGGCTTTCTCATAGCTTCATTTTAGTTTAATCCTGATGCTCTGTATATTTAATTAATTATCATTATCATTCATGGTGGCTCCAAAATCCGTGCTAACCTCCGTACGGGGTGCTGCAACAGGGAGCTGCATTTCCTTGTGACCCAGAAGTACTTTCATTGGGCAATCACCCTGACACCGGAAGTACTCCCGGGTCTGTAATAAAAGGGACCGCACTCCCTTATCCAGGCAAGTCGGAGCTGGCAACACTTGACTGGAGGAGGAGAAGGAGGGAAGTGTGGTGGTGAGAACTATGGAGAGGAATTATTATTATTTTGTGCTTTTGCTACTAATAGAAGATCAAAGTTGAATAAATCAACCTCTATTTGAACCCGGGACTGTGCTTTTGTGTTTGTGTTGGGGTTTTGGTTATTGGCACTATGATTTCCATCACAACTGTTTTTTATATACAGTAATCCCTCCTCGATCGCGGGGGTTGCGTTCCAGACCCCCGCGATGGGTGAAAATCCGCAAAGTAGAGACCATATGTTTGTATGGTTATTTTGATATATTTTAAGCCCTTATAAACTCTCCCACCCTGTTAACATTATTAGAGCCCTCTAGACATGAAATAACACCCTTTAGTCAAACGTTTAAACTGTGCTCCATTACAAGACAGAGATGACAGTTCTTTCTCACAATTAAAAGAATGCAAACATATCTTATCTTCAAAGGAGCGCCATCAGGAGCAGAGAATGTCAGAGAGAGCGCTAGCTAAGAAAAGCAAACAATCAAAAAATCAATACATGCTTTTAAGTATACAGAGCACCGCGATAAAGCGGCATTTTGTAGAGGAGCGTCCGTGTCCTCTGTGCAAACAGCCCCTCTGCTCACACTCCCTCCGTCAGGCTGAGAGAGTGAGAAAGATAGAGAGAAGCAAACAATCTCAAGCACCGCGGGGGAAGCATATCTTATAGCATTGAGGAGTTTTAGTTAATATGTAATACGTGCTCTGATTGGGTAGCTTCTAAGCCATCCGCCAATAGCTTCCCTTGTATGAAATCAACTTGGCAAACAAACTGAGGAAGCAAGTACCATAAATTAAAAGACCCATTGTCTGCAGAAAGCGGCGAATAAGCGAAAAATCTGTGATATATATTTAGATATGCTTACATTTAAAATCCGCGATAGAGTGAAGCCGCGAAAGTCGAAGCGCGATATAGCGAGGGATTACTGTAATAAAATAATAAACTGAATTTATTTTTTTTTATGAATATAGATTGTCAGACACGAGCGCATAGGGAGCTGCTTAAAGACCCAACAAGCAATGCAGCATACCGTGCCAGGGAACAAAGGCAGGGTACTAACCTCTCTTTCTTTATTTCCACAGAAAGAACGAAGCACCTTGAATTCACCCGGACTCCCTAACAAAACCCAACCACTTTTGCGTTCCTTCCTTCCCTCTAGTCCCCTTCTGATGATGTCATCCCATCCACCACCACCACCACGGTTCCTTGCCAGCATTCCATCTGCCTGTTTCTGGTCCCACCCTATAAATTGTTCCCCTGCACATACCATAATTGTCTGTTGTAACTTGTAAAAGTGAACACTGACCATGAATTCTACACAGTATATGGGGCCGGAAACCCCAAACCTTTATGCTTGTTTGTGCTATATTTGACAAGATATAAAATCAAGGAAAATTACAACCAACATGTTACATGCCTTTCATTCTTTGAAATGCTGCGTGGTGCAGTGAATCAAAGCACACTGGGGACACAAGTAGCACTGGCCTGTCCTCCTATAAAGTTAATGTGAAAATAAGTGTGTTCTTTCAGGAAGCCTAATCTGGCAGGCCAACAGTTCCTGGAGAACTATCTGGAGTAGAAGTACTGGAAGTGCTCACTGGAGAAACAGTGAAAGACAGACTGCTCAGGTAGGGATGTTTTCCAAAACCAAAATTTTCAAGCAAGGATCAGATTTTTCATCCAGATTGTGCTTGAAGGACATAAAGAAAAGAGACAGTAGTGAATTTCACAGGTAACTTTGAGCTTTCCTCTGGGCCAGAAACATTTGTCCAAGATTTAGTCACAACATTTAGTGGTTTTCACCTAAAAATCATTTAAAAAATTTGTGTGCCACCATGACTGCACTGTCTTCATAGCCAATACACTCATCGCTTGAAGGAATATTCCACTCCAAAATATTATTATTTTTATATGCTACTTACCCTATTTAATTTATAGTGAAGGCCAAGAAAGATTTTTAATGTTATTGTTTCATGCAGAATTCTGATAATAAAGGATACTCGTCATTGATAACTAATGCTGAAAAAGACCATACAATATCATAGCATCCATAAAAAATATCTCATTTTACTTGTAGTCTACTGTATAATCTATCCATCCATCCATTATCCAACCCACCCCTTTTCTACCTGGAATAATATAAAATAGATGAGAATAACCCATGATACAACTAACAAAGTCATGATACTCATGCAGTGTCAAGGTATCCTATCATTTTTACTTCCATAAGATTTATATGTGTTCAGCTAACTTCGATGAAATATTTGCAATTATTTTTTTTTTTTAAAGTGCTTTAATAACTGCTAAAATGCCTTGTGTGGTTTTTGGTAATAATTCTAATCCCGAATATCTCGAATATCAAACCAAACCTGCACAGATTGTGTACTTTAAAGCAGGCACATATTAGTCATTAGATCTATGCCTTAAAAATGTTTTATTTTAATTTTAGTTATAATGCATTCGTTGTGATTATATGCTTGCAAATTTAAATTTGAAATAAAAATGTAAAAATTAATTTTGATGTCTTGTTCATTTATTCAATGCCTCCCCCTTGTACAGCTTCAGCACCCTCCCAGTTTGAGAACCACTGAGTTATGTAGTCATACTTTCTAGTTCTTGTAATGATTCCCACTGCAGCATTTTGAATTAACTAAAAGCTGCATAAAAACAATTTGAACAGGCAGTAAATAATGCTTTATAGTAGTCAATCATACTAGAAGTAAGTGCCTGAATTAATTACTCAGTATCCTTTATATTTAGAAAGGTCTTAATTTTCTAACATTTTAAGACGTAAAAAACCTGTTTTGAATAATGTTTTAATGTCTGATATAAAAGACATAACCAGTGTGAAATATAATTCTTACATTGTGTGCCGAGTTCAGCTGAGAAATATTGTTACGGTCTGCATCATTACCCACAATAAATACTATTTGTTTTGTTTTTTTTTATGTTTTTGCATTCAGAGACAAGTAGTTGTTTTCCATCCACTTATTTAACTCACAGACACAATTAATTAAGGAAACCACTGGAGAAAAATCATTTGATCTAAAATAACAGTTGGGTGCCATCTGCGTGCAAGTGAAAATGAAGGTTATGTTTTGCTAATGATAGTTACCAATAGAAATATGTAAAGTGAAAACAGTAAAGGTCCCAGTATTGAGCTCTGTAGGACACCATATTTAACTTCTGAGTATAGTGATGGAGTCTTATCAGCACATTTCATCAGTTTAATAAATATGAAATAAACCACACAAGGACAGTGCCTGAGGACCCAATGTTTTTCAGCCCGCATAGCATAACAGAGCGGCCAATGATGTGAAAAAGGCTGTACTTAAATTTATCAACATAATTACTGTGGAATTTCCTTCATCAGAGGCTATTTGAATGCTTTTTAAAACATTGGTTAGTGCGCTTTCTGTACTATGATTGGTGCAGAAGCCAGACTAGACTTTCTCCAATAAATTGTGATGTGTAAGTTATGATTAAAGCTGAGTGGCAACCACTTTTTAAAGTATTTTAGAAAATAAATATTACATTTTAAAACTGTCTGTAATTGTTAAGCATATGTGGGTCTAGCTCTAGCTTTTTAAGTAATGGCTTGATAACTGACACTTTTAGTAATGGATGGATAGAGAGAAAGATGATGTGAAGACATGACTGTTAGGCTGTGAAAATTAAGCAGTTGGCTGAACATGAGGATGAGCAAGTCATTTCAAAACACAAAAAATAATTCTTCTGATTGTATTTAACAGGGGCACATGCTTCTTGGGAATGTGTTCTGTGAAATGAACAATCTCGACACATGAAAAAGGTTTGGGGCAGCCACCTGTATACTTGAACCTGGCTTCAAAAAGGCAAATTTTGAGCACAAATGAATACGGTGTTGAGTCCAAACTCATAATATATATTGCAGTATAATCATTTTATGCTGCTGAAGAGAAACCAAAGGAATATGGATGAATATTTCAGAAAAACTTTAAATAAATAAATGTGAAAACAAATAAAAACTGCATGAAATATGAGCATTAATAAATAAATGTGTAATGACATTTGAGCATAAATAAATGTGTTACAAAATATGTTTTTTGTTGCTTATTTATTTATTTATTTATTTATTTATTTATTTAATCTTGTCCATAATAAAACTGGCACTTTCTGTTGTCAAAGTAGATTGCTCATGCCTAATTCAATAAGTCAGTGCAGAAGGTGGAGGTAAGTGAATTAGTTAATTAGAAAAATGCTTACCACTGTCAATGAAATGGATTCTGCTGAACATATTTCAGAGAGACAATTGAATATTTATTTTCAAAAATGACAATGTTGACAGCCCTAAACCACAGAGTTTCCCTGTGAATTCAGGTCAGACTGGCCTTTTCTTTATTGCATTCTTGCTGTAACAGGTATTGGCAAATGACAACAGAAAGTCTACTGGAATCTGTACAGTTTGTTACCTTAAAATCATTTAGCACCACCACTCCCGTACAAGGAAAAGACAAAGGGGTAGCAACTGCACAATACCTTCCTATTTTGGCCAAGCTGCAGTCCATTTGTAGGCAGCTGGGTATGGTGTGTCCAGGTTCAGCACATTTGTAGCAGCAGGGAATGGAATGACGCTTTTCCTTAGGTTTCACCGAGGGCTCTGTATTATGGCAACTGGAATCTTGGTGGACAACGTGTCCCGTCCTGGTTTAAAGAGTGGAGTTTTGTGCACGCTCAGATTGGTAGGCCGCACAACATTTGTTATAAACACAAGATGGGAGACACCATCACACACAAAGATTTAGGGGTTTATGTTGACACAACATTTTCACTAGCTAAACAAGGCACAGAAGTAATTACTTGTAAAAATGCTAATGAAATGTTAGGTTGTATCATAAAAACTGAAGAACTTAAGTCAAGGGACGTTATTCTCAAACTATATAATGCACTGGTAAGGTCACATCTGGAGTATTGTGTTTAGTTCTGGTCACCATGATATAACAAAGACATAGCAGCACTTGAAGCTGTACAGAGGTGAGCAACCAAGAGCATCACAGGACTTCAGGACTTGTCAGACTCAAAGATTTAAACTTGTTTAGTCTCAAGCAGAAGAGACAGCGTGTGGACCTAATCTAGGTATTTAAAATCCTCAAAGGCATTAACAAAGGTGATCCAGGAATATTCCTTCAGATTAAGGGTAAATCACCAGTGGAGATTAAGGTAAAGTGCATAAAGATTCAAAGAGATGTGGGACACTGGAATAAACTACTAAGACATGAAGTAGAAGCAGAAACCTCGACGAATCTGGATGAAATATTGGGACAGCTTAGATAAACAAATGGACTTGATGGACTGAATGGTCTCTTCTCATTTGTCAAATTCTTATGTTCTCTTTTAACACTTCTTGATGCTGAGAAATTAATTCATGATTTCTTTTTAACCATCTAGACAACTGTACCAAAATGATAGCAGTCTCTCTGCCTAGGAGTGGTTCAACCTCACCACAAATTTTCACTTCAAAAGAGAATAGGGTGGCATTCCTTGTATGCATAGGTATATAATTTTATTAGCTTTTGAGGAAAATAATTTGATTTAGTTAACTTTGAGTATTTCCCATGTCACCTCATTAGTAATTGGCTATTTCTTTCACCCCATTACCACCTAATAGTTAATGTGTGGTGTGTGTACTGGCACAATAATGGCTGCTGTCGCATCATCCAGGTGGTGCTACACATTTGTGTTGGCTGAAGTGGTTTCCCGATGCCTAAGTGCAAGAAAAAATACTACATAAATGTGATTCATTATTATTAAAATTGCTTGTTTTTTCTGAATTAACTAACATGTACAAATTAGCCTCTCCAACTGAAAACATAATTATGTTTCGGTTATTGTCTTTTACAACAAATGCATTCATTTTCATTATAAGCTGAATCAATACACTTTAGAATCTTCACGTACATCCAAGGCAGACATTTACAGTTCAACATGCTGGCACTGTGCAGTGATCTCAAGTGACCATCCTAACATGAGCCCTGGGCCCAATTTAAGCAGCTCCCTCCACACATGTTCTGACTACAGCATCTCCAATTTGATTTTCTGTATTGCCCTTAAAAAGTAACAAACTTAAATCATCTCACCTTGCTGTTGTAACAATTGGAAGAAGTCTCTCCTTGCAAAAGCAGTGTTCACCTGGGACATGAAGTATGAGTTCAAAACAGCTTGTGCATTGTTGTGTTTTGTTGTCCGCTACTTTCCAGAGTAGAAAACACATGAAAATGGAATAAAAACAGTGCTAAAAACTATGCAGGAATATTTTGGACAAAATAAATAAATATATAAATAAATACTGCGGTGATCTGGCGCCCTGCCCGGGGTTTGTTTTCTGCCTTGCGCCCTTTGTCGGCTGGGATTGGCTCCAGCAGATCCCTGTGACCCTGTAGTTAGGATATAGCAGGTTAGATAATGGAAGGATGGATATAAATAAATATACAAGAAATAAATGTACAAAGAAATGAAAGAAAAAAAAATACACAATATATGAGAGCATAAACAATTAAATGTCTCACAAAATATGCTTTTGTTGCATAATTCCTTATGCATTTATTGAATTACTTATTTATTTTAGTGACATAATATATTCAATAAAACAAAACCTGTCATTTTCACCCAAAAACATTGAAAAGATTAATTTTAGTATGTACTGCTTTTTGATTGGTGAATCATTGGTAGAAGGGACACACATACCTGCACATGTCTATGAGTAACTGATTGTCCAATCCAAGCAAAATTGTGACTGTGGACATCCATAGAGGATGAAAGTGCAAGAAGAAAATTAACAGAATTACTGTACAAAGCAGCTACTAATTCCTCATCATCTGCATGTGATCTGGGGTGTCTGCCTTTAAATGCAGCATTTACACGCACTCGTGACAATTCACCAGTCAAAAGATAGTATTCCCTAGAGCCCGCCCTCTCAACAAACAAATGGTATTTAATTTTGCAAGTGGTGTCCCTGAAATAAATCTTCTTCTTTTTGCTGCTCCCATTAGGCGTTGCCACAGTGGATCATCTTGTTTCATATGTCCTCTAAATCTTGTTCTGTCACTCCCATCTACTGCATGTCCTCTCTCACCAAATTCATAAACCTTCTCTTAGGCCTTCCTCTTTTCCTCTTACCTGGCAGCTCTATCATTAGCATCCTTCTCTCAATATACCCAGCATCTCTCCTCTGCACATGTCCAAACCAACGCAATCTCACCTCTCTGACTTTGTCTACCAAACGACCAACCTGAGCTGACCCTCTAATTTACTCATTACTAATCCTATCCATCCTCATCACACCCAGTGCAAATTTTAGCATCTTTAATTCTGCCACCTCCAGCTCTGTCTCCTGCTTTCTGGCCAATGCCACCATCTCCGACCCACATAACAAAGCTGGTTTCATTACCATCCTGTAGATCTTCCCTTTCACTCTTACTGATACCCATCTGTCACAAATTACTCCTGGCACTCTTCTCCACCCATTCCATCCTGCCTGCACTCTCTTTGTCATCTCCACTTCTCCAGGGACTCCTCAACCTACTCCCTACTCTCACTAAATATCACAATGTCATCAGCAAACATCATAGTCCATGGGGACTCCTGTCTTATCTCATCCATCAACCTGTCCATCACCACTGCAAATAAGAAAGGGCTCAGCGCTAATTCCTGATGTAATCCTACCACATTGAATGCATCGATCGCAGACCTCACCACTATCACACATTCCTCGTACATATCCCGTACAACTCTTACATACTTCTCTGCCACTCCCGAATTCCTCATGCAATACCACAGCTCCTCTCGAGGCACCCTGTCATATGCTTTCTCCAGGTCCACAAAGACGCAATGCAACTCTTTCTAGCCTTCTCTATACTTCTCCATCAACATACTCTGAGCAAACATTGCATTTGTGATGCTCTTTCTTGGCATGAAACCATACTGCTGCTCACTAATCATAACCTCACTTCTTAACCTAACTTCCGCTACTCTTTCCCATAACTTCATACTGTGGCTCATCAATTTTATCCCCCTGTAGTTATTACAGCTCTGTACATCCCCCTTAAGTTTAAAAATCAGCACCAGTACACCTTTTCTCCACTTCTCAGGCATCCTCTCACTTTCCAAGATTTCATTAAACAATCTGGTTAAAAATTCCACTTCTATCTCTCCTAAACACTTCCATGCTTCCATAGGTATGTCATCTGGACCAACAGCCTTTCCATTCTTCATCCTCTTCATAGCTGTCCTTACTTCCTCCTTGTTAATCTGTCACACTTCCTGATTCACTATCTCCATATCATCCAACCTCTTCTCTCTCTCATTCTTTTTGTTCATCAGCCTCTCAAAGTACTCTTTCCATCTTCTTAACACACCCTCCTCACTTTTGAGTACATTTCCATCTTTATCCTTTATGACCCTAACTGCTGCACATGTTTCCCAGCTTGGTCCCTCTCTCTAGCTCACCAGTCCTTTTCTCTCTCTTTAGTGTCCAACCTCATACAACTCATCATACGCCTTTTCTTTAGCCTTCGCCACCCCTCTCTTCACCTTGTGCCTTATCTCCTTGTACTCTTGTCTACTTTCCGCGTCTCTCTGACTATCCTACTTTTTTTTCGCCTTCCTCTTCCTCTGTATACTCTCCTGTACTTCCACATTCCACCACCAGGTTTCCTGAAATACATAAATGAAGAAATAATGAAATAAATACATAAAGAAATAAGCAAGAAAAACAAATTTCATGACACATTTAATTATGTATGCTCACACATCATATGTTTTTACTTATTTATCGTAACATTTCATAATTTATTTATTTATTTAATTATTTTATTTTGTCTGAAATATTTCTCCATAAAATGCAAACACTTAGCAATATCTTTCTCATCAATATTCAGTCCTTCATCTTGCTCTACAATAAGACAATATGTTCAATGAAACCATTATGTAAAGCACTAAATTGCACTTAAATGCATTTGCTTCTGTATTCACTCTTCATAAAATGTGTGCGTACACACACACACACACATACAGATGTCAACACATGGGTACTCACATTAAATTTCAATACTTGGCACCCAAGTCTTCTACTGCGATGGAACTTGGCACATGTAGTTCAGTCTGACCCTGCTTGGTAGCCAATGCCAGCACAAGCTCTGCTCCTATCACTTGTGAACTAAATTTTGCCATCAATATGGTGATCTTCTGTTTTCATTTAGAGAATCAGGTTGCTTCTCAGTCTCTTCTGTAATTAAAGCAGCAAGGTACAATTTCAATCATTTTCTAATTTCTATAAAGTATTTTTTTTAAAAGGTTGCAGTCTTCTTTGTAATTGTCAATGATCTACACACACAATTTTCTACCTAAAGTAATACTGATTTACTATCAAATCTAACTAACCAGTCTGAGTATAAAATGCAATCAAACTAGCTAGAAGGTTGGTTTTTAACATAAAAAATGCCTGTTTAGTTCTTCTTGAACTCACACATACATATATATTTAAACAACAGAATATTTTCACTTCATTAGAAATTATTAAAGGACATGCCTAGCAGTCCTATTCGACAGACATAGCTTTTCTAAGGCTGAAAATTGGGTCTGGCATGTTATCTGGTGTTTAAACTGATTCGAATTTTCTCTTTCATTCTTCTTATGCTCTTACTTGTATTTCCTAAATGGATTGGTGCTCCATTCTGAGTTGCCTGCTTTATGTCCATTGCTGTCTGAATAAGCAAAAGGTTGTCATGATGCGGTTCTATTCCTTAGGGTTAGGCTCTGTGTACCTGTACTTTAATTGGCCTTAAAGAATTCCTTACAGTATCTGCTGTGATAGAGTACCTCTGCATTTCAGAAGTTGTTAAACATTAAAGTTTCCGCTGCTGAAAAATAATTTTTCATCAAGATTCCAAAATAATTTAACCAAATTTCACACTCTCATGTCCACCCAGTATTTGTGGGTGATCAGATACTCTGAGAAAGCGATGTCCTCATATTCCACAACTTTTAATACCCAGCCAGTCCTCCTATTTTATGTCATTAAGCAGATGGAGAACCTTTAATCATTTAGCGAGTACAGGAATAATAATAACTATAGTGGATCTGCAAAATTCATTTCAGCACTTTTCACAGTGAATTTTTGGGTTCACCAGTGACCTTGTGAACCAAATATCTCTTTGAGTGGTTGCCATGCTGCCAGCTTAGGCAAACAATTTTTTTTCCCAACATCATATAATGCTTTGACTGGCAAGTGTGACATTACAGAGCTGTAGAAGCCAAGTTTTGAAAGGGAATGTCTCTACCCGATCTGCCCCACCTGCCTGATTGGCATCATGCATGTGCAGAATGTTCATGTATATGTTCTGTAGGAATACTGCGTCGCACACTTTATAGTGCTGCCACATCTGCTTTGTACATGTGTGAGTAATTTGTGGTATACACATGTATGCATTTAAAAAAAAAATACTTGCAGTACTTTCATTTGAAGGATATATTATCTGACCACAATGAGAATATTATGAAAATACTCCATTGTTCTCCAGAGATTCATTGTATGATGTGTCTTCACTGCCAGATTAAGCATGTTACGATCCTCGCTATGTAGCATAGGTCGAGTCGTGACAGGAACAGCCTCCTGAGTATGTAACACTGATCCCTTTTGTCACAAGCTATGTGTATGTTAGTTAGACACAGCAACAACAACAACATTTATTTCCATAGCACATTTTCATACAAATGATGTAGCTCAAAGTGCTTTACAAGATGCAGAAAGAAAAGTTTATAAAAAAAATAAAAATAAGATTAGGCAATACTAAATAACAAAGAATAAAGTAAGATCCAATGGCTGAGAAGAAATTGAAAATTAAAAAAAAAAAACTTCAGAGGACTGGAGAAACAAAACCAACAACAAAATCTGCAGGCTTTCCTAGGCCATGAGACCGCCCAGGCCCTACTGAGCATTCTACCTAACATAAATGATTTAAATCAGTCCTCATGGTTTACAGCCACATGGACGATTTAGATGATGATGGTCATGTGGACATCTGGCCTTCACTCCATCAATGTAGGGACTGCATGAAGCCTTGGTCAGGTGGTGGTGGTGCTGATCTCCACCACAGAAAAATAGAAAAAGTACAGCAGAGAAAGTAGGGATTAGTATGAATTGCAGAGTCATAATAAATATAATTCAATGCATATATAGTATATCAGGGTTACACTAAAATGAAAATATAAGAAAACCATATTAAACTAACTAAAATTTAGCAATTTTTAAAAGTGCTCCACCGTATTAGCCTGGCAAATTTCTATCAGTAAGCTATTTCAAATTTTAGGTGCCTAACAGCAGAAGGCCGTCACTTTTTTTAAGTTTAGCTCATGGAATCAAAAGCAGACACTCATTCAAAGATCTAAGGTTAAGATTTGGAGTGTAAGATGAGAGGCATTCCAAAATATTTAGAATGGAGCGAGATTATTTAAGGCTTTGTAAGCCATAAGCAGTATTTTAACGTCAGTTCTAAATGACACAGGTAACCAGGGTAGTAACATCAGAACTGGAGAGATGTGCTCGGATTTTCTTTTCCTAATTAAGATTCTAGCAGCTCCATTCTGCGCTCAGTGCAATCGATTGATGTCTTTTTTGAGTAATCCTGAAAGAAGTACATTGCAGTAATCTAGTCAACTAAAAACAAAAGTGTGAACTAATTTTTCAGCATTTTGCAAAGTTATAAGGGATCTAACTTTTGCTTTTAATTCTTTTCATTTTTATTACTATTTAATTTAATATTGTTTCTTTGTATCAGTATACTGCTGGTCTATCTATCTATCTATCTATCTATCTATCTATCTATCTATCTATCTATCTATCTATCTATCTATCTATCTATCTATATTTCTTGTTAAAAAATGCTGTCCTGGTAATCTGATTAATATGCGATTTAAAATTTAGGTCAGAGTCAATAATTACCTCTAAATTCTTTACCTGTGGATTAAGATTATTTCTAATACTCTCACTCCATTTTTGCCAATAACTAAGATTTCTGTGTTCTCCTTATTTAGTTTGAGAAAAATGCTACTCATCCAGTCAGAAACACAAACAACATATTGGGAAAGTTTGGGTCATCAGGTGCTATTGATAAATACAGTTGTGTGTCATCAGCATACCTCTGGTAGCTCACGTTATGCCTTGAGATAATCTGACATAATGGAAGCATGTAGATTGAAAAGAGCAGCGGACCCTGGATAGAGCCTTGTAGGCTCTATGTAAATATAATTACCACAACTAACACAGAAATTTCTACCTGTCAAGTAAGACTCAAACCAATTTAAGACACTGTCATAGAGGCCCAGCCATTGACTAAGGCGTTTTCTAAGAATATTGTAATCAATGGTATCAAATGTGGCACTCAGATCTAAGAGGATGAGAACAGATAAATGGCCTGTGTCTGCATTTACCCGCAAGTCATTTACTACTTTAATGAGTGCAGTTTCTATACTATGATTTGTTCTAAAACTCATCTGAAACTTGTCAATAATAGAATATTTATTCAAGTGATCAGTTAGCAGTGAAATGGCTGCCTTTTCTAGACTTTTTACTTAAGAAAGGCAGTTTAGAAATAGGTCTAACATTGTCAAAAACGGAGGAGTCAAAATTATTTTTCTTGAGGAGGGGGTTTAACAACCAGCAGTTTTAAGACAGTCTAGAATGACCCCCATACTTAATGATGAATTTACTATATCATGCACACTATCAGTTAGCACGTCGGATACTTCTTTGAAAAAGATTGTTGGTATTGGCTCAAGGAAGCAGGTGGAGGGTCTCATTTGAGAAACTATTCTATATAGATTGGGTAAACCTTACCTGGTAAAAGAATTTAATTCACTTAAAATGGAACACCAGGATTTAATAGGATCAGCTTTGAGGATATGTACAATATTGTTTCTGATATCATTAATTTTGTGATTAAAAAATATAGGAAAGTTTAACTGGAAGTTTTTTGGAGGCATTCCATTGAGTGACCTCTGTTTAGCAAATGAAACACATTGATAGGAGTTTGGGAGATGCAGAGAGACATAAAGGACTTGGAGTATTGTGGATTCAGAGTATAATTTTATCTCAGGGAGGCATGGTGGTGCCTCACAGCACAGGTCACATTTTTGGCCTCACTAATCGGGCCAGTATAGTTGGCATAGACTTCCCTAGCGCTTGGAGACATTTAAAAGACCAATGCACTATTATAGTCTATTCAAAAGTAGTTTAGTTTCTCCCTCCCCATTGATTTCAATGTAATGCATCCTAAACCTTTCTGCATTTTTTCTGCACTCAAGGTGAACCAAATTTTAGCAGGGTTCACTGATCACTAATAATAAATAGTGTTCCTATGTTGTATATTTGCACTGTGTTTTGTTGTACATGCTTCAGCAAATTAAGTTCTATGTTGCTTGCTTCGTTAAGTGAATATTGTAAAATGTCCAGTATACAGTATTAGTTTTATTAAAGATGGGTTATGCTTGATAAAATAAATGACAATGAATATAAGAACATAACGAGTTTCATAAATAACAAGATACCTTGCAGTCTGTCCTGCTCTTTTGTTTAGGTCAGGGGTCTCCAATTTCAGTCCTGAGTTTTACTCTCAACAATCTCCATATTAGAAGAGAGTTTCTGCTGTTGATGAAACAAGATATTTAATTTAATGCTTCATTTGCACTCCCATTCTGCCTTGTCAGGCCCTTCTGATTTTGTCTGAAGATGACATTAAGGTATTCCATGGAATAAAAGAGATTATCACTTCTTGGCCTTCACTTATTTTCTTGTTGTTTTTCCAAGTGCTCAAATAGAAAGCAATTAATACTGTAAACGCATCAGTTTTAAAAATTGAAAAGCAGTGAAGAGTTGTGAATTTTAATAAGTGAATGAAAATTAAGTCCAAAACTGTTGTGTATGCAGCAGTAATTGGCTAATAAAGAAACTGGAAGGAATGAAAACCAGCAGGCAGTGTGGCTGTCCAGGAACAAGAAGAGTTCCTTTAATGACATCTTTAAAAAATAAAATAAAATGTGCAATACCAAAAATGTCCAACAAGGCGGGATGAAAGCACTAACAACTTGTTTCTCTAATAGCAGGAACTGGTTTCTAATATGGAGACCACTTAGAGAAGAACCTGTAACCACTGAGGGCCTACAGGACCGTGAGTGGAGAACCCTGGTTTACGTGACAACTAAGTTGTCCCAGAATTTAATCCAGAGACATTTTAAAGATTTTTAAGACTTCCACTACAAATACATTTGCTGCAACCCAGCCAGGGTGAATCCTGGAATGAAAGCGATTGTTGGGTCAAGCAGGGAGGGCGAAGAACGGTGTGGAGGACTGACATCGGGGATGTGATTGACAGTCAAGGGAAGAAAAGGGACAGCACCCTGAATGGAGGGTCAGGGAATGGAAGGGGGATTCCCGGATGATTCAAGGAACAGCTAAGAAAGTGTAGAGGAAGAGAGAGGGGGAGTTGAGCTGGGTATGTGAGGTGGGCTATGGAAGTGGAACTGGAGGAACTGTTTTTTTTGGTCTGTTAACAGCGTCTCTCGGGGGCATAACAATGACAGATTCATAGATAATTGTAAATAGTGAATAAACTGTTTTGCAATCCCTTCTTTGTCCTGCTGTGCTTTTTTCTTTTTTGAACCTCTCACTGTGAGGTTGCTACATGTGAATTAGCAGTTTGTTTTAGACTCTCATTATCCTTTATGGTGAAGAAATCCCTCCTGATTTCTATCTTAAATGCACTGAATTTTGTAATTCAGTATTTAATTGAAAAATTTGCGCCACATATATTAAAAAAAGAACAGGCTGAATGGAGGAATGTCACCTGACAAATGATACATACACCAGAGCCAATTTAGTGTTGCCAATTCACCTAACCTGTATGTCATTGGGCAGTGGGAGGAAACCCTTACAGACAGGAGAGAACAAGCAAACTCCATGCAAGGAGAGCCCGGGACACAAACCCTGTTCTCCTTACTGTGAGGCAGCAGTGCTACCAGTGCACCACTGTGCCACCTTACACCTGGCACATGTTGTTGATTAAACAAATATTTCGTAAACATTAAAAAAAAAACACTACTGCTCATTTTGCCACAAACATGCTTCTATTAAATGTAATGAATTTGTAAAAGTAGTCACCATTTAGATTAATAATTAAAGTTCTAATGTTTCATTCCCAGAAAAAGGATTGTACAATAAAGAGGCATATTCCTAACTTTTTTGAGCCTGAAAGGAAATATGAAGGCTTTCCCATTGGTTTGCTTGCGTTTGCCGTCTCTACTTTACTATGTTCTATGCCAATGAAATGGAAAGTTTTTTGTTTTGTTTTTTTTTTTTTTGATTCGAGAAAATGTTTTCTGCTGCTGACATCTTGTCATGCTTGTTCCCTGTGAGTAATCACATTTTCTAGATTATAATCATAAAGTTTCTAAATTCTTTAAAGCAATGTGTCATGCAGTACATTTAAAGAATGCTTAAAGGCTGCCAAAGGAAGAGGCTCGGCTGTCTTTCATTTTCGGTTTTCCTTGAAGCCAGATGTTTTTAAAAATGTAAAAATGTCCCATTGGTCTCCTTCATGATCTCTTCAGCATGCATAACAGTCACCGATGAAACTAAGTATTATATATAGTGATTTATTTCAACCTTCATACACAGAATAAATCCAAGTTTAGTATTTGCATTTAATAACCACAATTCTGAAAAAGTTGGGACAGTATGGTAATAAAAATAAGAAAGAGAGATTTGATGAGAAGTCAAGCTAAATGACACCTTTTATTGGCTAACTGAACAGATTACAATATGCAGGCTATTGAGGTAGCTTATGTCCATTCTTCGGAGCCTGAGTTGCCTTGAAAGCTTGAATATTTTAATTTGTTCAGTTAGCCAATAAAATGTGTCATTTAGCTTGACTTCTTATTGCATAAATTATGGCTAACAAGGTACAACACCCTACTACTAAGGAGGGATTTGTAAATGTATTTTGACTTGTATTCAAAGAAAAAAAGTATCAATCAATCAACATTTATTTAATATAGCACATATTCATACAAAAAATGTAGCTCAAAGTGCTTTACAAAATGAATAGAAAAATAGAAGACACAATAAAAAATAAAAATAAGTTAACATTAATTAACATAGAATAAGTAAGGTCCGATGGCCAGGGTGGACAGAAAAAACAAACAAAAAAAAAACTCCAAAAGCTGGAGGAAAAAAAATAAAATCTGTAGGGGTTCCAGACCATGAGACCGCCCAGTCCCCTCTGGGCAATCTACCTAACATAAATGAAACAGTCCTCTTTGTATTTAGGGTTTTCATGGAAGGACCTGATGATGATGGTCACGTAGACTTCTGGCTTTCATTCCATCAATGTTGGTGCATTATGATGCTTTGAGTAGGTGGTGGTGGCGCAGGCCGCCACCGTAAAGAAACCGGAAAAAGAAACAGAAGACAAGACAAGGTTCATGGTTTTCCTAACCAACAGATTTGTTGATTGAAGATACATGTTTATAGCGTAGGGTGAGATACTGAGCCCCCAAACCTTCAAACACGCCAGCACAAGTCCAAGTTCAAGCAGTAGTTTTTTTTGTCCACAGTACCTTGACAGGCCCCTTTCCATTAGTCATAGGCTCACCCAAATATTCTTCTCTTCTCTTCATTTTGTTCTTCTCCCTCCACTCCTCCAGGTGAGTTTCTTCCTCCCCACCACCCAACTCTGATTACCAGGTGAGGCGTTAGAGCACTTTTATGCCAGACCCAGGAGTACTCCTGGTGTTGTTACAGCACTACACGATGGAAGCACTTCCAGGTCAGGCACAAGTTCCCGCTAGCAGCACCCATGGAACTCAACAGGGCTGTCTAACAGGACTGCAATTCCCAGCCTTACTTGTGGGTATCCATGCAGGCACTGTAGCCCAGAAAGACTGCCACCTGTCGTACTGTGGCAGCAAATAGTTCATGTGAGTGTTCTGCCATTTAACTGACCTCCTGGCTTGGTGAGGAATCTTTTGCCATCCCAGGTAGAATGCCAGTCCATGCTTGATGTCCATGACAATGTCTGTAACACTTTTTAAAAGTCATGAAATGGTCTTGGGAATGCTTTGGAAAACCTTTATCCGTCAATAGCATTCCCAACTGCACTCCACAGACACAAGTTAAGGCTTTGCAATGCAAAGCAGAAGACATAAATCAACACTTTCCTGATGTGCCATCTGCTTCTCTGTGCTCCAAGATGAAAAATAGCACAGTGAAATTGTGTTTAGTGGTCTGACAAGTCAGGATTTTAAATTGATTTTGGGAAAAAATAGATGTAGTGTTCTCCAGGCCAAACAATCTAAGCTGTTAACATTGTCAGGTCAACAAGCCAGTGTGTGTCATGGTATGTATTTGGGGTGTCAGTGCCATGGCATGGGTAACATCTGTGAGGGCACTATTAATGCAAAAAGATAATTTTGGAGTAGCACATGCTGCCAACAAGACGCTATCTTTTCCAAGAATGTCCCAGGATTTTCCATCTGGACAACAGCAGACTGCATTGTGCTTGGATTACAAGTTCATAGCTGCATGAGCAGAGAGTGTTGGTACTCGATTGGTCTTCCTGTAGTACTGACCTGTCCATGACTGAGAATATGAGTTGTTTTATGAGGCACAAAATATGTCCATGAATTGTACAATTGCTTATATTATTAAACTTGATAAACGTGTGGCTTCGGGGCCCACACGCTTGATAAGTCTGATTATAAAACAATATGGTGATGTCATGTAATGGTAAACACTCGGGTGTCCCACCTTTTTAGAGCCTGTTTCAGTCATGAGATATGACACCAGTGTATATTTTTAAAAAACAATTAAATTCATGTGTTGCTGTATTATTTTCAGTATAGTACAGGGTGAATACAATTTACAGATTACCCTGTTTTGGTTAAATTAGCATTTTCCATACTGTTCTAACATTTTTGGAATTAGGATTGTAATAAAAATTAGCACTAGGAAGAGATATTATAGAAGCAAAAGAACAGACTGAAACAACAAACATCAGCAGCCAGACTGTGTCAGCTAACCACCAGCTTACACTAGCAGGGCAGAAGCCCCCACAACATGGCCTCCCTGCACTGGCTCTCTAAAAGAAAAGGCAGATGGGTGGGCCACTGCAAAAGATGCCTCTCGGCAAAGCACAGCTGACAACTCACACCCAGAAAGGATTCTGGTCGAGTGCACAGATTAACACACAACATGATTAAAGTAAATGTAATACTGTATAGTTAAACAAGTCTATAATCCTGTAATTCAAAATATAGGCAAAAGTCTGTGGAAGCGAAGGTCTGTGATACATATTTGCATATTTGTAGCTAGAGATCCACAAAAGGAGAAAATGAGTCACATACTGTATCTTAAGAATAGTTTTTTATTCCTAAGCATGCAACAGCCTGCCAGGTGTTATCATGAGAGGAAAATTATTAGAAATACAGGAATCAAAGGCAATATATAGCAGGTGAAGGGTGGAGGGGGAGAAGATAAGGTGGGGTGTGGATTAATAAGGTGGGGTTCGGAAGGTGTTGGTTATAAAGTCTTTTCTTATTATCTTGATGTTCTTCTTTTAAGCCTGCATATGCTGGGTTCAAGTCCAACTGTCTGTTAATGGAATTTTTATAAGTGAGCCATGATTCAGCCAGCTCTCTGGCACTCTTAGTATAGGCCCTGAAGTTTCATGGTGTCCCAGTTAAACGTGTGTCCGATGGAACTTTTATGTGTGTAATTCAGAGACCGTGGGTCTTTCCTTCTGACAGCATTGTGATGTCCCTGTATACTTGTTGTGAGTCTTTTAGATGTTTGCCCCACGTATACCACTGGGCATGCTTTGCATGGGATGCTGTAAACTGCATTTCTGGTCTCTGTGATCGACTTGTTGCATTTGGCATTGAAAAGGACAGTCTGTAAAGTGTTTTCCGGTTTGTGCGCTATCTTGAATCCAGATCTGGCCTAGACGCATGCTGTACTTTCTGACATGCCACAATGATAAAGGTGCGGTGAGGGACAAAGTTGGAGTCGACTGTTTGCTGAGGTCTGGGGTGTCTCTTATTTAGGCATTGTTTAATAAATGTCTTGATGTAAAGATAATGTCTTTCATTCTTTTCATTCTTTTTTGTGTCCATTGTATTACAATGGGTGTTAACCCTTTTGAACAAAGTCCTAACACAACTCCGTGTATGTGATGAAGGGTGGTTGCTGGAAAAGTGGAGTATTTTCCCTGCATAACATTCCTTGAAATGGACACTTGTAATTAAATCAGTGTGGTTACCTCTTTCAATAGAAATGTCAAGGAAATTGATCCACCTGTTCTTTTCTCTTTCCATCGTGAGTTGGATTGCGGGGAATACTGATTTGATGTGGCCATGGAATTCATTCAGCTGGTTACTTTTTAATATGATGAATGTGTCGTTGATATAACGTATCCAGAGTTTAGATATGAACTGAATTACAGCCGTGCTTTCAAAGCTCTGCATAACCAGTTCAGTTAAGAGTCCTGGTAATGGAGATTTGATTGGCATGCTGTTTTCAAATAGGGAGGCGATAGCTCCCTTGGAACAAGTTCTTTTTAATTGCAGCGTTTTAAGTAACCTGAACCTAAATACAGTGGAACCTCAGTTCACAAACATCTCGGAACATATCGGTTTACGACCAAAAAGTTTGCCAAACTTTTGCATCTGTTCACGACCACACACTCGGTATACAAACAAGCCAGTTTCCCTTTCGGTTTGTGCGCGCCGATGATTTCTGCACGTGTTCAGTCTCTCCCTGTGCACTCCCTCTGCACACACACACGCGCACACACAAGAGAGATACACACATGCGAGAGAGACACAGAGAGAGAGAGAGAGAGAGACACACACACACAAGAAGATATTAACTCTTTCAGGGCTGATCTCGACTTTTGTCAAAATTCAGGGGTAGAGTACAGTAATCAGTTGTAAATTGCAACAGAACTCGCTCTTACATTTTAGTTCAAAGGAAAGATACATAGCTTTGTTGATTTGACCTTGATTCCAAACGCATGCATGAGTAGCGAAGAGCAAACAACCTCTAAAATGGCATCGATATCTAGCGAGGGACCAAAGCGAATGTGCAAAACAAGGACATTTTACGTAATTTCGTTGAATAGGACTTGTCGGACTCAGAGTTTGATGCAAGTGATCTGGAGATGGATATCGAAAATGAAACTGAGGTACTGGCATCATCTGATCGGTCTCCAGCTGATCGTGATGCTGAATACTTTCATGTAGCTGATGCGCCTACAGCAGTGATCGCTTGAGAAGACCACCACTTATGATGATAACAGGTACAAACCGTATTGCATCACACTGCGACCGCCACCACCAGCCACCTGCTGTGCGAAGACAGCCAGGCAGCCATCCCACCGTGCATTCCTGCTGATCATCGAGGTGCCCTTGTGCAGACACTGCCGCCAGAGATGCCAAACATGCACCAACAGCAGCCACGGCATATAGCAACAGACGTTTTATCTTGATTTATGTGTGAAAGCATTGCTTTGTGTGCTTTTCAGAAAACTGAGATTTTTGGAAAAAATATTCAGCCCTTAAAGAGTTTAACAAAGACTGATCTACAATATCCAGCAGATAGATCTACTCTTATATTTATCATCAATTATTTTAATGTACTTAATTCTAGAATTCCTCAGCAGTGAAACATGTCATTTTTGCAATCTGTTCACTAGCGATTTTAGCAAGTTTGGACAGCAAAGACAAGGATTTATTTCTGCATTCCAGAACAATTCTGAGGACGCCTGAATCCAGCAGCGCTTTATGCAAATTCTAGCCAGACAGCATGTCATACTAGACAACTGTCATTGATGGATCATTGTTACCTTGACAGAATCAGATTACGTGACTAGAAATTATGGGCATTGACAAATTCCAGGACTCTGTGACGAATTTCCAGCACAGTTATAAATTTCCAGAGTACAGTGTCCTCCATAATATTTGGGAAAAAGTCATATTTTTCCTTGATTAAGCCCTATACTCCACAGTACAATATTAAAAATCAAACATTTCAGACGTGATTCAATTGCAGATTTTCATTTTTCGGTATTTGCATTAATCTCAGTCACACTGTGTAGACATGACTACAATTTTTTTTACATAGTTCCACCATTTCAGGGCACTATGTTTGGGACACAGCAGTGGTCGGTATATTAAATCTGTCATATTTTGTACTTTGTCGCATATCCCTTGGATGCAATTACCGCTTGAAGTCTGCGACTCATGAGGGTCTTCTCTGCTGATGCTCTGCCAGGCCTCTAATGAAGCCATCTTCGGCTCCTGCTTGTTTCAGGGGCTTGCCACCTTACGTTTTCTAATTCAGCATATAGAAGGCCTGTTCAGTTGAATGGAAATTGGGTGACTGCCTTGGCCATTCAAGAATTTTCCATTTTGTAGCTTTGAAAAACTCCTGTATTGCCCTAGCAGTATGTTTGGATTATTATCTTATCTTAGGATGAAGCACTGTCTAATAAGTTTGGAGACATTTACTGGAACTTGAGCAGATTAGGTGTTTCTGTACACCTCAGAATTAATCATCAATGAAGAGAAGTGTGCCAGAACCTGTGACAACCATATGCCCAAGCCATAACACACCACCACCACCACGTTTAACAGATGAGGTGGTCTGCTTTGGATCTCAGGCAGTTCCTTTTTGTTTCCAACTTTGCTCTTGCCATCACTCTAATGCAGGTTCATCTTTGTCTCATCTGTCCACAAGATCTTTTTCCAGAATTCTGCAGGCTCTTTAAAGTCCTTTTTCATAAACTGTAATCTTGCCGTCCTTTTTTGTGGCTAGTGATTTGTGTCTTGCAGTGTGGACTATTTATGTGCATGAAGTCTTCTGTAGATAGTCGTCTCTGACACTTCACGTTTGCCTCCCGAAGACTGTTTCTGATCTGTCACATGGGTGTTTGGGGCTTTTTATTCACCATAATGAGGATTCTTCTGTCACCAGCAGTGGAGGTCTTCTTTGGCCTGCCAGTACCTTTGTGATTGCTGAGGTCATCAGTGTGTTCTTTCTTCTTAATGATATTCAAGACAGTAATCCTAAGGTTTTACCAATGTCTCTGATGGTTTTATTCCTGGTTTTCAGCCTCATAATGCTTTTTTTGACTTTCACTGGCACTGCTCTTGTCCTCATGTTCAACAATGGCAACTACAACTCCAAAGGGTAATAATAGTAATAGCAATATATTTTATTTATATATAGAACCTTTCCCATGCTCAAGGTCCTTTACAGAGTTTTATAAAGAAACAGCAGGTATACGTAACATTGGATACAGATGTTTCCTAAATAGAACATTAAAACAGATAGATACAGGGTATACAAAGGCATTAAACAGAATAAAAGACAAGAAACCAGAGAAAAATACTACATTCAATACTAAAAGAAAGCCTAGCAAATAACATCATTTGTGATATAACACACACACAAATTACACTGGGGATCTGGACTGAGAGATGAACTGAAAGAAGCAGTGCATAGTGTCAGGTTAAGTTGAAAGCCTTCTAGAACAGATGAGTCGTAAGTCGTTTTTTTAAAGAATGAATGGAGTCAGCCTGCCAGTACGGAGTTACAATAATTGATGCAGGATGTGATAAAAGCATGGACACGTTTCTCAGCGTTAGAAAAGGAGAGGAATGAGCAAACACAGGATATACGTATTATGGAGGTGAAAGTAGGAAAGCTTCTTAATGTGGTTTATTTGGGTGGAACAGGAAAGGGTGGAATCAAAAATGACACCTAGAGTCCTCGCGTCAGAAGAAGGTCTGATGAGACCACCGTCAAGAGTGACTGAGAAGGAGATCATTATCTTAAGTTGTGCTTTAGTTCCAATTTGCAGGCGATCAGTTTTGCTGCAATTTAATTTAAAGAGTTCTGCTCTGCCCAGGTTTTAATTTCACTGAGGCAAGTTGTGAGCTGAGGAAGCCCTGATGAAGTTTCACTTTTAACATTGAAGCAGAGTTGACTATCATCTGCATAAAAATGATAACCCATCCAAAGCTATGAATAATATGGCCAAGGGGAAGCATATAAATACAGAAGAGAAGAGGGCTGAAGACAGAGCCCTGAGGGTCTCCTTGTGTGACTGGCACTGAGCTGGACCTGCTGGTGCCAAGACTAACAAACTCTTACCTATCAGTCTTAAACCACTGGAGGGCAGTGCCAGAGATACCCAGCATGTTCTTCATTCTGGACAGCTGAACATCATGCTTGATAGTGTCAAATGCTGCACTAATAGTGTCATTCAGTTTTCACGGTGGCACGGTGGCGCAGTGGTAGCGCTGCTGCCTCGCAGTTAGGAGACCCAGGTTCGCTTCCCGGGTCCTCCTTGTGTGGAGTTTGTATGTTCTCCCTGTGTCTGTGTTGGGGGTACTCCGGTTTCCTCCCACAGTCCAAAGAAATGCAGGTTTGGTGCATTGACGATTCTAAGTTGTCCTGCAGTGGGTTGGCACCCTGCCTGGGATTGGTTCCTGCCTTGTGCCCTGTGTTGGCTGGGATTGGCTCCAGCAGACCCCTGTGACCCTGTGTTCGGATTCAACGGGTTGAAAAATGGATGGATATATCAAACAGATCCCACTGTGCAAAGTTTTGACATTTCAAAATTGTACTTTGAAAAGCATTGGCGAATATGCAGACTCATTTATTTTTAACAGAGAACCATTCTGTATGACCTCAACTATACATTAGTTTACTGTTTGAATTTTACTTTGACACCAGTAACACCAACTTGTATATTTTGTACATTTTCTTCTTTTTCTCATTTGAGAGCCACTCAGATGCCCAATGCAAGTGTGTTACATCATGCGTACATTTTCTAATTTGTTTCCTTCTTCATTGGATGTGTGTGTGCGCAGTGGCTGTTCAAACTCACCCCTGCTTGCATTTTATTTCTAACGGGTTTTGTCATACAGCCTATTTTTCCACATGCGTGAAACTTTTTATGTTTAAACTTTCATTCACATTCCACGTGTTCTTCCCTTTGGGAAAGTGTCTTTCCTTTCCATGCTTCACATGCATTTTTATATTATGGCCTCTGATACATATGTTATGACACACCATCATCAACAGCTTCTCTTGTAAGTTCTGCACATTCTTACTAGTGGTTTCTACTGTAACAGCTGTTTTCAATACATTTTCAATTATTTGAAATTGGTCATACTTTATTCTGCAAATGAGTTAGGCTCTTAGCTTTTGCTACAGTGTGTTTCCATAATTACAATCATGAGCTAACTTTCTTCATTCTGTATCATATTCTGTCACCATTTCTATGGGCTTTCTGGAGCAGGAGTCAGATGTAAATATTTCTACTAACTCACTAGGTTTTGTCTTAAACCGCTCTTTTAAAAGATTCACTAATTGGATGAAATAGTTGGCTTCATGGAGCTCAGGAATATTTTCATTAAACTGTGTTTCTTCTTGTTAAATATTGATGTCCCTTCCATAATTTCATTTAAATTCGTTCCATATTTCCATTTAGCGTCAAAAGCTGCAAAAATTTTTATTGTCTATATTCTTTCTTTCTTTTTCTCCTTTTTTGTACCATTATTATTATTATTACTATTATTATTAAAACAATATGTGTAAGTCTTTCACTTTCCTGGGACTGAAACCGACCCACTTCTATTCCTGGCCATACAGATATTGTTCCAAATCTTTTTAACCCACCATGTCCAACTTCTTGTTTTGTCGTCATCATTACTTTTTATGTTGCATCTTCTTGTATGAAAAGCAATGACACATGCTAAGTATATTATTAATTATTTATTGATCAACAAACACATGACCAAGATCTCTATCTCTTACTGTGCCACGCTCTACTTTGAATCTTTTTTGACACTTTATAAAAAAAAAAACTATCTTCCACTCCTAGAATCACCCTGTAGTACAAGCATACCAACACCCCCTACTAATTTCAGTTGAGACTGCAGATGGCTGACACTGCTTAGTTAAGTCCGTTCAGGATACTATGTGTACAAAACCTAGAACTGCAGTATAGGTAAGCAATAACCACTATTTTATGAGATCGTGTGTGGGAACGTACTGCAAAAATAGAATCCTCGGTACAGAAACAACCCTCACCGCAAGTGTAGGCCAGCAGTTTCTGGGTGGAAGTTTGAAGGTTTTTGATAATTGTGAGCCATCTAGCCTTATTATTCTTGAAAACATATTAGAGTTTGGTTTCAATATTTGCTTTTTACATTTTAAGTAAAACACAATAGAGTTATAACAAATACTCCATTTCTAAAATTAAGCAATACAAAGGGAATAAAAAAGACCAAATGATATCAAAGAATGGCTATCATATTAACATGTGATTGATACTTCTGTAGAAGACACTGTTGAGAGAATTATCTTCATGCTTCTTCATATTCCTCCTCACTCAAGCACCAGCCTCGGGGTGTGTACCTTACCTCCACTTAGCTAGCGAACAAGTGAGCTACTTAACGGATTTAGAAATTCACGCTAATCCGAGACAGAGAATCTGCGGGCCAAGGGGAGGGGGAAGCGTGACATCAGGAGTGAAGAGCTGGGCAGGGCCCTCCTCACTGTCCTTTTTCATTAATTCGTGGGTGCAGCCACAGGGAACGGCTAGCATATATATCACTCCTCAAACCCCGCAGACAAACGTCCAGGACACCAAGTAAAAGTACTAGAAAAAATTTTAATTTATTTCCCTTTTGAAATTGTGCCACAGTAGACACCACACTCACTACAATAATCAATAATTCAATACAAATAATCAATCCTAATAATACAATCCTCCTCTCCTTCCAGCAGCTCCATCACTGTACCTCCCAACTCTGGCTCAGCTTGTTGGGTTTTCCATAGTTCTTTAAATAGTCCATGACCCAGAAGTGCTCCTGTCCTTCAGTCCATGTGATTCACTAGCACATCCGGGTCAGTTGAAGATTTATATTTTTTTTCAGTCCGGAAGTACTTCTGTTCTTCCGTCCCCGTGACTTGGGAGTACTTCAGGGCTATAAGGAAAATAAAAATCCCTGTGTCTCCCTGCAGCATCACCCAATGGCACACATGCCACCCAACAGGGCTGTGAATATCGCCCATGATGCCCTGCGGGAATCCGGGACACCTCCATGCTGAAGGGAGGACTCCATCTTGCGGCCTGGATGTGTTGACCAGAATAAGCTGCAGGCTGTCTCTCACACTGGTCATTGGCAGAGATATCTTGGCCACGTGCTCTTCTCCCCACGCATGGGATACTGTCCCATCATAGCTGAACATGATCAGATACAGTGGCAATGTTTGACGTTTGAGCATACCTACCTTCCAGAGATACCGTGCCAGCTTTTTACATTTTTGGCAAAGAAATCACAGCTACATTCTCGCCCCGATAGCAAAGCCAAAAATATTGAATAAGAAGAGGCCCTCAGGTATGAAAGCTATCATCATAAACTCTTCTCAAATAAAAAATATTAAATTTTTTAAAATATTTTTATTAATTTTTAAAGTTTGTCTTGTTTCACTACTACACGGGTGGAGCTGCGGGGGACAGCTAGTATATATTGTGACAGATCAGCCTGGCTGCAGACAGACACCAGGGACACATAATGTCCAAAAGCACACAATGTTTATTAAAATGTTCTTTTTCCCGCACGCACAGTACCCACATCCACCGTGTCACCAACTCAGTCCTTATGTTACCCTTCTTCTTTGTTTCTTCGGCCGCCTCTACTCCTCTCCTCACAAGCTTAGTCTTCCTCCTCCCGACTCTGTCTCCTTGAATGGAGTGAGGCAGCCTATTTAATACTGCACCCAGAAGTGCTCCAGGTGCTCTCCGATCACCTTCTGGCAGCACTTCCAGGTGTGGCAAAAGTGCTGCAGCCCACGGCTCCGGAGCTGTTCAGGCGCCCCCTGGTGGTGGCCACGGACCCCAACAGGGTTGAGCTTCTAAGCCCCAAGCCTATGGCCTGATGCAACCCAGGGGGCTGCCCTCTCATGTCCCTGTGTATGAATTGCCATCTCCTAGTCCCCTGCTTCTCCAGGCCTCCCAGGTAGGGCACGATCCCCGGCCATCCATCACAATAAATAAAATGCAAAGCTGACTGACTGAGACAGTCACTCATTCACTTACCAACAAAAACACTATTCTCTAGTTAATTTAAAAATTAAACCAATTGTACATCTAGGGCAGTATGTATCCACTAATAAATGACATTTCGATATATCAATATTTAGGGTGTGGTCTATGGCCGGCTTGTCATCACGGTCAATACCCCCAGGCCACCAGATGAAGCTCTCCCTGCAGCATGGAGGTGCCCCGGATACTAGCAGGGAATTATGGACTATGGAGTTTTCCCCTACAAACTTGCTGGATACCCCAGGGGCCAACAGAGGACTCTGCAGGGAGGACCAGAGAGTCATATGTGCCCTATGACCCGGAAGTGCGTCATAGACAAAGCGACAGCAGAAGTGACATACTTCCGGGGTGAAGAAGGACTTTTTATCTGACCCAGAAGTGATAAGGAATCATGGACTGAAGGATTGGAACACTTCCGGGTCAGGGACTATAAAAGGATTGTGGGAGCTCCCAGATGGCGATCTGAGCTGTTGTTTATTGTATTTGTGACTAGTGAATTTAATGAGTATTGTGGGGAGGAGGGTGCTTTGTGCACTGTGCTGTATTAATAAAGTCTACTTTTGGACTTTTATCTGGTGTCTGGCATATTGGACAAGGGTTCAAGGGAGCGATAGCGCCCCCTATCTGTCACAAGGGATAAAAATATGTTACAATAAAAAAATTAAATATTCCAAAATATAAGAAATTCTTTAATTGATTGAACTAAAATTGTGTGATGTTATAGAAAAAAGAAAATCTTTATCGGAACATTTTTTATTTGTGGATTATAATACAGTAGTGAGTGGGCTATGGTAATATGCCACATGCATGCTCAGTTGGGTACATAAATAGCAGCACTGATTAATGGGGTAGTCAGACAAGTAAAGAAGAAGAGATCTCTTGGACATGAACAAGAGACAGGATCATGCTTGTCATGTACTGTAGAGTGAGCTGTGATGTGGAAGGAGGAAAGTTTGGCGAACCTCAAGATAGACGGTCAGCAAACTCTTTATAAAGCTCAAATGTGGGGTGCCACGCTGTTTAGTTGTGAATGCTGATGTCTCTTTATCAGACGTAAAAAGGCAGTGAGAGAGAAGTAAAGTTTAAAGTGCCATTCTTGGGTCTGAGACAAGCCAGGAGTGTTGGCAAACCTTTGGCAGTGTAAACGCTAGCTTAGCTCATCTATCGGGACCCCACATAGTTCATAGTTTTCATACTGATGATGTGGCTCAAAGTGCTTTACAAGATGTCAAAGAAGTAATTACATGGAAATAAAAACAAATTATATAAGATTGATATATAATTAAGAAAAACGGAGTTCTTAAATAGCGATTTTTTTTATGTCAAGTCTATGATAAGTCTAATCCTTACTTCTGTCCTGTGTTGAGCATCACACCTTCATAAAATGTTTTTATCTTAGGTGTTTACATTTGAGACTCACACATTTACAGGCAGAAAACATCCTCAAAATTATGAAATTGTCTAATTAAAAATTTTCCAGGTGAAGCCAGGTAACTCAGCTAGTATTGATATACTGTATAGATCATTGGGATCTTCTAAGTCAGGATAAATCACTACAGTCTCCATATCTCTTGACAAATGGAGCTAGACAGATGAAGACAGAAGCAGCAGCCTTGTGGTATGACGCTCATTGCATTAGCCACTTTCACAAATGTGTGTTAGAAACATAAGTAGTATGACACTCTGGTTAGGGTTGCTGCCCTGCAATATCTGCCAATTCCAATTCCTTGTTCATAATCAAAATTGTAGGAGTACTGTACTGAACAGAAAACTGGGCAGAAGGCCACACAGCAAAACAAAACCTGTCCAACTACTTGAGGGATGATAAAAGTCAGTGTTACTGACAGTCAGGCAAGAATATCTAGAAACTTGACTGACAGACAGAATGGTCTTGAACCTAAGGTGTGATCCTCACCTCCCATGATGTTTTGCTTGATATTTTTATGGTGCTACTGTCTAAATTAACTTTATACTGTATGGTACAGCTTTTAGTGAATATTTTTATCTGTAAGGCAGCATGGTGACACATTATTTAGTGGTATGCCTCACAGATGTTTCAAAACTCAGCTTAGACAAGGTATGTGAAGTTTGCATGTTCTCCCAGTTTGGAGTTTCTCTAGAACACGCAGGCTAGATTGAGTGGCGACTCACATCAGCACAAAGCAGGTCATGAGTATCCTGCTCAAATTAAAAAAAAATAATTAATTGCATGGGCTGCTGTGAGATGTGGCCAGCTTGCCATCCCAGCCAATACCCCCAGGCCGCCAGATGGAGCCCTCCCTGCAGTATGGAGGTGCCCCGAAGACCAGCAGGGAGTCCTGGGACATGCAGTTTTTATACAAGACACTGCCGCAAGAGGGATCTGCAGGGAGGACCGAAGACTTCTTCATCCCCTAAAACCCGGACGTTAGTCAGAAGGAAGAGCGACATGCTTCCGGGGTGAAAAGAAAGGACTTGTACCTGACCCGGAAGTGATTGAGAGTCACATGGACTGGGGATTGGATATTTACAAGGACTGTGAGAGCTCCCAGATGGCGAGCTGAGTTGGGTGTAAGGGTGGCAACGCATCGGGAGTGGAGATTGTGATTATTTGTGATTTATATGAGTATTGTGGAGGAGAGGGTGATTTGTGCAAGTAATAAGCTAAAGAAAAACACGATTCAGAGTTAGAATTTTGTTGTCTGGCAATAGGGCGGCACGGTGGCGAAGTGGAAGCGCTGCTGTCTCGGAGTAAGGGGGTTCGCTTCCTGGCTCGTCCCTGCATGGAGTTTGTATGTTCTCCCCGTGTCTGCGTGGGTTTCCTCCCACAGTCCAAAGACATGCAGGTTAGGTGCGTTGGCGATTCTAAATTGTCCCTAATGTGTGCTTGGTGTGTGTGCCCTGTGGTGGGCTGGTGCCCTGCCCAGGGTTTGTTCCTACCTTGTGCCCTGTACTGGCTGGGATTGGCTCCAGCAGACCCCCATGACCCTGTGTTAGGATATAGGAACAATGACTGACTGATGACATTAAAAAATAGAAGCTTGAACATACGAATAACATATACAAATGCAAATAATAAATATCTAATAATGATAAAAATATATATACAAAATTCATATTATTCCCATTGATTACCCATTCCAATTGAAAAAAATGCATGTCCCTGTAAAACTGTGTTTTGCAATGACCATTACAAGCTAAGGTCAGTCACTAGGAAAAGCACAAAATGATCTACAACAGGGATGTTTTACTCAAGGGCAACTGTACAGTATATAGCATGTGCAAAAGTAGGCAGCTCCAGTGACCTAAAAACACAGGCATAAACTGATAACATTTTTGGATTAATTCATGTAGTTTTTATATATTTTGGGTGCTGAACTAAAACATGAAAACTGTTTTTCTTCATCACATAACATTTTTCTAGAAATCACATTTTTTTAGCTGTCAGTTATAGGTTTATTGATTGTTTTCACACTATAATTTATTCAATATCAATGTTTTATTTGACTGATAATTTGTCTGAATTTAATATTTGTTAATATTTAAATGTATGTATTAAGTGCCCAGGAGAACAGGCAGGGCGTCTTGGCCAGTATGGAGGAGGATTTCTTGTATAGCCAGAAGCCATAATGGAAGAATGGCCAGATTGCATACAACTTACAATTCCTGTCCTGGCTGGGATGCTGGAAGGAAGAATGGACTGGTGAGAGCTGGAAGCCAAGGGCAGTTCATCCTCCAAAATAATAGGTGGTGATGTTCCTCACAAGTAGTCTAAGTTTGGACACCCGCATAGCTTGATGGGAATTGGAGTCCAGAACTGCAGCCCCATAGGGGTCCTTAGGTGACGGTAGGGGCATTGCCGGGAGAGGATCTCCCTGGTGTCCGTATGACACCAGAAGTGCTACCAACAAACCAGCTTAAAAGGAGCCTACCACCATACCTCATGGAGTTAGAGTCGGGAGGCAGCAGGTGACATTCACTGAGGAGAGAAGAAGAGATAAAAGAAAGTATTTAAGTCTGTATATTTGATCCGTGTGGATTAAAAATACTTTATTTGAAGCCAGAGTGGTGTTGGGTTTTGTATGTCTGGTGTTTGGGGGATCAGTGGCATCCCCTACTGTTGACAAAGTTTACAACAAAAGTTATTTTATTCAATAATAATGTCAGGATATAACTGGAATTGAACACTGTGATGACTTATAGCAGTGGTAGGGCCATACACAATTCCTAGATTTTCAGTGTGAGTGGGACAGCAAAGCCAAGGATTTACAGTGGGTTCAGAAGTAATGTCCAGATTGAAAAAAGCTAAAGCTTGGTGGCAAAAATATCATCAAACCTAAGTTGCTGTGCATTCAGATAAAAGGCTACTGCCATTGCTTCATATTAAGCTTAGCTTAATCAAGCAGTTTGCCAAAGCCCTACCAAAAGATGGAGCCTGTTTTAGGTTTGTGTGTTGAAAGTTTCTAGGTTTGCTGGAGGCTAGATTGAAAGAGAGAATCTTTGTTGGACCCGATATTTGAAAACTGATTTCTGATATATACTCAGCAAAAAAAGAAACGTCCTCTGACTTTCAACTGTTTTTACTTTCAGTAAACTTAATGTGTAAATATTTGTATGAACACTAAAAGAGTCAACACCATAAGACATAAACTAAAAATGTTTCACAATGTGTCCCTGAATGAAGGGAGGCTCAAAATCAAAAGTACCAGTCAGTATGTGGTGTGGCCACCAGCTGCTTGAAGTACTGCAGTGCATCTCCTCCTCATGGACTGGACCAGATTTGTCAGTTCTTGCTGTGAGATGTTCCCCCACTCTTCCACCAAGGCACCTGCAGGTTCCTGGACATTTCTGGGGGGAATGGCTCTAGCCCTCACCCTGCGATCCAACAGGTCCCAGACGTGCTCAATTCCTTCGACCATAAACACGAATCCGTCCATCACCCCTGGTGAGACAAAACCGTGACTCATCAGTGAAGAGCACTTTTTTCCACTCCTGTCTGGCCCAGCGAAGGTGGGTTTGTGCCCATAGGCGGCGTTGTTGCTGGTGATGTCTGGTAAGGACCTGCCTTACAACAGGCCTACAAGCCCTCAGTCCAGCCTCTCTCAGCCTATTGCGGACAGTCTGAGCACTGATGGAGGGATTGTGTGTTCCTGGTGTGACTCGGGCAGTTGTTGTGGCCATCCTGTACCTGTCACGGAGGTGTGATATTCGGATGTACCGATCCTGTGCAGGTGTTGTTACACGTGGTCTTCCACTGCGAGGATGATCAGCTGTCCTTCCTGTCTCCCTGTAGCGCTGTCTTAGGCGTCTCACAGTGCGGACATGGCAATTTATTGCCCTAGCCACATCAGCAGTCCTCATGCCTCCCTGCAGCATGCCTAATGCACGTTCACGCAGATGAGCAGGGACCCTGGGCATCTTTCTTTGGGTGTTTTTCACAGTCGGTAGACAAGTCTCTTTAGTGTCCTGCGTTTTTAGAACTGTGACCTTAAATGCCTACTTTCTGTAAGCTGTTAAGGTCTTAACGACCATTCCACAGGTGCATGTTAATTAATTGATTATGGTTAATTGAACATGCATGGAAAACATTGTTTAAACCCTTTACAATGAAGATCTGTAAAGTTATTTGGATTTTTAAAACATTATTGTTGAAATACACAGTCCTGAAAAAGGGACGTTTCTTTTTTTGCTGAGTATATAATTAGACGGTGCAATGAACCACCTAGAATGAGAGGCTTGGATATCGTTGAAAGAAGTAATTTCAATGTTTTTAGGTAAAAAATAAATACCCAAATTATAAAGAAATTGTAAAAAAAATGATTAGTTAAGTTTAAATTATTGGGTTGAATCTCAAATTTCATTTTTTTGGATGTGAGTTTGAAATTTTTCCCTGAAAAACTGGAGTGGTGAGTGAAGGATATCAAGCACATGGAAAGATGGTGCCATAGACATTGGAATGTCAATATGATGGTGGACTACTGCTGAGTGTACAAAAGATGGGCCACCGACTGAAATTCTGAATTAAAAAATAGGCAGTTACAAAAAGTAGACAAGTTAGATATAAGTCAATAAATAGGTATTGCTATTTTCTTTATATTGTGGACCACCAGGGGGCATACCAGCCTCCTTACCCGACACAGACAGGCAAGGACACAAGTACAAACACATGCTTTTATTTTTCTTTCTTTCTCTCATGGGAAATGCCTTCCCGCATTTCCCACATGTACAGCACAATCACAAACACTGTCACAGTACAGAAAGCACACTTCTCTCTCTCTCTGTTCTTCTCTCTTTTCCTCCACTCCGCCTGGCAAGCTATGTCTTCTCCTACCCGACTCTTGCTCCCAGAGTAGTGGCTGCTGACTACTTTTATAAGGCACTATACACACACAAACGCTTTCATTTGCAACTTAGTTGCACATTTCTTTTCTAATTGCACTATTCTACAACTGTTCACAAATGTTCTGTATGATATTTGTATGTGGAATACCACAATAAAGAGTTCTGGCTCCTTTTCTATTTACTCTGTAAACTTTAAACATAACACCACGTCATCTCACTTGCTGAAACTCTCAGATGATTCTGCACTTATGGGGTGTATTGATAAGGGGGATGAGACAGAGGAAAGGAGTCAGGTGGGCAACTTGGTTGTTGGTGCAAAGAGAATTGTCTGCAACTAAACATCAGCAAAACCAAGGAACTGGTTATTGAATTTTGCCGCACCAAAGAGCCTCTATGTCTGTTCATGGGGTGGATGTAGAGGTGGTCCTCTCCTACAAGTACTTGGGGTCCACATCAATGGCAGGTTGGACTGGACTTGCAACACAGAAGAACTTCTGTATATAAGAAAGGGCAGAGCTGCATATTTTTTTTCTCAGGAGACTGCGTTCCATTAATGTGGAAAGTGACATCCATCACATCTTCTATAACTCTTTGATGGCCAGTGCAATTTTGTAATCTGTGGTGTGCTGGGCAGGAAACATTACTTCAACAGAGGCCACCGAAATAATGAGCTATTAAAATGGCAAGTTCATTTATAGGACACACTCTGGACCCCCTGAAGGTAGTAGCAAAGGAGAGAATGAAAACAAAACTCAGTGCCATTATGAACAATGCTTTATGTCCTCCCTCTGACACACTAACACTAGGGTGTTTCAGCCAACAAATTATTCAGCAGAAGTGTTTCAAGACTCTTTTCATTGCATGCATGGACTGGGTGTTAGGTATGGAGGAATATTTCGGACAAAATGAAATGCGTAAATAAATAAAAGTACTGTAAAATGTGAGCATAAATAAATAAATGTGTCACGAAATATGTTTTTCGTTGCTTATTTATTTATTTCATTTTGTCCGTAACATTCCTACAAACCGTCATGAAATACGGCTTGAAATAAAACTGTCACTTTCACTCGTCAAAGTTGAGAGGGTGGGCTCTAACACGCCCTCTAGTTACTGATTGGTGAATCGATGCTTACTACTGCCGATGAAATGGATTCTGCCGAAGATATTACGTATTTCAGAGAGAGAATTGAAGATTTATCGGAAGAAATTACAATGTTGGCGGCCCTTTTAGACTCCGATATAGATGAAACTGTTTTTGAAATTATCGAAGAACAGGTGGAACGGACTCTACTACACTTCAGTTCAGGTGATGCAGTACCCTGCTCTGGACGTCCATCCTTTGACATTCCAGCTGAGTCAATAGAACACCTTCTGTTATGCGGTTTAAAAGTACAACAGATTGCAGATCTGTATGGTGTATCAGAGAAGACAATCACAAGGCGAATGAGCCAGTTTGATATACGGTAAGCTGCAACGGCTGTATTAGTTTAGGTACTTTGACATGGAATGCCCAAAGCAGCTCCACCTAATATTTTGAACTGAACAACTTTACCACTGAACAGAGCTGTACAGTTGTTTGAAAAAGTAGCTGCGAATATGCAACTGACTTTCTACTCGTAAAACAAGGGTCAAATACTCAGTTCTAAAAGGGCCGCCAACATTGTAATTTCTTCCGATAAATCTTCAATTCTCTCTGTGAAATACGTAATATCTTCGGCAGAATCCATTTCATCGGCAGTAGTAAGCATTTTTCTAATTAACTCTTGTGCTATCGATTCACCAATCAGTAACTGGAGGGCGTGTTAGAGCCCACCCTCTCAACTTTGACGAGTGAAAGTGACAGTTTTATTTCAAGCCGTATTTCATGACGGTTTGCAGGAATGTTACGGACAAAATGAAATAAATAAATAAGCAACGAAAAACATATTTCGTGGCACATTTATTTATTTATGCTCTCATTTCAGGACATATTTATTTATTAAGGCTCTCATTTCATGACACATTTATTTATTTATGCTCACATTTCACAGTACTTTTATTTATTTACGCATTTATTTATTTATTTCATTTTGTCCGAAATATTCCTCCATAGTTAGGCAGGGTCGTGGGGTCCTTTACTAGGGGTGGCTGTACTTTAACTACTGGTGAATAAAAGAGATTCTAAATCTGAAATGACAGGACACTAAAAGTCCATTTTGATTGGGAAGCTTTTAAGTACCAAGTCTAACTTTGTGACACATTACATTATCTAACACCGATGTGTGTTTATTTTTTTACATGACAATTTTGCATTTTCGGAAAAAAATATCTTTTCTCCTCATCTAATTTCGGACATTTCAGGGAGTTTCCGGATGAACTTATGAGGAAATGAATATGCTTTGGTTGCCTTCACGGTCGCCTTTCGTGCCTTTTCGTACCCATGGCAACAACTCTCTAATCCTTTGGATTACTTCCACTTTCATTTTTGTGTGTTGAATTTCCAAACATTTCCTCGACTGCCCCATCGCCTCCGTCACTTCGTCTTCACATATATTTATAACGCTCACAATTGTTTATTCCCACTTTTCTGCACAAACCATTTCAATAAGGAATATCGGAGCCCAAAGAATGAACTGTTATCCTGGCGTAACACGTGCCGGCTACAAGTACATCTGTAGACTCGCGGGGCAGGACAGGAGTGGCGCTGGGAGGAGCGTAGTTTCCTGAGGGGTGTTGTCGCTGAAGTTCGTCTATTGCCGGCAGTCGAATGCTAATTTGACGGCGGCCGAAGGTCTGCAGTCTCTAAACAGGAGGACAAGCTGTCACCCAGGCGTACAAGTGCGGTGTCCCCAGGAGGTAAGACTTTGGCGCAGGCACTGTCAGGTGGTGTGCTCGCCGCACGGCTGGCGGGGATCGCTGGACTTTTGAAGGAGAGGCTCGATCGGCAGAGTATAGTGTTAAATGTTGAATATCTGTATTTCACAAGTGAAGAGTCTTTTTGACAGCTACAAACAATACCATTCAGTGTTGAATTACAAGTCATGCGTAACCACCATTGGAAGGCCGTGCAGTGGTGTGTGTGCATGCCTTGTGCGGCGGCGAGGACTTCGCTTAGTTATAAGCGGTGAGAGGCGGGGAACCCGGGTAAGGACAGAACTCGGGCTAAGCTTTGTGCCTTTTGAAATAAAAAATGATACACGTTTAAACAAAAATGCTGATAAGTATACTTGCATTAGCAGAACAGCAGTGTTATTGGAGTACGACACGTATCAGTAAAGATTAGATAAAAGGCTACACGTGAACTAAAATCCTTTCAAAAGCAAAATGAAAGAACAACAGAGAATTCATAATGATTAAGAACTGTGATTTTAATATTGCTAGAATGGTGGAGTAACCACTGGCCAAGATTGATTTTACAACACCAGTACGACGTGCTGAATCGGTTCAATTTGCAGTCGGTATAGCTTAAGCACTGCCAATATTGGCAACAGTGCATTACGTTAAGCCAACATGAATGCACCATAAAGCACGGTGATGCCGGGTCACCCATTGATTTGCCTCTATGTAATCCTGACCAGGTGCAGAAACCGAATAGACTGGTGAATTGGAAAGCACAGTTCAGTGATGAGCTGTAAGCTAATATTTTATTTTAGGAATTGGTCACGCTGGAAAATATACTTGTGGCAATCATGGATTCATGCTTTGTGTATTCTGTATGTTGGTGTAGGTCTTATCGGAGTACCCCATTTTCCAAACATATCTCAAAGTAGGGGTGGCACGGTGGCGTAGTGGTAGTGCTGCTGCCTTGGAACAGAGAGATGGCAGTTTCTGCTTTGAGTGCTGCTTGTGTGGATCATTCATGTGTCTGGCGCCCAATCCAGGGATTGTTCCTGCCTTGTGCCCGATGCTTGCCAGGATAGACTCAATCCTGCCCTGGATAAGCAGGTTATGAAAATGGATGGATCACAAAGTTCAGCATGTAAGGTTGGATGGTAACTCTAAATAAGTATGAGAAGTGTGATAGTAAGTGTGTGTGTGTTTGTATCCCACTATGGACTGACATCACAGGCATTTTTGGTTCCTGCTTTGCATCAAGTGATGGACATGAGTAGACTCAAAAAATGGATGCATGAATAAATCTCAGTCTCCCCGTACTTTGCAGTATGCCTTGAAAGCAGCACTTAGTCAAGGACTAAGAGATATTGGACAGTTGAAGGAAGACTAGTTTCTTTTTATTTACTATAGTGGTGAACAAGTCATTTTTGCAGTGTGATGTCTCTGAGAAGAATATATCTCGCCACTCTTAGATATTTAACAATCTCACATTTATTGGTTGCTTTTCCGAATTAGTCCAGGTAGCAATTTCAAGCTGATCATTTAACTAACCAGTTCACATCAGTACCATGATTTATATCTAGTCACACATTTGATAGTTGCTCCTGGGGTAGGCCATGCTCTTTTTTAAATTAATTAAAGGATTAAGATAAATGACGGTTATGAATTATCTATTGTAATGACACTCCACTTCAATATTGCCAGCTTATTTTGCCCAGCTGAAAAAATCCTAACAACACAATGAGAAAATTATGCGCTATTCTGTAAATAATATAAAAAAATTAATTCATTTTTTTATAGATAGATAGATAGATAGAACTTCATTTGTCCCCAGAGGGAAATTTGTTTTTTACAGAAACTCTTTAAATAAATAAATAAATACTGCGGTGGGTTGGCACCCTGCCCGGGATTGGTTCCTGCCTTGTGCCCTGTGTTGGCTGGGATTGGCTCCAGCAGACCCCCGTGACCCTGTGTATGGATTCAGCGGGTTAGAAAATGGATGGATGGATGGATAAATAAATAAATGAATAGATAAAGAATTAAGTAAATAATTAAAAAAATATACATACACAGGTTGGTCTGAACATACACCAGAATGATTGTAAAGCAAGAAAATTAGAAAGAAAGAAAAGTTCTGACTAGGCTGTCACAGTCACAGTGAGGCATTATGCAGGTGTATTGCTGTTGTTATAAGGGAGCCCCCCATAGTTTTTCCTGACACACTTCTGCTGAATAATTTATTGGCTGAAAGTCCTAAGTTTTAGTGTGTCGGAGAGAGGATGTACAGCATTGTTCATAATGGTGCCCAGCTTTGTTTTAATTCTCTCCTTTGCTACGACTTCCAAGGGGTCCAGAGTGTGTCCCATGACCAAGCCCACCCTTTTAGTTTGCTTGTAAATCTGGTGGGCCTCTCTTGAAGTGATGTTACCAGCTCAGCACACTACAGCATAGAAAATTGCACTGGCCACCCCAGAATATTAGAATATATAAAGGATGTCATTACCCAATATAAAAAGAACACAGTCTCTTAAGTATAAAGAGCGTGCTCTTCCCTTTCTTAAATAGTTCCTCTGTGTTATGAGACCAGTCCAACCTGTCATTAATTCAGACCTCTGTGTATTTATAGGAGTGCACCTCCTCTACTTCCACCTTCTGAATCTTGACTAGACATTGAGGCTGTTGGGTGCGGTGAAAGTCAATAAGCAGTTCCTTGCTTTTGCTGATGTTAAGACACAGACAATTCTTTTGCACCAAGACTGCCTCCTATACCCTGTTTTTAAGGAATAATTCACAGTTTTCTGTAGTATCTCATATACCTTTATTAATGATGTCTTCAGTTATGAGCAGTTATGACCTATTATTATCTTTTGGTTACGCTATTTTGAGTGATTACACCATGTTAATTTTTTTTCCTTTGGTTGCTGTCTATATGAGGGTCTGATGTAATCTGAATAAGATGTAAGTGATTTGTAAGTGATTAGTAATTCACTAGCAGGATTACATACATAGGTAATCTTGTAATGATTATTTCATTAGCAGCTTCCAAAAGATGACATGGTAGTTTCTATCTAATTACATGTTTAATTAATATTTACGCAGGTGATGTTAACTCTGGTTTAAAACACATTTGATAATTGGAGACGCATGCTTATGTTAGGGCGGCATGGTGGCGCAGTGGGTGGTGCTGCTGCCTTGCAGTTAGGAGACCCAGGTTTGCTTTCCAGGTCCACCCTGCGTGGAGTTTGCATGTTCTCCCCGTGTCTGCGTGGGTTTCCTCCGGGTACTCCAGTTTCCTCCCACAGTGCAAAGACATTCCGGTTAGGTGGATTGTCCCTAGTGTGTGCTTGGTGTGTGGGTGTGTGTGTGTGCCCTGCGGTGGGCTGGCGACCTGCCCAGGGTTTGCTTCCTGCTTTGCGCCCTGTGTTGACTGTAGTTAGGATATAGTGGATTGGATAATGGATGGATGGATGGTTACGTTATGTTTAACTCTGCTGCCTAATACAGTGGCTCTCAAGTTCTGTTTTTTTATATATTTATATATGTTATTTTATATATATATATATATATATATATATATATATATATATATATATATATATATATATATATATATATATATATATATATATATATATATATATATAGTGAACCTTGCCCCGGACACAGACAGGCAGACAAGATAATGTCACCCACAAACACACATTTATTCTTCATCTCTTTTTACAATTCAGCTCACTAATCCCCAATACCCCTCAATCCAGGCCACTCCAATGCCTTCTCTTCTTCTCTTTTTTCTCTCTCTCTCTTTCTTTTCTTCTTACTGCCTCCTCCCTTCTCCAAACATTGCCACTTTTCCACCCAACTCTTGTCTTTGACTGGAGGGAGGCGGCCCCTTAAATGGGAACCCGGATGGGCTCCAGCTGCTTCCCGGCCATCAGTCCTAGCCACACCCTAGTGTGGCGGAAGTGCCGGCTGCGCACCCGGAAGCCGTCCGGTGTCCCTGTCGTCTTCCCCAGCACTTCCTGGTGTAGCGGAAGTGCTGGGCTCCAGGGTTCTTCAGGCACCTGGGTGCCGCCTGGCGGTGGCCCCCAATACAACCAGGGCGATTGCCCCTTGCGGTCTGGAGGAGGCACAATCCCTCCTCTGGTCCTCCTGGGCGCCCCGGCCGGGACCACACGGGATATTCCGGCACCGGGGCGCCGCCTGGTGGTGGCCACAGGTCCCTACAGGGCTGGGCTTCCAAGCCCTGTACCCGAGGCCCCCAACATAACCAGGACGGACGCCCCCTCGCGGTCTGGAGGAGGCACAAGCCCTCCTCTAGTCCTCCTGGGAGCCCGGCCGGGGACCACAATATATATATATATATATATTCTTTTTGCATATGATGCCTTTTTAAAGCATGAAGTGTTTATAACTCATACACAGGTGCTTAATGGAACACATTAGACAACTGCAACTTGAAAAAGGGTGACACTTGAAAAAGCAGCCATTCACAAAACTGGAACCTCTGTGCACAAAACGTGACATTTTATCCTACTGTTAGATTTATCCTGACAAAATATAGAGTTTTTTTTGTCAAGAAGCAGTGCAAATTGGGTATTCTTCAATAGCTTTGGACAAAAATATAAATGGAAGCACCAAGAGTCTTTACATATTTTTCAAATGAAATAACAGAATATACCAAAAGGTTGCATTGTGATATTCTTTAAGTATTCCCTTCTTATCAGTATTTATGGGTAATGCAAATATAAGCTAACCACTAAACATACACAAATAATTAATATTCTGATATTTAAATTGCTAGTATTAACATTTACAGAATTGGCAGTTCCTCTTGAAGCTTCTCTACTGTACAAATTTTAATTTTTCATGGTTGATTGCTTAGTTTTTCTCTCTGAAAAACTTCTAAGCAATAGATGTTATTTTGTTTGCATTTGAGGTTTATTTGGAGAAATAAAGTGTACCTGGTAGATAATTAAAGGTGATTCAAACAAAACAAGAGATTGAAGCATCAGGGGGTGACAAGAAAAATTAAAGGCAGCAGCAGATCAGTGCAGACATATAGGAGGAGATTGAGAACATGCTCTTATATAGCAAGTTGCCGCACCCACCACACAACGAAACATCTCAGGATCCCAGATTATGACCTGAGCACAGCCATGCAACAGGTGACACCTCAACACCACACTAGTTTGAATGAAATGGAATGGTTTTTGCGGTGGCTACAGTGCCAATCCTGCAACCAACCCACATGTTTTCCCTACAAGTTGAAGGACCTGCTTGCAGGGCTGGGTGCAGGTTAACATCATACCCAGGACAGAGCAATTGAAGGTTAAGGGCCTTGTTCAGGGGCCCAAAATAGTGGAATCTCTTCTGGCATTTATGAGATTCAAACTGGCACCCTTCTGATTGCTGGTACAGATCCCTATCCTCAGAGCCACCACTCCACCTGTTATGAACAAAATATATACAGTACTGTATGTAAAATTGACACTCATACATTGAAAGAGATGTCAATGCCATCACAGTGGGAATCAACAGAGTGACAATTTGTGATTAGAAAAATAAACCTTTGTTTTTCTATGCATATTATTTTATTTTTAGTTGGTGTTAAGTGTATAATAATTGTTTCTTCATTAGTGACACTTCCTTATAAAGTTTGGCAGCTGACCAAATGTGGTTATGTGTCTAATAGTACAGGTCAGTCCTCCAGCAAATGACACAGTGAAGCTGATTGGAAAGATTTACAGCTTTCATTTTTTTCCACATTGTTTTAGATTGTGTATATATTCTAACTTCAAACTTTTCTGTGGTAGGTCTGGTTGAAGTAAATTTTGTATTTGCAATGACCTGGCATTTACACAAAAATTAGACATGCAATGAAATCTCACTGATATGCAATTGTCATGTGTTTAATAATAATTGTTCTGTACAGACAATGATATAATTTCTCTGGAAAAAAAACAATTGCCTTTGGTTTTTACACTATTACATACTCTTCCTGTCTTTTGTATGAGAATAATATTCTAGAGACTTACTGATTTACAGTATTTTAAGCCACCTTACAATTTTGCACCTTTTAAATTTTATGCTTGGTCTGTCTAAAATTTGACTTTTAAATCGAGTGCTTGACTGGTATTTGAAAAATGTCATAGGACAGAGCTAAGCGAGTACAAGTTCCTAGTGAGTGCAGTCACACTGGCACCAGTGCCAATGAGTTGTATACGTGCATCTCTACTTTTTAGGTAGTTGTATGGTTGACATGCAGTAGATTGGCAAATTAGTGAAACGGTTTATCAGATAAAACTGTTTGAAACAAGACAAACAAGCAAAAGTATGACAACTTGAGTAGTGTAGTGTAATGTTTTGAAGGAGCATGATATGCAGGACATTTTTTACCTTCATATGGGTTTCAGTTTTTCGAATACAGGTAGTCCCCAAGTTACGGACATCCGACTTACGACTTATGAACGGGGCCGCAGCTGCTTCGCATGCGCCTCAGTAACTGACGCTCCGTCATCTTCGGCCTGGGGACGCTGCAAGTGGAGGCTGAATGGAGGCTGGAGGGGGACAATTTCGCTGCTCGCGTAATGTAGTGTCCCTCGGGCGGCTCCCTGCGGCAAGCGGTGACCCATGGTCCATAGTCACCAGGGCCACAGCTATCGCTCGTTTGCAGGACGGAGGCTTAATGGGGCGGCACGCTGCCCGCCCACCACGCCGCCGCAGCTACTGCTCCTGACTGGATGCAGGCTAGATGGAGCAGAGGGGGGCGTTTCACTGCCAGCCCACCATACACGGCTGCCCCATTCGTTCTTGATGGGCAGCCGGTGATGCTGCAACCGTTGATCCGGTTGTAGCTGAACGGAGGACATTGAGGGTGAATGAGGCAGCAGGGCGTAGCATTGTAGGGTGGCTGCCTGTTGAATGTGGGCAGTGATGGGCGATTCACTACCCGCCTTTCTTGGTGGGCGGACGCTGCAGGCAACATACTGTAGTGGAGGTGACTGTGTGGTGGGCGGGTGGTGAATCGCCCCTCGCCGTCCCCATTCATTCTCTATAGCTAAGCCTGCTTGTACTGTTATGCACATAGCAGGAAGTTGTCTCTTGTCAGTACATCAGACGTGTTGACGACTGGTGCCTTCCTGCTGTGATAGCGTGTACAGCGCTGTGCAGAAGAGCTCGTCTTAACCTTTTGTCTTCACCTTTCAAGAATGTCTCAGAAACACAAATCTGATGCAAGTGCTGGTGATACAGTAAAGAAGAGAAAAACCATCACCATTGAGAATAAAGTAGAAATAATAAAAAGGTCAGAGAGAGTTGAAACTCCATCATTCATTGGCAGAGCACTTGGTTACAGTCAACAATAGCATTTATTAAAATAACTAGCAAAATACCCGCGCTTCGCAGCCGCGAAGTACTGCCTTAAAATTTTTATTAAGAAGAAAATTAAACCTTTTTAAACTGAGGGAAAATATACCAATAATTATTTGTTAAGGATCTCTTTGTATACCTCATTGTCAGTTCGGCCCTCCGGTTGTAATATGACCAAGCTGTGCACTGAGCTTACTCTTGAGTATGCAACGTACAGTTGGCCATGTGAACAGTAATCTTGTTTCAAATCTCACAGCTTGAATTGCTGCTGTCATAATCGGTTTGAGTTTCATGGTTTGTTTCAATTACGACAGTATTTGCAGGACTTGTTGTGTTGAAGTGACATTCGGCATCTGTGAAGTGTTGTAAGCATACAACTGGTTTCATCGATAAAATCACATCCAGCTTTTGAGAGTTTAAACATTCATAAACATCAAAGTGTCCACTACTGAAATCGTCACCTGTCAATCTAAGATGTTTAAGAGGCATTGGCGGTTGTCGAAAGGTGTAAAATATTTGGCCATTTCGGTACACTTGAAAGCGACAACCGAACAATTCAGCGGCAGCCATCAACTCACATGCAGATCCATAGGTGAAGGGCTTAAGCATTTCACTCTTCTAGTGCTCCTGTGTAGAATAATTATCTCCTGTACCGTCATCGGCCCACACCTTGAACATGTCCCAGTCATTTAATACATAAGACACAATGTTCCTCCGGATATCAAGAGTGATCCTGATGTAGCCGTGCAATATGTAACAAAGAGAATGGAAAAGGTAAGTGCCATCTCCGGGCATGGAAACCACTCAGTAAGCGACAGTTCTTTGATCGATGGTGATCACCTCGATAGACATGTTAATGGGGGTACGGTTGGAATGATAAAGGAAATGGGTACCTGAACAATGTAAAGTAAGTCTAAAATACCTACACAATAGCTATAATCGTAATAAACGAACAATAAAATAGCAGAGAAGCCGTGGATTAAATAAAAAGGCTGCAGTTATCAGCAGGGAGACGTGAATCCCGTGGCGAAGCAAGGAAGGGAATATAGAGACTGGAGCGACAGATGGCCTTATATAGACAGGCAGCCAACAACGTGGGAGGTGTTGGGATGGGGGACCCAACACCGCCTCACACTTTGACCGAGCTGCAGGCTATGGACGTATATATGTACGTAAATAGGATTCAGTTAACGTTGGGAACACACGTACCAAATTTCTTGAAGATGGCATCATAAGTAACAAAGACTGTTGGAAAGTTCAATATGGCGGCCGACAGTGGCGTCATACCACCGAAATAAGTACGTACATCGGTTTCAGTTAGCGCAGGGAAGCGGCCTACCAAATTTCGTGAAGATGGGGCCCTAAATAAGAAAGTTCAACATGGCGGACGTTGTCGATCGTTATGACCGTTACGCGTAGAATTTCTAAATGAAACCTGCTTAACTTTTGTAAGTAAGCTGTAAGGAATGAGCATGCCAAATTTTTGCCTTCTACCTACACGGGACATTGTAGAATTAGTGACGTTGGAAAGTTCAATATGGCGGCCGACATTGGCGTCACACCACCGAAATAAGTATGTACATCGGTTTCGGTTAGCGCAGGGAAGCCGCCTACCAAATTTCGTGAAGATGGGGTCAGCCTTCTACCTACACGAGAAGTTGGAGAATTAGTGACGTTGGAAAGTTCAATATGGCAGCCGACAGTGGCGTCATACCACTGAAATAAGTACATACAGCGTTTTCTGTTAGTGCAGGGAAGCCGACTCCCAAATTTCGTGAAGATGGGGCCATAAATAAGAAAGTTCAACATGGCGGACGTTGTCGATCGTTATGACCGTTACGCGTAGAATTTTGAAATGAAACCTGCTTAACTTTTGTAAGTAAGCTGTAAGGAATAAGCCTGCCAAATTTCAGCCTTCTACCTACACGGGAAGTTGGAGAATTAGTGATGAGTCAGTCAGTCAGTCAGTCAGTAGTCAGTCAGTCAGTCAGTGAGGGCTTTGCCTTTTATTAGTATAGATGTACCTGTTCTGACAACTGAAGTACAAACCTGCAGTCCCTATCTCGTACGTAACCCGGGGACTGCCTATACTTAGCATTTCATTACTCTTGGAATAGTATAAGTTCATAGTCATTTTATTAGGCAATGAGAGTCATGCCAATAAGTAGTGGTTAAACCTTAACAGTTAATTAACACTCACAGTTTAAAATAAGCCTGAATATGGCAGACTTTGAATCAGACATTGCAGTGCTTTTTAGACTGATTGTCTGCATTGTTTCCTTGGAGAACTATTTATGAATTCATCGAAATAAATAATGTCTAAAGAGAGAACAGATAAATGAAACGGAAAGTTGTTCAACAAAAAGAGGGTGTGAAAAATATAAATACAAAGAAAGAAAAAAATCTAATGAAATGGAGGAGAGGCCAATAGTGAAAATAAAAGATAGGAAGAAAGAAAAACATAAACACAAAGCTAAGTCAAGAGCTGTCCTGCCTGTTGTTATCATTGAAGGTGGATTTTTTGCCAGAATTTGATATGATCTTGGCAGGCATGTATCAAAAGAAATGACAGCAATGAATGTTTGGTAGGGCATCGTCATCCCTGAGAAACTTTGACATTTCTTGGTTACTTAACCTTTCAGTTGATTCTGAAATAACCAAGAAGCCAAAGCAGAGCAGTTAATTGTTTATTGTGTTTGTAAAGTGTGATGATTTAGTCATTCAGAAACATTAGTTTTCCCATTCATAATTTTTTTCAATTTACTTTACTCTTGAGTAGCAGCAGCAGCAGCAAAACGTTAGAAGTGAAGATTCAGAAGAATTCTGGAGACATATTGGAACCCTTTTAAGAGCTGAATTTCATAGTCTCATCTGATATTTCCATACTGATATAATTTGATATAATCCTTATATTGCAAATAATTATTAACCTGCCCTAATTGTTCATTATATCAATGTATTAAAGCTATGCGTTGAGATTTTATAATACATTTAACTAAGAATTAAAATTTATTAGACTGAAAATATTACAATAAGTAAAACAGTTTCATCAAGAATACCCTATCAAATGTTGCATGCTTCATTTTTTTTTATTATCCTGCTTTTTTGCATATTTAAATTGATTGTGTAATATTGTTTTTCATTTTGTTATTTACTCGGTTTATACTTTTTTATCTGTTGTTATGCTGTGCTTTATTTATGCTGTGTTTATTTATTATAAATAAAATGTATTATTGTTATTATTATTCAAGTACAGTATATTTTCTGGGATAGTCCCTTTGCTACCGACTATGAAAGATAAAGAGCAATTTTATGTGTTGGGTCTATGTCAGGGGTCCTCAATCCCAGTCCTGGGGAGCCGCAGTGGCTGCGGGTTTTTGTTCTGACCTGGTTGCTTAATTAGAAAGCAATTCTTGCCAATAAAGCACTAACAAGCTATGAAATTAAATTAACTCTGCTATGTCAGGTCATTCTCATATCCTAGATTTTCTTTCCCTTTCTATCATGCAAATGATTTGAAGGCTAAAATGGACGAGTAATTCTCAGTCCTTCACTTTTTTCTCTTCATTTTTCTTCCAAGTATTTAATTAAACCCAATAGTGCAGATAAATACACACAGGTGTAAATGTAAATAAGCTAAATGGAGAAATGCTGCTCTCTCTTTGCATGTTATCTATACTAATAAAAGGCAAAGCCCTCACTCACTCACTCACTCACTCACTCACTCACTCACTCACTCACTCACTCACTCACTCACTCATCACTAATTCTCCAACTTCCCGTGTGGGTGGAAGGCTGAAATTTGGCAGGTTCATTCCTTACAGCTTCCTTACAAAAGTTGGACAGGTTTTATATCGAAATTCTACGCGTAATGGTCATAACTGGAAGCTGTTTTTCTCCATTTACTGTAATGGAGATGAGCTTGAACGCCGTGGGGGCGGAGTTTCGTGTGACATCATCACGCCTCCCACGTAATCACGCAGTACATAGAAAACCAGGAAGACCTCAAAAAGCGCTGAAGAAAACATGCATTATATAATTGAGAAGGCAGCTAAACAATAAGAAGCGAAGCGAGTGACATATACAACCATATTCATGAGTTCTGCTACTGAAACAAAGCACGCATGTAAACCTACACTTTAAATTAAGTTCATAGACAGGCTGCGCTGGCGTTTGTAATTTAGTGCCTGCCCATATAAGGCCGTCCGTCAGCGGCAATCCAATAGCAAACTCCCACTAAATATTCACGGGTGAAGGACTGTGCTTATGGAGAGGAAGATGAGATGGTCAGGGTGGTGTTTGACACAAACTCAGCGAAACTGCGAGAGAAAGTTTTAAGTGCCAGGACTAAGGTAACATTAAATACAGCCACGGACATAGCACGAGATGGCACCAGCACAGCTGGGAACCTTCGTTGCATGTACACCGAGCGGCTCACGGAACTGACGAGTGCAGAGATAAAAGGCAACAGTTCCAAAGAGCTGAACAAAACCGAATTACACAATTGAAAAGGCAGCAAAAATATGAAGCGCCTGATACATACAAGCATATTCATAAATCCAGCTACTGCGGAAACAAAGCACACGGTGGAAAAAGTCAATGTCCCGCTAAAGGAAGACAGTGTAAAAAAACCGTGCATGCAGTGTGTCAGGTCTCAGATAAAGAAGAAGACGAGCTGTTTATTGATGCAGTAAGAAACGAATCGATGAAAGAAACCTGTCATCTTTACAACGATTGACAAACACGGAATGTAACTTGAACACAACACATCCTACAAATACGAACCTGATTGAAAGAAATAATGATAATCAAATCCTTGATGACAGCAACACTCAGTAACACTCACAAAACAAATACTGTATATTGACAGTCATGTTACGTTATTTTTAAAATGTTCCCTTTTCTTTTTCTAGCTTTTTTAACACACTACTTCTCCGCTGCGATACGCTGGTATATATATATGTATATATATATTCCGATCTACATACTCGAATAATGGATACTTTATTCGCCATCAATGATTGTTTTGGTAAAGCCATACTCAGTGTATTCATTAGATGAACGGTAAAAAAGTAAGAGCGAGGGAGGATGACTTATTGAGGCATGCAGGCTGTAGTGCGCGCCAACTCTATCTGAATTGCGCGATCACATTTCAAAAATATATCTTTTCAAGTTCTATTTAGTCCATATTTGTCAAACTCAAGGGCCACGGGCCACATCCGCACGGCGTAATTATATCCGCCCGAGATCATTTTATATACTGTATTATTGTTATTAATGGCCCAGGTATATGAAGCGCTGGTAACACAATAAACTACAGATCCCATAATGCAGCGCTTCAGCTGCCTTGCCAACACTTATTGCAAGCTAGCTCACACGATGCTGAAGAGAAAAGTTCATTCTGAAAATAGAGCCTTTAAAAAGCGATGGGAGGCTGAGTATATGTTTACTGAACCCGTGTGTCTCATTTGTGGAGCTAATGTGGCTGTAATTACAGAATTTAATCTAAGACGGCACTATGAGACAAAACATCAGGGTAACCTGAATGCAATGCAGAAGATACAGAAAGCAGAATAATTAAATAAGAATCTGACACTTCAGCGGACGTTTTACCGTGCACAATCACAAAGTGATTTCAAGTGAAGCTGCTTTTATGAGAGACACAAATGCACCAGTGCAACTTGCCCCACTTTCCCTGTTGCCAAGTAATGTTAAACCAAGTCGTCACTACGGTGTTCCCAAATACGCACTTTGCTGATAAACTGAGCGCACTGAGTTTGCACGGCGCTTTGGTGACTTTGAAGAACAAAAAAAGTCCGTCTACATGCGGCTCGAACCTTGTGCATGTTTGGTAGCACATATCTGTGTGAGAAGCTCTTCTCAGTGATAAAGACTAACAAAACAGCACACAGGAGTCGCCTCACTGATGAGCACCTGCAATCCATCCTGAGAATCTCCACAACACAGAACCTCACACCAAACAGAAACGAACCTGTGGCCAAAAAGATGCCAGGCGTCCAGCTCTAAAATGACATATGAGCAAAGACAACTGAATGATTTGATTTGTTATTGCACGTAAGAGCGGAGTCAACCATTTTAACAAGCAGCGTATTGCACTGATAATGAAATAGCTGTGTGTGTATATATGTAGATATGTATGTATGTATATATGTATATGCAGTATGTATAGATGTGATATATATATATATATATGTTTATAGATGTGTGTGTGTAAATATATGTATATATATATTATATATATATATATATATGACAACAACACTCATCACTCACAACAGTGACAAAACAATTACATTGACAATCAGGTTACGTTATTTTCAAAATGTTTCCTTTTCTTTTCATTGCTTCTTTAACACACTACTTCTCCGCTGCGAAGCGTGGGTATTTTGCTAGTTGATAATAAGGAGCAATTAAAATATCTGTTTAAGACAAAATTAAGCAATAAGGGCTCAAAATCACTAATGTGAAGCAGAAGTGTTACTTCAGCAATAAGTGCTTTTTATTAAACTACTGGGTTGGAGCAAAAACCTGCAGCCACTGCGGCTCTCCAGGACCGTGATTGAGGACCCCTGGTCTATGTGTATATAATTTAGGGGATCATGTTTGTATTAAAGAATTTCCTCACTATGTGTATTAAAAATGGCTGCTTTCTGTAGTTTTATATATGTATATTGGGTTTTATGTAATGCCTGTATTTGTGTGATTTTGGTATGAGAATGTCAAAATTTGCAAAAATATATATGTAGTTTTATTTTTTTGTCTATCAGTGTTATATCTTCTCTGTTATGGTGAATAATTTTGTCTATTCCAGTATATCTTATGTGTTGCATTTTCTAGTACTGTGGTGGGGTGTACCTCTATGTACCTACTAGTTTGTATTGCAGTACCAGTTCTGGATGTGTACCGTAACCCTTCAGCACAAAGTTGAGTGAGTCATTCTATGGCTGCTTTGGGGTGGTGTTTTTTGTATCTTGTGAGTGCAGTAGTGGTCTTTTGTAGGTCTGTTTGTGACCAATGTATAACTCCGAAGGAATATGTGAGTATTAATTTGGTGTATGTATTGCGACATGCATGTAGATGTGTTTAGATTATTTGTGAAAGACGTGTGTTTTGTGTAAGAGTATGTTTAATATTTTTGTGTTGCATAAGTATGTCCTGACTTGAAACTCAAGATATCTGTGTAGTTCAATTCAGTTGACATTTTCGAGAGTATACCCATCTTCTCTAAGGTAGTGTTTCTCAACCTTGGTCCTGGGGGCACACTGTGGCTGCAGGTTTTTGTTCCAACCATATTCCTAATCAGTGACAACACCAGATAGAAGAGATCTCATTTAATTAGCCAGTATTATTTTTATTTTATTCTACATTCAGAAAAGCACAACAGCATGATTTATACATTTATAAGACACTTAGAAATATTTCTGCTTTTGCTATGGACTCACTTCTGTTGATTTCATTATATTTTGCCCTTTCTCTGTGCAGTTTTCCCCCTTTGTTGTATCTTATTAATGTCAATTGAAAATGAGCAGAGCAGACACGCTGGCAAACAACACTGAATAATCAAAGGCTGCAACTACTTTAGCATCAGACTCACTAATTAGTAAATAATGGATTAATTAAACAATTAGAACACCTAGAAAGGCAGAGTGAAAATCAAGATGAAAATACTGTTATAAAGAAAAAAATACATTATCCCCATATAACTGCTTGGTACATTTTAATATATGGTTGTATTTTATATATATATATATATATATATATATATATATTGTGGTGGATTGCCGGCATGTTACTCCGCCCTCACCCCAGGCGCCAGGAGGAGCCGCCCCGACAGCATGATCATGCCCGGAGTTCCAGCAGGGCATCATGGACTTTGTAGTGTTTTTACACAGCCCTGCTGGATACCTTGGGGGCCACCAGGCGTCGCTGTAGGGGGGCTCATAGGCTCGCATGTGCCCTATAACCCAGGAGTACGTCATAGTCATGTGACGGGAAGAAACGACGTGCTCCTGGGGTGAAGAAAAGAACTGTTTGCCCTGACCCGGAAGGTATAAGGAATTGTGGACTGATTGGACAGGAACACCTCCGGGTCAGGGTGTATAAAAGGATTGTGGGAAGGTCCAGACAGTGAGCTGAGCTGGGAGGTAGGAGGGCGAAGTGTCTGGGCGAGGAGGAGAGAAAATTGTAGTGTTGTTATTTGTGGTTTATGAGTGTGGAGTGGAGGGTGCTTGTTGCACTATATAGTAATAAAAATAATAAGTATTATACTTTCACCTGGTGTTCAGAGTGGTACCTGAGGGTGTTAGAGGTGGACCACGCCTCTATCTGCTACAATATATATATATATATATATATATATAACCAAGCCAATTTCTATATGGTTCCCAAAACACAGAACTTGGGAAATAACACCACTTAATTAGCCCAGGAGTCCAATTAAAAGCAGAAGCTGGTTAGAACAAAGACCTGCAGCCTCAGTGTGCCCCCAGGACTAATGTTTGGAAACACTGCTCTAAGGAGTCTGTTTTCTACATTAATTTTATTACATTTGTCTGGTCCAATGTGTATGTCTCATGACTACATTGTGTTTATTTCTAGAAATATTGTCCGTATAGAATAGATGTGATAGGGCATATTGTTTGTGTTGGTTTTTGTTTTTGTATCTGCATTGTGTGTTGTTCAATCTGGTAATGTGTTGAGAGCAAGACAGACCCAAAGAGAGCTGTGTTGCAGTGTTGTTCTCCAGTGTTCCATTAGTGTTTGTAGGCAGCATAGGGGTGTGAGGTGTATCTTGTATGAGTGTAATATTTGTACTAGCCATGTGTGTGAGACACATCTTGAAAAGTTTTTTGTGCAGTTTCTGTGAAATATTTTATTGCAGTCATTATTTGGATTCAGCGGGTTAGAAAATGGATGGATGGATTATTTTGTAGTCATTATTATGATTATTTAATAATTATTGTAGTCATTATTATTATTACAGTAAGTGATCTCATTGAGTGCAAATGTGCAAATTTTGGCAGAATTTATTTGCAGCCTTTGTCGATTTTAATAAAGCTTTTGACACAGTTAATTGCGCTGCCCTGTGGGACATTCTGAAACTTCACGGGATCCCTCCAAACTTGCTGGATATCATGGCTGGCCCATACACTGGTACTGTGACTGAACAAAACCAAGTCCAAAACTGAACTGATGGAATAGGGAAAAGGTGGAGGCTTTTAAAGGGGAAGACAGGAAGTGAAGTCAAAGGGGTCGGGCTCATGTAGGTCTTCTGCCATTGGTGCAAGCCCGGACGTGACATCACAGGGGCCAGAGCGGGCAGGGTATCCTTCCATTGGCTTGGTCCCGGAAGTGACGTCAAGAGGCTAGGTGGATTCTCCCATGAATGGTTTGCAGGCAAGGGAGAAAAAGAGTGAGTGCACTCTGCCACATCCCGGTATGTCTCGGAACTGTCCTTACTCAAGCCCTTTAGCTGCCTCCCATGTGTACGTGTGTGACAAGGTCCCCCATTCAGCCCAGACCCGTCGGGTCGGGCAACCCAGACCGAGAGGTCGTGAACCCGAGAGAGGGCATCAGCGTTGGCATGAAGAGTGCCTCGACGATGAACAAGCAAAAACTTGTACAGCTGAAGGTCAAGAAACCACCCTGTGACCCGCGGATTCGACTCCTTGTGCAGGGCCATCCACTGAAAAGGAGCATGGTCCATGACAAGGGTGAATTCCCGGCCCAGCAGGTAGTACCTCAGCTGAGTAATCGGCCATTTAACCGCCAAAGCCTCTCTCTCCACCGCTGCATACCTGGTCTCCCGGTCCAAGAGTTTCTGGCTCAGAAACATAATGGGGTGATCCGTACCATTGACGTTTTGGCTCAGCACTGCCCCCAGGCCTGTGTCCGAAGTGTCCGTCTGGAGGATGAAAGGTAAGGAAAAGTTAGGAGCTTTCAAAAGAGGTGCGGACGTAAGGGCCTGTTTCAAGTGACTAAATGCAGAATCCTGTCTTATCAGTCCATACCACAATGTTTGGGGCCCTCTTCTTTGTCAAATCAGTCAAGGGCGCCGCTCTTACTGAGAACCGGGGCACAAACCAGAGGTAGTACCCCGCTCTCCCAAGGAAGGCTTGGACCAGCCGCTTGGTTCGCAGATGGGGCCATTTCAAAATGGCATCTACTTTGGAGCACTGTGGTTTCACGGTACCCCGACCCACCAGGTAGCCTAAATACTTGGCTTCTCTCAATCCAAAGAAACATTTCTTGGGATTGATCTGAAACCTGGCCTCACCAAGTGTCTGCAATACTGCTTTTACCTGCTGTAGGTGTTCCTTCCATGTGCTGGAATAGATGACCACGTCATCCTGGTAGGCACCACTGTATGAGTTATGAGGCCTGAGCACTTTGTCCACCAGATGCTGGAAGGTAGCTGGAGCCCTGTGTAACCCAAATGGAAGTTCACGATACTGCCAGTGTCCGCTAGGGGTACTAAACGCGGTCTTAACCTTCGTGGAGTCAATTAAAGGAACCTGCCAGTACACCTTTGTCATGTTCAGTGTGGTCTATATATTGAGCCTGTCTAAGTCTCTCGAGGTGGTCATCCAGTCGTGACATTGGATAAGCATCGAATTGGGAGACTTGATTAAGCTGACGGAAGTCATTGCAAAACCTCCAACTCCTGTCAGGCTTAGAGACTAACACAATGGGGCTGGACCAGGGACTATGACTTTCCTCAGTTACACCTAGTTCCAACATGTGTTTGATCTCAAGCTCCACTTCAGCCCTTTTTGCCTCGGGAAGCCGATACGGACGTTCTCGGACTATAACCCCGGGTTCTGTCACAATGTCATCCTCAACCAGAGAGGTCCGTCTGGGTTTTTCACTCACTACCTCCAGGACAGACAGGATGACTCCTTCCAGCTCCCGTCGTCTGGGACTTAAATCTGCACCAAAGTTAAGGCTAGCCGTATGAGCAAAGAGTGAGCGGGGCTGACAGGAGGAGGGATCGGGATCCCTGGCCTTCCATGGTTTCAGCAGGTTTACACGATTAAACCCGTTACCTCGGCCGACGATTGGGTTGACTCTCCAAAAAGTCGACGAGTCCTTTCCTCTCCTTAACTTCGTAGGGACCTTGCCAATGGGCAAGCAACTTAGAGTGGGAGGTAGGTACTAGGACCAGGACCCTATCTTTCGGGCGGAACTCCCAGAGAGACGTGCCGCGGTCGTAATAACGGACCTGTGCTGCTTGAGCCTCTCCCATGTGCCTTTTAAGGAGGGGCCGAATCTTACCAAATCTATCGCGTAATTGCGCTATATATTCCAATATATTTGTAGAAGGAAGAGCCTCTTCTTCCCATCCTTCTTTTAAGATGTCTAATATGCCCCAGGGTTGTCGCCCATACAGTAATTCAAAAGGGGAGAACCCCGTGGAGGCTTGAGGGACTTCCTGATAGGCAAAAAGGACGAGCAGGAGAATGTGATCTCAGTTTCTTCTGTCCTCGCTGACCACCTTACGCAGCATTTGTTTGAGAGTTTGATTGAACCTCTCCACCAAACCGTCAGTTTGAGGGTGATATACCGCGCGGCCTTTAAATACTTTATTTTCAGTAACTTGGCAGTCTCCCTGAATGTCTCCGAGGTAAAAGGTTTTCCCCTGGTCCGTCAAGACTTCCTTGGGGATGCCCACACGTGAAAAGACGCCTAGTAATTCCCGTGCGATGGCTTTGGAAGTGGCTTAGTGCAACGGAACAGCTTCGGGTATTTGGTAGCGTAATCCACGAGGACTAAAATGTACTTGTGTCCTCGGGCTGAGGGCTCTAGGGGTCCAACTAAATTGACCCCAATTCTGTGGAAGGGAATATCAATCAGGGGAATAGGAACTAGAAGAGCACGGTCCCTCATAGGAATTTGTTGCAATTGACACTCCAGGCAAGAAGTGCAAAAGAGACGAATCTCCTCATTGATTCCTAGCCAGTAGAAGCGGAGCTTGATCCACTCCAGGGTTTTCCTAGGAGGTGGGCATGTGCTAACTCACAGACCTGCCGCCGGAAGGTCCGTGGGATTAATGGTAGCCGTCTCTCCTGCCTGTCATGCTCAGCTATGCGAAAGAAAAGGTCATTTTCCAACACAAAGTGAGGACCCTGTGGCATCGACTGGTTAATGCACTGGCTGTTGACTAGGACCACTGCATTTTTGGCAAACTTCGGGGAATTGGCAATCCACTGCTCCCTTTTAAATGAAGCTGACGTCTCTCTAAATTGAAACAGCAAAAGGGAGAGAGGGTCGGTGTCGACCTCAAGGGGCATGGTTGCCTCCCGTTCTGCCGCGGCGCTGGTGGATGATGTGTTGGCATGCAACGGTCCGGGAGTCGCCACGTCACTCAGGTCGGCCGCTTCGTCTCTCTCTGCCGGCTGATTACATGGCGTGGAGGCAGCTTGAGACAACTCATCCCCGTCCATAACTAAGCCCAAGTTAACCCCAGGAGTGGTATGTGTCTCACCACTTTTAATATTAGACCAGTCCCACCCTAGTATCACCGGGTGTGGGGGATTCGGATGGACGGCCACGGTTAGTTTTTGTACTGATCCCTCATAACTGATGACACAAGTGGTGGAGCTGTACCAACGGATTTCTCTGTGGACACAGGCTATACTGGTCTTAATCTTTAACCACTGTCGCGGTAGCACAAACTGGCAGGCAACAATGGTAATGTTGCTACCGGAATCAAATAAGGCTGTGGTCTTGTGTCCGTTGACTATCACCACACCAGTATGTGGGACGCTGACACAAGTTCCGGGTTGTACAGAGGGGGGGGCTAGGTCTTGGGACGTACTCTGGCTGAGTTTGACAAAGGGACGGTTCTGCTCCCCCAGAGTGTGAGGCCATCCTTTGTGTCTCCAGAAGCTCTATGTTCTTAAACTGTTTACCCTATTTGCCTCCCCGCGCGGGGTTAGCCCAATTCTGTGAGCCCCTCCCGCACACTCCCTGGCCTCTCCAGGTTGCCTAGTTAAGTGTACTGTGTGACCACACCAGGTCTTGCCTAACCACGGGACCCCCTCCCTGCCTGAACACTTGGCCCCGGTACACTCCCTCCTGGGTGCATTGCGGGTCCTGTCCCCTTCTCTTCTGGGACTTCTCCATCCTGCCAACTACGCCAATGTCACAAACTCGAAACAGAGTCATATAAAGGTTTGGGGCAGCCACCCATATAATCTGGTTTCCTGGCTGCAAAGTAGCTTTTGATAGATACAGCACTGATGTGCACAAAACTGAGTCCAAAATAGAACTGAGGGAATAGGGAAAAGTAGGCTTTTAAAGGGGAAGACAGGAAGTGAAGTCAAAGGGGTCGGGCTCATGTAGGTCTTCTGCCATTGGTGCGAGCCCGGACGTGACATCACAGGGGCCAGAGCCAGCAAGGTCTCCTTCCATTGGCTTGGTCCCGGAAGTGACGTCAAGAGGACCAGGTGGACTCTCCCGTGAATGGTCTGCAGGCAAGGGAGAAAAAGAGTGAGTGCACTCTGCCACATCCCAGTATGTCTCGGAACTATTCTTACTCAAGCCTCCCATGCGCACGTGTGTGACAATGTTTAAAGCACTTTGTCTAAAGAGTCAGAAGAAGATAAAATTATAAAGTTGTTTTACAAATTGTGGATTGCCATTAAAATTTATGGTGACAGTTGTTTTCTTTTTGTGATTTTATAGGCAAGAAAAAATCTTTTATAGGCATTAATTATGACAAGATAAATTCTTGAGTGCATAAAGGTTTGAAAAGTTTTAATTTTTTCCAGTTTAATCGAATGTGTATCTCATTATGAGATGACAGGCAAACCACTCTAATGTATCATATTCTTAATAAGATTATTTTAATGCCCATAGGAGTACTTCTGCAAAATTTCTGCCTGAGTTGTTGTGTTAATATTAGTATATGACACTGCTCGCTTTACTCTAATTAACAGCTTTGTTTTTGGATGCCCTTGAATACTTTTTCCATCTTACTTTGTCTTCTTGGAATATCCCTGAAAATAATTGTCCATTCACATCCTCTTGCTATGTGCTTCTTAAAATGGTTGAGATTAAAGATGCCTCACATTTTACACGTTAGTTTTAATTTGTTGCTGATTAGTCCCTGGTGCACTGCCTGTGGTCACTTAGTCATTGATATAAATGTGAAGAAAAGTAGATTCCAGGTACTTCTACAGGTCATTTCAGAATGTCCTTTACTGAAGAGGTGCTTTTCAATATCAGGTAACAGACAGAGATAGAGGGGAGCATTTCACTGAGCCTCTGTGAAGATACCTGACTGCTTTGAACTCCTGAGAGTCACACTTCAGCAGTTATTGGCTGTAAGCGCTATGGGTTTTGATGAAGTGTAGGTGGATAGGAGGGCATGCGCCATAATCGGCTGAAGTGCTATTTCCTTCTTCATGTCTATTTATCATGAGGTTAATTGTTTCAATAAAATAATCAGTAAGAAATAAAAGCCGAAATATGAGGGCCTAGAAATATTAATCTGGCATATATGCGGGGTACAGCTAAATTCTTACTAGCATCATGTAACACATCAGCAATGAAAACGAGCAATTTCTTACCAAAATAAAAACATTAGAAACAAAGTTAAGCAAATTAAGGGAGGCCATATCATGTTTGAATGCTAGAGGGTGCCATTGAGCCCAAAACACGAGCACACAAGACAGTCCCAAGTTCAAATAAGAGATGTTTATTACAAATACCTTGTAAACACAAGCACAAATACAAGTTTCTTCTTCCTTTCTCCTACTCTCCTCTCTCTACCAACATCACACTGCTGTCCTCCAGTCGATTGTTGCCTTCCTTCTTCCCAGCTCCGATTCGCTTGGACAAGACATTGCAGTCCCTTTTATTGAGGACCGGGAGTACTTCCAGTGCTAGAAGCACTTCCAGGTTACATGGTAGTCCCACTTAACAGGGAGCACATCTACCTGCAGTGCCCTGTTGAGACATTCCTGGACCCCAGTAGGGCTGCGTTACTGGAATACAATTACTGGCATTTCCTGCTGGTGTCTAAACGGGCACCGTCATCCAGGGCTCCTGCCATCTAGCAACCTGGAAGATAAACCGTCCCATAGTAGCAGCCCACCTTAAATCCATTCGCACCTCTCCATCAGCATCATTTGTCTTGTAAATGTGTCGATAAGCAAAAGCAGCAAGCAGCCTGCTATCCCACCACCCCACCGTTGCAGGAAGGGCAAAAAGCTCTCCCAGCTCAAGTCTTGTTTATCTGGGAGGGAGGTTCTGGGAGCTGTATAGTGTAAATAATATATCATTATTTGGAACACATGCATTTCATGTCTATAAAGATCTATGTAAGTGTAGGATGACAGGAAATGCAAGAAATGTTGAAGACATACCTAAAAGACAAACTTGTTTCATGTTTTTAGTACTAACGACAAAATGTAGACATTAAGCGTATAATGTGTGAAGACTGAAGTCCAAATATCAAATAAACACTTTCACAAAAGGTACATATATAACAGAACAAGTGTGCTTTTATTCGGGTTAGTGTACTTCATTGGCATGACTGCTTTGGTAGTGCAGCAGTAAGAACTGCTGACTCGTTGACAGGTCGCGGGTTCGAGCCTTGCAGTGTACCAAAATAAATGTTTTGAGTAGTGAGCTGCTCTTATTGTTACTATTATACAATATAAACATACATTTGATTTGAGTCTGTAACAGCCGGTGTAAATGTTTGGCACTTGTAAAGGTTAGTTTTTTTATTAATTATTATTCAGTTTTATTCTCTCAGTCATGTTCACACTCGCCCAGATCTGACACTGCTGTTTTCAAATAATGACATGCTATAACAGAGGTGAACTCATATGAGGGTTCTACATTGGAGAAAGAGAGAACAGAAGTCCTCTCCGTAAGAAACGCCCACTCACATATAACAACAATGCAGCTGCACCAGGCATAAAGGCGAAAGATGGCACTGTTTGAATGCAGCAAGAGCTCCGGTGTCATCCTGCCAGTCAGTCTGCCTAAAATCTGTCCTTCAAAGAAAAAGCACTGCTTATAGAGCTTGCCAAGGTATCGTGCAAAGTCCAGTTTGTGATTATGTTTTGTGATGGTCTTTATATGAAAACCATGTACAGTGGTGCTTGAAAGTTTGTGAACCCTTTTGAATTTTCTATATTTCTGCATACATATGACCTAAAACATCATCAGATTTCCACTCAAATCCTAAAAGTAGATAAAGAGAAATCAGTTAAACAAATGAGACAAAAATATTATACTTGGTCATTTATTTATTAAAGAAAATGATCGAATATTACATATTTGTGAGTGGCAAAAGTATGTGAGCCTTTGCTTTCAGTATCTGTTGTGACCCTCCTTTGCAGCAATAACTGCAACTAAACCTTTCCGGTAACTTTTGATCATTCCTGCACACCGGCTTGGAGGAATTTTAGCTCATTCCTCCGTACAGAACAGTTTCAACTCTGGGATGTCGGTGGGTTTCCTCACATGAACTGCTCGCTTCAGGTCCTTCCACAACATTTCGGTTGGATTAATGTCAGGACTTTGACTTGGCCATTCAAAAACGTTAACTTTTTTCTTCTTTAACCATTCTTATGTAGAACGACTTGTGTGCTTAGGGTCGTTGTCTTGCCGCATGACCCACCTTCTCTTGAGATTCAGTTCATGGACAGATGTCCTGACATTTTCCTTTAGAATTCTCTGATATAATTCGGAGTTCATTGTTCCATCAATGAAGGCAAGCCGACCTGGCCCAGATGCAGCAAACCACGATACTACCATCACCATGTTTCACAGATGAGATAAGGTTCTTATGCTGAAATGCAGTGTTTTACTTTCTCCAAACATAACGCTTTTCATTTAAATCAAAAAGTTCTATTTTGGTCTCATCAGTCCACAAAACATTCGTCCAATAGCCTTCTGGTTTGTCTACGTGATCTTTAGCAAACTGCAAACGAACAGCAATTTTTTTTTGGAGAGTAGTGGCTTTCTCCTTGCATCCCTGCCATGCACACCATTGTTGTTCAGTGTTCTCCTGATGGTGGACTCATGAACATGAACATTAGCCAATGTGAGAGAGGCCTTCAGTTGCTTAGCAGTTGCCCTGGGGTCCTTTGTGACCTCGTCGACTATTACCCGCCTTGCCCTTGGAGTGATCTTTGTTGGTTGACCACTCCTGGGGAGGGTAACAATGGTCTTGAATTTCCTCCATTTGTACACAATCTGTCTGACTGTGGATTGGTGGAGTCCAAACTTTTTAGAGATGGTCTTGTAATCTTTTCCAGCCTGATGAGCATCAACAACTCTTTATCTGAGGTCCTCAGAAATCTCCTTTGTTCGTGCCATGATACACTTCCACAAACGTGTGTTGTGAAGAGCAGACTTTGATAGATCCTGTTCTTTAAATAACACAGGGTGTCCACTCACACCTGATTGTCATCCCATTGATTGAAAACACCGGACTCGAATTTCACCTTCAAACTAACTGCTAATCCGTGAGGTTCACATACTTTTGCCATTCACAAATATGTAATATTCTCTCATTTTCCTCAATAAATAAATGACCAAGTATAATATTTTTGTCTCATTTGTTTAACTGGCTTCTCTTTATCTACTTTTAGGACTTGAGTGAAAATCTGATGATGTTTTAGGTCCTATTTATGCAGAAATATAAAAAATTCTAAAGCACCACTGTATATGTTACTTATATAAAAGTCAGATCGAATGTTACTTACCAATATTTTTTTACTTATCTTGTTACAGCGTGAAGTCACAAGTAAACTGCACAGCTTCCTGTATTTGTATGACACAGTCATGCTCACAAAGTACATGTGTACCAAAGTGACTTCAGCTACAGGTTTTCTTATTCAGGAAAAGATCAAAGTTGCCCCACAGGAGAAAGACTTTCCAAGACTAAGGCCATAAAGCTTATGAAACCATTTCCGGACAAAGGCAGAACCGTAACAACAGTTGCGTGGAGCTTCCACCTGCAGAAATCTTAGAATGCATCGCTTGTTAAGTGAATTATTACCATTTCATGGTTTTATTGGGGCTAACTTTAAGTTCAGCTTGTTTTAAAGCTTTTTCTGACCTATTCTGCTGGAATCCAGACACTTCCAGACAGGTGGCACAAGTGCACCGAGAAGGATGGAGACTACATTGAGTAATGACATGATCAGTTTTGTTAAGGTTTGTTCCATTTTCTAATAAATCCCACTTTCTAACTTTAGCTTGACTCCCCCTTGTACCTAGCATATATTTGGTTGCAATAAAGAGAAGAAGGCTGTATTGCCAGCAATTCCAAGATCTTCCTGCTAGCTGTATCTTGTAAAGTTTTTTGGATTTATCTAGCACAGTTGTTTCTCAACCTTTTTGGTGTCACAGCCCACTTTTTGCCTTTTAAGTGTCTTGGGGAGAGAGTCACCTTTGGTGACTTGTTTTAGTTGTTTTCCTCAAAAACCAACCAGTGACAAGTAGAAAGTAACTCGTGATATAATGCATCCTTGTTTAACACCTATTTTTCGCTTGAGATCCCAGAGATTCAACATTTTTGCCTAGACCGATTCATCTAAAAATTTAACTTTCCTAATAATTTTGTCAGGTGTTCCATAAGCTTTGATCATTTGCTAAAGTCAAAATCTTTCTCAAAGTGTAAGCAGTTAATTAATGTCATTCATCTGACTGCTCAAAAATATTTTTAATATAAATTTCTCCAGTTGTTCATTTGTCTCAACAAAATCCTACTTGGTTTTGTCTCTGTTTTTTTTATTAATTCCTTCATAGATTCTATGAATGATTGATTACTTAGCTAAAGATTTTACTTGCCATAGACAATGTTATCCCTCTGTAGTTGTCACATCTGTTAGTGTCATCTTTGTTCTTTCCCAGATACTGTGGTAAAAATCTACTAAAATGTCTTCAGTAGGTGCAGTGTCACCTTTTAGTATGTCTGCAATTATGTAATCTTTTTTTCCATTTTTGCTGTTTTTAAAGTCTTTTGAATCTCGTCATTAGTTTTTCTCTCTGTATTTATCATCTCAATAACTGGATCATGCTGTTCTGGTGGTACAGTATATTCAGAGGGTTCAGACGAAAATTTGTGGTTAAGAGTTTCCACAAAAAGTTCTTAGTATCATTTTAGTTTTTATTTTTCCTTACTGTTTCTGTTAAGTTATCTTTCTTTATATCAAACAGCACTTCTTGATTTGCCTCTTGTGTTACATTTCATTTTGGTAATCTCAAATATGGAGCTCTAATTTGCCATTTGCTGCACTTGTTCACAGAGACCCTGTAGTAGTAATGACCATCACCCTCTGGGTGACCCAAAACCTCTATGAGTAAACAGGCAGGAGGACATTAAAATCATAAATTATTTATTCTCTTTGAATATCCTATCCTATCCTATCCTATCACAGGATGCTGTAACTAGATGCGCACGGCTTTTCTGTTAGTTGAAGTCTTTTTGTTTAGAAGTAAAAGTTACAAAATTAGATTGCTTACATCATATAAAGTTTCTTATCATCATTGGCTGCTTCCAGGTGCTAGCTGAACACCGGGCAAAGTGAACAGTACTAAATTACTGTATAAGTAAGCATGGTCAGCAAAAATATACAAGCTTGTCCTATAGATAGATCATTAATTTCCAGCATCGCCTTTTGAGCTTTGCTATTTTCACCTCCTTTCTTGATCAGCACAGAAGCTAAAGGCAGCGTCTTTTCTCATTCAGTAAATAAAAAAAGACGCTGCCTTTAGTAAAGAAAAAAAGCCTGACATAGTCTGCTTGTATGTACCCTGTCTCAGCTGCCCTAGGTTACTTGAAAAACGCCTTTACATAATAAACTTTGCTAAATGTGCTTAATTACTTTACGAAATAAAATTCAAGCTTCATAACTATTAAAAATACCATAACAAGACAAATTAATTACCACAACCCTTTATCTATCTGTTAATCTTGTCAGGGTTTACCTTGGAACTCTTTATCACTGTGTTTTTGATTTAACTAATTTTTGATCCTCTCTAATTTAGTTCTGTCCAGCATCTGCTCAATGTTTTTCTCTCCTTTATTTCGGTAAAACTTTAATTTCAAGTCTGTGATTTATGAAGTTTTTCTTTGTAACTTAATACTTCATATGCAGTTTCTGTGTAGGTTCTAGTAATATTTTTATATTCTGTTGATATGGTGCCTTCTTTGCTTTCTTCTAACGATGATTATAAACCTACATATTTTTTCTTCGGTGTTATTATGAATTTTTTTTAGCTACCGTATTTTTCAGACCATAAGACGCACCTGACCATAAGACGCACCCAGTTTTTAGAGCTGGAAAACAAGAAAAAAATATTCTGAACCAAATAGTACCGGTATACTAAAATATTTATTAAAATATAGCAAAATACGGTGATATTTAACAGCGTAAACTAAACAGTGGTGTTAAGAACCATCTTCACTTCCATTAACAAATAAGAAAAGACTTAGAGGATCAAGCACTTTTCTAGTTTTCTGGAAACCCCAAAAACTCATCATCGCTAGTGTCAGAATTTATGAAGCTCAGTTGCTCACAATCACTTATATTACTTTCTTCGCTATTTCATATATGATATTATCTTCAGTTCCATCTAAGACATTGCTAATGCCACATTTTTTGAATGATCGTGCAACGATTTCCTCCTTCACTGACTGCCATGATGTTTTAACCCATTCACAAACTTGAGTGGTAGTGGGCCTCTTCATTCATCCAGTAGGAGTCAGATCATGATTCCCAGCAGCCATCCATTTGTTCCACTCTTCTCTCATAAGGACTTTAAATGGTTTGTTGATTGAAACGTCAAGAGGTTGCAACTGGCTGGTAAGACCCCCAGGAATTACAGCTAGATGAGTCTTCATCTCTTTAAATCTGTTTTTTGTTGTTTCGCTAATATGTGCTCTGAACTGGTCAAGCACTAATAAAGCAGATTTTTTCAGAAGCCCTCCAGGACGTTTGGACCACACTTTTTCAATCCATACTTTCATTCCATTTTCGTCCATCCATCCTTTTTCATGAACATGTACAACAACTCCTCTTGGAATAACATATTTTGGAAAGGTTTTCCTTTTGAAAATTAGCATCGGTGGCAATTTGGTGCCGTCAGCACAGCCGGACAACGCAGCAGTGTAATGTGTTTTCTCATGTCCTGAGGTTTTCACGGTTATTGTTTTGGCACCTTTGAGGTCAACCATCTTATTAGATGGCACATCAAAGGTTAGCGGGACTTCATCCATATTCCCTATCTGGTCCATTGGAAAATCATTTTTTTTCCTAGCATTAATTACAGATTTATGAAAAGACAGAATCTTCAATTCATATTCTTGTGGCATTTTTTGTGCAATTCTATTTTTGGTGCGCATAGCAAGGCCACTTCTCCTCATAAATCTGTAGCACCATGATGGTGAGCCAGTAAAATCCTTAATGCCTTTCTCTACAGCAATGTGTTTGGCTTCATAGATGATCATTTTTGTAGAAACTGAGAAGCCCATATTCCGGTGACGTGTGATCCATTCTTTCATGTCCATTTCTAACTGTGGCCATTTTGCAGCATTCCCACGCAAAGTATGCTTACTGGTAGTTTTATCAAGTTTTTGCAGCTGATCTTCCAGTTTCCTCCACTCTCTTATCATTTTTTCAGTTGGAGGTGGCCCAAAATGTCTCTCCGCTGCTCTGTTTCCATGTTCTTTTGCATATTTTACTACCTCCAGATTAAATGGAATTTTATATGCTAATCTTTTCGTCTTTGACAAACTGTACCGTTAGAGAATTGGTGTTTTTATGAGGAAAATACAGTAATGAAAGAACTGTCAGTTGTTATGAGAGACTTATTACCGTACACATCAGTAATTTGATTCATACCTCTTGGCGATGCACATGGGTTACCATAAATCTTAATCCGTATCTCAAGCGGTATTAAAATTAAAAGGCACCAACCAGCCTGACAGGCAGGGCTTTGCATGGCAGGAGAGACTATGTGTGTCACTCCTGCCATGACAGTCTCCTTGCCTGCCTGTCAGGGCACTGTGCGGCATCACATAGTCCCGGCCGGCCAATCAAGAGGCCGACTGGATGAACCCGTGCTCCGCCGAATGGAGCAGGTGACAGGGCGGTCAGCGGCTCCACGGATGGGTGAGTAGCGTGATCAGTATCTATGTAGTGCATAACTGAGCTGATGGTTCTTCACTCTCTCTCTCTCTCTCTCTCGCTGCGGGATTGTGGGCAATCGTGTCCTATTCTCCGTCTGAGTCAGCGTGCCTCACTCATATAGTCAAAATCGTACGCGTGTATACTGTTTACTACAGCATTTTGTGTCTGTGTATTGTGTGTGTGTGCACGCGTGTGTGTGCTGTGATGTGCAAGTCCCCGTCTTGCACCCCAAAACACGAAGCTGAGTCTCAGTACTTAAGCAGCACCAACTTTATTCAGCTTGAAACAGCAACAGCGCGGTTATTTATGGGATCTGCCACTCTCCTATACACATACACAGCAGTCAGGCAGGGTTGTGGCCAAGTAGTACTGTGCCCTACGCATTTATAATGTTCCTTGTTGCTTGTATCACCCATCGACGGCAGGCGCTTATAGCATGTCTGCGATCTTTTCGGATTCACGTTTACAGCGAAACTGCTACAGCGCTGAGAGACTGCGATTGCTTTGGGATGCTCTTCATCGTGTCGTCACGTTGCGTAGAATCCTACAAGAGTTTAGAAACTCACTCACACCAGCCATGATTCTTTTCAAAGGTTAAGTGCAGGTTCATTTGTTTTATGTATTTTTACTTTATATTTTGTCTTAATCATTGTTATATGAATAGTTTTGGGTTGTGGAACGAACCGTCTGAATTTCCATTACCGGTATTTCTTATGGGAAAATTCACTTTAATATACGAGTGCTTTGGACTGCGAGCACGTTTCTGGAACGAATTATGCTCGCAAACTGAGGTTCCACTGTATTCTGTTTTGTAAGTACTGCTGGTTAGTGCCCTTTATAAAAGCACCTAGGCAGGGCTTTTTTTATTTTTATTCTTTTTAATATATCACTGTACATTTGTTTTTTGTTTAAACACATTTTGTTGTAGAATTACGGTACCTAGAACACTTCTGGTGATGGAATTGAATCCTCCTGTCTGGACCTGTCCTTGATGATCTGATTCTGTCAGTCAGTCAATCAATGTCACACACACACACAGGGGAGGCGTGAGCTGTGCTGATCGTGTGATCTGAATGACTGACTGACCATTGAGACTCCAGAAGGCAGGACTTGCAGTGCTCTCACGAACACAGCTACAACAAGCTGGACATGGAGCAGCACATTTGTACCAGCACAGTAAGAAGAGGGCGGAGGGAGAAAAGGAGACGACTGTTACAGGCTGTCATGGTTTTAATAATCTTTTATTTTCCCAGGTACCGGTAAATTAAGTCCCTCCTTCACGCTGTCATCACCATCGAGGACATCTGATGCCTATTGTTGGCGGACGCTATCTCGCCTCCTTTCGCGTCATTTGACTCAGGGTGTGTGGCGTGTCTGAGAGTGGTGGGCGGGCATTGCCTTGGGGCCTGTCCGTACGGCATCGCTGATTGAGCGACTCTGGCTATAAGGGGCGGGGAGGTCTGACATCACCTCCAGCACCTGATTGGTTTGGTGTGTCCAAGAGTGGTGGGCGAGCGTTTCCTCGGCGCCCGTCCGTATGGCATTGCTGATTGAGCGGCTGTGGCTATGAGGAGCAGGGAGGGCTGACATCACCTCCAGCACCTGAACTTTAAATTGTAAGTACCGTAAGAGACAGTAAGCGAACGCAGCAGCGGGCGACAGCGCATGGGACACCACAGGCAAACAAATATCCTTTTACAACAGCCTTGCTGGACAGCATTTGGACCATAAGACGCACCCTCATTTTCCCCCCACTTTTGAGGAAAAAAAAGTGCGTCTTATGGTCCAACAAATATGGTAGTTGTCCTACCCATCTAAGTTGGCTTGAGACCTAAGTAATGAACGTTTGCAGTGCACAGCTTATCTCTGTTATATGTCGTTTGGTATGAGAGTTAATGTTTGTGATACAACATCTATTGGCATGACAGATTCAATGCATTTTATGACTAAAAATGTTTGTGATATGCCATCTTTTGGAATGGTGGAGACATAGCAACCAGATGGACACACAGACAGATACACAGACCCTTATCCTTTTCTGAAGGTGGATATTATATTAATCTAAAATTTAAACTGTTGAAACTTATTTCTGTCCTTTTTAGGCCTAGTTTCATTTTTATTTGGAACGTATCATGGTAATGATCACTTGCTATTCCCCTTTGGCTATCATATCCTGCATTGGTTTCCCATGCTATCTGCTTATGAGAATATGATATATACATATGATATATATGTATATTGATGGCCATATTTTTTAGTGATTGTCCTTGTTAGGAAAGTGCCTGTGATGATGACTGGTAACTTTATAAAAGATCTTTAATGTCATTCTGGGTTCCTTCCCATGGTGTTCAATTATTTCCTCCTACTTGCCTGAACTTAGCATTAAAATCTTCTATATTTATCTTATTTCTTGGTATGTTACCTGTGCAGATAAGTAAACAAATTTTTTATATTTGGAAAATCTGATATTTTATATCTCTCCCTTTAAATGTACCTTCAGCATTCTTCCTGCACGTTTCTTCAGTATCCTCGTGTGCCTGAACTTCTCTTGCCTAGCACTTCCTCTCTTGATTGTGTGCCTGTAAAGCCTGCTACTTTGACTCTGTGTGTTCGAGTGCCTTGTTTGCCTCCTGTCTGCTTTTTGACTACCACCAATAGTAAACATGCCCCTATTACCCACTGTGAAAACATCATTCATATCCTTGTGAATACTTTCCATGTTTGAAAGTGACTCTGAGTATTCCTCCTGAACCTTTACTCTATACAGTATCCTTTTGTGTTTCAACCTCTCTTGCCTTGTGCTTCCTCTTATTGATCGCATCACCAAAGCCAAACCGATTGCTCAGAGAAATCAGACGCACAAGCAGATAATAGTGTTCTATAATATACTGTGGTCTATGGCCAGCTTGTCATCCCGGCCAATACCCCCAGGCCGCCAGATGGAGCTCTCCCTGCAACATGGAGGTGCAGAGCAGGTAATCATGGACAATGGCGTTTTCCTTTACAGCACTGCAGGGATGCCCAGAGAGTCGTTTGTGCCCTATAACCCGGAAGTACGTCTTAGTCACAGCGACAGGGTAGATGACCTACTTCCAGGATGAAGAGGAGGACTTTTTATCTGACCCAGAAGTGATAAGGAAGCACATGAGCTGAAGGATGGGAAACACTTCCGGGTCAGGGACTATAAAAACCTGAGAAAGACACCAGAGCATTGAGCTGAGCTGGGTGGAAGGGTGGCAGCGCGTCTGGGAGTGGTGGATTGTGATTATTGATTAGTGTATTGTTATTTATACGAGTATTGTGGAGAGGAAGGTGCTTTGTCAACTTGTTGGACTTTTACCTGGTGTCTGACGTATTGTCCGAGGGTTCAAGAGGACGATAGCGCCCTCTGTCGGTCACAATACATATAATAGATCATGTTTTGGTATAGTTGTAAAAGATGCCTGCAGTTGGCGCATACACTTGCACAACAGATATTGTAGTTAATAATTTACCTCTTATTATAAATAGAATCTAGCATTGATGATGCACTCATGACGGCTACTCCTCTTCTGTGAGTATTGTTCTTTCTCTCTTTCTCTCTCTCTATTACATAGCTGGGATTAGCTTAAAGACACCTCTGCATAGGTTTGTTATGGTAGCTAAACATAAATTTAAATATCTCCATATCAGCACCATTTTTCCTAAACAGGTTAGGTGGAAAATTTTATAAAGGCAGCACTGTGTGTCTGAGGTTTTGTTTCATTTTAATTTTGGCCAAAGTTTTTTGTCTGTTAAAAGATTTGTTTTGAAAAATTTTATTTACAATCTATGTGAAAGGTGTAAAATATGAGATAAAGTGCTTGGCATATTTATCTTATTTTGTCAGTTTCTTTTCTAAACTTATCTTTGAATGGGTACTCTACAATGTGAGATACCCATCATTTGTCATCCCTGAGTCAGTGTAAGTGAACCAACATGTTGTTTGCTGTTGTCTGAAAGGTAGTTAAATGCAAACTGTGGTATACAGAATATATATCATAGTCAAAATAAGAACAACAACAACATTTATTTCTATAGCACATTTCATACAAACAATTTAATTCAAAGTTTACAAGATGTCAAGGGGAAAGTTACAAGAAAAGAAAAATAAATAAGATTAGGCAATGACATTAAAGAATAAGTAACAAAGACAAAAACAAATAAATTGTATGATCTTAAAACAGATAAATATCAAGTAGAAGAGTAGCGTCCTTATGTACAGCGTCATGAGGTAAGTCTCTAAAGATAAGTATGGTGATATAGTCAGATGGTTGGGGAGGATAGAAACAAACAAAAAACAAACAAATAAAAACTACATTTAGGATAGAGAAAAAAAAAACTGCAAGGGTTCCAAGGCCAAAAGACCAACCAGCCCCCACTGGGCATTCTAACTAACATAAATGTCTTTAGTTTATTCCTCTTTGTTTCAGTCAGTTGGTCAAACAGACCAATCACACCAAAGTTAAACTGACCAATCAGATTACTTGGAGGGACTGGACACACACACACACACACACACACAGAGTAAAGATCTATTATAATGGGATTTTATTTATTTGAGTATTTTTATGGTCATTGAACAATAAATCTACAGAATTTAATGTTTTTAATAAAAATGAACAGGTCACACCACTCATCTGTAGTTTAATTGTAAAAATACCAAGGTTCAGACTTTAATCTAGAATGTTAAGTTTCTGTACATCTGGTCATGTGAAAGCTTAGTAAAAATTTTAAAAGGGTAAAGAAAAATCAACTTTAGAATAGGTCAATTCTAATAATATCAAATCAGTATCAGCCCTAACAAACAGTTTGGAGCATCCCTGCTTTACACTGTTAAAAGAACTCCAGGAGGATCTAGCCATAGAATCTTGATTTGGCTCTTTTGCTACATTTTGGAAGAAAATGGTTTATTTTAATTATTGTAGTTCAAGGATATTAGTGTTTTATCATTTAGCTTGTAAAACACCTAGAAAAAAGGTCAAGCTAGAATGGGAAAAATATTGTGTGTGTGTTTGTTTCATTGCTTAACTCGTTTGTGTAAATTAGGCATCCTGTGGAAGAAGGAATGCTATAATTGTATGCCTTTTTTGCGTATATTTTATTGTACCTCCTTTCTAAGTTGACCATAACTTCCAGATACACTTGTAAAAGTGTAATAACTAAAATGTTTATCACCGGATACTATTTCAGCCTACATGACACTAAGTATAACATGGTACATATCAGATTGAGTGTGTACTGTAATACTCTTAAAAAGAGACAAAGTGTTGTATTGAGCTGTGAGCATAATCAGATGATCAATAACACTGGACAACAAATTCTTTCAACAGTTTTGCTTCATGACAAATGTATGGTAATTATTATAGCTTCAATCTGAACACAAACATAATTTCAGTCGGACTTTTGTTGCTGATTTGTCATTTGTATTCAGCATCCGATGCTTCTCATTTCAATACCCAACAACAGAGGGAGTGAACTCCAAAATGAAGGAGTTCAATCTACCACAGGAGCTGCTGATTTAGTTCTACGCAGCAATCACAGAGTCTTTTCTAAGCACATCCATTACAATGTGATTTCGATCAGCAACTAAACATGACAAGAACAGGTTGCAAGACATAGTGAAGTCTGCTGAAAAGATCACTGGAACCAGTCTTATAGGACTTGGACTATTCCACATCCACAGGACAACTTCTTTGAAGTTCTTCCATCTGCCACGAGTTATAGACTAAACTACACAAAATCAAGCAGAAAAAGAACAGTTTTTTACACAGACTCACAAATTATTAATTTGGCTGTCCTTTTTTAGTCTGGGCAATGCCACATCGCCAATATTTTGCAATACTATTACCTGTAGCTAATGTTTTATTCAGTATTTATGTCAGTATTTCTTGCAATGCCTTGCATTTTGTATGTACATGTTTACATGTACTGATCAGTTGGTGTATGTCTGTCATGTGACTATATTTGACGATTCATTAAAAAGATTCCTTGTATGCAGACATACTTGTCCAATAAATGTGATTTTGATTCTGATTCTGACTCTGATAATTGGTGAACTTTGATAGATTCCACTTGCCCTAATAATAATTTTCCGTCTTTGCAATGTCCTATTGCAGGGGTCCTCAATACCCGTCCTGGAGAGCCGCAGTGGCTGCTGGTTTTTGTTCTGACCTGGTAGCTTAATTAGAAAGCAATTCTTGCCAATAAAGCACTAACAAGCTATGAAATTAAATTAACTCTGCTATGTCAGGTCTTTCTCATATCCTAGATTTTCTTTCCCTTTCTATCATGCAAATGATTTGAAGGCTAAAATGGACGAGTAATTCTCAGTCCTTCACTTTTTTCTCTTCATTTTTCTTCCAAGTATTTAATTAAACCCAATAGTGCAGATAAATACACACAGGTGTAAATGTAAATAGGCTAAATGGAGAAATGCTGCTCTCTCTTGTCATTTGCATGTTATCGATAATAAATAGCTGTTTAAGACAAAATTAAGCAATAAGGGCTCAAAATCACTAAAGTGAAGCAGAAGTGTTACTTTAGCAATAAGTGCTTTTTATTAAGCAACTGGGTTGGAGCAAAAACCTGCAGCCACTGCGGCTCTCCAGGACCGTGATTGAGGACCCCTGTCCTAGTGGAACCTTTCACCATAATCATTACTAGCAAAATCCAAGGGTGAATGCAGAAAATAAATTTCTAGCAACATGTTGCACAAACGATTTTTCAATCTTCAAGAATGTTGTCAACCATATTGATGTAGTTTGTTATTATGTCAAAATCATTCGTGAATGCCTTCCATGCAATTTCCTCCACCAACTCACTTTTCAACCCTGGAGCTGCATTCCCAAAGATGTAGTACTACTACTTTTAGAACACTGGTTACACTGTATGAAGAGATTGTGGATTTGTTTCTGGGGTCTTCCCTGTGTGAGTAGTGAGAAAAGCGCTATATGAATGTAAAGAATTATTATTATTATTCCTGTATATGTCTACTTATAATATTAAAGAAAATCACAAAAATAGGCAATTGAAATAAAATGAAACATAACAGGATAATGTAAAGGTTATTTTTGTGATCAGCAAACAAAATCATGATACACCCAAAAATGTTTAGGGAGCAAAATCTTTGTTGTCCAGTGTAACAAGTATATCACTTTGCTTTATGCTTTAAATAGCTGTGCAAATTAATGGATTATTGTTTTTTATATTTACATATTTAAGTGTGGATTTAGATAGTACTTGTACACACAGTTAAATGAATTTAGCTTACACCACAAAAATATATTGCTTAATGATAAGCTACAAGATAAAGTACAGTCATTTTCAAGTGTAAATGTTTAGACAAAATACAGAGTAGGAAATAGTGGAAGATCAGGCAGGCAAACTTTTATATAAACATGAACTTTCTAGTTTTACAGAGAAACATGGACATAATGGAGCATTCAGAGAGCTGCATTGTTAATTGGATTGATTTTGTAAACAGTATGATGCTAGAAAGACCACCACGCTGGCTGGCTGTCAGTCTGTATGTTTTAACATTCAATTGCTGTCCAGAATTCTGTTTAGCCTTTAGATGAACTAAGTCACATATCCAGAGAACAAAGAACTTAACACTACACAAGAAATGCATCTATGTTTACATTTTTGCTGTTAGATCAGATATTTTTGCTCTGATGAAGATGATTTCATTCATATGGCAAAGTTAAACCAACAATAAAACTGAGGTTTACTGCCATTTTTCTTGAACATTCAAGTTTTTTGTCCTTCATGACTCATTTTATAGTATGTGTTAATAGTTTCATAATTGGGCACAAAAATAAATGATTTTTCCCATGTGGAATACAAAAGTATAAGTAGACGCATAATTCAAAGAACTCAGAGAGCTGCTAAATCACTGAGTGGTCAGCCTGAGATCATGTTTAGCCTTCTTGGCATCTACCCTGAGCATGGCTCAGGTGCAGAATTCTATGCAATAATGGTTAAACCCAAGTTGGACTCGGTGTGATGATCCGCTTTACATTGTTCAAGACCGAATAATTCTCAGGATAGTATACAGCTGCCATTAGTGGATCAAATAACGTCATGCTGCAAAAAACTGGGTGTTTTTGGTACCACTGGCATCAATTCGGATTTGAATAAATGCCTTCTGATTGTGATGGTATGCTAAATAATTTGGGTTTAATATATAAATTACTTCTGTATTGCTATCTTCATAGATTATGCCCCTTTTCTGTGGTACAACATGCAAACGTTGAATGTAAAAAAAATCAAATAGTGTTAGTGCACGAAAGAAAAGATTACCACATATTATCAATAAGAGCTGCCAATCAGCTAAAACAAGTGAGCTAAACATTTTAAAACATGTGAGCCAAAACAAAGTTTGATTGTCATATGTTCTGCATTCATAGGTATATAACTTTCATAATTCCATAATATAATGCTGCAGTATGGCATAAAAAGAAGTAAAACTTGTTACAAGTTATTAAAACGTAATCTGCAGAACTCCAAATTAACACAAATGCTGTAAATGGTACTAGCGGTGATAGCCATTTTGCTATTATAACTAGTCTACCATAAAAATACAGCTATAGAAATAGCCAAAGCAAAAAGTTTCCTTGACTTGCACCAACACCATAATCTGTTTTTTTAAGGGCAAGCTCATCTTGGAAAGATAGAAGCTGTCACCACTAAGTGCTCTCCATTGCCATTTCTTATATTTATAATTGACCTTTCATGCAGAATTCACACTTGCAAAACTTGTGTTGCATGAGTATTGCAGTCATAACAGTTTATAGGCAAGAGCAAAGATGTCTTTCTCTACAATACACCTCACAAAGTATTTAGACTTAAAAAGGTTTGAATTTAGATAGACAGATAGATAGATAGATGAAAGGCACTATATGATAGATAGATAGATAGATAGATAGACAGATGAAAGGCACTATATGATAGATAGATAGATAGATAGATAGATAGATAGATAGATAGATAGATAGATAGATAGATAGATAGATAGATAGATAGATAGATAGATAGATAGATACTTTATTAATCCCCAAGGGGAAATTCACATACTCCAGCAGCAGCATACTGATAAAGAACAATATTAAATTAAAGAGTGATAACAATGAAAGTATAACAGACAGACAGTAATAATATTAACGTTTACCCGCCCGGGTGGAATTGAAGAGTCGCATAGTGTGAGGGATGAACGAATACTCCACAGTATTCATAGAGAAAAAAAACTTTAGCTTGAATCTCATGTCTCTTTAAAATGGGTTACACTTCAGTTTGAGGTCTCACTATGCCAGATGTTGCCTCTTAAAAGGCAACACATTGATTAATTACTGATGTCTTCAAAATACTGTATATTATTTTTAGCACTTGATTTAGATATTGAATACACTTGAAAAGGCATAAACAGCCTTGTACACATTTAGGTTAGCTACTCACAGGTGGTTCTTCATAGGGATTATTAAAGTATGGTTGAAGTTCACTAAAGTTACCACTATGTCTTTAAACCATAAAGCTGTAATTTGAAAGTCATGGCTAAAATAATAGATGTGTGCTCATGTAGTTTCTTCTGTCATATGGGGAATCAAGAAGTTATAGGTTAAATAGGATGTGACAACTGTTTAATGACAGGAAATGTTTTTGGCAGGTTAGGCCTTGACACCAGTGACTTGCATAGTTCAAAGTGATTGCATGAGATCATAGTTTACTCATAGTCACAACTTTTTTATAATAGTGCCAAACATTATGTTTCTTCACTTTCTTTTTTATATGAGCTTTTTTTTAGATTATATTTTTTTGAAGGATAAGTCTGGTATTTTTCAAGTTGAAGTTATTTCTTCACAGTCTTGGTATATATTAGTTTGCTATATGAAATTGCATTCAAAAGTAAAACTTATTTAAGAAAAATGTAAATAACTAGCCAGCTGTTGTGTTTTCTCATGGAGATGACGGATGTTGGGGGTCCTGTTAATAAAACAACACCTAAAGCTGACCTTGATCCACATCCTAAAATTAGATAAATACTGTAAAACAGTGAATCCATGTTTGTTTTAAGAAGGAAAAAAAGCAAAAAGCCAAACAATGTTGGGAGATTCTGACAATTTAAAAGGAGACCAGCTGTGTGCCACACTTTGCTAAGTTTATTTTCCTTCCCGGTAGTATTGCACCCTTTCAGCCACGTTGTGTGGATTCGTTTTGGAAAGTCATCACCCAGCTCTGTTTTTGATATTGAGTGTTGATGCCCAGATATGAATTGCCATCTCTGTTCTTTAGAAAACTAGATGATAATAGCTGAAAAAGTCACAAAGTTGCTTTTACTAAACAGAAGCTTAAACTTTACAAAGATACTGCCAGCATCTTCTGGATTGCTGAAACGTGCAGAGAACATTGAGCAGGTGCATAGCCAGCGCTTGAATTCAGACAGTAGACATTGGTGTCATGAACCTCCAATTTTCAGTTTCAGCAGCAGAATACCTGGTTGACAACTGGCACCTTCCTCTCTGACTGCCAGCCACCTTGAATTCTTTCTCCACCTTCCATATAATACACTACTAACTGCTCACTCAAAACTCAGAGGTTCCCCCACTTTCCCTTTTGATTAAAATATTGTGTAAAATATGGAACACATTGTGTGGAGGATCAAGCAGCCAGAGATTACCAGTAATCATTTGTTTCCATGTCAAGCACTGCACATAGTATGTAATCAAGTGCCAAGAACTGAAAAGATGTTATAAGCACGCATCCCACTTATATCTGGAAATTTTTTCTTATAAAGAACCTCTTCACAATCCTCTCCAGCAACCAGCCACAATAGCAAGTCAAATTAAACAATTCTTACGCTTTTTCTGTCTCATCTGTGTTTTGCCCACTTCCTCCTGACTTCTGACTCCCCAATGTGTGGCAGTGGACTCCTTTGAAGTTGGACCTGGGAATGCTTCCGGTGTCAACATGTGCCTTTGAGTAAGCCATAGAAAAAGTAGGGAGGTCCTCCCCTACAGCACCCTGTATCGATACCCAGGGATCCTGACAAGGCTGCACTTCCGGACTCCTACTGCCCTGTGGGGTCCCTAATGGGCTCCCATACAAGGACCTAGCATATGGGGGATGGGACCACTCCTAATCATGGCTTTTATCCATCAAATAAATCATACTGGCGGGTACAAATTTATTTCCTAACCCTATTAATCAATTCGCTTGTGTCATCACACTGTCCTCCCATCTGGGTAATGAATCATCATCCATCCTGGCCTCTCCTCCAACAGATGTTAAAAAATTCTACAGATTTAAGTGGGAGTTGAATTATGGTTTGTTAAGTTTGACATGATTGTATTCATGTTAATAAATTAAAAAACAAAATTGGAAAAATCTGCACAGGACAGGAACAAGAAATGCATTTACATATGTTTTTTGGTTAAATTGAAGACAGGTCTCTTTACCAATAAAGGAGGGGGAGAGGTGGATCTTCATTTCTGAAGGTCAAACTCATGTGAAAAAGTCAGATAAAATATCACAAAGTGCACAGAATAATAACATAATCAAAACTTGACCTATTTTTTTTTTATACATATGGAAGCTCTATGACAGTTTCTCGCCAATCTTTTCATATAGGAATGGCATTCCTCAGGAATTGGTGCTTTTTCTCTCTTTCTGTGTTACGGATCTATCTATCTATCTATAGAAAATGTAATTCAGAAATATAATAAAAGGTTTCAACATCAATTTTCAAAGTTAATGGATTGTGCCTGCAGTAGATATTTCTCAGCCCCATAAGTAACAAATAAAGGCACTAGTGACTGAGGCTTATTTCCTCTGTACAAAGTACAAAGTTGTTGTTAAGAGAGGAAGCTCATCAGCAAAAATGACCGAATGGTTTGTGAGACCATGTGAAACGGAGAATACTTTGGCAGTAGCATGGGGTGTTCTGACAGTTCACATGATTTAATATTCCAGTTATTACACATCAATGGATGGTATATCTGCCTCGATGATGAAAGCATTCACAAATTGTGACATGGCCCAAACATTTCCATATGTTCTGTTCATATTCAACAGGCATGTGGTTCATTTTTAGATTGCATGAGAAGTGAGGTTAATATTTGTATAGAACAATAATGCCAAATGTGTTTAAAATTTTTCATTGTACAGTATGAATATCGTTTTATGTGCCAAGTGAAGGTGAGGCACGTGTTCAAGTTGCCAGTCGCTTTTCATTTTTATTCCAGTTATTTGTACTTTATACTTCAGAAATCACTTTCTTAAAGAAAAGCAAACATATTGAACAGCTAGTCTCAGAGATAAGAAGTCCTTACAAATGCACTAATACAACCATTTATAAATGGGCACTACTTTGAAAGTACAAGTAGCAGATTTCTGGATTATTACAGTAAAAATTTTATCTTGTGAGCCATCTTTTATCTTTTCAATTGAGTTATTAAGTTAACCATTAATACATGATTTGGAAGCCAGAATGAATGTATGTACATTCATGTACATTGTGCATCTACACCTGGTGACTAGTCACTTTTTTAATTAAAATCTTAATGTTAATTTTGAATTGTGGGGAAATTCTCATCTTATTCAATATCATATTAAACATGAAATATCGTAAAAGCTTCACATCTCTTTTTTCAGTTGTCATATAGGTTGAGTATCTGTAATCCGAAATTCCAGAATATGAAACTTTTTGAGCTCTGATATGATGGCACCTGTGTTGCCTCTAATATTTTTTATTAATATTACTTATTCTGAGTGTGTGTGGGGGATATTGGGGGTGAGGGGGGGAAGGTTCTAGTCCTCCATGAAACATTGAACGCCACAATACAACCCATGATCGACGACCAGGGTGGCAGTGCTTCCTCCCTTAAAAAAAATAGAATTCCACCATCCATCCATTATCCAACCCGCTATGTCCTAACTACAGGGTCACGGGGGTCTGCTGGAGCCAATCCCAGCCAACAATACAATACAGTTTATTTTTGTATAGCCCAAAATCACACAGGAAGTGCCGCAATGGGCTTTAACAGGCCCTGCCTCTTGACAGCCCCCCAGCCTTGACTCTCTGAGAAGACAAGGAAAACTCCCAATAAAAACCTTGTAGGGAAAAATGGAAGAAACCTCGGGAAAGGCAGTTCAAAGAGAGACCCCTTTCCAGGTAGGTTGGGCGTGCAGTGGGTGTCAAAAGTAGGGGGTCAATACAATACAATATACACAACAGAACAATTCCTTAAGACAGCATAATAATAAATATTTTAGAAGTACGGTTTAACAGTAGATGATATGACATAATTAGGTTTGGATATTTTTAGAGTCCTGGAGACCTCATCCATCTAGCTGCCTCCCCATTTGGCCATGCCACGGCTGAAACGTTGCTCCGATGAAATGACCCCTCTTTCTCATGATTCCTGTGATCCTCCATCAGGGATGACTTTACCATAGGCAGGCAAACAACTTGGCAGGTGGGCCGTGGCACCAATGGCCACATTTGGGTACCGAGAAAAGAAACAGAATAGGTGAGGGTTAGTATTCAGATATAATTATCATATATAATTATCATGTTATCATGCACCAACACAGGGTGCAAGGCAGGAAACAAACCCTGGGCAGGGCGCACACAGACACCTACACACCAAGCACAATTTAGAATCGCCAGTCCACCTAACCTGCATGTCTTTGGACTGTGGGAGGAAACCCACGCAGACAGGGGGAGAACATGCAAACTCCATGCAGGTAGGACCCGGGAAGCGAACCCGGGTCTCCTAACTGTGAGGCAGCAACGCTACCCACTGCATCACCTAGAATGCCACAAGTGGAAGAAGAATTTTTGCTTGGATTCAAGTGTTAAAATATATGTACATCCAAAAACAAGAAAATGCATGCACAAAAAAAGAAAATCCGTTTTATAAAACCTGAAGTACACACATTTCTATTGAATTCACCTTATATAAATCACAATCATCTTGTAAATGTGCATATGATAACACGCCTCAAAGCTCATATCGACATTGTAGATGACTTCTGCTTTAATGGAATGTCACTGCTTATGGTTAACAAAAACAGCTTCATTTTCGCTACCCATATTGCATTATGAGTGCAGTCAATTGCTCCAATTATGCTTATAAAAACAGGACACTGCTGCAAATTACTTTTTTAATTTTGACAAAAACGTTATGTTTTATATACTGTATGTTTATCCACACCATATAAAAACTTAATGTAGTGATCTGTCGGTCGATTAATGGCTTCTACCATGGCTGGCATAATGGAGTTAAACTTGGAAGCTTGATGGAGTGAAGCTGTTGGCCAATTCCCTGGGAACTGACAACAGGTAGCTGATATAAATGGAAGAAAAACAGTAAAGTTCTTCAGTGCAAATATGCAGCATTGATCCTCTTAGAAGGGAGCTACAATAGAGTCTATATCACTTTTGTGGTTCAATATTATAGTGGCCTCTTTGCCGATAAAGGAAAGGAAGATGTGAGGCAGAGAATGCAGTTAACAAAAAAAGAACACTTTATTGTTTAAAACAAGGGAGACAAGGATGGCGTGGGACAGAACTGGTCTTGAAAAAATACTGAACTGAACTATGTAAAGTCCTCCCCACTGTTCTAGCCATTGGTGAACTCTTTCACTAAGCTGTGTCAGCTGCTGTTACCATTGCTGGAAGGGCCATTATACACACTGGACAAAACTAAGATTGTTTCTCTGTTTTCTGTCATACCCGACATTCACTTCCCATGCTACCCTGCTACTCACTCATCCTTTACCACATCCCTCCTTCTCTCTCAACTCTCTTCAAATGTGTCTTGTAACTCTGTGCTATTTGGTTCAAGCCAGCTGCACAAAATCTCCCCAACTGCTCCAGCTGGCGGTCCTCATTTCTTTAGTCAGCTTGTACTGCCATCTTCTTATCTTGTCTCGGCACTGTGCCTGCATATGCATGGTAGTCATAACTGAGTCACTACAATATGTTTGTCACATCAACGCATACTACAGCTTGGTGATATGTTATCATTATATGTGTAATTTGTCATTTAGCTGGCTTGACTGTTTCTCCTTGATCAAGAGTGTCCGCAAGATTTTTCATTATGTATATGCAAATATAAAAAAATCCAAAAATATCCAAAATCTGAAATACTTCTGACCCCAGGCATTTTGGATTAGGGATACTGCACTTGTAATTGGATAGCTTGGGGAAGCTGTGTGCTCTTGTTGCTTCAGGTCTGTATAAATGTGTGGGAGAAATATGCTTTGAAAATGAGAAATCTGGAAGACAATAAAACATAGTTGCAAATAGTCCTGGATAGGAAAAAAAGGAATCTGAAAGGGTGAAGAATATTTTCATATGCTGAAGGAAGTAGTTCTGTGTAGTCCTCTTAAGCTTGCTGTCTGAAAAAAGTTAAAGTAGGTTCATATAATGAATCAATATATATAAAGATCTTCAGAGTAGTTCAATGAAATGAATAATGCATTTCATGTTGTAGTTCACATTCACTAGTAATGTGAAGACTGAAAGGAGCAAGAAGTGCCAGGAGAGGTAAATATTAGTCAAATAACAGACCAAAGGTGAAAACCAGGATAAGCAGCTATCAGTTGTCAAGCTAAAAGTATAATTAAAACATTGAGAATAGTGTAGCACAGGTATACACACTGTCGTGGTGACAACGTAATATTGTGCCACTTCTAGGGTCCCCTCCCATAGCAACCTGAATCCACGTCTTAGCAATGGGAATATAATAAAAACAACATATTAAAAATATCCACTTTGGTAATAAATATTTCTAACAACAACAACATTTATTTATATAGCACATTTTCATACAAACAGTAGCTCAAAGTGCTTTTCATATTAAAGAATAGAAAAATGAAAGACACAATTATAAAACAAAATAAATCAACATTAACATTGAATAAGAGTAAGGTTCAATGGCCAGGGGGGACAGAAAAAACAAAAACTCCAGACGGCTGGAGAAAAAATAAAATCTGTAGGGATTCTAGACCATGAGACCGCCCAGTCCCCTCTGGGCAATAACAAACCATTGATAATGTCTAATTCCCTGAGGTCTTAAACATATAAGCAAAAAACAAAAATGTATAAAGAAAAATTTATTAAACTTAGTAAGAAAATATAAAAAGAGTACAGAATCATAAGAAATGCATTTTGGAAAGGTGTCTGCATGGCTTCAGATGCTGTCAGGATCAGCACTTTGTGTCATGGACAGGAAAAATGTAAATGAATAGAATAGTGACGCTTCATTTTTAAATTATTTTGTTACTTTATTTCTGCACAAAGTTTTCATTGTTTTAAGCAATGCGTAAAAAAAGTGAGTTTTAGTATTATCGTGATCTGAATTATGCAGATAACAATTGTAGACAGAATTGCAGCTTGGTACTTGCAAACAGTTGCAGAACAGACAGTTTTCTGATAGGATTTGGTGAAAAATGATCAGCTGTGAAGAAAACATAATCTTGTCCCTCTTCCCTTTCTACAACACTTCACACAGTGGGTATCGACCATGCAAATCGAATCATCTGTTTGTCATACGTAATTAATACCCACAGTACAATATGTAGTGAAATGCTTAGTTGGACTGTGCATTAAGTAGAATATAAAAAGGACAATAAGCGAATACATGACTCTATACTGTATATCTGTAATAATCATTAAGTTACAGTAAATGAGAGCTATAGTATGCATTATATTTAAATTGTAAATAAATACATAAATAACTGAAACCTAAATAGCTTAATATGAGATGCTGTCCTAATTTAGGATGCAGATGGACTGTGGACAGAAGCTCCTTCTCAGTCTCCATCAACTGGTCTTAAGGTTGTTCTGATCTCTGCACAGAGAACATCTTATTAATGTGATGTCTGGTATCACTAATAATTTTCTTCATACTTGTCTGACTTTGCTTGATATAGATGTCATGAACGTTAGAGAGTGCACACCTAGTGATGTCTTCAGCTGACCACTCTTCTCTCTGTAAAACCTTGTGGTTCTGCTGTGTGCTGTTTCCTTACCAGCCTATATGTCCTGTCAGAACTCTCTTATTGGTGGTAATGTAGAAGTTCTTCAGTATGGCACCAAGTCATGCCTTCTTCACCAAGGTGTGAATATGCTTGGACCAGGTCAAGTCCCCTGTGGTTTGAAACCTGAGATAACTAAAACAGTTGACCCTCTCCATGTGAATGCTATTAATACTGAGGGGGTGTTTGAGCCTCTGCTGTTTCTGCCCAAAGTTCACAATCAGCTCCTGAGTCTTCATGACTGTTTTCCTGACATGAGTGTGGTCAGACTCTACACTTCATCCAGGTAAGCCTGCTGATTGTTGTTGTAAATCAGGCCCACCACTGCTGTGTCATCAACAAACTTGACAAAGATGTTAAAGTCATATGCAGCTTTGCAGACATATTTATAGAAGGGAGCACAAGACACAGCCTTGTGGAGCCCCTATGCTGAAAGTGAAGGATGATGAACTGCGGCCAACAATTCAAACCACCTGGGGTCTGCCTGTCAGGAGGCTGTAAACTCAGCTGCACATTGAAGCGACCAGATGCAAGTCACTGAGCTTGGTGATGGGCTTAATGGATTTTATTGCATTAAATGCTGAACTATAGTTTGTAAATAGCATTCACACGTATTTCATCTCCTGTTATCCAGGTGGGCCAGGACAACACTGTAGGATCAATGTGATGGCATAAGCTGTGGATCTACTGGAGTGATATTTGGACTGGAATGGATCCAGTTGTTTTTTCAGTGAATAGCATAGGTACTTCATAGCTTCTCAAAATACTTCATTGCTATAGGCATTTGTGGAACAGGACAGCAGTCATTTATATGAGTTTGATGTGATTTCTTAGGTAAAGGGACAATGGTTGATCTTTTACAGTAGAAGACAGGCTGGGTCAAGGAGACATTAAATATTACTGTGAATACCAGTGCAGGATGATTGGCACAGACCTTAGAATCATGCCCTGGAATGCTGCGTACACCTTCTGCCCTCCTTGTGTTCACTTTCCTGAAAGCCGTCCTTGCGTCATGTTCCATCAAAGTGAGCCCTGTTTTCCCACTGGGCAGAGCTCCCATCTGAGATGTGTTGTACTGCTGAGTGGCGTTACCATCTGTCACAGCAAATCAAAGCATTTAAAATAAATACAAATATGAAGAAATAACTGATTATTGGCTAATTATTTCTTATTTTTGACCATTTTTGGATCAGTATCCTAGTTTTGGGTTAAAATTAACTTCTTTGCATTATAGTGTCTTGTGTTTTTGGGTTAGGGGCCATTGTTCTGTTAGTTTGGCTCATAGACTTAAAGGTTTTGTCAAAGTGTTTTAATTCTGTCAAAAGTATTTTTGATTTTTAACTTTACTGTATATGCTACCTAGTTTTTGATGAAGATGTTTGCCTGCTGTCTATATGTTTCATCTCCTGGTCTTATTTTCTCTGTTATGTTGAGATGATCGACTCTCATATTGCACTCATACTTTGAAATCAACATTAGCTAGCACTTTGCCTCTGGCCCCTAATGTCTGTTACAATGTAATATTAATCATGCTCTAGTTACATGATGATGGGGCACTGGGAAAGGGAGAGGGAGTCTGTCTAGGTCTGTGCTTTATTATTATATGTTCTGCCCTTGCGAAAGCCTCTAGTTTATTAATCCCATTTATTGTGCTGCAAGGAATTTATGTTTTTTGTTTTTCACTCTTTTTTTTTACTTGAGTCTTATAGTCTGGGTAGCTCTATTGCATATGATTAGTCGTGTTCTGACATCCTGACTCCCGTTTTGATCGCTGTCTTTAGATTATAGACTTTTGTAATAAAAAAGCATTTGACACTTCATCATGCCTATATGCGTGCCTAGCATGCCTTAATCTGCACGAACACTTGGTTATGCACAGACAGACACTCTTTGCTGCTCAGCATTTCATACAGGAGCCAGGAGGACTGCATGATGTGTACTCCCACATCTGTGTGCATGTCTGGTTGAAATACACCAAATATTTTACAGTTTTACAGTAAGGTCTCAGAGTTAAGTCTTTGCTTTTGCTTCTTTCTTACCACTTTTGGTGACACCTTCCTGCCACTCTGAATGTTTTATTTCTTAGACGTCAATGATGACATTGTTGGTAGTTTCAGGTTTTTTACCACTTTGACTAATGACTCCGGCCGTCTGGAGTTTTTTTTGTTTTTTCTGTCCCCCCTGGCCATTGGACCTTACTCTTATTCTTTGTTATTTAATGTTGACTTGTTTTATTTTCTTACTGTGTCTCTTATTTTTCTATTCTTCATTATGTAAAGCACTTTGAGCTACATTCTTTTGTATGAAAATGTGCTATATAAATAAATGTTGTTGTTGTTGTTGTAATGGGCATTTGCCCTTGTTACCATGTACGCATCACCTTAAGTTATTAGCTTTTCTGATCCTTTCAGATCAAACGTTCATACAGTGACTCGAAATAATATTCCCCAGGATAATGGTGCAACATATACGTTAACATTGGATAGTGCAAGACAAGTGAAAAACTTTACTGTACTATAAATTGATAAATAAATAATAGGTAAGTGAATAGATGTACTCCATATAAATAAGCTACTAGGAGCAGATCTGAGGGCAGGATGGGCAGCACAGAGTTCAGGGTCCGGACAGCCAAGGGGTAGAAGGTGTTGCTGAACCTGGCAGAACTGGTTCAGATGCTACAGTGCCTTCTTCCAGATGGAAGTGGAACAAAGAGACAGTGGGGATATTTGGATCAGTCCTTCACAATGCCTTGGGGTTTTTGGATACATTGCTTTTCAAAGATGAGCTTTTCTGCAGTGTGCACTGTTGTAGAACCTTGCAGTCAGAGACGCTGCAGTTCCCAAACCAGACAGTGATGCAGCTGGTCAGAACATTCTTGATTGTGCCCCTGTAGAATGTGATGAGAATTATGGTTTGGTTAATTGGGGGTATCAGAACTGCTATGTAACTAATTGCTTTCGTTATACAATAGTTGTTATTTTTTGCTTCTTTTCTTAACTATGGGCTTTTGTTATTGACAGGCAGTATGGTGTAGTGGTTAAGGCTTTGGACCTAGGACTTCAAAGTCTGCGGTTATGGGTTCAAATCTTGGTACTGACACTGAATGACCAGCAAGTCTGGCCAATTGTATCTCATATATTGTAAGTTGCCTTGGATAAAAGCATTGGTCAAACAATAAGCTATAATATTATTACATCACTGGAGCTGCATATTCTTGAAGCCACTATAAACAATTTTCCAGGAGTAAAACATTTCTGCATTAGATCAAATCATGCTTTTTTCTGCTTTTCCCAGTGATCTGGGATTTTTTAATGATCCTTGTTAAAAACACAGTTTTACAGGAAAGTGTATCCTCTTGAATTGAAATACTCTCCCCGTCTTTAGTTGTCCGTCCTCCCTACTGGTTACCTATTGGTTAGTGGCGCTATTTGCATGACCTATCAATCACTTCTGCTGCATCCAGCATTTGCATAAAGCACACTCTCAGTGCAGTACAGAGCATGTAAATTAGCATAATATTAATAAACATCAACAATAAAACATTTGTTAACAAATAAAAATATATATATTGGCTAGTTTTCATTTTTTCTATAATATCACAAAATTTCAGTCAAATCCGTCATGGCATTTTTAAGATTTTGGGGGTATTTAGTTTTTCTGTTGTTTTTACCCATAAATATTGACATATCAAAATATTCCTTTCTTACTGGAAGCCTAGAGGCCCAGTTGCACTATCCTGCCACATTTCAGCTTTTCACATTAACAGGAAATAGTGCTATTGTTGATGAGTGAGTGAGTCATTCATTCAGTCAGTCAACTTTACATTTTATATATATAAAGGTATTAAAATCTCTACAGTATGCATGAAATACCTAGGCACCTACAGTATGTACAATAATGTATTACAATATGCATGATATTACTAGCTGCACAAGGACTTTCACACTGTTCTGATGGACTTGAACTTGTACAAGCAATGTAACACATGTTATACCAACTTTCTTAAAAGAAGCTTCAAGGAACCTAACCGCTAAAGCAAAAGAAGGCCTTCAGCTCAGCTAGGTTAAATACAATGTTTACTTAGACTGTAGGAAGCCACTGGGCTTGAGGACTAATATTTAAACCTACATTGCAGTGGAAGGGTTTGCAAATGGGTGAGAGAACCACATTTAAGAATTTATTCTGACAGTCCTTTAAAGGAATGTAACAGTGGTGCACACCACATGGTAAAATCGGTCTAGAATCCAAGAACTTTGAACTGAGTGATACTGATTTATAACCCATTTGGTATTTAAGTGATACAGGTTTGTCTATTGGTATAAATACATCAAATAACTGAATGAATCAAGGCAGAAAAAGAGATAAGAAGTAGAGAGACATAGTAGTCATAGATTTTGTCCAGAACATGGTCTAAAATATACGAGGTTAAAATGTGATGCTTCACTCCATGACTACAGATAATAGTGCACAAGAGGCAGATGGAAAGAACAGCAAATTAGCAGCTGCTATGGAAACAGTTTGGATCATTCATATCACATGGACAAATCACGAATAACCACTAAGAGGGTGTCTGGGTCTTCTTGTTGCTAGTGAGGCATAAAATCTGCATAAATAACAGGCAGGCACTTAGAGCTCGCAAGAGGACTTTATAAATAGGACAACAGCTGCTTTGTTTAGCGTATAGACTGGCACAATTTGAAGAGATGAGTCCTAGCTTGAACAACCAAGCGAGTTTGTGATGAAGACTTAAAAGAGACCGTCAGACATTATTTTGACATGTTCACTCTGCTTCCCCTATATCTCTACCATGTGTGCATAATAAATAGTGCCTTTTATCGTATTACTTTTTAACACCTATCTATCTATCTATCTATCTATCTATCTATCTATCTATCTATCTATCTATCTATCTATCTATCTATCTATCTATCTATCTATCTATCTATCTATCTATCTATCTATCTATCTTTTTCAGTATAACTATTTCTTTAAGACCATAATTAAGTAGAAAACTGATCAGGCCTGGAAACTAAGTAACAAGAAATAAATTACTGTACTGTGCACTTATTCTGGATTCGCTAACATAGAAGGAATTTGATAAGAGTGTTTAAAATCATCCTTCTACTTTATAGTTTTGGAGCCTGTAGATAAACACAAACAGTACTGTTCATTTCCCATAACACTTACATTTGTCACAGTTCCAAGACTATACCAGTGCATAGGATCCACAAGTGCTTACATGGTTGCCTTCATGCTTGGATTGCACTCTAACTCATAATGCAGTCAACTGAAACATTTGAAAAATACATATTTTCAAAACCTAATCTTTGGCTGGCTTTGTCTGGTGCCAAGAGAGATTGCCTAGACTAATCCTGACAATCCTTTGCCTTCTGTACTTTTTTACGCTTGTTTTATTTGTTTATTGTACATATAGTTTGTGGATCCAGCTGACTCAATTGTATGGATTTGGATTAATTTTTATGGACTTTATGGACTTTACCTTGACTGGGAACAACTGAATCTGTGGATCACGGGACGAGACCTATGAACATTTCTTTGTACCTGGCGATCTTGGAGACTCAGATGATCTGTCTCCTTGATTATAGTTGCTATGCTAGTCTACTCTCGAATTCATTTTATTGTGCTTTACGACTAAGACTTGATCTGATGTTCACACCCACCTGGCTTGTGGCTCTGGGTTGGTCATGCCTGTAATACCCAGTGTTACTTGTTTGCAGCTGTATGTTGGAACCTCCAAATCCTGCTACCTCCTCCTGCTACACTATGCTTTCTGCTGCTTTGCTATCGCCGCTCATCGCCGCCACCAGACCCTCCCGTCTCACCAGCTCGCTGTGCTGTGCTGCTTCTCGATTGCTATCAGATAAGTATTGCTCAGTATCATGTTAAAATACTCTCGTGACAAACTCCTTCATATTGAACAGTTTGTCCAGAGCAAATCCTAAAATCCTTTTATCCTAAAAGACACTGATATTTTGCGGTGCCCGAAATATGTACATCGCGGGTCAGGTCAGCGCCACCACCGGACTGCGAATGAAAAGATCACAGGCAGCATTTGCTCAGGAATATGCCGTCCTATTCATGGCCCTGGAAATAGAAGTGTTAGTGTGCCAAATTTACAGTATGTGAAAATAAATTCCAGTCACAGCTTTGTGCAACAAGAAATCTCATCAACTAATATTGAATTGTATAATTCGAGATCTCTTAATGGCAAAGTATTGATGCTGTCAGAATTCATCATTAACACCAAACTTGATATGCTATGTTTAACGGAGACTTGTCAAAAACCAAATGAATTCACGTCTCTCATGGAGGCGACACCACCTGGTTACACTTTCCTCACAGAGTCTTGTAGCTCAAGACAAGGCGGAGGACTTGCGGTAATTGTCAAAGTGGAATTAAACATCAAAAGAATCCCAATTGATTGTCCATCTAATAATGGAATCAGGTCCTGTCTTACTCATTGTTCTTTATCGTCCTCCAAAGTACAATGCATCCTTCTTATCTGAACTGACTGAACTATTAACCCACTTAAGTTCCTTTTCCCAGAGAGTCATTCTTCTTGGTGATTTCAACATCCATATTGACATCCCCACATCTAAACTAAGAAATGAATTCCTATCCTTACTGGACTGTTTTCACTTGACACAACATGTCATAAATTTGATCTGATCTGTACATATGGACTATCTGTTGCCAATACTTACAGCACTGATTTGGGACTCTCTGACCATAAAGCAGTACTTTTCAGTATCTCATTACCTCTCCATCCTCTTACCTGTAAATGACAAATTTCTTACAGAAACATATAATAATATCTGTCCATCTATCCTTTCTGGATCCATTTCTGATCTTTTACGGACTTCACCTATTCCATCAACACTAGATAATCTTTTTGACCACTATAATACAGCCCTTAATTCAGCATTAGATAAAACAGCTCTTTTAAAACATAAGGCGGTTTCCTTTAAGCTTTCAGCTCCATGGTATAACTCAGAATTGTAATCCATGAAAGCAGCTGGCCGACACCTTGAGAGAATGTCATGTAAGTCTGGCCTCACTGTACACATCCAGGCTTTCTCTGACCACCAAAGAGTTTACAGAAAAGCACTAACTGCTGCCAAGAACACCCATTATGGCAAAATAACAGAAAGTGGCCACAATAACCCAAGGGTTTTGTTTTCTGTAATTAATAAACTACTCCAGTAGAAGAGGTAGTTGGGCCAGATGCAGGTTGAAGTCTGTGAGAAATTCCTCCACTTTTTCCGTAACAAAATTAAAGATCTAAATAATTCAACTAACATAAATAAATCATCTGTTTATTTCTTTCCATGATTTCCCACTCCATCCAGCTCCTTCTCTAAGTACTCACCAGTAACATCTGCTTTTGTTAATGACCTGCTTTGTAAGATAAGGCAGACTACTTGTGTACTGGACCCCATCCTCACTACACTTCGTAAATCCTGCCTTCATGCCATAATCCCGACCATTACAACAATAATAAACTCATTCCTTGACATTGACTTTGTGCTGTTCACTTTTAAAACCACTTCTGTAACCCCCATGTTAAAACAGTCTGGCCTTGATGCTGACAGTCTTAACAATTTTCGGCCTATTTCCCACTTACCTTTTCTGTCAAAAGTTCTTGAGCGTGTTGTTGCTTTCCAACTCACCAACTACTTAACTTATAATAATTTGATGGAACCCTTTCAGTCTGGTTTCTGGAAGCAGCACAGCTGTGAAACTGCTCTGCTACGGGTAACCAATGATTTGCTTATGGCAGCAGACTCTGGACAAACCAGCATATTAATTCTGTTAGAGCATTTGACACTGTCAGACATGACATTCTACTGTCCAGAATGAAGAACATGCTGGGTATCTCTGGCACTGCCCTCCAGTGGTTCAAGTCCTATCTGACTGATAGGCAAGAGTTTGTTAGTCTTGGCAACAGCAGATCCAGCTTGGCGTCAGTCACACAAGGAGTTCCTGAGGGGTCTGTCCTCATCCCTCTTCTCTTCTGTATTTATATGGTTCCCTTTGGCCATATTATTCATAGCTTTGGACTGGGTTATCATTTTTATGCAGACGATGCTCAACTCTGTTTCAATGTTAAAAGTGGAACTTCATCAGAGCTTTCTCAGCTCACAACTTGCCTCAGTGAAATTAAAATCTGGATGGAGCAGAACTCTTTAAATTTAAATTGCAACAAACCTGAACTCCTGCAAATTGGGACTAAAGTGAAACTTAATAAAATGAGCTCCTTCCCAGTCCATCTTGCTGGTGACCTCATCAGACCTGCCTCTACTGCAAAGAATCTTGGCGATTCCTCCCTTTCTTATTCCACCCATATAAATCACATTAAGAAACTTTCTTACTTTCGCCTCCGTAACATATCCCGTGTTTGCTCCTTCCTCTCCTTTTCTAATGCTGAGAAACTTGTCCATGCTTTTATCACATCCCGCATCGATTATTGTAACTCGCTGCTGGCAGGTGCCCCTTCTAATCTTATATCACAGCTCCAGCTTATTCAAAACTGGGCTGCAAGAGTCCTTACTTGAACCAGCAACAGTGAGCACATCACACCCATCCTGCTCCGTCTTCACTGGTTCCCTGTGTCTTACAGAATTGAATATAAAATTCTACTAATAACCTACAAAGCCTTAAATAACCTCGCGCCAAACTACATCAGTGACCTTCTCCATTACTATGTGCCTGCCTGCTCACTAAGGTCCTCTGATTCTGGTAATCTTGTTGTCCCCACACTAATCTACACTCCATGGGTGACAGGGCCTTCAGCTGTATAGCGCCCAGACTCTGGAATGAGCTACCGAAATTAATCTAGTCAGCTGACTCCATGAAATCTTTTAAAAAACAACTCAAAACTCATCTGTTCAGGAAGGCTTTTAGCTCTACCTGAGTTTATTACCCTTCTCTCAGTTTACCTCTCTGTCAAGATGCTCATGTAACCTGTATGTGTGTGCGAGACCATCAATTATGTTGTCTGTTAGGATTTTTTTCTCTAAATTTACTTCTCTTTATTTATTTTTCTAGTTTAGTACAATGCTATATACTGTATACCCTGCTGTTCTTTCTTAAACTCTGTGAAGTGCCTTGAGCATGGGAAAGGCGCTATATAAATACAATGTATTATTATTATTATTATTATTATTATTATTATTATTACATTCACAAGATATTTCCAGGGCTTAGAATACAAATGTTTATGGTTTCGGTGTTCCATTATTGCACCTTTCAAAATAAATTACTATTCTACTTTTTCTTGGGGCTATGCCGTTTCCAAATAAATTGGTTAATAATTAATCTTTTGTTAACTGGTCAGCCTTTTGTCAGGGTTTTTACACACTGGTTCATGTAAGTCATCTCCAAAAATTGGATTTTGTTGATTTCAATGTGAAGCTTACTTAACAGTTTCTTCCTTCTACCATATAATTAGTTTAGTGTCCAATGAGTTGCACTTTCAATAATTGTGACCTATGTCCATCTTTCTTTCAATTTGAATTTAAAATTGGTTTATTATTATTTTAGAACATCTACTAAGCTTATGATTATTGTTAATAGAAATGTGAATAGCAGTGCTAAGGGGTAACAGGTTGAAATGCTAAGTGTCTATTGGTCAGTGACCTGAATTTGCGCGATAGACATATGAGCGCCGACAAAATAGCGGCCATTAAAACGCGGCGTCAAAATTGCGCAGGCAAAATCGTGCCAACAAAATCGCGAGAGTTTCATGAAATATGAATTACTAGTTTAAAGCATATAATAATGTTTATTTTAGAAGTCAATATTATGAGACACGGTACGCAGATAGTCCTTAAGATCACACCCTGCATATGTAGGAAGAATTGCAGCAAGACGTCTTGATAGTCGATCATATTTAGACTTGCTGGCTTCCTGACTGCTGGTAATTCCGCTTCGTATACGACGTGTTATGCCAACCCTCGACTGAGTTATTTGCCATCAGCGTTCTCGCATGTTCCACATGGTGTTAGGAAACAACGGGTTGGCTCGTCGATTGTGTCACAATCGACCAACGTAATTGTCCTCCCAGTAATCATAAACATTCTGGAGATTGTCGGGTCTACTCTCACTCAGTTCATCGAAAGCAGACCCAACATCTTCCAGAGGAACGAAACTCAGTGCAATTAGCATCTTTGAATACAGCTATAACCTATAGCACATAATGTGTACATAATGCGCACGTACGTGTCCCACTTTCTCACGATTTTGTCGGTGCGCATTTGTCGAAAACCAGCTAGCAAGTTTGTTGGCGCTCATTTGTCCGTCGCGGTTTTGTCGGCGCTCATATGTCTATCGTGCTTTTGTCGGTGAACCCTATTTGTCACATAGGTTATTGGGTGAAATTTATGGCAGCTGCCTAGAAGTGCATCGGCACCTACACAAAGTACAGTACTTTGTGGGGTAATGTTGTTGAGAAATCTCAGTGTGAAGCAAGGGCTGTATAACGGAACATACCTCATCACTACTGAACTTGCAGTTTCTGTGTCTGTTAGTCGCCAAAGTGATTACATGTTTGGTGCAGGGTCAGTTTGTCTTCATACCGAAGATAGATTTGGCCCCAGAAATTCCTGAGTTGCATTTCAAGTTTTGTCGCAGACATTTCTTTGTCAGACTGGGTTGTGCCATGTGGATGAACAATTCTCAGGGCCAGATGCTGGCTAAGGTTGGAATGTGACTGTCTGAATTGGTGTTTGCACATTGGCAATTAAATAATTAGGTCCATAAGTATTTGAACAGTGACACAATTTTCAAAATGTCAGCTCTGTATGCCACCACAATGGATTTGAAATGAATAATTACATGATTGAAGTGTAGGCTTTCAGCATTAATTAAATGGGTTTAAGAAATAGAGTATGAGCAATTTAGGAATTACAGACATTTTTATACATGGTCCCCCCACTTTCAGGGGCTCAAAATTAATTTTGTAATTGACTGAAAAGCTGTTCCATAGGCAGATGAGAGCAGGTACCTCCATTATTTCATTAATTATTAAGCAGATGTGTGGAATTTGCTTTTGGAAGCTGTCGCTGTGAATTAACAATGTGAGGTCCAAAGAGCTGTCTATGCAAGTAAAAGCAGGCCATCATTAGTTTGAGAAAAAAAAAACAAACCCATTCAGTAGATATCAGAGGAGTGGTCAAATCAACCATCTGGTACTTTCTTAAAAAAAATGAACACACTGGTGAACTCAGCAACACCAGAAGGCCTGGACAACCATGGAAGAAAAATGTGCTAGATGACTGCATAATTCTTTCCTTGGTGAAGAAAAAACAATTTATGACATTTGTCCAAACCAAGAACACTCTGTAGGAGGTAGGCCTATCATTGCCAAAGTCTACAATCAAGTGAAGACTTTGCAAAAGTAAATACAAAGGGTTTACCATAAGGTGCAAACCACTGGTTTGGTTTTGGAATTGTTTTCTTTGGACAAATGAAATTAAAATCAATATGTACCAGAATGAGAAGGAACCACTCATGATCTGTAGCATAACAAATCTTCTGTGATACATGGTGGAGGCAATGTAATGGCATGGGCTTGCATGACTGCCAATGCAAGTGGACTACTGACAAAAGTTGCAGGATGAATTATGAAGTGTACAGAACTATACTGTCTGCTCAGATTCAGGCAAATGCTGCAAAACTTATGGGACGATGCTTCACAGTACAGATGGACGATGAGTCAAAGATATTGTGACAACTCACTTAGTGCTTTTCAAGGTAAAGAAGTGGAAGATTCTTCAGTGACCAAGTCAGTCAACTGACCTTAACCCAATTGGACATGCCCTTTCACTTTTTGAAGACAAAACTGAAGGCAGAAAGTCCAACGAACAAGCAGCACCTAAAGACAGTTGTATTCATGATTATGTTACTTTGTCCAAATACTTTTCAGCCCCTGAAAACAGGGGAACTGTGTATAAAAATCTCGGTCTTTTCTGAATGGCTCATACAAAGTTTTTGTTAAATGCCTTAAATTAAAATTGTAAGTCTACACTTCAGTCATATCTTGATTGCTTCATTTCAAATCTGTTGTGGTGGCGCACATAACCAAAATTATGAACATTGTATCACTGTCCTTATACTTATGGGCCTAACTGTGTGTGGCTCTCTCAATAGTAAAGAGAAGGCAAGACGTGAAGGCAGGTGTATGCAGTAATAATAAAGGGAAGTGTAATAAGTGTAGTAGAAAACTGGTCAGGGTTAATTTATGGTCATAGCAGTAAATGAGACAAAATAAGTGGAAAAATGGATGAAAACTCTTTTTTTATTGTAAATATTTTATTTTTACAAAACTTTAATTTCAACACAAAAGTGATATTTATATCAATAAGACTATTTATAACAATATGAACAGTATTGCATTAGATTTCAAGGCATCAATATGCTCCTTGTTTTAAAACAGCTTTGTAATGATTTTTCCTTATATGTATATGCTATTTTTTTCTCCTTATATCCATTTGTTTCTTCAGAACCCAACATTGGCAGATAAGCATAGTTAGTGTACATACAGTGTATAAATATGTACACAGTTACACAGGGTTTACACATGATGAAAAACAAGACAATCCATAATTAGGATTAAATATAAACTTCACAAATTAAATTTGGTCTGGCAATGAACTAACAAATATTAATAAAATGACACATATATTAGTGCAAACATTTTTGTGTTGAGATGTTTTATGGGCTCTGGAAAGAAGCTGTTGCGCAGTCTAGCAGAACTGGCTTAAGTATTCCGGTGCCATCTACTAGACAGCAGGTGGGCAAAGAGTCTGTGAGAGGATTGAGAAGACTTCCTTCATAATGTTGGAAGCCCTTTCATTGCAGTATTTCTGGAAGATGCCTTGAATGGAGGGGAGAAAGGACCCTATGATTTTTCAGGTGTGTGCAGGATCTGCTGCAAGGTCTTACAGTCCAATACATTTAAATTCCCATACCAGATCATGATAAGCTCATCAGGACATGGTACAGTCGAAGTCGTGGTTCAGAGTTTGCGGCCTCAGTCATTTGCGGATTTTTCCTTAGAACCTAACTAATAATTGTTAGCGGAAACCACAAATATTTAATATTTAACGCTAAATTATTAAGAACAGTATAATTTACTAATTTTGTAGCATAAATATTACGTAAAAACGTGAATTCAGCTAAAATTCCAAATAAAATATAATACTGTGTAAATTTTTTTGTACTGTAGGGAGAACACAAAATAACCGTAGAGGAAAACGTGGCTTGGGATGGTGAAATACTGCACCCCTGTACTAAGAGGCGGGAGGTTTGAAAGTAGCCAATCCGAGAGTGTTATTCATTTCTCCTTTCTGCTGATTGGCTTTTGCCCGGTGACACATTTCCGGCAGATGCAGACCAACATTCCCACATCATAATAGTTTACCGTGTTTAGCTATCTTGAGTGTTTGGCTGAGCGTTCTCGTGTTTCATTTTGTTCTTTTTAAAGACCTAAGATGCCACCCAAATGCCCTGCACCTTCTAAGGCTTCTGGCAATGAACCTAAGCATGGGATCCCTATATGGTTCGGCTCTCAAAGTTAATAATGGCATCAATGCTGCTATTCAGACATATAAAACTCTCCTCGCCACCATGAAGAAACAACAACAGAAAGTTCTCATCACAGTGTTCCTCAAACCTATCAAGAAAAACCAGCACGGAACCCCACCAGAAAAAGACCCGTCAGAAGATATGACTCCTCCTGAATCAGCTGAACAAGAGGCGCCACCCGAGGAGCTGTAAATCCTCTGCTTTGCTGTGCAGTCATTATCTTCATTACATTCCTTCATCGTACTGCACAGCTAATTCATCATCATCATTTTCAATCAATGTCATCCATTATTGGTGAGTACCTGTACATTTTAATGTATTTTTATTAAATTAAGTTATTACTGTATTTACCCTACATACCAAAGAAAACGACAGCTTATATCAAAGAAAACGCGCTTGCATGAATTACAGTACATATAGGGGTAACATCGGTATGTTACATTCTAGCACTGTGGGAGACATAGCAGTACAGTACTGTACAGCATACGGGTCTACCTTTACATTCCTTTTTTTAGGGTAATGTATTAAGCTGAGTTTGAAATGAAATGAAAGTGTTTTGGGGGCATATATAGTTTAAACTATAGAAATACACATTTATAGGCATTTTTTGACCACATCCAAAATTCACGTTTTTTTCTTGATTCGCGGGTGCTTTAGGAACGTAACCCCAGCGGATTTCGGGGGTCAACTGTACTACTATAGAATGCGGTAAGGAGATGAGAGGAGAGACTTCTTAGGTGGTGTAGTCGCTGCTGTGTCTTAACTCAACAGATGGTATTGATAGACCAGGTGTATACTGAGGAATTCAGTGCTCCCGACTAGCTCCATCACAGGGCCTTTGATATTCATTGAACGGTATGGTTCTTCCTTAAGTCAGCTCTTTTGTATTTTCAATATTGAGTAACAGTTCAGTTCACTAGTTGCTCCTCTTTTAGCCTTTGTGATGATTCATCTCTGTTTCTGATGATACCCAACACTGTTGTACCATCAACAGATATGATGATGCTCTTTGCACTGTACTTTGCTGTACATTCAGGAGACAACATGGTGTGCAGCAATGGTCTGAGAACACTACCGTGGGGGATGCAGGTGCTCAATGTGGTAGTGCAGGAGATTTTATTCCTACCGCAGTTTGCCTGGTCTCTCAGTCAGGACGAGAGAGAGAGAAGTGGTGTGGAACAACAAGGCAGCAAATAGTGGAATGACTTATAATGAAAAATGCAATGTTTAAAATTAAGCCGTAATTAGTAAAAAAAAAATCTAATGATCTAATGTTTATGAGGCACTCATTTTTACAATTCTTTTTACAATTGTTGCTTTCAGTCCTGTAATTGAATGCATCATAAATGATTTCCTTCAAATAAGAGCAAATAAAATGTTATTAATAAAACAAAGACCCCAAAGTAAACTGGGATGCTCCCCCTTTTTTTTTAACTTTGCATTTTTCGTTATGTCATAGCACTACTTAAACGAATGCCTTGTTGTCTCGAACAAGTAATACGGTACACTATCCAGAACTGTCAAACATAAGGACAATCGAAGCACATATAAATCATGAACATGATGGTTGATTTTTTTTTCTCTTTTGCTGCTATACCTCTCCAGTGATACAGCACCTGATAGAATGGTAAATCACCTTGGAGCACCACATTACAAATAAATTCCTATAGTGATTGTTATTACAATACAATGGTATGTAGAATCTTAACAAACTGGAACAAACTATCAAGCACCGCACTGCAGGCAAAAAAAAAAGAACGGGGACACCCCAGTTTACTTTTATAACTCTTGCATGGGAAAAAATAAATGGATTTCCGCCTGTTAATGTACACCATTGTGTACATACACCAGGAACTGTGATTGGCAACAATTTAATTGAAAAAAAAAAGAATGTTATATTAACGTTCTCTCACTCAGCACACCACTTAACAAGAAATTTCCCCTGTGGCCTGACAGACAAATACATCACCTTAATTGTACGTGTCACCTTAACTGCAATTAATTCTGCATGTCACCTTGTTTGAATGTGTGTGTCACATTTTATTGTGTGCGTCACACTTTAAAATTTTTGCCACTTGCCCTTTTGGGCCACCATAGTGATAATATTGAATGTTGACATGAAATTAATAAACAGCATCCTTACATACTGTAAATGCTCTTCTTATGCTTACCCCTGGGATGGGACAAGGTGAAGAACATAGGATATGATCTCCTCAGTGGATTGTTTGGAGCAATAAGCAAACTGAAGTGGGACAGGCAAGGCAAGGAGACTAGTTTTAATGTGCCTCATAATTAACCTCACAAATATCTTCATGGTGATGTGTAAGTGCCACGGGGAGTGATGGAGGCAAGAAACAGCTGGTTTCTTTGGTACACGTATGATGATGGCGGCTTTGGAACACTTGGGGACAATTTCTAACTTTAGGGAATTATTAAAAATGTATGTGAGGGCATCTTCCAGCTGGCTTGCATATTTCTTCAGCACATTATCAGGCATGTTTTCCAGGCCAGCAGCCTTCTGGGATGTTCTGTAGTTACTGTACTGTTTATGTCAGATGCAAACAGATTTTGTTTATATTTTGAATTAATATTTTGTTCTTGTTTCCAAAATGCTTATAACAGAGTAATCAAAACTGTGGATTTTTAAAATGACAGTTATGTTATTTCAATGATTACATATGTACTGCTTTGTATTTGTTAAGTGTCATAAGAATGAGTGTTGTTTTGAAACTAATCCAGAACTGTTTCTGCCTTGTGCTAAAACTGCTTGGATAACCTCTTATTCCACACATTGTTAAAATTGTATTAAGCAAGTTCAGGAAAAGAGCACATTAATTTTGAAGATAATGATCAATGTGAATTTAAAAAACCTAATAATCCAGATTCTTCCATGCTGCCTTAAAGACTACTAATGATTCCTTTGTTGTATAAATCTTTTGATGAAACTGGAGAGGGGAAGAAGTGCAGGTATTGTGGCAGACCCCGGCTGGGACGCCCCTTTTCACTTTGAATTCAGGGGGAGCAGCATTGGACGGTGCAATACCTCCCCCTGGACGCTAGATGGCCGCCCCCCTGGGTTGAAGCGGTGCCTCAGTTCCCCGCAGGGCTCCATGGGAATTGGAGTTAGGTGCAGCCCTGTTGGGTCCCGCAGGTGTCGCCAGGGGGTGCTGCAGCTGGAACTTCTGAGCCCTTTTGGGCAGTGTTTTCCACACCCGGAAGTGTAGCCGGAACTGAGCAATCAAGCACTTGGAGCACTTCCGGGTGGACTATTAAAGGGTCCAGCAGCCACCACTCCAGGAGCCAGAGTCGGGAGGAGAAGGACGAGGTTGCCTGAGAGTAGTGATGGAGGAAGAAAAAGAGGGCTTTGCTGTGTGTATAATTTGGTGTTTGTGCACTTGGGGCTGTGTTGTGCCTGTGGGGATTACGGGGAAGACGTGAAAAAAAAAAAAAGTTTATTTATTTTACACGTGCCTCCCTGTCCATCTGTGTCAGGTCAACCGCCCATATAGCGCCTTTTGTTACAGTATATAGACTATTGTAGGGCAACAGTTTATTATCACAGTTTTCTAGACTGCAAAAATGTTGTTTGTTCAGTAGTTGACCTGTGTTTGTTTTCTTAGTAGAGTTCAATATTTTTCTTCTTTCCTCTTTTGTGTTCTTTATTGTGTAGACTTTATCAGAATGCTTCAAATCCCATAGACTTACCACTGTTTATAAGATATTGTACTTTATATCTTCTCCCCACCATCCCTTCTATATCTATAACCTCAGGAAATTACGTAGAGTAAAAAACAAGCAGGAGTTAAGTTACAACTTTAAATATTGTATTATTGATACTATTTATAAAATAATATCAATAAGGAAAGTACTTGTGATTACTGACATCCATACAACCTAATAAATGCTAGATGTGACGTTTCAGGTGGTATACAGACTTGTAGTTACCTAAATGTCTCTAAGTCATCATTTTTAGTCTGCATTCTTCAGGACAGGCCGCATGCCTCTCTCAATTTAGCTGCCCAGCTGTGCTTTCTGCTTGTGTCTGGCTTTTCAGGCTATGGTGTGAGAGAAAGAGAGAGTGGGAGAGGTAAAGCAAAAAATGTACACATTCTCTGTCCAATTTCTAACACCAGTAGGGGGTTGTAGTACGGAATGGCCTTTGATTCAAAACCAATCCCAAACAGCCATACTTCAGACCAACAGAATTCCAGTACAACTCATCCCCCAGTTGCTTTCTTACAGACTATAGCAAGTCCAAACACAGTCACTCTTACCGAGTTGGTCTGATGCTCCATCCCTCACACTGCTTTTCCACACCTACTCTTGATTAGTGGGTTTAGTTGAAGTTTGCCAGGTAGGCGGTTTTACGGCTTTCCTGTGGTGGATGGTTGAGAGAATGTCTTGTAGAGAATCATTTGCCAAACTGGTTTTAGATACTTCCCCCAACCCTGCAATAAATCTCTCATCCTAAGTCAGGCATGAGACATGAAAACGTTGCTATTCTATTCTCATCAATGAAACGCTAACACTACATTTGCTTTGTCTGACTTACCAATAAAGATGTAAAAAATTTTATCAACTTATATACAACATTTCACCACACAACCTCCCCCTATTATCGACTAATAGTCATTTGTTATTAAAAAATGGAACTTTGCTTAATAACAGACAAAAATTACACAATGATAAATTTCTGCCAAAAAATCTGCATAATGTGTGCAAGAATTTGCTTAACGTTGAGTGAAATTCTTTCACAAACAGCATTTTTGTTTAAGATTAGGTGCTTATTGACATGTTCAAGAGTTAGTCAAGTGCACAGCCCATTAACTGTTAGACTTTTCAGACTATTCTTGCTGTCATAGGACTATGTTGTGATTAGCATTTTTATTTATTTATTTTTTAGTGTTCCCCTTAGGTTTTAGATACAATGTAAACATTTACATTCTAATGTTTGTTTTTTTGATTTAAGTTAGTTTCAGTGATGTTAAAAATAATTTAATTCTGCAATACCATTTTGTTTTCCTTTGGTCGCTGCCATTTTGTGAAGTTGGATAGTGGTTGCTATGGAGTTGCTATGCAGGGACAGGCAGAAGTCTGTAGCAAATGGTTTCATCATCGTAACAGTATAAAGGTTAATGCTGTGCATTTCCTAGTTTGCGGATATTCCAGGAACGTTGATGTAGTGAAGCCTTTCCAGTATGAAGCACAAAAATAGGGGTGCAGGCCTCATAACCACTAGCTAGACAAGATCTTTACCTTGATCTAGCTCTCCAGATTAGGCCAAATTACTAGCAGACAAGACCCAAATTCAACATACAGGCTTCTTAATTTTGCTAGGCCTAAAATGGAGCAAAGTCTTTTAGCAAGAAAAAATCAAAAGGGAAGGAGAAGAATGCCACACATGCAATGCAGTTTTTAGTAGATCAAGTCTTAGCTTCTAAAAATTAATACCTGGGTCCCATAGTCGTTATTTTGAGTGATTTTAATTGTTCCACCTTGGAATTTGAGCTTCCAGGTATATGTAACAGGTGAGGTATGCTACTCTACAGGGACAAAATGTGGACCACTGCTAAAGCACTATGTCAAATTCTTACCATGACATCCCACTGGCTCCTTTGGGCAAATCTGACCATGCCATGATACTTCTTCTCCCCTCATACAGACATTAAGTGAAATCTGCTGCAAAACATTGCGTATGTGAATTAGTGAGGCTGGGGAGAGACTATGGGGTGGCCTGGACTGAACTCTCTGGGAGGTATTTAGAGAAGCCTCTTCTGGTTTAAATGAGCATATGGGCACAGTTACTTCTTATATTTTTTTCAGGAAAAACGGTTACAAATTCAAGTCCTCCCCATCACAGACTAATCCTTCCTTACTTGATGAGCTGAACTTTTTCTTTTATAGGTTTGAGAAGCCTCCATCCACTTAGGACAATGAACCATGTAACCTTCCTCCCTTACACTCCACAAAGTATGTTTGTTCTTTCAGATACAAAAATGTCATATAAAGCCAGGTCCAAGCAATTTCTCTCCCTCCACGGTAAGACACAGCACTGCTTAGTTAGCACCCATGTTTACAGGCATTTTCAATTTTTCTTTGATTCAGTGCAAAGTCCCTACATGTTCTGATGAATCCACAATAGTTTTTGTACCAAAGATAGCAAAATATTTCCTATTTAAATGGTTACGTATCAGTGGTTCAGACCTCTGCAGTAACTTTTTGAATGTCTAATTCATCAACATCTCAAAAATGTCATAAATGTACTCCTTAACCTCCTTCAGTTTATGTACTGTGCCAAAAAGTCAGTTGAGGATGCATGTAACATGACTCTGCACTGTCTAGCAGCATTGATTTATGCTACTTATGCTAGGATCATATTTTTGGACTTCAGTTCTGCATTTAACTCAGTCATGCCAGAGCTTCTCCCTTGCAAATGTCTCAGTATGAGCTTGGATTATGCTACATGACTCGGGATCTCTGACACTTTTATCATCAGACAGTGAATCTGGGGAAATATCAGTCAGGGTCAATGACCCCTCACACACCTTCAGGAGTTTGTTAAGCCTCCTCTCATTTTCTTTGTCTACACCAATGACAGCACCTCCACTGACCCTTCTGTTAAAATGCTACAGTTTGCAGATGACACCATTCTGATGGTGTGCCTCTCAACAAGGTGAAATAAATTACATTTCTTGGCACCACTATCACTCTCTGTCTGTACTGGGATGAAAACATTACTAAAAAAAATAAAAAATACATCCATCTATTATCTAACCCGCTATATCCTAACTACAGGGTCACGAGGTCTGCTGGAGTCAATCCCAGCCAACACAGGGTACAAGGCAGGAAACAAACCCCGGGCATGGTGCCAGCTCACCTCAGGGCGATAAAAAATACAGTGTATGTTTTATCTTCATGTAAATGGAAGTTTGGTGATGGATTCAAAAATTTACTTTCAATTTAAGTTCAGATGTGTGAATGTGTGTGTGAGTAGTTTTTAAAAATACTTGTACATGTACACATGCACAGTGGTGCACGTACACATACTGTCAAAAAATGTGTAAGTGAATATGGATGTTTTACTGGGAATGGGTGCAGTTCTGTATCATATTGTTTTATAGATTTCTGTTTTTGTACAATATACTTCTGTCATTTATGGCTGCAAATAATGTTGGAATAGTGTTGTTTATTGAATATCGTGCTGTTAATTTTATTTACCATGTTATGGGTATGGATGTAACACCAAGAGAAATTGATAGCAATTATTTTGCCTAGAAATAAAGTTAAATTCAATTTAATTCAATTGTAGCATCTCTAACTGTAACCATTGTGAAAGCTGGCCCGGACACAGACAGACGGACAGCATATTTTCACCCACACACCGTTTATTTACAATAATATTATTTACAAGCTGCTCACGTGCACCCCCAGTGCCTTCTTGCACCGATTTCCCCAATGTCCAGGCCCATAGTCTCTTGTGCCTTCCTGGCCGCCTCCCGTCCTCTCTCTCCAGCTCTGTCTGCTTCCTCCCGACATCCACCTCTGACTGAAGGGAGGCGGCCCCTTATATAATGCTCCCGGATGAACCCCAGGTGTTCCCGGCATTCCCTCCTTAGCCACGCCCCTGGCCTCCTGGCAGCTCTCCGGGCGCCAAATAAAGTCTTCCCCCCAGCACTTCCTGATGTGGCGGAAGTGCTGGGCTCCAGGGACAATTAGGCACTGGGGCGGCGCCTGGCGGTGGCCACGGGTCCCTACAGGGCTGGGCTTCAAAGCCCCCTACCCGAGGCCTCCTGCATAACCAGGACGGATGCCCCCTCTCGGTCTGGAGGAGGCCCATGCCCTCCTCTGGTCCTCCAAGGCGTCCCGGCCGGGCTCCAGCCCCGGCCAAGGACCACACAGGATAAACCGGAATCGGGGCGCCGCCTGGCGGTGGCCACGGGCCCCTACAGGGCTGGGCTTCCAAGCCCTCCACCCGTGGTCCCCAACAGAACCAGGACGGACGCCCCCTCGCGGTCTGGAGGAGGCACAAGCCCTCCTCTCGTCCTCCTGGGCGTCCCGGCCGGGCTCCATCCCCGGCTAGGGACCACAACATCTATTAATTATTGTATGGAAATAGTCATGTTATAATAACTATGGCAGCGCCTGGTATGGCAGCAGCTACTCCAGCTCCCAACAGCAAAGTGTAATTTCCGTTAAATGTACTGACTACTTCTACACAGCTAAATACAAAATTGGTCTATGACTGGTGTACTTTACTCAGATTTCATGCATCAGAGTTATTGAAAAATCTACCCACTGTTTTACTAGCCTTAGAACTCAAAACACTCCATAAACCGGGAGTTTTACCCCCTTAAGATTCAGATGTCTGTGCAGCAGCAGGCCCTTCTACCATCACTGATTGCAACAGGAAGCGACGCAAGCGGTGTGAGAGACCATGCAAATGTGGCACTCGAGTGGGTATCAGAGATAGACTAAAGGCCAACCCCTATAAGCGCTTCCATCAATTCTGTTGTCTAACCATTCTCTCCCTGGAAAATAAAATAGACTATTTGAGACTGGATTAAACTATTGAATGCAAAGTAGGAAATTATTTTGCCCTGATCTTCACTGTGACATGGCTTAATTCTACTGTCCCCAATAGTGCCATTCATGTGGGTGGACTAACAACATTCTGTGAGGAAAAGAGCCACAATTTTAGTGTCTCCAGGAGGAGATGTATGTATTTATACTAGCAACAGCTGGTACGCTAATAGTAAAATTGTCTCAAGCCACTGTTTGGAAAGTATAGAGTTCCTGACACTGAGGTGCCGACTATTCTACTTCCCAAGGGAATTCACAGTATTTAGCATTATAGCTGTATACATTCTTCCCAGTGCAAACACAAAAGACACACTATCCACACTGTATCAGTCCATCAGCATGATTTTAAATACTAATCCAGAATGTGTTCATATTATCGCTGGAGACTTTAATCAAGCAAACTTGAGAACAGTTTTATCACATTATTACCAATGTGTGGACTCTGCAACCAGAAGAGAAAACACATTAGACCAGGTTTACACAAACATCAAGCAGGCATTTAGGGTAACCTCACCTTGGAAAATTGGACCATCTCTCTGTTATGCTTATTCTAGCATACAGGCCACTGTTAACTAGAGCAAAGCCATCTGTGAAGTAGATAAACATTTGGTCAGAGGGAGCAGTTTTAGCACTCCAGGACTATTTTGAATGCACAGAATGAAATACGTTCAGAGAGGCTGCCACTGTCAATCCAAAATATCAACCTGGGAAGTATGCTGTCTGTGACGGCATTCATATCCAAGTGTGTAGAAGATGTGACTGTCATCAAGAATATTACAACACATGCCAACCAGAAACTCTGGCTCACCAGAGTGGTGCATGCACTTCTAAGGGTATAAAATGCTGCCTTCAAGCGTGGGGACAAAAATGCTCTTAGATCTGCACGAGCCAACCTGAATCGGGGCATGAGTACAGCAAGGTATGCTTATGGACAGAAAATCCAGGGTCACGTCACTAATTCAGAAGAAATCAGGTGCACTTACTTCACACGCTTTGAAGAAAAGAACAAAACAACAATGAAAGCCACTCCCAGCCTGAAGGATGAAGCACTCTGTCTTGACCCAGCTGATGTGCAGAGGACACTGAGCAAGGTCAACCCACATAAAGCTGTAGGTCCTGACAACATACCAGGGTGTATACTCAGGGAATGTGCTGAACAAATCATGCACATCCTTACAGTCATTTATAATAGCTCTCTGAGGCAAGCCATCATACCTCTTGCTTCAAGACCTGTACTATCTAAGCCAGTGCCAAAGAAGTCACCAGCATTAATGCTCAATGACTATTGAACTATAGCTGTCTCCCCTATCATGATGAAATGTTTTGAAAGGCTGGCCAAGAACCATATGACATCCAAACTCCCTACAATGTTCAATGTACTTCAGTTTGCATACCACCCTAACCACTTCACCAGTTATGCTATATTGGCAACACTCCATTTGGCTATGGCCCATTTAGAAAATAAGAACAGTTATGTGTGGCTGCTATTTATTGACTTTAGCTTTGCTTTAATACAATTAACCTCCAGCACTTGGAAAGAAAACATAACCAACAAGGCATCAGCACCCTGTTATGCATCTGGATATTGGACTTCCTCTCAGACAGATCCAAGGTAGTATGTGTTGGAAAAACACATCTCTGAGAACATCACCATTAAAACTGGGGTCTCCAGGGCTGTGTTCTGAGCCCTTTGTTGTTCACTGTAATGACTAACGACTGTTGTGCCAGGCATGACTCGAATCATATCTTCAAATTCACAGGCAATGCAACGGTAGTGGGAATCATCAGGAACGATCATGACTTGGCCTACAGAGAGGGAGTGAATCAACTCATTGTCTGGTGTGACAACAACAACCTGACATTGAATATCAACAAGGAGATCATTGATGACTTCAGGGGGAAACATATGGCATATACTCCACTTATAATCCATGGCATCACTGTGGAGTCAGAAAGAAGAAGCACCAAGTTCCAGGGGGTGAAGATCATAGATGACCTGACATGGAATACAAACACAACCTCCCTTGTCAAGAAATCACAGCAGCACCTTCACTTTCTGCTACGGATGAGAAGAGTAAACCTCCCTCCTCCTGTCCTCACAATATTCTACAGTGGCACTATAGAGACCAGCAGCTACACAGTCTGGTGTGGCAGCTGCAGTGTTTCATATCAGAAGTCCCCCCAGAGAGTGGTGAAGGTGGCAGAAGAAATCATCAGGACCACCTTCCCATCTATGCATGAGCTGTACTTGTCACGCTGCCTTCGGAGAGCAACTAAGATAGTCAGAGACCCCATCCACCAAGCCCATGGACTGTAAAAACTTCCACCCTATGACAAACGTTACCGCAGTATGCGGTGAAAGACTGCCAGTCACAGTTGGAGTTTCTTCCCACAGGTTATCAGACTTCTCATCTGACACCAACAGCAAACAATATGCTATCCAATTGGGATAGTTAAACTCCTGAACACACACACAGGCTGTTTGAACACAGATATTTGGATTCTCACATCTCCTAAAATGCTGTTTATCTGTGCGTTATGTTAATGTTTTTCATCACTTGAACACTTTACAACTGTTCACTAATATTACGTTTATTGGATTACACATATATTCTGTCTGTTTATGCTGTCTGTTATGTCTGTTGTATAACGTGCACTTGTCTCTATGTTTGTGTTCGTGTGTTGAGCCTGGAGAAATGCAATTTTCTTTCATCTGTGCACTCCTTGTTGTATGGTTTAAATGACAGTAAAGTAAATCCAATCCAGTCCAATCCAATACAATACAATTTTCTCACTCTCTAGTTGTTGCCTTATTTGTAATAGCCTTTACACAAAAATTATAAGCTTTTGTTTTTGGGTAGGTCTAAGTGCTTTCATAGATACATTCAAACTTAAACATCTTTTGGCCACAAGAGCTATAACATATGTTTACCTAACTCCGTTTTTCTTTAATTAGAAATACAGGGCTCTCTATAATGTTTGGGGCAAAGACACATTTTTCCTTTGATTTGCCCCTCTGCTCCACAATTTACCAATCAAACAATCAAGACATGTATTATAAAGTGCGCATTGCAAAGTTTCATTTAAGGGTGTTGCATACATTTTAGTCACACCATGCTTTGTAATACCACTATTTTGTTTGGTTTTGGTCACTGTTTGATCCTCTTGCCACAATGCATTGTGTGCTTGCTTAGGGCATAGTCTTAAAGGCCAAACTGTTTGATTACATTGGCATTAAGCTATAGATAGATAGATAGATAGATAGATAGATAGATAGATAGATAGATAGATAGATAGATAGATAGATACTTTATTAATCCCAAGGGGAAATTCATTCGCATAACATGAATATGAATAATGTTGCATCCGTGCCACAATATATTCTGAAATGTACTATACAGGTTGTAAAATGAATCATTCCAAATATCACATGTACCTATTTCTCTGTTGTTGGTTTTTTTTTTTTTTCACTAATTCAGCGTGAGCTGGAACACTCAATAAAACTTAAAAAAAAAAAACAAATCAAGTGACTGTGAGATACAAAGAAGGCAGATTCACCAGCATTTGTGTTTCAGCTTTTATCCCTCCAGATCAAAGAATGTCCAGTTTCATTGCCTCAAAACACCACTCACATCTACAGTTACTCCCAGTTTCAAATAAAAACTAACAGTGTCAGATTCCTGGGGGCTGGTTGGGCGGTAATATGCATCATGATCGTGACTGAAAGAATAAAAGTGAAAAAAAATGGTAACTTTTACAAGTCCTATAAATGTACACCGTCTGTTATAGACGCAAACCAAATGTATGTGTTTATGTATAATATTAACAATAAGAGTATCTCACTATTGAAAACGGCAAATATGGGAGGCGGTTGGGATCAAACCGGGGACTCTTGATTACAATACAATACAATACAATACAATTTATTTTTGTATAGCCCAAAATCACACAAGGAGTGCCGCAATGGGCTTTAACAGGCCCTGCCTCTTGATAGCCCCCCAGCCTTGACTCTCTAAGAAGACAAGGAACAACTCCCAAAAAATCCCCAGTAGGGAAAAAATGGAAGAACACCTCGGGAAAGGCAGTTCAAAGAGAGACCCTTTTCCAGGTAGGTTGGGCGGGCAGTGGGTGTCAAAAAGAAACAATACACAAAACAGAACAAATCCTCAATACAGTACAAAAATATTAATTTTAGAAGTACGTAGCAGAATTTGACAATGGATGACATCATATAATATGATTTGGATTTGTTTATAGTCCTGGAGACCTCATCCATCAAGCAGCCTCCCCTATTTGGCCATTCCACAGCTGAAACAGTGCTGGCCCAGCCAATCCGATGAAAATACCTCTCTTTCCCATGATTCCAGCGATCCACCATCACCATAATGACTTTACCATAAGCAGGCACAACAACTTGGCAGGTGGGCCATCGCACCAAGTGCCACATTTGAGCACCGAGAAGAGAAACAGAATAGGTGAGGGTTAGTATCCAATTATAACTATCATGTTACAAGTCAGCAAATCTTACCGCTACGATACAAGCTATTGTATCGTCCTTGAACCTTTTGTGAGCGTTTATTTGATCTTTCGACTTCAGGCTTCACACATTATATAGTTTATACCAACATTTTGTCATTTACTACTAAAATATGAATTTTTTTGATTTAACAATGTATTTACACAGATTATTGTAGAAACGGAACACACATGAAATGCATGTGTTCCAAATAACGATCTATTATTTCCACTCTAAAACTCCAGCACTTCATTCCCAGATAATCAATTAAGGCATGAGCTGGGAGAACATTGTGCATGTTCTGCATCGGTGGGGGAATGGGATACCAGGCTGCTTGCTTCTTGTCTTTATCGGTACATTTACAGGACAAAAGACGCTGATGGAGAGGTGCAATGGGATTTAAGGTGGGCCGGATCTACAAGTTTTTTCGTAGGCTCTGGTGATTCTAGTGTTAAACTGTAAAAGCTCAGCTCTTTTAATCTTTCCTCATAATTTAACCCCTGTAGCCCTAGAATCAGCCTAGTCGCTATTCTCTGGATATTTTCTAGTGCTGCTATGTCCTTCTTGTAACCTAGAGACCAAAACTGCACTCAATATTCCAGATGAGGCCTAACTAGTGCATTATAAAGCTTGAGCATAACCTCCTTGGATTTGGACTCCACACATCAGGGCGCTATATAACCTAACATTCTGTTAGCCTTCTTAATGGCTTCTGAACACTGTCTGGAATTCGATAGCTTAGAGTCCACCATGACTCCTAAATCCTGTTCATTTTCCGACCACCCATTATGTATTCAAACCTAACATTTTTACTTCCCATGTGTAATATTTTACATTTACTGACATTAAATTTCATCTGCCACAAATCTACCCAAGCCTTTATGCTATCCTAGTTCTTCTGTAATGATATAATGAATTTTACAATTATCTGCTAATCCACCTCTTTTGGTATCATCAGCAAACTTAACCAGCTTGTTACTTATATTCCTATCCAAATAATGTATATATATTAAAAATAGCAGCAGCCCTAGCACTTATTCCTGTCCTTGTCAGGTGTTGCTCAATCTTATCCTTAATAATTCCTTCCATTAGTTTTCCTGTGAAGCAAGTTAAGCTTACTGGCTTATAGTTGCTTGGATCTGCCTGGTCACTCTTTTTATATAATGGGATGATATTTGCCATTTTCCAGTGCTTTGGAACCCCTCCAGTGTGCAGTGACTTCCTAAAAATATGTGTCAAGGATTTATATATGGACTCTCTAGTCTCGTTAAGAACTCGAAGGTTATTATTATCTGGTCCTGGTGATTTGTTTGATTTTTAAGCCTACTTAAGAGTGTTGAACGTAGAAGTTTCCTAATGCTACAATATTTACACTGTATGTATGGAAAAGGTTGTGTACTTGATTGCATACAGCTTTACATGTTATTGTCTGTTGGTCATTATGCTGGAGATTCAAAGGGGGATTCACTGTTGTGTTTTACCCAATGGCATTTGCCGGCTCTGTCTGTAGTTGTGATAACTGTTAGAAAGGAGCAACAAGCCAAAAATCTCTGTTAACTCAAAGCAAAACTATAGGAGGCTTGTACATTGTGTAACATTAGTTAGTAAATACTGCCTTTAAGATTTCAAGATCTACAAGGCAGACCTCTGTTAACCTTTTTGATGTCTTAATATATAGAAGGGACTACTGTTGGTTGGGGTTTGTGTTCAAATAGCTCTCCTAATTTGGTAAAGGTGAAGTAATAACATTTTGTTTTGGTATATGAATATATTCTAGTGAGAAACATACAGTATGATAAAATATTAGGGTCTCCCTGAGATCCCAGTTTAGTAGAAACAATGCTAATAACGACAAGCAACAGAAAATAACAAAACAAAAGAATTGTGGAATTCGTTCCAGACTTTGTCAAAGTAGTGCTTCTGGGGGTTAATGTGACTCCAACAGTCGCGGGTCCAATGAAAAACACAGGTGATGTTCCTGCAGGTTTCTTCTCCAGATCCAGAATTGTTTCAGCTTAATGGTGAAACCACATACTGGAGGACATCAGTGGAAATTAAGGAGAAGTGCATTTAGGACTGAAACCAGGAATTAATTCTTTACTCAAATAATTGAGGAAATCAGGAACAAACTACTGAATCATATAGTTGAAGCAGAAACCTTGAGAGCCTTAAAGAAGTATCTGGATGAGATAATGGGATAAATTAGCGTATATCTAAACAAACAAGCCTGATGGACTGAATGGTCTCCTCTTGTCTGTCAAACTTCTTAAGTTCTTATGTTATCAATTCTCAACATAACCTGTGCCCTTTGAGCTTTTCTGCTTTGAGCTTCCAACACAATCACAGAGCACACATGTATGACAATAAGGAAATAGCATCAATTGAATTCTAGTTTGTTACTTTGTCTAATTAAATGGAACACAATTCATAAAATTAAGATGAAATGATTTTAACAGTTAGGACTGATGAAAATTATAAAGGGCATACAGTACTTCTTACTGCATGTAAACTCTGTGAGAAAACTCAAACTTTGACAGGCACCACTGTACACATGGACCACTGCTTGTCTCTCTGGTCAGTTTACAGTTTTATGTTTTTCATTACGTTCTCCAATGCTTAAATTTAAAATGCAACAAAAATTCCCTGTGATGCAAAACTCCTTTAATTTTCTTGAACACCAAATTTGTATTTAGTTTAAAATCCATTTAACATATATTTTTCTGTTTTTCATACAAAGCACTAATGTATACACATAAAAGACATTAACACAACTTAAAATAAAGCCAAGGAATTAAATTGTCTGGCTTCTTTATATTAGCTCAGGCTAAATGGCCTGCATTGATGCATACTAGAAAGCTTTTCATTTTGCAACCCATTCACATTCTTTATAAATTGTTTACTTCACTTGTAAATAGTGGTCTAAACTGAACAATTCATCTTAATAAATATTATTGGCAAGAAAATAAATTTACATCAGTTAAGAGAAGAAAAGAATTTTTTTGTAAGCAAGACATATTTTCTTGATTATTTTATCTTTAGTTTAAAAATCAAAGCAAGTTAGTTGGGATTTAGGTTTAATAGGAAAGAAATGTATATATATATATATATATATATATATATATATATATATATATATATATATATATATATATATATATATATATATATATAACCATAATGAAATAGGGAGAGAAATGTTGAAAACGATATATATATAACGATGGTGTTCTACCAGACAGTTGTGGCGAGTGCCCTCTTTAATGCGGTGGTGTGCTGGGGAGGCAGCATAAAGAAGAAGGACGCCTCACGCCTGGACAAACTTGTTAGGAAGGCAGGCTCTATTGTAGGAATGAAGCTGGACAGTTTGACATCTGTGGCAGAGCGACAGGCGCTGAGCAGGCTCCTGTCAATCATGGAGAATCCACTGCATCCACTGAACAGGATCATCTCCAGACAGAGGAGTAGCTTCAGTGACAGACTGCTGTCACCGTCCTGCCCCACTGACAGACTGAGGAGATCGTTCCTCCTCCACAATATGCGACTCTTCAATTCCACCCGGCGGGGGTAAACGTTAACATTATACAAAGTTATTGTCTGTTATACCTTCATTGTTATCACTCTTTAATTAATATTGTCTTCATCAGTGCTGCTGCTGGAGTATGTGAATTTCCCCTTGGGATTAATAAAGTATCTATCTATCTATCTATCTATCTATCTATCTATCTATCTATCTATCTATCTATCTATCTATCTATTTTGTTATGTTGCAGTTTTATGCTAAAATCATTTAAATGAATTTGTTCCTCATCAAACAACACTCAATCCCCAATATGACAAAGAAAAAATGTGACTTAAAATAAAAAAACTGAAAAACTTGAAAGGAGGTGAGAATTGTGAGAATGCATTTGCTTTGGCGGTGACGAGGGGCAAGCCTCACATTACAAATCTTGTTTTGGGATGCCTCCATTAAAATGAAAGTAGTCCACAACCTGGTACCCTTTCACATGGGTTGTGCTTTTGAAATGAAGACAGAACTCTTGACTAGTGTATCATTGGGAGAGGTGGGCCTTCAATTCAGGAGTGTGACCAGATGTGAATCAATTCCAGGTTGAAGGTTGTTCTAATAGATGAATTAATGTAACACATATTAATAAAAAATGTATGCATTTTGCAGTTTTCAGTTTTCAGCCAATTGACTTCATGTGGATTATGTCACAAGTAATGTAAGATTGTAGACATTTTAATATTATTTACACTACAGTTTCCAGCTTTGGCCACATTTTACTTCCATTGAATCATAAACTTTATTAGCCCAGTTTTCCATGAAAACTTGAGATTACATTTTTTTGCATTACTACATCCCTTGAGTGAGAATTCCCAGCTAGAGATTATGTCCAAAGCCTTTCTGGGGAGAAATTCATTATGAAATGGAGTTTATGTAAAAGTAAAAACACAGGACCCCACAAAGGAATAAAGGTGTTCAGAAAATAGATCAGTGGATGAATTAAAGCAGATACAGATATATAAATGGAAGTAGACTCTATTCACTTGCGCAAAGCAAATTCACTGAGATGTGTTCACTTTGTCTTTGTTTTTTGTCTTATTAGGCCATAGATGAAGACTATCATGGAGTATTGAACTGAAATTGAATGATGGCTATGACAGTTGAAAATTTTTGTTCACCTGAGTAAGTGTACCCTGGGGTCCTCTGCTTTTTCCAGACTGCACATTGATCACCATCCTGACATGTTAGCTGGCATAAAAATGGTAAAGAGAGAGACCATCTGAGCTGCCATTTCAGGAAGGTTTGGCCTACCCGCAAGGACAACTGAGGTGAAAGGACATGCAAGAGTTTGGACTGACACTTCCTGCTTCTCTAATCCCATTAATTTTACTTGCAATGGTACCCCTGAATGGTAGTGCAAAGGACTTATGTTTCACTGAAGCCATCTTAGAGTTGTTTAAAGTGATTAATGAAATTAAGGCCATTAAAAATGAGGTAAGAGACAAAATGTCGAAGTCTGACACTGCTTTGTTGTTCTCTGTTTTTTTAAATGTTATACTGCAGGTTATTAATTAAAATGATTTCTAATTATTAACACAAACCTTAAACTGAGTTTAATAAATGAGAACAATATAAAGCAGATAATTAACCCTTTTACTTAAACATCTTTATTAATTTAAAAACAGTTCTGTTTATTTTATACTGTACTATCAATATCCTGTCATTTTAGAAATGTTTAGTGTTTACTCTATGTTTGATAAGCATTGATATTTCATTGAATGGCTATGTGTTGAATACGATCCAAAATTCTTTTCATCTAGAGTAAAGAGACCATTTTAAATAAATTTTAAATTTTTATTATTTTTTACAAATACGGTTTAAATAGCTTGTGTAATGTTTTTTATAGCCAAGTATATGAAATGGCAATATTGTGTTTTTTTTCTCATTTTTTAGTCTCTCTTGTATCTCTGATCATAAATACACCTCTGCTGATGGCTCATCAGCTGAATTCCTGACTCTACAGCCAGAAGGCACATGGAGTTGCTATTTAAACTCAACATTAAAATTACTTCTGTAAAAGTTCCAGAACCAATTTAGAGTCAAGGAAAACAGTATAAAATCTCAGGACCATGAAGTCACACTGACCTTTTTAGATATTAAAACCATTGCACTTCTTCTTTCATTTAAAGACTAAGGTGACTATAAGGCTATGTCCACACTAATTACATTTTCATTTAAAAATGCAGACAATTGTCTCTGTTTTCATTTTTCATCCACAATACTCTGGCCTTCCACTCCTGAAAACAGAGGCTTTTAAAAACACTTTGCAGAAATGTATACTTCTGAAAACGCGTGGTCTTGCAGTGCAGACAATGCCTTTTTTCAAAAATACAGATTTTAACCACACTCTGATTTGTTTGTGCTTATTATGTGGCCCTTCCCTGATTTGTGGAAGAAGATTTTTTAATCAGACACCCCCCACTAGAATGTCCCAATTTAAGCAATTAAACACAGGCAGGAGAAAGTGTCAATCATTATTCTTTATCTAAACCTTGCAAGAGGCAATAACTTGTCATATTAGTAAGTGTTGCAAAGAAAAGAGCCTCCTCTGCTCTATATCTATGCAATTCATTGATTAAATCACTACTCAAATAAGGAATTCATTAGATAATAAGAAAATGTTTAACATGATTGGTTACACCCAGTTGCTAACGGGACATGGCAAACGTTGATACCTTAATGACCACAATTTAACCCCATCCACTGGGTTGATTGATAGTCTTCTTAGCTTAGGGTGTACATGACTTTTTAAATGTATTACTTTTATAATTTTTTAAGGAGACATGTGAGTTTCTGCACGTTCATCCTGTTTTCTTATGGATTCAAGAACAATGGTCTAATTTATAATTCAGCTGGGTACATCAGCAGGAAATTTAGTACTAAGCAAAATATAGAAAAATCATTATACAATGTAATGTAACATTTTCTCTTAAGGGTTATATAACACTAGCAAAATACCAGCGCTTCGCAGCGGAGAAGTACTGCCTTAAAATTTTTATTAAGAAGAAAAGTAAACATTTTTAAACTGTGGGAAAATATACCAATAATTTTATGTTAAGTATCTCTTTGTATACCACGTTGTCAGTTCGGCTGTCCGATTGTAATATGACCAAGCTGTGCACTGAGCTTACTCTTGAGCATGCAATGTACAGTTGGCCATGTGAAAAGCAATCTTGCCTCAAATCTCACAGCTTGGATTGCTGCTGTCATAATCGGTTTGAGTTTCATGGTTTGTTTCAATTACGTTAGTATTTGCAGGACTTGTTGTATTGAAGTGACATTCGGCATCTGTCAAGTAAGTAGGATTTAGTTAGCGTTGGGAACCTGCATACCAAATTTCTTGAAGATGGACCCATAAGTAACAAAGACCGTAGGAAAGTTCAATATGGCGGCCGACAGTGGCGTCATACCACTGAAATAAGTATGTACATCGGTTTCGATTTGCGCAGGGAAGCCGCCTACCAAATTTCGTGAAGATGGGGCCATAAATAAGAAAGTTTAACTTGGTGGACATTGTCAACCGTTATGACCGTTACATGAAGAATTTCGAAATGAAACCTACTTAACTTTTGTAAGTAAGCTGTAAGGAATGAGCCTGCCAAATTTTAGCCTTCTACCTACATGGGAAGTTGCAGAATTAGTGATGTTGGAATGTTCAATATAGCGGCCGACAGTGGTGTCATACCATCGAATAAGTAGCCTTCTACCTACATGGGAAGTTTGAGAATTAGTGATGAGTGAGTCAGTGAGTCTGACATTCGAAAGTTCAATATGGCGGCCGACAGTGGCATTATACCACTGAAATAAGTATGTACATCGGTTTCGGTTAGCGCAGGGAAGCTGTCTACCAAATTTCGTGAAGATGGGGCCATAAATAAGAAAGTTTAACGTGGCGGACGTCAACCGTTATGACCGTTACGCGTACAATTTTGAAATGAAACTTGCTTAACTTTTGTAAGTAAGCTGTAAGGAATGAGCCTGCCAAATTTCAGCCTTCTACCTACACGGGAAGTTGGAGAATTAGTGATGAGTGAGTCAGTCAGCCAGTCAGTGAGGGATTTGCCTTTTATTAGTATAGACTAGAAAAATACCCGCGCTTCGCAGCGGAGAAGCAGTGTGTTAAAGAAGTTATGTAAAGAAAAGGAAACGTTTTAAAAATAGCGTAACATGATTGTCAATGTAACTGATTTGTGATTGTTATGAGTGTTGCTGTCATCAAGGATTTGATTATCATTATTTCTTTCAATCAGGTTCGTATTTGGAGGATGTGTTGTGTTCAAGCTACATTCCGTGTTTGTCAACTGTTGTAAAGATAACAGGTTTTATTCATCGAAGTGTTCACTACCCAAATCGGTACTCATGAATCTAAGATGTTTAACAGGCATTCCCGGTATTAAGTTGTGGATTTGTCTGTGACTATTTAGCGGCAGTGTGTCTATGAACTTGTGGATTTTTCTGCGAGTATTTGGCGGCAGCGTCACGAAGTTGTTTTCGTCTAGCTGAATCAGAAAATGTAGCACGACGTCTGACACACGTTTTTTTTTTTACTGTTTTCTCACAGCTTGGATTGCTGCTGTCATAATTGGTTTGAGTTTCATGGTTTGTTTCAATTACGTTAGTATTTGCAGGACTTGTGTTGAAGTGACATTCGGCATCTGTCAAGCGTTGTAAGCATACAACCGGCTTCATCGATAACCCCGCATCCAGCTTTTGAGAGTTGAAAGATTCATAAACATCAAAGTGTCCACTACTCAAATCGTCACATGTGAATCTAAGATGTTTAAGAGGCATTGGCGATTCTCCAAAGGTGTAAAATATTTGGCCATTTCAGTACAGTTGAAAGCGACAACCGAACAATTCAGCAGCATCCATCAACTCACATGTAGAAGTATAGGTGAACGGCTCAAGCATTTCACTCTTATAGTGCCCCTGTGTAGTATAATTATCTCCTGTACGTTCATCAGTCCACACCTTGAACCTGTCCCAGTCATTCAATGCATAAGACACAATGTTCCTCTGGATATCAAGATATGTCAGTGCAATATGTAACACAGAGAATGGAAAAGGCAGGCGGCATCTCCGGGCATGGAAAGCACTCGGTAAGTGACAATTCTTTGATAGATGGTGATCACCTCGATAGACATCTCGCCACCGAAATCGCTACTCGGGAATCTAAGATGTTTAACAGGCATTCCCAGTATCAACTTATGGATTTGTGGTAGAGAGTCCAGCCCCTCTCAAGGAGATTGGTTCTAGAGTCCAAGCTGTGCGTCGAGGTGAGTCCGACTATATCTAGCTGGAACCTCTCGACCTCGCGCACTAGCTCACGCTCCTTTCCGTTCACAGAGGTGACATTCCACATCCCAAGGGACAGTTTCAGTAGCCGAGGATCAGACTGCCAAGGTCCCTGCCTTCGGCCACCACCCAACTCACACTGCACCCAACCTCCTTGGCCCCTCCCATAGATGGTGAGCCCATGGGAAGGAGGACCCACATTACCTCTTCAGGCTGTGCCCGGCCGATCCCCATGGGTGCAGGCCCAGCCACCAGGTGCTCGCCATTGAGCCACACCTCCAGGCCTGGCTCCAGAGGGGGGCCCCAGTGACCCACGTCCAGGCAAGGGAAAACGTTGTCCAGAGTTTTTGCTCTTCATTGGAGGTTTGTTGAACCTCTCTTTGTCTCATCCCTCACCTAGGACCAGTTTGCCTTGGGTGGCCCTACCAGGGGCATAAAGCCCCGGTCAACATAGCTCCTAGGATCATTGGGACACGCAAACCCCACCACCACGATAAGGTGACGGTTCAAGAAAGGCCGGAAAAGGGTGGAGTGCCCTCTCTGGGTTGGGGAAGAGATTCTGCCCCAAGTGGAGGAGTTCAAGTATCTCGGGGTCTTGCCCACGAGTGAGGGAAGAATGTCCGTGAGATCGACAGGTGGATCGGTGCAGCATCCGGAGTGATGCGGGCTCTGCATCGGTCTGTCGTGGTGAAAAAAGAGCTGGCAAAGCAAGGCAACGCTCTCAATTTACCAGTCGATCTACGTTCCTACCCTCACCTATGGTCATGAGCTATGGGTAGTGACTGAAAGAACGAGATCGCGAATACAAGTGGCTGAAATGAGTTTCCTCCGCCGGGTGTCTGGGCTTTCCCTTAAAGATAGGGTGAGAAGCTCAATCATCCGGGAGGGGCCCAGAGTAGAGCCGCTACTCCTCGGCATCGAGAGGAGTCAGATGAAATGGCTTGGGCATCTGATCAGAATGCCTCCTGGACGCCTCCCTGGTGAGGTGTTCCAGGCACGTCCAACCGGGAGGAGGCCCCGGGGAAGACTCAGGACACGCTGGAGGGACTATGTCTCCTAGCTGGCCTGGGATTCTCCTGGAAGAGCTGGAAGAAGTGGCCAGGGAGAGGGAAGTCTGGGCCTCTCTGCTTAAGCTGCTGCCCCCGCGACCCAACCTCGGATAAGCGGAAGAGGATGGATGGATGGATGGATGGAACTTGTGGATTTGCCTGCGAATATTTAGCTGCAGCATGTCTATGAACTTGTGGAATTCCCCATGAGTATTTAGCGACCACGTCTCTATGAACTTGTGGATTAGGCAGCGAGTATTTAGCGGCAGCGTCTTTATGAGGTTTTGGATTTGCCTGCGAGTATTTAGCGACAGCGTGTCTATTAACTTGTGGATTTTTCTGCGAGTATTTAGCGACAGTGTCTCTATGCTGCTGACGGATGGCCTTATATGGGCAGGCAGTCAATTACGTGGGAGGCGTGGGGATCTTGTGTCTCAATGCACAAAAAGTAAATAATTTACCAGTCACTACAGTTTTGCAATAAATCCTGTGGTTGGTGGCATTACCACTCTTTCACAGATTTTTCCTCCAGTGTGCGCATGCTCAGTGTAGCTCAGGGGTATCAATCTCTGGACCTGGAGGGTTGCAGTGGCTGCAGGCTTTCATTCTAACCCTTTTCCTAATCAGAAACCAGTTTTCACTGCTAATTAACTTCTTTTCCCTTCATTTTAATAGCCCTGTTTTTAAGGATTCAGTTCTTTGAATTTATTCCTTTTTTCATTAAATGACAGCCAAACAGAAATGAGATGTGCAACGAGCCAATAGATGACCAACTAAACTGGGATTTCAAACTCCAACCAATTTCACTCCAACCAGTTTCTTAATGAGTAGATGATTGTTTCTGTTAATTAAACCTGTTATTTAATTCCACAGCTTATTACTGCTCTCATTCTGCCACTGCAGACATTTCTAAAACTGTTGATTTTCTGTTTTTCTAAGAACACAATCAAAATGTTTTGGTGACCTGAGAGATCAGCCTTACTGAGAGCATCACCATTATTTATTTTCAGATATTGTGTGATGAGTTTGCATGCAGTTTGTGTGAGGAAGTTTCAGATTTGGGTAAGACTGCCGATCCTAATCTGATGTGGGAGACCTTCCGTGATAAGACTCTGAAGGTTGCTGAGGGTTGTATTGGTGTTACCGGTGTTCCCAGAAGTAGGTGTTTCATCGCGCAGGGCACCCTGGATATCATCAAGAGGAGTCGCAGTGCCTGGCTCAATGGCAACTCTGGTCTGTACCGGGAAGTGAGAAGGACGGCTGCGAGGGCTTTGAGGGCAGATAAAGAGGTGTTTGTTAGAGGAATCTGTGAGCAAGTGACACACCATCTGTGGTCTAGCGACCCACGTCCTGCTTACAGAGGAATCAAAGCATTACGCACATCTGAATCTGTACCTAGGAGAGTTGCAGTCAGGGCAGCTTATGGAACAGTCTTTATGGATGACACTGCAGTTGTGACCCCCTGGCTGGCTACTTTGAGCAGTTGTTCAAAGCTAATCCTCCGGCTAGGACGTTGGATTTCTGTGGGTCCAGTGTTCTTGAGGCTGATCCTCCAATTAGCTGTAAACCACCCAATCTCACTGAGATTGCACAGGTGGTGAACCAGCTGAGGGGGGAAGAGGCTCCAGGGATCTGTGGTATCAAGGGTCAACTTCTCCAGGCTGGTGATAAGGCTGTCCTCCTGGCATTGCAAGCAATCTTTGCTTCCATTTACTGGCATCATCCCAACTGACTGGAAAATGGGACTTGTCATCCCTATCTGGAAAGGGAAGGGTGATCGCCTGGATTGCAGCAACTACAGGGGGATAACACTGCTCTCGGTGCCGGGTAGGGTCCTTGCTCCCTACCAGCGACCGGAACAGTCTGGTTTTATGCCTAAGAAGTCTAACATCGATCGCATCCTGGCACTAAGGGTTCTCATGGAGTGCAAACGTGAATATTGGCAGAGTTTCTTTGTAGCATTTGTTGATTTTCTCAAAGCGTTCGACTCAGTTGATTGAGATGCCCTGTGGGACATCCTGAGGGTTCGCGGGAACCCCTCGAGGTTGCTGGATATCATGGCTGGCCTGTATATTGTTACTGTGAGTGCTGTGCAGAGCAAAGGCAGGACCTCTGCGTTTTTCCCAGTTGATTCTGGGGTGTCAGGGGTGTGTTCTTGCTCCTATGTTCAATGCTTGTATGGACTGGGTGTTGGGCAAGGGTGTGGGGTCCAGCAGCTGTGGGGCATCAGTTGGTGAAGAAGGATTCACGGATCTTGACTTTGCTGACGATGCTGTGATCTTCGCGGAGTCAATGGAGGCTCTGATCGGGGCGATCGAGAAACTGAGCGAGGTGTCTGAGTGTCTGGGCTTACCAGTGTCCTGGATAAAAACCAATATCCAGGCCTTTAATGACCTCTTGGGCACAGCCATCAGCAGTGTGTCTGTTTACAGAGAGTGTTGACCTCATCGAGAGGTTTGCTTACCTTGGCAGTAACATTCATGTCTCTGGTGACTCTTCCTATGAAGTCATTAGACAGATTGGAAGAGTATGGGGGGTCATGAGGTCGCTGGAAAGGGGTGTGTGGCACTCCTGATATCTATACAAAAGGACGAAGGTCCAAGTCTTTAGAGTCCTGGTGTTTCCTGTCTTGCTACATGGTTGTGAGACATCAACGCTATCCAGTGACCTGAGACGAAGACTTGACTCCTTTGGTACTGTGTCTCTCCAGAAAATCCTTGGGTACTGTTGGTTTGACTTTGTGTCGAATGAGCGGTTGCTCATGGAATTCCAAATGAGTCACATTACCTGCATTGTGAGGGAGCGCCAGTTACGGCATTAAGGCCATGTGGTGCATTTCCCTAAGGGTGATCCGGCTCGTAAGATCCTCATTGTTGGGGACCAAAGTGGCTGGACCAGGCCAAGGGGTTGTGCATGTAACACCTGGCTGCAGCAGATAAAACGTCATTTCCGGAGGGTCGGACTGGATCGCTTGTCTGCCTGGGAGGTTGCAAACCGGGATGCCGAATTGTTTCGCCGTGTAGTGGGTTTGGCAACGCATTGTACCAGTGCATGCTCCCCAACTTGACTTGACTTGATTGTGTGATGGGCACAGGTGAGCTGGTCATGTGGCGGCTAGTTTTGTGCTGCTAATTAAGGAAAAAGAAACAAGTAAGGGACGTGAGTCACATTAATTAAAACTAAGGCAAAAGAAGTTAATTAGCAGGAAAAACTGGTCACTAATGAAGAAAATGGCTAGAATGAAAACCTGCGGCCACTGTGACCCACCAGAACCGGAATTCAACGTCCGTGGTGTAGGTGAACGTCTGCCTCATATACATTTTCGGTAATTTATAATGTGGATGAAGATAATTTTAGAAATCTGTCTGAAAATACTAGTATGCACCATTTAAAAATGTCATTTTTAAATGAAAACATAATTTGTGGACGTAGCCTGATAATGAGCTTGGTGCAACAGTGGTCTAGTCAAAAGACCCTTACTTTGCCCAGGTTTCAAAACACAGCTGCCTGTCTTTCTTTAAAAAATATTTCAGATTTTTACTTACATAAAAATACAATTTAAAAAAAATATATATATTTTTTTTACTTTAAATAATCAAGTGCATCTGGCAGATGATTTGGTAAATTTTCACAGTACAGTGTACACATGTCCTAAATATGGAAAAAAATAGCTTTTGGCTGCAAGAGTTTTTTCTTTTTGGTCACAAATCTGATGAAGGCTACAAAGCCAAAGTTTTTCAGCACATAAATATCTTTTAAGTTTATTCCTTTTAAATGAAATTTAGTTTCTATCATGATATCTGAATAGCAATATATGATTAAATATGGGCATGTTTTATGAGACATGTGAATTTTGAACTCGAGAATATCATCACATTTCTCAACAAAAATTATGCAACAACAGTATAACACGAGTAGTGTTTTCATTAATTTTAATTGAGGAGGCATGGTGCTGAGCGGACTCCGCAAAATATTGGCACCTAGCACTGTAAGGAAAATGTCATTGGAAATGGATTGTAGGATTTCATAAAAGGGACATGTTGATATTCTGCTAAAATGCTAACCTGACAGTGTTACTGTTAAAATCAAATGGGCAAATGGGGCACCTAGTACATTTTTATAATGTGCCACCATCAAAGATGGATGGAGATAGACCACAGCATTAACAAACGTTTGTAATGCACCATCTATTGGAATATATTTTGTAATTCATGTAGTAATAAAATGCATTGTATTTTCTATTCCAATAGCTGGTGAATAACAAACATTTGTAGCAATAAAATGAATTACTATAAATGTTTGTGATGCTCCACCTGAATGACAAATGCAATGGAAATGTCTCTTTTATATGCCATTCAGTATTAGATTTGTATAAGCAGTGCTAATGTTTGTGATACACCATCTGTTGGAAGAACAAATGCAATGCATTTTACCTACTACAGATGCCTGTGATGCACCATCTGTTGGAATGGCAGAGACATAGTAACCAGATAGACACACATACACTTGTCCTTTAATTATTAACCTTTACATACCTATTAGAAAGTGAGCACACTGTTAAGCACTTTGAGCTTCTTTTTGTATGAAAATGTGCTATATAAATAAATGCTGTTGTTGTTGTAGAACCTATATGGTGTGATTAATATACACACTTCAGGTTGATTATGAATTCAAAGAAGGAATAGGAAGACCTATAAAATATGTTCTGTTTACGTTGTGAGCCATCAAGGTTCTCATCAATGAAATTTAGAAATTGTTTTACAACAACAGATTTCATGTATTTCAGAATGTGATATTCTGCAAGTTAAATATGGTTAGATCAGTATATTTAACTAAAATAATACATTTATTTATTTTTTGTTTTTTTATTTAAGAGATACATTGACAGTAAACTATATACTCCAGATGTGACCTACTACCAGGTAAATTCATGTTAATATCAAATTAATTTTGTATTTTTGTGACATAATGGAAGTCTAGTAAATTTTTAATTTTTTGGTATACTGTATGTCAAGGCAGAAGCTATTCCAGCTATAACAGATAATAAAGCAGTTACAAACCCATTTAAAATCACAAACAAATGCGCTTGAATTATAGAATCTGGCAAGAGTACTTGAATGGATTAAACCCACATGAGAACAGAACATGAAAAAATCAAACTTCATGCACAGTTTAGAAGGCTGAATCAAAAAACTTTATAATTATTGCAAGAAGCACAGCTCACTGTGGTGGGCTGGCACTCTGCCCGGGGTTTCTTTCCTGCCTTGCACCCTGTGTTGGTTGGGATTGGCTCCAGCAGACCCCCATGACCCTGTAGTTAGGATATAGCGGGTTGTATAATGGATGGATGGGGCCTGCTGATATTTGATCGGTTTGAAGGCAGAGGTGCTGCCTTTCATTCTCCACTGCCTGGGAGACAAGATTTTGTTTATTCTTAAGCAAGCAAAAAAGTTCTCAACAGTTTAATCCATCACCCTTCCTTAGAACAATCTGGACAAGAACAGGCCATTCAGCCCAACAAAGCTTGCCAGTCCTATCCATTTATTTCTTCCATCATAACATCAAGTCGAGTTTTGAAAGTCCATGAAGTCTTACTGTCTACCACACTACTTGGTAGCTTATTCCAAGTGTTTGTGGTTCTCTGTGTGAAGAAAAACATCCTAATGTGTGTGTGAAAATTACCCCTAACAAGTTTCCAACTGTGACCCAGTGTTCTTAATGAACTCATTTTGTTCTTAATGACCACATTTTAAAATAAGTCTCGACCCACTGCACTAATTCCTTTCATAATTTTAAACACTTCAATCATGTCACCTCTTAATCTTCTTTTGCTTAAACTGAAAAGGCTAAGCTCATTAATCTTTCTCTTATAATTCATCCCTTTGAGCCCTGGAATCTGTCTAGTTGCCCTTGAGAGAAGTCGCAAAATCAACCAGCATGTTCAAGCAAATTCTAGATAAACACCTGATCTAAATCCATTAAGTAGTGTTCTCATTTGTTAGCTAAGTGGATATAAGGTACACCCCGAGGCTGGCATGTGAGTGAGGAGGGCCCAACCCCCTGTGCAAATAAATCGGTACGGCAAGCAAACTATAATACTTAGTGCAATGAAAGAGGTTGCAAAATCAAACGGAATGTTCAAGCAAATCATAGGAAAAAAACCCTTTAAGTAGTTCTCTCATGAAAAGCGGACAGACAGACAGACAGACAGACAGAGAGATGTTGTACAGTGTCAGATCAGGTATAAATTTATGGTACTTTTAAAAGCTTTTTTTCAGTTTTATTCTATCAGTCACGTTCACGCTCTTCCTGCCCCCATCCCTCCTGATCTGACCCTAACTAACAGCGTCAGCATAAGTTTACATCTAATCTGACGCTGTTTGTTTTCAAATAATATTGCATTAGTGCGATGATGTTTTCTAATTGTACTATTCAGGTCATAAAATGATTTCTTCAAAATGTCACATATATTTGTCTCTTTCTTTTTTTGCCCGGTGCTGTGTTGACATCATGGACCAGAAAGCGTGAGCTTATTCAGTGCGAACAGGAACATGCAGGTGGTTGGTTGCTGTGTGCTACAACATACTTGACCTGGCGGCGATGAACGCACATGTACTGTGCAAGGCATGCACGGGGTCCACTGAGTAAAGAAGAGTGTTCTTTGCTCACCTTGCAGAGGAACTTCGCCATCGCTTCTTAAAAGAAAAGGTGTTGGAAAAAGAAAAAGAGGATGCAACATCGACAAGCTTCTGTTCCAAGACTGCAGCTTCCCCTAGGAAAGCAAACTCAGTCAGTGTCAGGCGCCACTTCAATGTAATAGGAACCACAGCATAGAGAGAAGTGTGTACATTGCAACAGGTACACATGTTGTAAATGTGAGAAGGATGGTCCTTGGGTGGGTTAACATTTGAATTTGATAATTGCATATAGTGCAGAACTGGCCTCTCTGTACTATTCTTTTCTTTGCATGTCCTGGAGTATCAAAGAAACATCACCATGTACCAAAAAAGTGGAGACTGGGCAATATCGAAAAAAAAGAAAAAAAAAAGTGGTCACTGATTACAACTGCAAGAAGGCTTGTGAATGAATATGAATAGCATTGCATCATTGTCACAATGTCTTCCGAAATGTACTATACAGGTCATAAAATGAATTATTCCAAATATTATATATACCTATGTCTCTGTTTTTTGTCATGGCAGCTTTGACATCATGGACCATAAAGTGCCTACTAATTCAGTGTGAGCAGGAACAGTCAATAAAACTGAATAGAAAAAATTCAAGTGGCAATGACATACTAAGAAGGCATGGCACATGGCGTTTGTGTGTCAGCTTTTATCCCTCCAGATCAGAGAATTTCCAGTTTCATTGTCTCAAAACACCACTCACATCTATAGTTATTCCCAGTTTCAGACAAAAACTAACAGTGTCAGATGTGGGCCAGGGTGTGGGTGTTGTATCGTGATCGTGACTGACAGAATAAAAGTAAAAAAAAAAGCTAACTTTTACAAGTACTATAAAATTACACCGGCTGTTACAGACACAAATCAAATATATGTTTTTATATTATAATATTAACAATGAGAGCAGCTTACTACTCAAAAGAGTAAATTTGTGAGGTAGCTGGTTTCGAACTCACAACCTCTGGATGATAAGTCAACAGTTTTTACCACTGCACCACAGAAGTTGTTGTATTGTATGTGTACTTTTTGTGAAAGTGTTTATTTGATATTTGGAAATCAGCCTTCACACATTATATAGTTCATGCCTACGTTTTGTCATTTATTACTAAAACATGAAAAATGTTTCTATTTTAACGATGTGTTTACATAGATTGTTGAAGACACAGAAAACACATGAAATTATTTACCCTGTACAACTCTAGGTAGCTCACTCCCAGATAATCAAGACTTCAACTGGGCGAACTTCTTAACCTTTCTGTGGCGGTGGGGGTGATGGTATAGCAGGCTGTTTGCTGTCTGTGCTTATCGACACATTTACAAGACAAAAGACGTTAATGGAGAGGTGCAAAGGGATTTAAGGTTGGCCGGGTATACAAGTTTTTTCACAGGCTTTGGTAATTCTAGTGTTAAACTGCTTGCTCTAAAATTTTACTTTGTAGGATGATGGGGCAGACTCAGCATAAACTGCAGCCATATGTTCATGGATCTTCTTTAGCCTTTTCCCTTTATTTGTGAGAAATTTTATCACTGAACATTGCTCCATATCTAGCATTTTCTTACTTGATTCGCACAAGGACTCTCCTGACATCCTGTCTCTTGGAATGTTAGATTCGCACTAAGCCACAACTATGCATGAGTAACCTTGAGACATTTCACAGATACATGAGACTTATTTCAACATGCTTGCTACTTCCTTCATACTCAGGTAGGTAAATTATTGAACACCCCTCGTAGTGTACTTAAGGATTGTCAAGAAATTAAGATAATTACAGTCACAGACATCCTATCCAAAATTAAATCTGTAATATTTTGACAGACAAGGTCCCTTCCAAGAGTCTGAATGATTCATTAATATGTCTTGATTTGCAGCTCTTGCATTACCCAAAAAGCACACTAAAATGGAACAGATAGTACATAACAAAGGTAAAAAAGAGGAAAGAGTTTTTCGGAATGTTCAAAATATTTTATACCATTGCCTGCAAATACTTGGGTTGACATTGTCTTATGGTACTGAAATGATAATATAGTGTTTAAAAGAACACATATTGCAAAAGCTGTAGCACATTATATAATTTGTAATTACTACACACCAGGGGCCACTTCACTGTCAAGAACACTGGATATACAGGATTGCACTGAAACTATATGACAGCTGTTCGTACCTGCATTCTTAGTGGTTAGTTTTAAGACAAGATATATTTTTATAGTCATTAGCAAAGACAGAAAGGTAGCTAATTCCTTCTGAGCAAAGATATTCTTCTTCTCAGGGAAGTCTTAACAACCCAGCAGTACTTGGTCACCTATGTCACAGTTTTTCTCTGCTGATATTATTTTTTTAAAGAAAACACAGAGATAGACCATATTTGAATCTGAAAATCAATGACAGAGAACTATTCTGACATCCACGTCAAACAAATCCACGTGCATTTCAGTTTACAATGAAATAAATGGATGCCTTCAAACTGGTGCCACCGTTAGATAGATAGATACTTTTTTGTCCTCAAGGGGAGATTAAAATTTTGCAGAAGCTCCAAAAAATAAATAAAATAAATATGATAAAAGCAAACTACAATCCCCTGCCAACATACATAAAAAAATTCTGGATTGGATAACAAAGAGCAGCTGCTGTCAATACAGGCTCGTCTTTTCTATTATATTAGGAAATAACTTTAATGGAAATAGGTCATGTGGCCTAAAGTAGGTAATTTCCTAATATTCATAAAAGATGGTTCAATTGAGATTTGAAGTTCTTTTAGGCTCTAAATGTAGTATTTACTAACTTGTCTGATATATACTCACCAGCAACTTTATTAGCTACACCTGTTCAACTGCTCGTTAATGCAACTATCTAATCAGCCAGTCACATGGCAGCAACTCAATGCATTTTGGCATGTAGACATAGTGAAGATGACCTGTTGAAGTTCAAACCGAGCATTAGAATGAGGAAGAAAGGTGATTTAAGCGACTTTTAATGTGGCATGGTTGCTGGTGCCTGATGGGCTGGTCTGAGTATTTCAGAAACTGTTGAGCTTCTGTGATTTTTATACACAACCATCTCTGGAAAAAGAGAAAATATCTTCTTGATGCCAGAGGTCAGAGGAGAATGGCCAGACTGGTTCAATTCGATAGAAAGGCAACAGTAAGTCAAATAACCACTTGTTAAAACCAAGGCATGCAGAAGAGCATTTCTGAACACACAACACATCGAACCTTGAAGCGGATAGGCTACAGCAGCAGGAGACCACACTGGGTGCCACACGTCAGCTAAGAATTGGCAACTGAGGCAATAATTCTCACGGGCTACCAAAATTGGAAGATAGAAGTTTGGAAAAGTATTGCCTGGTCTGATGAGTCTCAATTTTTGCTGCGACATTCAGATGGTATGGTCAGAATTTGACATCAACAACATGAAAGCATGGATCCATCCTGCGTTGTATCAACGGTTCAGGCTGGTGAATGTGGTGTAATGGTGTGGGGGATATTTTCTTGGCACACTTTGGGCCCCTTAGTACCAACTGAACATTGTTTAAATGCACAGACTACCTGAGTATTGGTTGTGATCATGTCCTTCCCTTTATGATCACAGTATTCACATCATCTGATGACTACTTCCAGCAGGATAATGTGCTATGTCAAAAACCTCTGATCAACTCAAACTGGTTTCTTGTACATGACAATGAGTTCATTGTACTCAAATGACCTCCACAGTCACCAGACCTCAATCCAATAGATCACCTTTGGGATGTGGTGAAAAGGGAGATTTGCATCATGAATGTGCAGCTGAGAAATCTGCAGCAAATGCGTGATGCTATCATGTCAATATGGACCAAAATCCTTGAGGAATGTTTCCAACACCCTGTTGAATCTATAACACGAATAATTACAGCAGTTCTGAAGGTGAAAGGGGGTCCAACCCAGTAGTAGCAAGGAGTACCTAATAAAGTGGCCAGTGAATGTATATACCATCCTTTGTCAGTAGAAATATATCTTAATGTGTCCAAACTTAGTAGCATTCTTCTGAGACTCTTATTTTTTGTTGAAGTACTGATTATATACTGTATAAACAGCTAATGCACATCATTAACATACTACTTTTATAATTTGACACTTTTTTACACTTGTTAACATTAAATATAATATGGTTTATATCATTCCCTTTTCCCACTAATTTAATCTGCATTTAATGTAAATAATATATACTGTATATTTTAAAAAAAGTAATGATCACAGTGCAGCAATGGGGTAGGAGCATTTGCTGGATCTCGGAGTGCTTGCCTGTGAGTGATTGTCCTGTAATTAGACATTTTTTTCTCTGTCTTATATATATATATATTACAAGGCCACATTACAACTAGAGCCCCAGGTTGAGCCCCAAGTATCCCTGAAGATAGATCTGCCCAAGACTGTTCCCATTTTATCAACACAACAAATAGGCTAGGATCTTCTGCTTTGATTTATCCGACTACAGTTTTTCCCGGAATTTTGTGCTTTGACAATTGTTTTACCTAGTGCATGTCCCAGACAAGGAGGTGCGAGCCTTAAAGGCTTTCATTGGGAAGGGGGGATTTTCATTTATGGGAACTCCCATTAGGGTGGGGCTGTGGGTGAGCACTCTCCTGCTGACTCTACCACTATCAGAACAAGTAGGAATTTCTCCTGTGTAGAAAACACAGTAGCACACAGTATACACTGGTGTTTCTTGGAAAATCTTCATGTGGAAAATGTGCAGCGTGTCACATTTTTAAACAAGATAGAAAATGTACACATGGCATAACATTCAGATGCATTTGGCTACTAAGGTAACTGGTATTATGAAAGTTTTTGTTTATTAAATATTATTGTAACAATGACACATATCCAAAAATAGCAGAACACAATTACATGTATTAGTAGACTTCTTTTAAATGCCTGCATTTTAGCAGAACTTTACAATGTCATGTAGTTAAAAATGTAGCTTGTGGTTGCTGAATATTTTCATACATAACAGTTTAAAATTCAAGGGAGATGTAAATGACATCAACTGATGTGTATCAGTGGTGGACAGTCTGTGACTAACTGTTGTTTCATTTTCGTAAACATAACATTTTTGAAAGTATGTTTAATAAGTTTACAAGTAAAATAGACACATTTTGCTGTTAAGCTAGCAAGCCTATTGTTTAGGCAGCAATATTAAATTCTTCTTTATCTTTTCTTCTTTCAATTGACAATGTGAGCTGCTGTACTTACCCCAGGCTAGCTTCTCAGACTCAGACAAACAGTGCTCCTTTTAATTAAAGAACAAAGCAAAAAGGTCTGAATTCATTAAAGTAGCTTTTCTTGCAGTTTGTCTAATTGCACAGGGCAACTCCTCCAGTTCCTTTTTCTCAGGTTATTCCGACACTTCATTGTAAAGGCTAATATTCCAATCTTCTCTCACATGTTGGTAAAGCATACTTTGAGTTGCATTTGTTTACACTTAAGGAAGTTTGTGCAAAAAAAAAGATGCACGCTGGGTCAACTACCATAATACTGTGTGTAAAGGAGCACTGCAACTAAATTTCCATAACGCTTAGAAAAGCAGAGGCTGAAAAGGTCCGTTTTTGAGATCAGCCAATTTATTGATCACCGATCAAGTCTTTTGATTTCAAGTTAGCATCACAAGAGGATACAAAACCCTTTTTGTCAAATGTATTTTTGCCTTTGAAAGGTTTTGTTTTTCTCTGTTTTTGACTTGTGCACATATTTTTGACTTTGATTTTTGACTCTCGTTTCTGATTTTAGTAATATTTCGGTAGAAATCCAGGTTTCGACTCTGTGTTCAGCTTTTTGTTTACATCTTTACTTCTGGTTACTCTAAAAAATATTTTTTGCTAATCTTTCTAGTTTAACAGCATCTGTCTGACAAAATTGACTTTTGCACATATAGGTTGTTGTGACTCAGGAGTCCCAAAAGTACAGAAGACTCAAAAATACTTTCGAAAATTGCCATCTCAGCAGGGAGACACTATCAAAACCCTGACTAGATACAAAAAAGGGACTTGAATGATCTTTATAAAATAAAAGTTTTTTTAAACAAAAATCTCTATAGTCCCAAAAAAGCTCCTATGAGCACAAAATGAATTGCCTGAAAAGCCAAGGCAGTCAACAGAAAACAAAGAACAAATACAGAATCCAAAGTTGAAAAAAGAGCACAGCTTCAAAAAATCCAGGAATTCACAAAGCAAAAGGAAAAAGCACAGTGTAAACACAAGAAACACTCCACTCCCTAGCTCGTTCGATATGAACCACCAGGAACTATGAAGTACCCTCCAGTATATATTTGTGGAGGCTAGTTTCTGGACGTGATTGGCAGGTGGCCCCGTCCCTTGGGAAACAACCAACAAAACACATGGGACGTAATCAAGTAAACACAAAGAATATTATGCATAATAAAAAAAGAAACATTAATACAAGTAAATGATATAAAATTAGGCAAAACATATAAGAAACACAACTTTGAGCCCCAGCCAGGGGAGAAATGCTGGCTGAAACATGACACATTCAGGTTAGATATCTGTCACAATCGTATCAGATTTGGATCACTTGTAAAATTAATTTGAGTTGCTACTTTTAGCTGTAGTGTGACCATAGCCATAAAAGACTCTCACTTCTTCAGAGAAGAGACTCTTTGGTCTTGTTCACACGGGCATTAAGTTTTTGAATAAATGAACTTGCTCTGAACGTCCTAGACATTTATGTTGCATTTTGTGGTGGCAATCGATTGACTTCTACACCGGCGTTCGTTTGTCTCTGTCTAACGCCAGCCTTCAGCCCAAATTGTAGTTTGTGTGTTAACCTGTGGAGGCAGTGTCGGGAACTGGATATGAAAGCCCTTGTCGTTTTATTTGAGGTGCCTCCTTTCAATATGGACCATTTTGCTATGTTAGATATTAATCTTCTTGTTTTAAAAATACTCGTAATACGGCGACGTAGGGAGAGAAAAAATCGCCGCTGCTACTGGGTTCATCCTCTGACTGCACAACGTCGGGTTAAAGGAAGTTTTTTTGTGCTTTATGAAGAAATGCGAAAATTTCCGCGCAAGTTTTTTAATTACTGTCGGATGTCGGTTACCACTTTTGATTGTCTGCTGCAGCTGGTGCAATGCCACATTGTACGCCGATCAACCAATATGCGACTTGGTGTTAGCCCCGAAGAGAGACTGACTACTTGTCACTTTGAGGTAAGGAAACAGTAGTCGAGTGTGCGCTTACACCGGTGTTATGCACTGAAATGCCCCCCCCCCGGTATGGATTGCCCCCCCTACATAATCGTTATCAAATATTATATTAGAACATAAATTAATAGGTTCATGGTTTACAAATTACATGAGACAATAAAATAAAATAAGCAATATGAAAATATATATGTTGTATATGAAAACATAAAAATATTAATATCATGGGATATATCCGGTCCTCCGAAGCGTAAAATAAGCACACTGAAAACGAACTAGAAGCGGTTTCCTTGCGTTCGTTGGGTTTTGAACGCCAAGAAAAAGCTGCATGCAACGTTTTTGATGCCGTATAAACGCGCTGCCGGACAAACGCACGTCACCAAAGCCCGTGTGAACACTCTCATTGACTCCTACGTGTAGAAAACACTTGCCGCTTGATCCACGCTTACCAGACGCTACGAACGCAAAAAAAACGCTCGATTTTAACGCCTGTGTGAACAAGGCCTTAATGTTCAACAACATCCTCCACAAACTTTGTTACATGCAGAAACATGCTAAATATGAGAGAATACTGGCGAGCTTTGTTGGGCTGAATGACCTGTTTTCGTCTAGAGTGTTCTAATGTTCTAATATGATTCTACTAATATTGAACAAATAGCAAAGAATAATACACATTTTTTCTGTCTTGTAAAGATGTGTCTCTCTCTGTTTCTCTCATTTACCAGAACTGTAATAAATCCATTATGTACTGCTTTATTATTGAGCTTGCTGTCCTGTCGTTTGAGACCCATGATGTATTGAAGTCTGAAATACTTTCGAGAACAACTAATAAGGGAATTCGCAGCCTGAAACTGGAGAAGCACTTGCGAAATATTCACAGAATAATGGTGAGGACCTGGTGAAACTAACTACTTTCATATTACAAAAATACATTTTCCACTTTAAAGGTTATGTTATCACTCAGCTGTCATGTTTAAATAAAAATGTAGTTTTTAACTTTGTGCTAAAAGACAGCGTACTTTGCAGACTGAAATCAAAAGGGTGAAACTTGTATTGGGGTCCAGATTAGGTTTTTATTTATTTTTATTTTCTGGTCATTCAGGAAGACGACTCAAAAGACTGCTACCATTGTGAAGTCTATAAGGAAGAACCTGCAGTCGACTTCCTTGACATGCTGTTAAAGTTCTTGCAGCAAACAAATGACAGGAACTGCAAAGATTGAAGTTATGGGAGATAACACCATTTTCTGTAAGTGAATATAATAAACCTACATTACTATCATGTGAAGCTGCTAAGGATTCTACTATGATGGGAAATAAATGAATCAGCTACTGTGCATCTAAAATGGCATGGAAACCATAACTGGATGAATGAAGCTTAACAAGATTACATGAATATATAAAGTACTGTGTACAAGATACTGGCCTGCTCTTCATGTCAGTAAAGCTGAGGTCACATTATGCGACTTCTGGTCATGTGGTATGGTAGACTTGCCAACTGCAGTTGTTGTTCTCACCACCGAACCATGTCAATTTAAATGACTGAAAATCTCTGAGTATGTCTGACTTACTCACTGAATGTTGAGCATTGAGCCACAGTATTAGCCCTTTTTTCTTTTTGTTACAAACTTCTCTTCTGTTTGAGAGGTCTAAAACATCTGTATTTCCTATTCCTGGCCACTGAGTTATCTGCATTGTACTTCCAAATAAGCATTCATTGGTTGTCAAGTCTTGTCCATACAGAGCAGGCCCTACGATTAAAGCCAGGATAAAACCTGTTTGGTTTGATCAATCGAGTTGAAGACTAATTGGAGTGAGTCACTGGGCATGTCACAGTAAGTGGCCAACTTCAAGGGAGCATGCCACATAATGCCTGCGACTCACTAAGGTTAAATAAATGAAGGCTGCAACTGAAAATCACTGCAAAAGTTGCATAATGTGACATAGCTTTAAGCAAAGAAAAAGATGAGTTGTTAGTGAGAGAGGTCCTTGTACAATTACTTGGTACGGAGTCAGGGAGACCAGGAAGCAGTCCTAGCTCCTTGTACCCACTACGGTGGGGAGGCAAAGGTGTTTTGTTATTGCTGGAAGGTCACAAGTACTATGTATAGCTATCTATCATCTGTTGTCACATTCAGTTTTGAAAGAGAGTTAAAAACAAATTTCAAAATGCCTATCAGGCAGCTGTAGATCTTTCAACATTTGGTTAGAGGCCAAAACCTTAAAAAGCAGCAGCAAGTCTCACAGTTATATTGTCTTCTTCATTGAAGATGAAATCAAGAGGAAACACTAAAGGAAGCACCATTTTATCCATTAAGTTATAACTCGCTTATCTGGTGCAACATCACAGGGAAATGGTCCAGAGTTTGCCAAGACAATCACTGCCAGAAGTGTGTCTATGCACAGTTGAATGTTTATCTTTTGTAAGACTACTCGCATTTTCTTCATATTTGGTCTGATATGAACATGTCAGTAATGGTAGGTCTGGTTTAGTAGAACTATGAGATAAGCGAAGGGAAATTGCGTTTGTATCTGCAATCAACTGCTGTTTATTCATGGAAAGAGAAAATTGCTTTCATTTGATAAGACCACAATTGGTATATGTCTGCCCCTACTCAAATGGACAGTCATATCCAGCTTTAACGAAATACTCCACGCAAAAATGATATTTTTTATGTGTTACTTACCCATGTAGTTTGTAGTGATGGCTGGGGAAAAAAGACAATAAAGTCTCAGATAAAAATGGGGTCTATGGTGACCAATGCTGAACAACAGTAAACAATATAAAAAAATCTATGAGAAAGTCTTTTGTTGCTAATGTTGCATATTCCAGATGTCCGTTCATTCAGTTATATACTCACTCCATCCCAAATACATACTTTTACTAAAATATTTTTAAGTAAAGCACCTCCAGAATAAAGCTCTTATAAACTCTCATAAATGAAAATGGAATGCACTTGGATAGGAGTTGTAAACAAGCGCTTTATAGCGCCCGACCCGGCACAGACCACGCTGAGGCACGTGTTCACACTCAAAGGCTTTTTATTTTTCTTCAGCTGTGTGACACGTCTTCCCCGTGCCACACAGCCCAAACACAGTCCAAAGCACAAACACACAAAAAACCAAACTTTCCTGCTCCACCACTCCTCCCAGGCAACCTCGTCCTCTTCCTCCCGATTCTGGCCTCGATTGCTGGGAGGCAGGCCCTTTTATGCCCCACCCGGAAGTGATCCAGGTGCCTGGGGCTGATAAACCGTCCAGTGTGGTGGCTGGATCTCTGCAGCACCCCCTAGCGGCCACCCCATCTCCCAACCGGGCTGCTGTGGTGGACTCCATGTCCCATGGAGCCACGGGGGAGATTGAGGAGGAATCCACTGCCAGGGAGACTGCCCCCAAGCGCCCCGGGGGAGGTATTGCAAAGTCCATGATGGCTCCCCCGGGACGTATGCATCAGAGGTGTCCCTGCCGGGCATGGGACCCGGCTGTCCGTCACAGAGTGAAGATTTGATTTGTAGACTCGCCTCCCACTGATTGTATTGATTGCATTCTATTTATATTCATAGTGGCGAACCACAACTGGAGTACATCAGTCTGAGAAACTACTTTTTGAAGTATCTTGGATATGTACAAGTACAAGGCATATTCTTTTCCTGATAATGTTTTCACTCACTTTTCCTTAAGTATTAATCTTTATTGTTACATATCTCTAAGTGGGTGCTTTTTCTTGATATTATGTGAAGTACAACGTTAACAAATAAATACGTTGTTACTGGACTGAACTCTTGGCCAGTGGTTGAGGTGGAGAGGTGGGTTTTTGATCCAAGTACTCCAACATGGATGTCTGAGTGAATTTCAATTTTGTGCAGTATTTTCATAAGTATGTTGGATCCTAAATTGCTGCTATTGTAATTGTGACATTTTTGGGGACATGTATTCTACCGTTAGTATATTCTCCTGATTTCTTTCTAAAAATGTGCATATTAATGGACCACAAGTTTGGTTTCTCAGGGGCAGGGCTACAGTCCTATGGCATACAGATTGGGACTGTTTTAAGTACAATTTAGTATTCAACATCTGTCAGCTAAAAAGGTTAAGGTTAAGTCAATAATTCTCTGCATTTGTACCAGTGTCTATAATCCAATGAAGGCTTTCTGATTGAAAAATCAGCTGTCATTTTGTAAACAATATTGAATACCAATTTGAGACATGAAGAACATGCCTAAGTAGACTGTTTCCGCACGAAGTACGTAACCAAATGCTTAAAATTTGAAAGTAGTGGTAAAAATGTGCCCTGCACAGCACATATAATTCTGTTCTCTCCAGAAAATTGCACTTGTCCGCGGACAACTGAAACCAGAAAAACACGCTTGTCCGAAGGTCAATTTACCCGAGTCGGGTGTTGGATTTCCGCACCCCTGCAATTAACAAATCAAATGAGAAAAAGCATTATTACCCTTAGAAGTGTATACTTTGATTTAGACAAATTGTAAAAAAACAAAGTGTGAATGAGTGAGGTATCCCTACACAATCCAAAGGCAATTGGAAACCGGAAAAAACTCTGATAGGAAGAGATGTAGCAGACCCAAAGTCATGGCCCAATCAGAAAACCATTTTCTGAGGGTCACCAGCTTGTGTGATAGGTGTCTGTTAGCACAATAGCTTCAAGCACAGTTTAACAGTGGTAGAGTAAAAAAAGCAAGTCTCAGTTTCTACTGTGAAGAGGAAGGAGACTTTGTGCAACAGCTTTGACAGAGCAAGTGGAAGTAAGAAAACCATTCCTTAAAGGACAAAATGGGGCCTTGAAATCCTGGCTATAGACTACTGCAGACTGGAAGAAAGTCTTCTGGACCGGTGAATCAAAAATTTGAAATCTTCAGTTCATTCAGTGTTTGTAAGCCATCAAGTTGGTGATCTTTCTTCAATGTGTGACACCAGTTGTCAAGCATGGAGGAGGAAGTGTGATGGTCCAGGGTTCTTTTGGTGGAGGCAGAGTTTGTGACTTGCATAGTGACTGGCATTCTGAATCGAACGTTCCCATAGTTTGGCTTTTATATCCACAAAAGGTGATGTTTTAGAGAATGGGCTCACTTTCTTTTCAAAGTAAACACTCAGAGTTTTGAGATGGGCAAGCAGAATAGACTTGATTAAAAAGTTGCACACAGCTGTCTCGGTTCAATGATGTGAGTGCCCTTCGATGGGTGAATCTTAACATTTATTATAGTTCTTCTCAGTATCTCTTCTGCACTTAAACATTTTTCATCATTTTATTTTTTCTCCAGCCGTCTGGAGTTTTTTGTTTTTTCTGTCCCCCCTGGCCATTGAACCTTACTCTTATTCGATGTTAATTAATGTTGATTTATTTTGTTTTATAATTGTGTCTTTCATTTTTCTATTCTTTAATATGTAAAGCACTTTGAGCTACTGTTTGCATGAAAATGTGCTATATAAATAAATGTTGTTGTTGTTGTTGTTGTTGCACAGTGTGTAGAGATTGTTTTACCACAATGGAATGTTTACAAATGGACTGCAAATTTAAAAAATGGTCAGACAAGTGTAAATCACAAAGACTGAATGGGGTGTCGGTCCACGTGCACTACCGACAACTGCATTGAGCATGTCTATACCATGATTCTGTTGAACTGATGAAGTGTTTGGCTCCTTGTATTCCTTTAATCCTTAAAAAGGGGAACACTGCTCTCTGCTCTTCTTTGGAGCAAACAGAGAAAATAGCAAGAGAAACTGTTCAAAGCTGAAACTTTGCCACTATGAAGAGACACACCATGTTGTCATATGTACCTGGGGAAAGATTTACAACCAATCCTAAGAAAATTATCACAAATGTGCTGGTTAATTATTGACTTACGCTTCCATCACATACACAGAGGCAAAACAGTGTAGCTTTGTCTTTGATCACACGTTAAGGACAACAAGTGTACTTAATTTTATTTGTATGAAATCAGGCTGCAGGACTAGAGTACATCTTGTAAGATTTACTTTAAATGGTTTTGTCTCGTTTGTTTTTAGCAATATACTATCTTCTCAGTCACATCATGTACAAAGCATGCCGTGAGTCTCACTGTAGCCATGTCAGCTCCTATAGTACATTGTTTGGCAGTACTCTTTTTTTATTTAAGGAAAACTCTCATGAATCACAATTTATTTTGCCTTTTGTTCAGTTTAAATTCTTTCCTGATTTCTTCATTTCTTCGCTCCTTGCATAATTAATAACTCAAAAACTGAACTGCTTTTTAGTTTTCTAAACTGACAAAACCTGTCAGAGTTCTGATTTGGATCTCACAAACAGAAGCATTTATTCCACAAAATGGAGCCTGTAATGGTTATATTACATTCTGTGACTGATGGAGATTTAAAAATGAAATGAGCCAATAATACAGTAGTGTTTGTGACTTATTTTTAAGTGATTTTTTCAAGGAAAATGAAATTTAGCCTGCAATGTGTAGCACATATAATAGCTTACTACTCAATGACCCATAAAATGTTGATATTATTGAGGGCAACAGGATAATAGCGTGGACACAACAACAACATTTATTTATATAGCACATTTTCATGCAAATGGTGTAGCTCAAAGTGCTTTACAAGGTGAAAAAAGAAATGTTTAAATGAAACAAAAATAAGATTAGACAATACTAAGTAAAAAGAATAAAGTAAGGTCAGCTGGCCAGGAGGACAGAAAAAAGCAAAAAACAACTACAGATGGACCGGGGGAAAAAAACAAAATCTGAAAATCTGCAAGGGTTCCAAGGCCAAGAGACTACCCAGCTCCCACCGGGGATTCTACCTAACATAAATGATCGAAATCAGTCCTTATGGCTTTCAGGCATCATGTGAAAGAATTTGATGATGATGGTCATGTGGACATCTGGGGTACTGTCTTCAGTCATTGTAGGGACAGCATGGTGCTTTGATCAGGTGGTGGTGGCGCAGACGCAACCTCAGAAAACCAAAAAAAGAGTAGCAGAGAAAGTAGGGATTAGTACGGATTGTGGAGCCTTGATGACAATGATAATTCAATGCACATATAGATAAACAGGGATACAATGAAATGTAGCTATGAGATAGCCATGTTAAAATAATGGGTTTTTAGTAGTTTTTTAAAATGTTCCACCATATTACCCTGGCAAGCTATTCCAAATTTTAGGTGCATAACAGAAGAAGGCTGCCTCACTACTTCTTTTAATTTTAGGTCTTGGAATAATAAGCAGGCACACATTCAAAGATCTCAAGGTTACGACTTGGAGTGTAAGTGACAGGCATTCCAAAACATAAGATGGAGCAAGATTATGTAAGGCTTTGTAAACCATTTTCTTTTTCTAGCTCAGATTCTGGCAGCTGCATTTTCCACTAGTTGCGACCGATTGATGCCTTTCTTGGGTAGTCCTGAAAGGAGTGCATTATAGTAATCTTGTCAACTAAAAACAAGCATTTCATACTCACAAATTAATTTTATCCATTTGTCCATTTTCATAATTTGTCTCTTCTGTTAATGGGTCATGGTGGGGCAGGGCCCATCCTGGCAGTTTGACGTCCAAGGCAATACACAACCTTAAATGAGATGCCAGTCCAATGAACAAAATATCACAGATGTGGGGGAAACAGGAACATTTGTCCCAGTCCCTGGGCTCATGGAGGGCCCAGGAAGGTCTGTGTAGAAATTCATTGTTTTTGTAACAGTGCCAATAGTAACAATATGAGCAAGAGTGGTGGTGGCTACAGAAATCAGCAATGCGTAATGACTTGAATCAATAATCAAATGAAATAAAATCTCTATACTTCTAGTACCTCACCGCTTTCCATAGGATAAAAGCAGCCTCACACCGAAGCCAGATTTCCGTTATTCCACAGTGGCTAACTTGAATAGTCATTTTAAAGACAGTACGTATGAAAGGCTGAGCAGTCTTGCAGTCTTGTCCATTGAATGGGACCTGTTATTTACTATATTTGTTTTAAATGATTTATATGTTACTAGGGGGCTTCGCCCCCTGCTCGCTTCGCTCACCAACCCCTGTGTTTGGTTAATCGGATATACAATTTAAAATTTTTTTTTCTTTGGAATTGTTTCAATATTTTTTGGAGATACATTGTGACAACGCAACGTATAACTGCCGGTGAGTGACTATTGTTTCTGTTTCTCTAATAAATAATTGTCATAGCAAAAGCTATTCTCACGATAAACTGTAAACATTTTAATACGAATGGTATATCACAATCTCCTTTGGTGTATAATGTTATTCCCAGAATATATACATTACCTTTCTTTTTGCCTGTTAAAATTTGCATCGCTTCTCCGTGATCATCTATATACACCTGATTGAATCGTGTATTCTTTGAAACTCAACTTGTCGTTGCTTTAACTGTTCCGGGAACACAGATTCTCACAGCGTATGGTCCATCATTGTGTAAATCCACATTTTGTGCATTGAATGATGCGAATGTGAAAAGACTTTGTTGTCTACTCTTTGCCTTTGTCCTGCTATTGTTTCAATTACACCTGGTTCTGATGATTAATCACCTTTTGTTTGCGGTAATGCAATCTTTTCTATCTTTTCTTTGATACAGTAGCAACTCACGTGATAAAGTGTCACAAAAGTTTTACTTGAACAATCGCCAACTTCCTAACCCCAAACACAACTTTCTAGATCCTTCTCCAACCCCTCCTCCCCTGGGTCTCACCCCCCCTTACCGCATCAATTAATACTCCGCTATCAGTCTTCCGTGCTGTACTCCGCCCTCCCTCAATTTGACCGAACAGTCACTTAAAACAAAAAAGGCCTCAACCTGACTGGGACGCCACAATACTTTCGAATTTTACTGCTTTCATATTCTGTACCTTTCTCTGCATGTGTATCGCGCCATTGTTTGTTTGAGCCTTTCGAATTCCACTGCTTTCAAAATCTGCCTTTTTTTCTCTCCAACGCCTTTGGGTCTCTATTCTCCGCATTGTCCTTATACACTTTATATATGCTGAGAGCACAGCATGTGTGTGTCCTATGTGCTTTTACACGATTTTTTTTTGATGGGTGTGCTCTTATATGATATCTTTTGTAAGTAGGGCGTGTCTTGCAAGAATCTCATGTTCCACGTCCCTGCGAGATGTCCCTGGGACAATCTCTTGGCACCAAGTCTCATGTTTACAGTCCCCGCGAGACGGTCCGCGGCAAGTCTCTTTTGTCTTGTGGGTCTTTTAAATGTCTTCCGAGAATTTCTGAGAAGATCACATATCGTCGCCTTGCTTATCATAGGATGAGTGGAATTAACCAAACTTGTTAATGGATTGGTCAAATCTCGCAAACAAAGATTAACACACATAGAAAGATTATGTGTGATGCATACAATGGCTCTTACTCCTCTGTACTCTCCATAGGGACTCTCTCTCTTTGTCATGTACAACAAAGAGGTGTCCCTGGGTATAACCCAGACCTAAATAATACTTTGGTCTCCAATAATATCCAAAACACATGTAGGATGATATACCAATTGGTTATATGCCACTTACCAATCATCAGTCTTTAACTTTTACCACACTGTTCTCAAACGTTTTTCCTCAACCTGATTACCCTGTAGGAAAAAATAGAGGCAATCCCCCTACAACAGGTTCCCTTTGTTTACTTTTTTACTTCAATCACTCTAGATATAAAGACAAAGTATTGCGATTTAAAACTAATATGGCTATCCAACCACCTGAGTACCAGCTGGACAAAAGACATGGAGGGAAGTTGAGACCACATTAAGACGGGCAAGATCAGCATCAGCCCCTGGGCCCAACCTCTTTCCGTATAGGCTCTACAAGGACACCCTAGGCGTTTCAAAGTACCTCTGGAAGCTGATGAAAATGGCATGGGAAAAAGGAATCAAACCTAAGACTTGACAAAGGGCAGGCGGGATCCTGATTCCTAAAGAAAAGAACTCCTCAACCATCTATCAGTTCCGCCAGATCAGCTTACTAAATGTGGAAGGAAAGATTTTCTTCAGTGATGTGGCCCAAAGACTATCAGCGTTCCTGCTGAAGAACAACTACGTTGACACCTCTGTGCAGAAGGCAGGGATAAGAGGATTCTCAGGATATCTGCAGCACGCAAGTATGATTTGGAACCAAGTACAAATGGCCAAGAAAGGAAAGACCTAGCCAATGCCTTCGGGTCAGTGCCTCATGAGTTACTGTGGACAGCCTTCAACTTTTTCCATGTCCCAGAGACCATCACAAGGCGGGTAAAAGCCTATTTCCAGGACCTCCAGTTCTGCATTACACTCCAAGATAAAACAACTGCTTGGCAGTCCGTACGGATTAGCGTAATGGCGGTATGCACCACCTCCCCACTGGCCTTCACCATGGCAATGGAGATTATTCGAGCTTCATGGTGGGTGGTTGGAGGGGAACGTCTGAAGAGCGATCTGCGTCTTCCTCCGATCAGGGCGTTTATGGATGACATGACAACTATAACATCAACTAAGACATGCACCAGACGCCTGCTGGAAAAACTCCAGGGTAATATCAAATGGGCACGAATGGAGATTAAACCAGAAAAATCCTGCATCATCTCCATCGTTAAGGGCCAGCTCATCAACGAGAGGTTCCATGTTAATGATGTGCCGATACCAACAATCCTGGAAAAGCCCATCAAAAACCTTGGATGTTGGTACAATGCAGAGCTAAGACTCAGAACAGATGGAACAACTCAGTCAGGACACTATCAGCGGCCTAAAGCAAATTAACCACACTGCTCTCCCAGGGAAGCTGAAGCTCTGGTGCTTTCAGTTTGGATTGTTGCTCCGACTCATGTGGCCAGTCTCCATCTATGAGGTCACCCTATCCCATGCCAATCAGCTGGAGAGGCTGGTGAATGTGCAGGGGAGGAGGTGGCTTGGATTACCCAGATGCCTCAGTAGCATAGGCCTATATGGCAACAGGCCGCTGTCTCTTCCAATATCAAGCCAGGTAGAAGAGTACAAATGCTACAAAGCAAGGCTTGAAATGACCCTCACGAAATCCAGGGAGGAGGTGGAGGCCAGGAGCAGCAGTGGCATAGGCAAAGGCTGCCCTGAGACATCGGGATATAGTGGGACAAGTCCAAACCAGCAGAGGAGGCCTAGGCCTGCATACAACACCCACATGGCAGAAGGCTAACCTGTTAGAACGGCAACACCTGGTGATAAAGGAGGTGCGCCACCAGGAGGAAGCAGGTAGATGTTCTAGGGCTGTGTCCCAAGCCAAGCAATGCCGCTGGATGAAGTGGGATGGTGTGGAGAGGAGAAAGATCACTTGGAGCGAGCTGTGGAATATGGAGTCCAATATGCTGAGCTTTACCATCTGAGCCACATATGATGTCCTGCCCTCTCCAACAAACTTGCTTTCGAAAGGAAAAAGCTGTGATATACAAAATTGGCAGATGAGGCAGAGGACCGGGCCTGGAAAGTGTCTGTGCATCCAGTGGAGGTGGGCTGCAGGGGTTTCGTAGCTAGTTCCACTACGAGGCTACTGAACGAGGTAGGAGTCAGTGGGCAGGCTCAGCGGAAGACCATCAAGGAGCTGGCAGATACCACCATAAGAATCAGCCATTGGTTGTGGCTGAAGCGGAATGAGACCGTATGGACTACTTATGGAGCCTCCAGCGCGGCACATACCCAGGTCTGATCAGCCTGTGGTGGGCCGTCCTCGGGTGAGGGTGTATTGTGATAAAGGCCAAAACACCCAATGACCCCGGGGTTACACAACTGATGATGTGTCATACTGGAGGCAGTAACACTGCCAGATGAAAACCCATGAAGACATCTCCAGTCCTACCTAAGAAATCAATGCTGTCCTGATTACAAAGGGATTAAAACACCTAGTCCTAGTAGACATACATATTATAAGAAAATTATGCCAGTAGAGGAGGATATAATAGAAAATAATAATAGATATAAAAGCCTGGATGTATATAATTTAAAAAATATTACTGAAGATTAGAAGCAGTAACAAAAAGGGTGATGTCCTGGGTGACTGCAATGGTGTGAAATTTTGTATATAAATTGCTAAATAATTTGTATGTCTTTATTTGTAGGTCAGACAAAGTAAATGTAATATTAGTGTTTCAGGAGTAATGTTTTATTCATTTATGAGAACAGCAATGCTTTCCTGCCTAACCAACCCCCCTGAGTCTTTAGGGCTAACTCAGGATGTGAAGTATATGGCAGGGTTGGGAGAGGTGCCTAAAATCAGTTTAGCAAAACGGGATTTTCTGCAGGATAATCTTAATTAGCAAACCCTCATATGAAGGCCCTAAATCTTCATAAACTGGCAAGCTTCAGCTCAGCAAATGGTCTTGGGGGCAGGTGTGAAAAGGCATGAGCACCCATTTATCTGAAGTATGGCTGTTTGGGATTACTTTTGAATCAGAGGCCATTCTGAACCACAACATTCTATAGGTGTAAGGATTTAGACAGAGGATCTATAAACTTGGTCACTTTACCCCTCCCTCTCTCTCTCTCTCTCTCTCTCTCTCTCTCTCTCTCTCTCTCTCTCTCTCTCTCTCTCTCTCTCTCTCATACACACCATGGTCATGTAGAGAACACAATGAGGAGCACAACTTGGCAGCCATATTGAGACAGGCATGCGGCCTGTCCTGAAGAAAACTGAATAGAAATGAAGACTGAACTACTAGAGACATTTAAGCACCTACAAGTCATAGTGCCAGTAGTTATCAAGTTGTATGGTTACCAATATTCACAGAAACTTTGCTTATTGTTATTATTTTTATGAATATTATTAATACTACGTTATTTAAAGTTTCACTCTATGTAATTGCCTGAGGTTATAGATGTAGGAGGGAAGGTGTTTTATATAAACAGTGGATGGGATTTGAAGCATTCTGATAAAGACTATACAATACAGAATACAAAAAGGGTGTGGCGGACAGCCATGGCACTTACCCAGCTGGGACACCTGTGAATATATACAGGATAGTACCTCCCTCAGGCTGTTCGATGGCAGTCCCCCTGTGTTGCAGCAGCACCACGGTTTCCAACAGGGCTTCATGGGAACTGCAGCTCTGTGACTCAGCCCTGTTGGGTGGTGTGGGTGCTGCCGGGGGTGCAGTTTGGAACTAGGGAGCCCTGCTTTGTCCATGCCTTCATTGTGAGAGTCAGAGTCGGGAGGCAGTGGGCTACACTTTTGGAGGAGAGAGAAGTTAAAAGGCTGTATATTGGTTATAAGTTTAGATTTGCACCTGGAGTTGTGTTGGGTCCTGTGTGTCTGGGGTTTGGGAGCTTGGTGGTTCTCCCTACTGTTCACAGGAGAAAGTAGAGTAATATAGAACTCTACCAAGACAAAAGAAATGCTAAAATCATTTTACAAACTGATAATAGTGTGAAATCAGTACCAGTAGAAACTCAACAATTTCACAGACAGGCAAACTTGCAGCTTCATGTTCAAAGAGGGACTAAGACCACAAATATGGGCAATTAACAGAGAGTTGTCTGAAATGCTATCTCCAAAAGATAAAAGTAAATATAATAAAAATGTTTATCTTGACAGTTTCTTACACAGTATGAGAGGTGTTGTTTTCATATTTATGTTTCATCTTGCCACTATTACTTTTGTAAGACTGGAGAAGGAGTACTTTTTGACTTGAACAGGCAGAACTCTGCATGTTCACTCATCATTGTTCTGGAGAAGAAAGGTAGAAATAGAAACTGAATATCAATACCTAGAAACATCCTAAATAATAATCATCTTATTTGGAATATTGATATACAAATATACATTCAGTGAATTCAGCATTGATTTCAACTATCCCCTGAGTGCCTCAGTTTTTAAAGACCACGAATGTATTTACTCTGATCTCCAGGCTGTCATATAAACGAACCACACGCCATGGCGCAGTGTAAAGAGGCTTCTCCTCTGACGCTGACATCCGAGGTTCGATCCCTGTGAGGGGTGCAGTGGAGTGTGTACGCCTGATGAGCCCAAAATAAGGGGAAAACACGTGTTGCGGACTCTTTGCATTCTTTAAAAGTAAACTATGTAACATTCTATGATCTGCTTCTTGCAACTGAGAGGGCCCATGGCGGATGTTTGCAGACTGGCAGACCAACCACATGCATTACCTGTTAGGTAACCACCCATACAATCAGACTGGGACTCGGACTACAAAGTATATATATTTATATACATGTTGCTGACCTTTGGCCTTTAAGATGTTTTAAGAACATATTGAAATATGTCAAATATCCCCTTTTGAGTCAAAATAATCACAAAATCAATTTAAGTCCATATCGTCCAGCCCTAAGCTGAAAATCTTTTATGACCTCCAGTAGTGCAGTATGGTGGCCTAGTCATTGGCTGTGTTTTCGAAGACAAATTTGATTACCTGGTAATTCCAAACTTGCCTTCTGTAAATGTAAGCATGGCTTTGTGATAGACTGGCACTTTGTCCTGAACTATTTCTTTTTATCTTGTGTCAAGTATTTGCAAGGTAGTCTTGAACCCTCCATTAGCCAAAATTGGGTTTGAGAACATACATACATACATAGCAGTGTATTATCTATTGCCAGTCTACATATTTTGTGCTATCGCTAATGATTAAGGGGGATCTATAAGTGTAGGTTTCCTTTTGTTATGTCTTTATCGATTTCTGAGCTGAGACAGAGTGCACAAATCCTTTCTCTTTGCTTTATAAGGAGTTTGGACACCCATTGACAGATCTATATAGTACCGTGGATGACTCAGTAACTCAGTCAGAGAAATCATTGTGATTTCTGCTAGGGGATCTTGATCGGCTCATATGAGGCAGAATTGTGATATTTTACAAGGACCGTGCTTTAACATTTTAACATGCCCAGTGCTCTGTTTTACAGATCTTTTCTATAGTACAGTTTGTAGTGAATGTGTGGTTGTTTTGGCATAAACAAAGATTTGCTGTATTTATAGCATATAATGTAGTGTGAGAATATTTTCACATAACTCCAACATAGTAAAACTATGCTTGCTTTTTTTTAAAAAAAAAACTTGTCTTGAAATGCATTAAAATACATAACACTATAACACAGGCAAAAAAAAAGTGACAGAAAAATAGCTAGAGGTGCTCTGAGTAATTTAAACGTGTTGAAAGCAGAAATAAGACAGCTAAATAAATTTAATCAAGTGCCAAGCACAATTACTCACCTTGACAATCAGCTGAAACATTCTTACTTAGTTTAACCTGAAGTTAGCTGAATGTTGATAAAAATGTTTCATTGTTTAAAACTATCCAGTCATAGTCTCTCTTATGGAAATTTTAAAGTCAACAGCACTCAATAGTGTGGATTTCCTGAACAGAGAATAAGATTAGAATTGAATGCTATAATCATATTCTAAAAGAAAAGTTTACCTACCTTGTATTTTATTCTGCTGCACAATTAATTCATTTATGTCTTTAATATTATATTTTAATTGATGTTTAGGTTGATTTCCACCAACAAAGAGAGTGGGTTCTGGTAAGGTGGTCACCTCATGTCTGGAACTGTCTGCAGGTGGGCAACACTTTGTTCAGCACAGCTGGGTAAGCCTGATTGGATGATTTTAAAAATCTTTTAAACCTTTAGTGTCTAATACAGTAAGAAGCAATGTTTCTAATAGCTAAGCTTGCTCTGTTTATGGAGTGAATAACATGAAAACAAATGTTTATTGTGTATTGTCTTCCTGGTGCACAGAAAGGGTATACCCCAGAGTGTGTGAATGACCTCCAGGCTGGAGTTTGGGTGGATCCAGTTGCTATTGTTTCACGGTGAAAAAAATTACAAATAGGAGTTTTCTGTAATTTCTGAAAGGCAGGTTTTAAGAGGTAAATGAAAATCTGAAGTACAAAAAACGGCCTATGCTATACTGTAGTCTAGAAAAGGCTTAGTATCATGTAGGGTAAAGTCTGTTTAGCATTAAGGCAATTGAGATGTGTTAAAGTAAGCTGACTCCTTAAAAATCATTTTGTTTTTTAACATATGTAGACATATCAAGATTTGATATTCATTTAAACAGTTATGTACAGATACAGATGATGTAACAATAATGTAACAAACACCATGCAGCATTTACATTTTGTAGTCCATTGTATCATTTCAGTAAACATAAATGCAAATTTTGCATGTGGAAAAAGTATTTCGCCCCTCCATTTATCACAATATCAAATCCTCAAAATTAGAATTGGGTGCAAATGACAAGAACATAATTAGAGAGGATCTTGGCTGACCCTATCTTACTTGAACCGCAGATATCTGGTTTGGCTTCTCTTTGTTGTTTAATTGTGTGCTGTCACCATGCTGACATTGACAGAGCTCTCTGGGGATTTCAGAAAGAAGGTTATACAGTAGATGCCTAAATGTCTAGGAAGGAATTTAAAAACATCTCCAAACCATTCAGTCAATCATTTTACTGTCTGGAAGATCATCTGCAAGTGGAGAAGATGTCAAACAACTGCCAAATTGTTCAGGCCAGACCACCCCAGTAAGTTCAGCCCGAGGGCAGCATGCAAGATGTTTAAAGGAGTCTCTAAAAATCACAGACTTTATAACGGTCGCTGTTGCCACTGTTGATGTCTCTGCTGATGAAAGGAGGCTGTACAAGTTAGATTGATATGGGAGGTGCGTTAGGAGGAAACCTTTGCTGTCCAAAAGGAACATCAGGGAAAGGCTTGCCCATGAATACCTAGGCAAAGACCAGGATGTCTGAAACTATGTCTTCTGGGCAAACAAAGCAAAGACAGTTTATTTGGCCACAGTACCAGAGATATGTTTGTTAAAAACAAAGCACGGCATTTTACCCGAAGAACCTGATATCAGCTATAAAGCCTGGTCTTGGAAATGTTATGGTTTAGTATAGCTTTGCTGCATTGGGTTCAAGAAAACTCACCACCATTGAATCCAGTGTGAATTCTTCATTGTATCCAGGGGGTGTTTGATGATAATATGAGATCATCTGTCAGAAGACTGAAACTCACTCAAAAGTGGACCTTACAATTTGACAGTGATCCCAAACATACCAGTAAATCCACCAAGGATCTGGTCGAAAAGAGAGAAACGAAAGGTTCTGGAATGGCCAAGTAAAAGCCTGCATCTAATTCCTATCGGGATGCTGTCGGGGGTTTTGAAATGGGCTTTGCATGCAAGAAAACCTTGAAACATCACACAGCTGAAAGAATTCTGCATGGAGGAGTATAAAAAACCTTCTTCTAGTTGATGTCAGAGACTGGTAGACAGTTAAAGGAAATGCTAACTGGAGGGACCAATACCAGCTACTAGAGCCATTGTGGGGGCTCACTTTTTTCCACAAACAAAAAATGGCATATCTGTTTATTCTTTGTTGAATAAATTGATTGCAAGGTCAAATATTGCTTTTTTTTATTTACATCACCTATATTTAGAGGTATGGTTTAAATGAAGGTCGCATCTTGCAATGTCCATTTGTTAAAAAAAGAAAAAACAGTTCATGGGGTGTACTTACTTTTTCATATGGCTGTATAATGGTGGGCTGGGTGACAAATGGAAGGGGCACTGAAGTATTGGAAAGGCACAGATACAGGACAGTTAAGAACTGTCAGCTAGAGAATGAAAGAGTCAGGAGTGTAGAACAGTGTTTTTAACCAGTGTGCCACAGCACAGTGATGTGCCAGGAGAGATACCTACCGTAGGTGTGCCATGGAAATAATAGTGTAGGGCACTTGGATCTGAAGCAGAGAGGGACAAATTTCTGAGGAGGATATGTGTACCTGGAGAAGCTGGCATAAAAGCAGCTCTGAGATCGCAATGTTGCAGACACAGCACTTGGAGCACTTCAGATCCATCTTCAGGCTGCTAGAGTCCATCTGCCCTGGGTGTGTGGTCACTAGCGAACCTCACAGTGCTGGCATATAGTGGGCATACAAGTAGCTGGGATTTGAGACCAAAGTGCTCACTAAGTGTTGTACCTGTGAAAGCTGCTTTTTTTACTGGCTTCTGTGGTAGTTCCAGTCCTTCAGGCAGTTGAGCACATGTATGAGATCTAATGAGTTTGTGATTAGTAAAATAGTTGTTTGCCTTGGGATGTTTTTGGTTACATTAAGTGTGTCACCACAAAAAAAAATGGTTGGGAAACATTGGCTTAGTACAAGCCAGTTTATAAGGTGTTAGACAGTAATATTAATTAATATACTGTATGTACAGGGAGTCTCGACATAAGACGTTTCGAATTTACAATACTCACTTCCATAAAAACTTTAAAAAAATTGAGACATGAGAAGGAATAAAGGTAAGGATTTTTTTACACAAATTTTTTCTGTGTACAGTGTACAGTATTGTATATTTATGTCCTTTTACTTTTTCTGTGGCTTAGTTGTATTTTTATGTTCTAGATTATAATTTTGCAAATGTGTTAGGATAGGTAAGTGACTTAGACTAGGGTGTGTTTCGACTTACACCAAAATTCGGTTTACATCACTGTTGTAGGAACGGAACCAGAGGACCCCCTGTACTCAAAAATAGAACCTGACAATAAAATAAAAAGAATATAAATATTTAGAATAAACAAATTGTCTTAATACAGACAGTTTTAGAAGGAAAGTATCTCATGGTGTCAATCAACCCAGTTATCAAAGTATGAGTTTATTTAAAGTAAAACATCCAAGGAAAATGCTAATTCATCAGGTACACACAACACAAGAGAAATTGATTGTTTCCCTGAAACTTCTTTCTGTTCTGACTCGGCAGAAGTCAGGGAAATATTTTTAATGAAAGGGGTCGGGAGATGAATTAAGATCAAAAATATGTGCAAGGGTCAATACCAGAAAGGAGAGAGAAAAAAATGATATTTCAAACAAAGCAGAAAATGCTAAACTTAAATCAAAAGTAATTAGTCAGAAGTTGAGTCAAAAAACTGTTAAAGGAAACATGCAGAAAATAAGCACACAAATCATTAAATCGATCCAAACTTGGTTGACAAAGAAATGCCTTTGTTGACACTATTAAGTGCTCTTGCCGATGCTGTCACACACCACACCCTTCTGGGGAACTGCAGAATGGTCAAAGTCAGACTCACTAAATACGAGCGCTTGCAAGAATCCAACAGGATGTCATGGAAAGATGGTAAAAAATTACAAAGTGAAGGCAAGGTTCATAGAAGAACAAAAACACTCTACTGTATATCAGGCAGAAAAAAAGAATCAATTACACCAATCACAACAGTTTCACAAACACTGTTCGCAGCTTGTCAGTTGGATTGGCTTACTGACTTTTCTCAAAAAGAAAAAAAACTGCTCTTAACTCCGATCTCCCATCCTACCACTCACACACACACACAGGAGTGGCCTCTTCCAGTCTCCAGTGAACTATCATACCAAGCTCGCCTCCCTTTTTTAGAATTAATCATCCTCTGTTTTGAGGTTGTTGTTTAAATCTGTCATCAAGGTCAATTTTGTATCTTTTTAGGCTAGTAGCCCTTGGTTCCCAACATTTCTATACACTGTGAAGGCTTACAAAGATCACATCACTTATGCAGCTGCCAAGCTTGCCGCTTTAAATTGCAATTACTCTCCACAGCCAAGTGAAATGACTCTGAAAGTGTATTGTGCAATCCCAACGTGGTGGTAAAGAGAAACGCTTTTTGTAGTCTATACATGTATATATATAAAAGTCAATGTGTGTATGTATGTATGTTCCAGCATCACGTCCGATCAGCTGGAGCAATTTTCATGAAACTTAGCACACATGTTTCTCATTGGTTGACTAAAAATACTAAAAGGGTGAAATCAACCCTAAACCACCCCCTTCTGGGTGGGGTGTGATCTTTCTGTCTTGTATGCATGTTATCATCCAGTTGACACTCGGAACGACCCACCAGAGGAGCGAACTGGAAGTGGCTGCTAGCATTCTTTATGTTTGAGCACCACTGCACCCCTGTTTGCTTTTGATATTAAATAGAGTTGGCCGGTTATGAGCGTCAACTGGATGATAACATATAAAGACCGCAAGACAAGCACATTTGTGAGTCTTCATTGTTTGTTAATTTATTTTTATTTTTAAAGTTGTATATATTACTATATATAGTTGCAGATAAGTTCTCTCACGGATAAGTCGGGACTGGATTTTACCATATAATTTCTGGTATTTTATAATGTCGGTTGTATAAATCGAATGCGGAAAACTCGCGCTGTTGTTTCCAAGAGATTATGATATGCTAACGCCCACCTGAGAGAGTAACCATGACGCACACAGCTTTTTTTTCTATGTGGGTGCGGCAATGCGCTGTATCAGCATGTGCTCCTAACCTCTCTCACTGTCATGCTTACGTGACCACACGGTAATATCCGAACTATTCATAAGCAATGTTTGCACTGATTTGTGTTTTTTGTATCTCACACCCTCATACGCCTTTATTGTAAGAGCATGCGTTATTTATAATGCAGCGTTCCATCAGAAGAAAATATGAAGCTGGTTTTAAATTAAACTTCGTTGAAGCAGCAAAAGAAATTGGTAACTGCGCTGCTATAACAAAATTCAATGCGTCTGAGAAACTGGTGCGAGATTGGAGGAGGCAAGATAATGCAAAAAAAAAAATTAATTGTCACATTTTTGAACGAGCGTATAAGTCGGGGTCTGATTTTATGATCCATTTTTCAGATTTCAAGACCTGACTTATATGTGAGTATATATGGTATATTTTTCGAAAACAATTGAAATAAAAAACACTTTATTTTCCTCCAGGGCAACGCTGGGTATTTCAGCTAGTGGATACTAAAATTGTTCTGAAATAAACAGAAACTTACTGAGTTAAGGACTGCACAAAATGTATTTATTTTCTGAAACTGGCTTTGTTACTGTTGTTTTACTTGGTTGATACTTGTCTATATAGTGCATTTAAAGGATAGATTTGACTTGGTTGCTAAAAGGAAACAAGCAGCTTTCTGACAGTTTACAAATACACCAAGTGAAAAGTGTAAAGGCATTGTAGGACCTGAGTTTTCAGGCATATGTGTTTCACAGATAAGAACAGCTGTGTTTTATGATTTTACAAATTTCTTCACCATAGCCCACAAAATATTTAGGAATGCTATCATTGATAAGAATTTTTAGTAATGCTGCACTGGGTTTGCCATTTGTCGAGCTTGGTGGAATATGTAGGCGATGCATCTGAGTGCAAAGTGACACAAGCATTTTGCTTCTGACTGGTTATGACCTCAGAATATCAGAGACAAGGAAACTTTAGCACCCATTACCTCAATCCAGAAAGAAAGCTTGAGGAATGTACCACAGGTGTTAGAATTATGAGCATGAACCAATCAGAAAGGGACAATAAGAAAGGTGTATAAATTCAGACAATGAGCTGGCTAAGAAGAGAGCAGATGAGAGAGAGCTGACTAGAAAGAAACTGTTTAACTGCAAGATTAAGTACCGCCTAGGAGACTGAATATCTAGCACTATCATGTTGTATGGTTTAATAGCCACATTTTTGCTTTGCTTTCATTAATTGCACTACTTTACGATAATAAGATTAAGATTTTAAGATTAAAATGTACTAAACCAGCTTTCCTGCTTGTATGTTTTGCTGTATTTTATCGCTGAGGTTTGAGAAACTGAGCTGTTTTCTCAGCTAGGTCAATCAGGGAATGGGACAGAAGCTACATTAACAGTTATACCTGGATGAAGTCTTATGAACTCTAATGCCGGATGCATTGCATCTGTAAACTGTATATCCCTAAATGTTAATGAGTGCAAGAATAAGCAATAAGCATCTCAGAAAATGAGTGGATTGTAGCAATGCACAGAATTCACTCGAGCTCCATATGCGCAAAGCATATAATTATTCATCTTAAAATCATCTATCGAGCACATATGTCAATGTTTAAAATTGTCCAAAATGTTTTCAGGTGCAAGATCCAACCTGCAAACGTTGCAATCAAGTTCTAGCCTCACTGGGTCACATGTTTTGGGCCTGCACCAAATTAACAACATTCTGGACCAAAATCTTTAAATGCTTTTCAGACCACCTTGGTGTCACAATCCCTCCTAATCCACGAACAGCTGTGTTTGGTGGACTCCCAGATGGGCTTAAAGTGGAGAAGGACAAACAAGCAGTAATTGTCTTTACTACACTATTGGCACATAGACTTATCTTGCTCACCTGGAATCCTGACTCTCCTATTTTAAGTCAGTGGATAAGTTGAAACTGTCCATCCATCCTCTTCTACTTATCCGAGGTCAGGTCGCGGGGGCAGCTTGAGTAGAAAGGCCCAGACTTCCCTCTCCCTGGCCACTTCTTCTAGCTCTTCCGTGAGAATCCCAAGGCGTTCCCAGGCCAGCCGGTAGACATAGTCCCTACAGCGTGTCCTAGGTCTTCCCCGGGGCCTCCTCCAAGTTGGACGTGCCCAGAAAACCTCACCAGGGAGGTGTCCAGGAGGCATCCTGATTAGATGCCCAATCCACCTCATCTGACTCCTCTCGATGCGGAGGAGCAGCGGCACTACTCTGAGCCCCTCCTGGATGACTGAACTTCTCACCCTATCTTTAAGGGAAAGCCCAGACACCCCGCGGAGGAAACTTATTTCAGCCGCTTGTATTCGCGATCTCGTTCTTACGGTCACTACCCATAGCTCATGACCATAGTTGAGGGTAGGAACATAGATCGACCGGTAAATTAAGAGCTTTGCCTTATGGCTCAGCTCCTTTTTCACCACGACAGACCGATGCAGAGCCTGCATCACTGCGGACGCCGCACCGATCTGCCTGTCGATCTCACGCTCCATTCTTCCCTCACTCGTGAACAAGACCCCGAGATACTTGAACTCCTCCACTTGGGGCAGGATCTCTCCCTCAACCCTGAGAGGGCACTCCACCCTTTTCGGCTGAGGACCATGGTCTCGGATTTGGAGGTGCTGATTCTCATCCCAGCCAATTCACACTCAGCTGCGAACCGATTCAGAGAGAGCTGAAGATCACGGCCTGATAAAGCAAACAGGACAACAACATCTGCAAAAAGCAGTGACCCAATCCTGAGTCCACCAAACCAGACCCCCTCAACACCCTGGCTGCGCTAGAAATTCTGTCCATAAAAGTTATGAACAGAATCGGTGACAAAGGGCAGCCCTGGCAGAGTCCAACTCTCACTGGAAACGGGCTCGACTTACTGCCAGCAATGCGGACCAAGCTCTGACACCGGTTGTACAGGGACCGAACAGCTCTTATCAGGGGGTCCGGTACCCCATACTTCCGGAGCACCCCCACAGGATTCCCGAGGGACACGGTCGAATGCCTTTTCCAAGTCCACAAAACACATGTAGACTGGTTGGGCAAACTCCCATGCACCCTCCAGGACTCTGCTAAGGGTGAAGAGCTGGTCCACTGTTCGCGACCAGGACGAAAACCACACTGTCCTCCTGAATCCGAGGTTCGACTATCTGATGGACCCTCCTCTCCAGAACCCCCGAATAGACTTTTCCAGGGAGGCTGAGGAGTGTGATCCCTCTACAGTTGGAACACACCCTCCTGTCCCGCTTCTTAAAGAGGGGACTACCACTCCAGCCTGCCAATCCAAAGGCATTGTCCCCGATGTCCATGCAATGTTGCAGAGATGTGTCAACCAAGACAGTCCTACAACATCCAGAGCCTTGAGGAACTCCGGCGATCTCATCCACCCCGGGCCCTGCCACCAAGGAGGTTTTGACCACCTCAGTGACTTCAGTCCCAGAGATGGGAGAGCCCACCTCAGAGTCCCCAGGCTCTGCTTCCTCATTGGAAGGCATGTTAGTGGGATTGAGGAGGTCTTCGAAGTACTCCCCACCGACCCACAACGTCCCGAGTCGAGGTCAGCAGCGCACCATCCTACCATATACGGTGATGACACTGCACTGCTTCACCCTCCTGAGATGCCGGACAGTGGACCAGAATCTCCTCGAAGCCGTCTGAAAGTCGTTCTCCATGGCCACCTCAAACTCCTCCCATGCCCGAGTTTTTGCTTCAGCAACCACCGAAGCCACATTCAGCTTGGCCTGCCGGTTCCAAACAGCTGCCTCCAGAGACCCACAGGACAAAAGGTCCTATAGGACTCCTTCTTCAGCTTGACTGCATCCCTCACTGCCGGTGTCCACCAACGGGTTCTGGGATTTCTGCCACGACAGGAACCGACCACCTTATGGCCGCAGCTCCGGTCAGCCACCTCAACAATAGAGGCACGGAACATGGCCCATTTGGACTCAATGTCCCCCACCTCCCTCGGGACGTGGTCGAAGTTCTGCCGAGGTGGGAGTTGAAGCTACTTCTGACAGGGGACTCTGCCAGCCGTTCCCAGCAGACCTTCATAACACGTTTGGGCTTACCAGGCCTGACCAGCATTCTTCCCCACCATTGAAGCCTACTTACCACCAGGTGGTGATCAGTTGACAGCTCCACCCCTCTCTTCACCCAAGTATCCAAGACATGTGGCCGCAAGTCCGACGACACGACCACAAAGTCGATCATCGAACTGAGGCCTAAGGTGTCCTGGTGCCAAGTGCACATATGAACACCCCTATGCTTGAACATGGTGTTCGTTATGGACAATCCGTGATGAGCACAGAAGTCCAATAACAAAACACCACTCGGGTTCAGATCGGGGGGTGCCATTCCTCCCAATCATGCCCTTCCAGGTCTCACTGTCATTGCCCAAATGAGCATTGAAGTCTCCCAGCAGAACGAGGGAATCCCAGAAGGTATGCCCTCTAGCACCCCTCCAGAGACTCCAAAAGGGTGGATACTCCAAACTGCTGTCGGGCATACGCATAAACAACAGTCAGGACCCGTCCCCCCACCCGAAGGCGGAGGGAGGCTACCCTCTCATCCACCGGGGCAAACCCCAATCACAGGCTCCAAGTCGGGGGGCAATAAGTATGCCCACACCTGCTCGGCGCCTCTCACCGGGGGCAACTCCAGAGTGGTAGAGAGTCCAGCCCCTCTCAAGGAGATTGGTTCCAGACTCCAAGCAGTGTGTTGAGGTGAGCCCGATTATATCTAGCTGGAACCTCTTGACCTCGCGCACTAGCTCAGGCTCCTTCCCCTTCAGAGAGGTGACATTCCACGTCCCAAGAGCCAGTTTCTGTAGCCGAGGATCAGACCGCCAAGGTCCCGCCTTCGGCCACCACCCAACTCACACTGCAGCCAACCTCCTTGGCCCCTCCCATAGTTGGTGAGCCCATGGGAAGAAGTTGAAACTGTAAAAAATCAAATTCTCACTTACAGGATCTGTACAAAACTTTTTCAAAACCTGCCAGGAACTAATCAATACCATTTTAGAATAAGCATTTAAATTGAGGAAGCAGGTTCTCTCCCCTCTTTTTTTTACTCTATTTATTTGTATTTATTTATTAATTTATCTTTTTACTTATTTTTTCTAGCTTAAAGTTTTAATCTGCTGACTTAGTTCTATTTCTCATGGGTGGGGAGTAACGACAGAGGTGTAAAATATAACTGTGACGTACAGGAATAAAAATTGTGCTTTTGATAAAACATGATTTGTTTTTTAAGAAAAGGTGTTCCCAAAAGCATTTCCATGGTAAAACATTTGGTGTTGCAGCAGAGGAAGTAGATTCATTCGATTTTATTATGTGATTAAACATTTGGAGCTGCAGTAGGGCAAGCAAACTGATTTGATTTAATAGTGTAATAAATCATTTGGCACAGTGCCGGAATAGGAAGGCATTTGAAATTTTAATGGCATAAAGCATTTATATTAAAATGATTTACAAAGTGAGTTTAGTTAAGAGTATTTGTGTTATTATAACTTGGTATACTCAAGTGTAAACCTTGAAACACTAGGAAATACTATAACAAAAGGACAGGAAATTATGGGTGTAATCATTACTAGTTTTTAAGTAAGTATGCCAAAGCCATAACAAGAAAGGTCTGTGTTGACTCAGTGTTCTGTAAAAGACATAAATGCAGTATATGGATGCCACTGATCTGCATGAATCCAGTGATTGTAATCTCGTTCAACATCTACATCAGTTAAACTACAAAAAAAAAAAAATTTGAATGTAATAATAGTAGATATCTGAGCAGATAAAAAATTACTCATTCAAAAATGGATAAAACTTCTAGAAGTAGGATAGTTATAGCAACAGTTGAGCAATCAAGTGTAATTGTTAGTGTTTGGAAAAGTTTTATGACAAAATTTACAAGCAATAGGAAATGTAATAAAAGTCCCAGTGAAAAATGTGAGGAGACAAGAAAGAAAAAAATGTTAAAATAAAGTTCAATAAGTATACATGGGGCGGCACGGTGGTGCTGCAGCCTCGCAGTTAGGAGATCCGGGTTCGCTTCCCGGGTCCTCCCTGTGTCTGCATGGGTTTCCTCCGGGTGCACCAGTTTCCTCCGACAGTCCAAAGACATGCAGGGTGGTTGCATTGGCGATTCTCAGTTGTCCCTAGTGTGTGCTTGGTGTGCCTTGTGGTGGGCTGGCACCCTGCCTGGGGGTTGTTTCCTGCCTTGTGCCCTGTGTTGGCTAAGATTGGCTGCAGCAGAACCCATGACCCTGTAGTTGGGATATAGCGGTTTGGATAATGGATGGATGGAAGTATACATGGTAATGATGCAAGAGCCAATTAATGAATTTGTTTCAGTTTTTCAAAAATTAGAGAATGGAAAATCAGAGGTGAGTTTCAATAAGAACATGCATCACATTCTTTTAATGCCACAGAGCAGGGGGCTCTCAGAGTGCTGCTTCTACTCACCCCAGTAACGTTTCTTGACACATTTCTGTTAAATAATTTGTTGACTGAAATTCTTCAGTGTTAAGTGTGTCAGAGAGGGGATGTACAGCATTGCTCATAATGGATTGCATTTGGAATATATTTTGTTTTAATACTCTCCTTTGTTAATACTTCCAGGGAGTAAAAGTGTGTCCCATATTTGTGCTCGTGTTTTTCTCTTAGATTGTTGATTCAGTGGGCCTCTTTTGAAGTGATATTACCAGCCCAACACCACCAGAGTGTAGAAAATCACACTAGCCATCACAGAGTTGTAGATGTAAAGGATGTCGCTATCCACATTAAAGGAATGCAGTCTCCTAAGGAAAAAGAGGCTGTTCTGCCCTTTCTTATATAGTTCCTCTGTGTTCCAAGACCAGTCCAACCTGCAATTGTATAGTATTTGTAGGAGTGGACCACCTCTACATCCACTCCCTAAATGGTGACCAGACATAGAGGTCCTTTGGTGCGGTGAAAGTCAATAACCAGTTCCTTGGTTTTACTGTTGTTAAGATGCAGACAATTCTTTCTGTATCAAGAATCAAAGTTCCCCACCTGACTCCTGTCATTTGCCTCATCCCATTGAACAATACACCGTACAAGTGCACAATTATCCGAGAATTTCTGCAGGTGACATGACCTGGTGTTGTACCGTATTTATAGTCAAAGGTGTACAGAGTGAAGAGAAAAGGAGACAGAATTGTTGCTTGTGGTGCTCCAGTATTGTTCACATTCATATCAGAAACCCAGTCCTTGAGTCTCATAACCTGTGTTCTACCCAACAGATTATCCATTATCAAGGACTCCATAGGCTCATCCAGCTACAAATCTCTGAGTTTACCCCTTAACAACGATGGCTAGATGGTACTGAAGGGACTGGAAAATCAAAAAACATCATCTTCACAGTGCTGCCAGCTTGTCCAGGTAAGAATAAGTCTTGTGGAGCAGATTGATAATCATATCCACTAATCCAGATTTTGTCCTATAGGCAAACTGCAGTGGGTTCAGTTGGGCTAACAGAAGAAGAATTCTCTCCGAGGTCTTCATGATGTGATACGTAAGTAGCACTAGTCTACAGACATTTGGTGAAGAGGTGCCTGTCTTTTTTGGGTCAATTCAGGGTGTTTTCTAAAGCAGCTGAACTCTCTGGAGCCTTAGGGACTGACCGAACAGGTAACAAGAGGACAGCAAATGTTGGTCAGAACAGCTTTTAAGAACTCAAAGACTGACTCCATCTGGTCCCGTAGTTTTTCCTGTGTGTAGCTTCCTCAGTTGTCTCCTTACTTGGTCTTCAGGTATGGACAGTCCACACTGATGGTCAGAGGTGGACTCTTCACTGCCCATTCCAGATGACGTGGTAGGAGTTGCTGATGTTGTAGGGATGGTGTGGGGAGTCCGGTTTTTGGAAGAAATTAGCAGTGCGGGGAGGGGGAATCTAAAAAAAAAAAAAATGCTTCTGGGAATTAGCTTTCTCCATATCCACTTCTAGTACGAAAGTTCCGGATTGAATGAGTCCAGTAATTATGCCCAGTCAATTCCAAATGTCTTTCATTTTATTCTGAGAGAGGTTGTTTTCTATGTTAGCTTTGCAAGCTTCCCTACTTTCCCTCAGCTTTTTCAGAAACATACATTATGCATCCTTCAGCCTCATTGTCAATGGATTTGAATGCTTTCTTTTTCTCATTTTGGAGTCCTTTTAACTCCTTAGAATCCAGCACTTGTTTCTTTGGAAATCAACATTCTGTCTATTGATGGTACTATGGTGTCAACACAAAAGTTAACCTAGTCTGTGATGCAGAGTCTGAGTTCCTCAATATCATCTCTATGTGATTTCCGCATTTGTTTCCCAGTGTGTCATTTGGAAGCAGATGTGGAGTGCAAAGGTGAATTCTTTAACACAACAAATTAAGAAAACTGCATTAATTTTAGTCAAAATGTTATACTTTTGACATCAATGATGTCATCCATGGCACATAATTTACTTTTATAAAATTTAATTTCAAAGACAAATAAATAAATAAAGGGCAGCATGGTGGAGCAGTGGGTAGTGCTGCTGCCTCGCAGTAAGGAGACCTGGGTTCGCTTCCCGGGTCCGCCCTGCGTGGAGTTTGCATGTTCTCCCCGTGTCTGCGTGGGTTTCCTCCTGGTGCTCCGGTTTCCCCCCACAGTCCAAAGACATGCAGGTTAGGTGCATTGGCGATTCTAAATTGTCCCTAATGTGTGCTTGGTGTGTGTGTGCCCTGCGGTGGGCTGGCACCCTGCCCAGGGTTTGTTTCCTGCCTTACACCCTGTGTTGGCTGGGATTGGCTCCAGCAGACCTCCGTGACCCTGTAGTTAGGATATAGTGGGTTGGATAATGGATGGATGGATAAATAAATAAACACCCAGAGAGTAAAACTTCTTTTTGGTACTGTCACATAATTGTGCTACATTCTTTTTTTTTTTGGAAAATGTCGCCACCTACTGTAACTGAATTAACCTATGCATTCTTTTTTTAAAATGTAGTTTTCACTGTTTACACTAAAACTACTGTTCCTTTGAAGTGGGTGTGCACATTTTGCATTCAGGGTACCACCTAGCACTGGCTTGACTATCAAAAACAAAACTATAATATTCATAAGAAATATTACTCATACTTAATGTGAAACAGCTAAGATTGGCTAGACTGTAGTGGACTGGCTCCCCTTGCAGGGTTTGTCCCCCTACAAGTCTTAATTGGATTAAGCCCATTTGAGAATGGAAATCAAATACGATTAGCTAGAGAGGAGGTGTAGTTTAATACTGGCAAGTTTAGTAGGGGTACTAACCAAAGTATGTGTTCATACTAAAAGTACACTTCTGTACAGATTGTAATAGAGAAGTAAATGAAAGCAGATTGTGATCATAGATGTGGGAAAACTACTGAATTAGAAATTATGAATGGCGATATGGAAGGACTGGCATCCCAAGTGGGCTGGAGTGTGGTGCTCTCACAGGGTATCATGGGACCTGTCTAGAAAAGCAACACTAGAACACTAGGTAACACTAGAAGGAGATGCCAAAAGATGCTTGTCCTCTTTTGAGGAACTCCCACCTGACCCGGAGGTGCTTCCCATTGGCTAAACTTTGACACCAGAAGTATGCCCGGGTCTTGTACAAAAGGAGCCACCTAACTTCTATTCAGGGAATCAGAGCCTGCAGGAGAGGAAGTAGAGGAAAAATGAAGAGAAGGAAGAAGAATATTGTATGTAATAGTACATGTGCAACCTTTGCAAGAAGCGCGTGAGAGGTACTTGTTAATAATCTTTATTTGGAACCCAGGACTTGTCTTGAGGTTGGTGTGTGGAACCCCTACAGTTCACAAAATCCATTCATTTCTAACCTACTTCTGGGTAAGAGTGACACAGTGCCTTTAATGGCATCATAAAACTTATGCACAAAGTAAAACTTCTGGGCCAGTTGAGGGTCTCCAGTTAATGCACATTTTAGATGAGGAAGGAATACTGGATAGTAACCAACCCAGACATGGGAAGAAAATGCAAAATCCACACAGGTGGTGCCTTGGCTAGGAAACAAATCACTGGGATCTTCTAGAACTGTGAGACAGTGCCACGCCACAGAGCAGCCTAATGATTCCTTGAATCAATTTCATTTTACATATTGTGAGGTTTCAGCCCGGCCACAGGCAGACACCAGGACACACAATGTCTAAAAGCACACACGTTTATTTTACAGTTCTTTTCCTTGCACAAAACATTACACCAAAACAGTCACAGCATCTCAGTCCTTTACTTCTAGTTTTACTTTTACTTTCTGCCGCCTCTACTCCTCCAGTCGCAAGTTCCGTCCTCTTCCACCCAACTCTGGTTCCCTGAATACAGTGAGGCGGCCCCTTTTATAATGCACTCAGATGTGCTCCAGGTGCTCCCTGATGACCTTCCTGCAGCACTTCCTGGTGTGGTGGAAGTGCTGCATGGGCATCTGGAAGCACTCCAGGTTTAGCTGGTTCCTGTGGTTCCGTGGTTCCGTGGTATCACAAGGTTCTCTGCAACACAGATAACAACATTGTAAAGTAACACAATGTGTCATTCAAGATCATTTAAATCTGCCATAAAACACAAAGTAATATCAAGTCTCTGTAAATGTTCTGCCATTAAGTCACAATAAAAAGTATATGATGCCTTTATGCATAAGCATTTGTAACATGGTAGTGAAGATAACATGGAAATGTGAACTCATAAAAACAGATAATCAATATGAAGGAGATGTATTTTTGTGGAATTTTCCAAACAGTTTCAGTTTCAAGAAATTGACACAATAAAGTACACAGTTTACCCCTGTAATTTTTAATTATATCAGTATTTCTTAAATCATGGTGGACTAGAACTACTGTATATAGACAATTTCAGATAGCCTGCATTACTCATAAGATATACACTTCATTTGTCCCGACAAATTTGTACTGGTCCTTTCTGGAAAACACATTAGAGAAATATCAATTATTTTTAGCACACTTTCAACAAAATCTGGACCAATTTCTTGAACTGGGCCAACATTTTTAAAGCTTAGACTTGGTTGCTAGAAGGGAATGTGGACAGGAATCAGTTTTTCAATAGATTTTCCTTCCTTCCACTACCATCTCTTTCCAGATACTTGTATCTGCACCAAGAAAAAAGTCCCCCACACCATCCTTACTGCATCAAAGCTGCTATCACAGCATGTCCATAACTGATGACCAAGTGAGGAGAGAGCTGTTGAGTCTACACACAGGAAAAGCCACAGTAACCGATAGAGTCAGTCTTTGAGTTCATAAGTGCTGTTTAGATCAGCTTTGTGGTGACCTCTGTCACTTGTTTTGTCATTAAGGCTCCTGAAAGTGCAGCTGCTGTAGTAAACATCCTACATTGTTCCTGTTCCAAAGATGGTATTCTTCTCTTCGCCTAATGACTACAGAACAATGGCATTTATGTTTCACATCATGAACACCCTTGAGACACTGGTCCTGGACTATATGAGTCCCCTTGTGAAAGATCATCTGTACCCACTGCAGTTAGCTTATCAGAGAAAGATTATAGTGGAAGATGCAATTATTTGTCTGCACCATGAGGCTTGTTCTCATGTTCTCTGGACAAAGCTGGCAGCACTGTGTGGATTATGTTTTTTGATTTCTTCAGTACCTTCAGCACCATCCAGACATCCCTGTTAAGCAGTAAACTCAGAGATATGCAGGTGAATGAGCCTGTGAAATCTTGGATAATGAACTATCTGTCCGGCATACCGTAGTTTGTGAGGCTCAAGGACTGTGTCTGTGATGTGGATATGTGAAACACTGGAGCACCACGTTGTCTTCACTCTAAACACTTGGACTATAAATTAAACACTTGCAGAAATTTTCTGACTCTCCTTCAGTAATGCGGGTATTAATAAGAGGGATGAGACAGGGGATAGAAATCAGTTGGAGAACTCTTTTGTTTTGCAGTTCAACATCAGCAAAACCAAAGAAATGGTTATTAAATTTCATTACACCAAAGAGCCTCTATGTCCTGTTTCTGTTCAAGGAGCGGGTGTAGAGGTGGTCCACTCCTACAAGTACTTGGAGGTCCATATCAAAGACAGGCTGAACTGGTTCCATAACACCAAGGAACTATGTAGCAAAAGTTAGAGCAGACTTTTTTTTAATCTGGCTGTACTCCTTTATTGTGAGTAGTGGCATACTTGATTTTCTATGCTGTGGTGTACTGGGCTGGTAACTTCACTTAAAGATAGGCCCACTGAATCAATAAGCTTATTTGAAAGGCAGGGTCAGTTATGGAACCCATGGAGGTGGTAGTGTTGAAAAGAATGGAAGCAAAACTGAGTGCCATTATGAACCCTTTCTCTATAACCCTTTTCTCTATAAACACGGAGAACTTTCAGCCAATGAATCATTCAGCCCCCAAAAATACTGAGGCTCCTTCATAGCTGTGGAAATACACTTTAATAGTGTCTCACTATGTCTGTGACTGCTCCTTTTAGCTTTGGTGAAGTCAGAAGTTTTCTTTCTTGTTAGTATTCTTTCTTTAAGTCATTCTGGTGTGTATTTGTTGTGTCATAATATATATTTTTATATCATGCTGTAGCCAGGTATCCTTCCCCATTGCTATTTAAGAGCCAGCCCTCTGAGTAATAGCTTCTTCTTCGGTAGTTAATTCTTATGATTTTGCTTTTTATAATTGTTTCTTCTAAATTTTTTTTGGTAATGGCTTTGTTATTTGAATTTGATTTTTGGATTGACGACTGGATTCCTTGGATTTAGGGTTTGCTTTATTGGCCATACCTTGTATTTGATTTATCTGCCATTGTTTTCGCTCTTTTTTTTAGATTTTTGTTAATACATTTACAAATATAAATGAACACTGCTTTTTATTGTGAGCCGGAGGTTTCATGGTTCCTTTGTCTCAGTTCAGAGGTTTTATATTTTAAATTCTTCTCCTCATTTTTGTCTTGGGCTTATGGAGGACAAAGTCTGTTGCTTGAGTTTGAGAGTAAATCTCTGTTTTTGGTTAGTCCACACTGGCTCTGTGAATGCTGCACAAAATGGTGAAAACAGGGGTGCAGACCTAAAAAAATCCTATACGAAACTAGTACTCTCCAGGGGCCTCATGTATAAACGGTGCGTACCACCATATGTTGTGTAAGAACGTTTCCACGTTCAAATCGTGATGTATAAAACCTAAACTTGGCGTAAAGCCACGCACATTTTCATGGTACCTCATACCCTGTCGTACGCAAGTTCTCTGCTCGGTTTTGCAGACTGGAGGCACCCAGTGTCAAAGCAGTGCTACTGTTCCTGTGTGGTTACCATTTCTTTCTTTTATAAATACACTGAATTTAACGACATATTGTTGATTAGTGTAATGTATCTGATTGTAATTAACCTGAAACAATATAATGGTCCAGGGAATAGCCATAGTATTCCAAATACCATAACTGCTTTAGCGTTGTTACTCTCACTGCACCTTCTTCTTCTTCTTCTTCTTTTTCTTCTTCTTCTTTCAGCTGCTCCTGTTAGGATCTTTTTCCATATTAATCTCACTGCACCACTCAGAGTATTTATATCACTGTATCTGAGTGGGGAATCACAGCAGCAGCTGATTGGAAAGAGAATTATTATTATTAATTATACGGCATCAAACACACGCTGTCTCAGCCACGGCAAAACGTTTCAAAGCCTTTCCTGTACGGAGCTTGCGGTTCAGAAAACAGTTTCATCCCATGAACTATAAACGCACTCAATCAATCGCTCCTTGTAGAACTGTTTGTACTTATAAGTACAATCACCCCACTGTAAACTTGCACTACAGTTATAATATCGCACAACCTGCGCCACGTTATAAAGCGCGTATTTACATATGATGACGATATCATTTTTAAGATGAAATGCACCAAAATATGTTGATTATATTATACAGATAAAACTTTAACTTCATTTAAAAAATCTGTATTGTTAATAATTAAGGATGTGAGAACACGGTGCCGCAGTGGTAGCAAGTTCGCGTATTGTTCCTGCCTTGCGCACTGAGGCTGGCGCGACACTGGCAGGATAGACGGATTGTGGTGTTATGGGTCCACAGCTCGTGGAGAAAAGGCCATTGATTTTAAATAAATAATCACCGCACCCGAGGCGGCTTCGTGAGGGGCGTCGTTGTAGCGAGCCGCGGGGCAGTCGTCGATGTGGGCGTTTCTCACCGTGTGCACAGGTGAGGGACTGCCCACATTCGTGATTGCTCCCGTGGCTAATGCTGCAGCTGTGATGGCCCCTCACGTTTTTAAAAGAAGCGCAAGTCGGTTGGGGAAAGAAACGTTCGGAGAGAGAATCGATCGGGGAGAAAGAAACGTTCAGAGAAAAGGTGGATAAAATGGAGAGAGGAGAAAAAAGAGATGAGGAAAAGAGGACGGAGGTTACAGGGAGCGAGGAAGCAGGCGGTGCGTGCGTGTGGTGAGCGCGCGATCGAGCGCTCGAGGGCAGCTGTGAGGAAGCTGGGTGTTAGGCCGACACCCAGGTGATTGAGTGGATGTTGCTCCCGCTGAGCGACCATGTAGTGGGAGTGCCCAGAAGAAAGCGACGAGCCGCAGAAGGCCGTGGAAAGGCAGCGGTAGTTGGGAGGCTTGGTGGTGGAGTCCCCAATGTGTGCGTCCTGGCCATTGGGGTAATCAAGTCTCGGGGACTGGGATGAGTGCCAAACCGAAGCCAGGGATCGGGAGGTCTCCAGTCTCGAGTGTGTAGAGGAGGGCAGCTGCAGAGAGCGTCTTGCCTGCTGCTAAGCCCAAACGGGATAAGCAGGTGAGACGCTAACAGAAACGCTAACTGAGACGCTAACAGAAAAGAAGCACCGAGCTTGTTTGTTGTTTTTAAGACTGCTTCCTAAAAGAAGATTTTAACCTCTCGTTTTTAAGGATGTGTTTTTTTTCTATTTATTGATTTTTAACCTCCACGCGTTCTTTTTATGGATTATTTATTTAATGAATTTGGAAGAACTGCACTATTTATGAACACTTGTTTTGTTGGTTTTTAATAAAAGCACTGTTACACTTTCTGCCTTCCCCTTGCTCAGTAATTTGCCTCCATTGACTAGCTCACTCGGCAACATTATCGACGGTGTTGGGTTCAAGTGCTTCCAATATCAAAGGGAGTGTGGAGCCTGAACCCACATCGTCACACGGATAGAATAATTAAACATGCGCTATGAAGCTATTTCAATGTTCCTTAAAAGTTTTGAAGAATCGTAGTTGTAAGCTTACAGATGGCTTAACGTCTATTACAGAGCTGATTGTGTGGCGATTGGGTATTTGGAGAAAGAAAAGTAAGGACAGGAATTGGAGGTTAGTACATTTGAAAGAGACAGTACTGCTACAATAAATGATCTCATCAAAGGTCGCGCATGGCACAACAGCATCTTGTGTGAGACATGAACAATAACTGCGCCACCGTGTTCCCATGTTTAATAACATGCTTTCATTCCAATCATCATGAAAATGATATCACGTATACATTTCAGTATTTTAATTATTCAGAGAGCTGTAATATTACGAATGTAATGGATTCTGTGTCCTGTCGGAGAAAGAGAAAGAACGGAAGCACATAATGATTCACACGCAGAGCACATAGAAGATCAAATACAAAACAAAACATTTAACTTGCTACTTTAATTTACTAGTTTCTCAAATCCCATTGTAACTAAACAATTTTAAGATGATGTTTATGATGTTCTACTTTAATGACAAAATAAACTATGTGATTAAAGTGGAAATTTCGAGATTAAAGTTGACATTTCGTGCTTTTTCCCCACTGAGTGCCTTTTTTTCTCTGTACCCTAATAAGCTTTCATATGACACTCAGATGGTGGGCTACAACTCGCCTTTTCACAGCGACTTTGATATGTGACTTCTTTTTTATTTCCGGCACTGTGCGACTTTGTGAACTTGAGCTTTTGAGTTTCTCCAACACTCTATGTCACTTGATCAACTTCCTTTTGTTGTTTATTTCACTGTTTAAATCAACAAATAGTATGTTTTTCCTTTGCCTCCACTTGGTATTCGCTGAAATTCTTATATTTTCCCCTGTGCTTTTCCCATTGTCTTTTCACAGAAGGCTGAGTTTAAGGGCGATTTATATTGATTTGCATATTCAAATAGGCGTAATTCTGGGAGGATTTACATAAAGCGCGTGCACGAGCGTTAGTTTTCACGCTGACCGGGATTTATGTAGTGGAAGAACGTGGAAGTTGGAGTACGCACAGATTCCTGCATCTGGATTTTTCTGTGCGTAAGCACATTTCGGCTTTTGTGCTTACGTCATGTTATAGTGCAAGTTCTACGCATGGCGCTATACATGAGGCCCCAGGTCTGGAACTTAACAGGAGGCTTCAGCCCAGGCAGCCTGAGCTAAAACTGGAAAGGCTGGCTTCTAGGCCTACTCAGGCCCCAAAAGTGACCTAAAAACATACTTTAAATGTCCGAAATCTAGGAGGGAGAGGAAACTGAGTTTAAGGACAGCAACAAAGAATAATCTTTATAAATAAAGAAATGATTTATATTACCAAAGAAAAGCACAAAAAGGTAAGGCAAGGACAAATAAAAAAAAATAGTCAAAAAGGATATGCCTAAAAAGACAACTCAGGGCTAATAAAAAATTAGCCCGTAACCCAAAATCAGAACAAATAATCTACAAAATATACAAAGACCAGAAAAATCCAGCAGTATTTCAACAGCACAACTAATAGATAACAAACTTCAACAACTCCCAATGAACCACTGAGTGATTCATTTCCTTTACGTGAAGATAAAGGTGGAGGGGCAAAGGGCAAGCGGGGTAGTCACCCACCTACGGAAAACAAGGAATGCAACTGAAACAGCCATATGTACAATATGTAACAATAAGGCAATATTTACATAAAGCAATTTAAACAAAAAATATATAAAAACCGAAAACACATGAAAAATAATAATTCAAAATGCACAATAAAAAGGAAAATACTTAAGGCAGGGAAAAAACCTAGGTGAAACATAGCAACTGGAACTTTGTGGCCTATATTTTTGGGACGATCTGGTTCTCAAGTTTGTGGAGCCAGGCATAATCCTGAAACCTTGTGTTCCAACAGCTTTGTATTTAGAAGTGGCTTTGTGAACACTGTTGGTGAATACCCACTTCTAATGTCAAAAACCAGAGGAACACCAACGGTACAGGCCATATTTAGTATGAGACGCAGTTCAAATTGTAGCTGGGATTTTAATGTTGATGATGCTGGCAAGGACAATACAACATAATCTTGTGTCATGTCTCACATTAAGACACCTGCTTACATCCTTTTGAATTTCTTTTGCAGGTTTACTTGAATTTGGGGTGTCCAGTGAAGGTGCTTCTGTGAATGTACTTTTCCTGTGGCTTTGACATCACAATCACTAAAGCAGAGTGAGGTGTATATACTGTACACTAATCACTGTTGACTATGAGATAAAATTTTCTGTATGTTATTCTGATCACAGGATTTAAGTCTCCAAAATAGCAAAACATACCTCATACAGAAAACTCTCATATGCATATTCAATATTCATTGGCCTTGCAGGATGGAAGGGCCATGTCCTCAGGTTTGCACTAATATTATAATGGTTTCATCTAGGAAATTGTATTTTTGGACATTAAAACTGTCTCCATATTGTGTCTCACTGTATAGGCTGACCCTGCTTTAAAGATTTTCTATATTCAGAATTCAGTATGGCTTGTTCACGAGTGTTTAATGCCAAACCAATATTCTGAGTAGGTCATATTGGTGTGATAGTTTAGTATAAGTGCTGGCACACAAAACAGGTGATGTGCAAAAATGAAATTCTTCTGCCCTGTAATTGATAAGGTGCTTTTCTTATGTTGTGATGTTTATTAAGACTGCATGCAGTCACGTGTAACATTAAATTGACCAGAAACTAAGGAACTTCAACTTCGGTAAGAGTGGGATAATAGTGGAGTTGGTACTGAAGAGATTCATGGACCATGGATTGTAGACAGGCATTATTTAAGACACCATAAAAAGAAGAAGAATCAGGAAAACATTCAGTGATGTTCATATGAAGGATCCTAGTCTTCATGCCATTTTCTGCCAAGAAACGATGGAAGACCTAAACTCCACTACAGAGTTCCTGTCCATTTTTTCTCATGAAGCATTTTTATCATAATTTTATTAACAAATCATATTAAACATCTCTATTCATTTTTCTAATCTTCAAGCTATGCCAGAAGCTAAACCTCATTCTGACTTAAAGTAGCAAGCCTGGATGGAGTGCCAGTCTATGTCTTGGACCCTGACCAATTTTAAGTCTCCAGTACTCTTGACAGCCTGTTTGTTGGAAACAAACCAGATTTGCTGGAGTAAAGCCAAGTGAGCACACGAAGATCATACAGTAAATGATCCCAAGTCCAAGCGATGTGGCAGTTACAAAACTATCTGCTGTACCACCATGCCATCTAAGAGAAGAATACAATCTTGTACAGTGTGGATCAGTTGCTAATATTCAAATGATTTTCAGACTTCTTGGTGTGTACAGGCTGCTACAAATTCTCAATCTTGTGCAATAATGGGAAACAGTATTAAATATTCCACAGTCATTCTGTACATCTGCACTTTGTGTATGTACTTTTTGCTGCAATAGTAGCGAAGGGTTTCTTTGGTAGATTTATAACTAAGCTAACAGTGAGAAATCATTGTAAAGGTGTTAGGGATAAAGGAGATTGAGTTGGGGAGCTGGGGATGTTGGGAGAGATTGCCTTTAATAGACCAATCAAAATTACTGGTCATTGTTTTTGGAAATGAAAATGAATTAACTGTTTGTGTTTTTATCAAATTATGGGGTAGTTTATCAAATCCCCCAACTTTAGAAATCACAAAGCCATCCATTATTTAGCTAGGCAACCAACATATTAACATTGTATAGACGGACAAGCTGTCATTTTTCAAACAGATGTGACCTGTCACGTTTTGGATATTGTGTATTATATAACAGAACACATACAACTTCATTTTGACTGTAAAAGAATATATATTTTACCTACAATTATGAATATTTAACTTTATTGAATTCTGAGTTTTTATTGTCATTTTTTATTAATCATACATATATATTTTTTATATTTGCATACTGTACTATTAGAATTTTTTATTTTACATATTAATCAAATTTGTCATTTATTATCATTATTTAGAAAAATATTTGTGTTTATATTTACATACTGCCATGTATAAGTAATTTTTTAGAAAAATAAATATATCTCCTTTTTTTTACGTTTAATTTACTTATTTATATTTTTTTGGGAAATTTCATGTCTTGTGTTTTGAATGGTAATGACCTTTGAAGTGCTTTAATGTAATCATTGGTTTTATGGAATTATTTATCATAGCAGCCACACGAGAAAGGAAAGAAACAACTCCACGTGCGATTCTTGGTCGTCAGAGGTTCACAGAACTGCTCAGTCAGTCGGAATACTAAAGAGGAAGCAGAAATGGTGTGGATGGCAAATGAACGTCTTTTCACCCTTGTTTTTCTCAAGCCCAACATGTGGTGACCCCAGTCTATATCTCATCTTCTCAAACCTCAAAGACAGAGTAATAAAAATAGAAGTTACTAATAGTGATGTGGCCAATGTGGTCAAATTTCAGATTATCTTTGAAAACGCACAATTCTACACCAAAATGAAGAATTGTAACTTGAGGAAAGCAGACTTTATGGGGATGAGGAAGTATCTACTTTAACTTGTAGTGGGTGCCACCGAGACCCAAACCCTAGACACAATCACATCCAACACAGTCACAGGTTGAAATATTGTCCCTTTTATTAAGAACATCACCCTGACAAATAGGTAAGCATGATAAAAACACAGTATATAAAAACACAGAAGTACAATTCTTCCTCTCTCCTATCCTATCTGTAGGATTTTATATGATTAATCAGGAGAACACCGTAAGCATGTGGGATTTGAAAAAGAAACTTTAACTTTGTTAATTAATTGTGGGCTTGCCTTCGACAATACTGATATAATCAGATATTTCAGCAAAGAGAGGGAGAGAAAGAAGGAAACATGTTGCCGCACCCACCACACAACAAACCACCTCAGTATCCCACTGTTGTAGGAGGAGGTCTCTAGCCTTTAGATTTATATAAAGGTAACTGAAGCCCACTTGTCTTAAGGAACAGAATAACACAATTTATTGGACTAGAAAAGTATGATAAATGCATATACAGTATATGTATTGACATTTAAGACTGAACACAGACAGACTAGACAAACATGTAACATATAGGCTGGCTGGTTACTGGTGTTTAGAGTTCTAATTTATCTTGCCACAGAAGAATAGTTTTATGATACCCAGTCCTTAAAGATGAGGTCCAATATTGTGTGGAGTTGTGTGCTTTGTTGCTGCTCTGGGCTCAAGTGGAAGATTCTTCATGTGTTGAAGATGACTCTTTCTCTTTGTAGTGCATGATCCTTGTTGCTGATTCCTCAGCTTGCCTTCTGCTGTCTTTTGTCACTTCTTAGTGAAAAGGCCTTAGTCTTTCTGACACAAGACTTTAGATGCTGAAGTTCCCTTTTAGCTTGGCAGACTTGATCTTAGCTCTCAGACTTGCTTTAGCTGCATGTTTTCCAGGTTCCCAAATTCGACCAGCTACTGAGTTGGCAAAGCAGGATGCAGCATGAACCAAACACATAATGAAGAAAGCTTGTTTTAAAGGTTTAGTGAAGATTAAAAAAGGAACAAAGGATTATAAAGATTTGAAAGGCGCCTATACAGTAAAGATGGATGGACACAGTTCTTATAAAAAGTATTTACCCCTTGGACGTTCTCCCATTTTATTATTGTACTGTACACCCTCTAATCACAGAAGATTTAATTAGTTCTTTTTGACACTGACCAACATTAAATACATTAACAGGATAGTAAATGGAATTTTTAGGATACATGAAAATGAATAATGTGTAAAGACAAATTTGACATCCATCTGATTTCTCTGTCTTCTAATTCTACCTAACCAGTTCAAGATACCAGGAGCACTGGGCACAAACAAGGATGGGGAATCAGCCCATTACAGGACTTGCTCACATACACAACCATACTCAACATCAGCCACGATTTATTTCTTGTATAGCCCAAAATCACCCAAGGAGTGCTGCAGTGAGCTTTAACAGGCCCTGTTTTTTGACAGCCTTCCTCCCAGTTTTGACTCCCTAAGAAGGAGGATGAGGTAGGGAGCATGCGCTGATACAACGGGTTGCCACAGCCAGCACACGACGAACCACCAGGATTGGGACCTGAGTGCGGCCGTGCAACACCATGAGTTCAGATAGGACTGAACAGTGTGCGGTTTTTTTTTTACAGTGGCTGGAGTGCCAATCCTGCCATCAACCCCCAGGTTTTCCCTGCAAGTTGGAGGACCTGCTTGCAGGGCTGGATGTAGATTAACTTCATACCCAGGACAGAGCAATTGCACGCTAAGGGCCTTGTTCAAGGGCCTAATGGAGTAGAATCATTAAGAAGAGAAGACAAGAAAAAAAAACTCCCAAACAAAAAAAAAATCCTTGAAGAAGAAGAAAAAACAGAAGAATTCTTGGGAAAAGCAATTCCGAGAGAGACCCCTTTCAAGGTAGGTTGGGTGTGCAATAACATTTGCCTGTCCGAAGTCTGAGGATCAAGACCTACTGTACCTGTGCGTACATTTTTCTTGTTCTAAAACCTTTTTGTACTCCTAGTTTGCCTTTCATTACTTTTGGGCCTGGAGTTTTGCTTAACATTTCAATTTTTATCGTCAGTGCTATCGATCTCCACTGTTCTTTCGTTACATTCCTGATCAGTCTCAGTAATTATTATTATTATTAATAATAATAATACATTGCATTTATAGAGCACCTTCACAAACCCAAGGTCATTTTACATATAGGTGGTGAAAGAAAAAAAAAAGATTACCCAGAAGTCAAAAGTTCGTCAAATAGGAAAGTTTTGGTGAAGAAAGAGGACCAATCTCGGAGAGACTGAGGAAGAGAGCTCCAGACATAAGAGGCCACAAGGTTTAGTGAAGATTAAAAAAGGAACAAAAGGCAAAAGGAAATTATTATTTCTGAAAGGCAAACTTACATTGACTTTAGTACATTCTGTATGTTCTGTACTGAATGTACTTGAAATTGTTTGCCCTCTATGCCTTACCAACTACAAGTCAGATTATAAACTCAACTAGTTTGTAGTCAGAGGGACAAGATATAATTAGAATACTCCATTTATAGTTTAGCTTGAGGGCGTTATAACATCCCATAGACTATGCACTAATAGATAAACACTGTAACATAACTAAGAGAATACATTCAATATACATAACATAATTAACTAACAAATGGCTCTTACATTCACAAAGAGAAGAGTTTGTTGGCTTTGGCTCTCCAAGGGGTGAATGCTTTTCAGAAGCACTGTGTCTATCCGTCTTTACTGTATAAATCCCAGAGAGAGTGCACTGAGAGAATCCCATAGGAGTGCAGTGACTGTCCAGTGAATATCCCAGAGAAATCTTCAGGATGGTGCAGAGAGTTTTAAGGGAACGCTGAGTGGATTAAAGTCATTTCAAGTTGTAAAATCAGTGTCTTCTAATAGGTGGATTCTTCTGTCCATTTTAGTTGCCATCCCTTGAATTACAGCTCTTGGTCTTTGGATGAGTCCATTTTACACCTTCTGACTCAAGAGTTCTTCGGAGGGGCCTCTGGAGAGATGTTAGATCACCTCTGATTTGCACCTTTCTTATCAGGTGAAGCCAAGGCAGATCCTGGTACAAGCTGGAGCTTAGTACTTAGTTTGGAATGCAAGTGGTGGAAGGTGCAGCTGGATGTCTGCATCCCTGTTAATTCTGCTTTCTTAACAGGCCTATGCCATGTAAGCCTAGTGGAATGGGCAATGCCCACTCATTACCGCCGCCAGGATTTAATTCAGGGGGGTGCACATGGGCGCCGGCAGGGGGGTGCAAGTAGGTGCACGTGCAATTCCTGCAACAACCTGCAGTATTGAAAGATCTTTTAGCACATTACGGCGCGTCAAAACTTAGAACCGATCTACAATGAGTGACGATAGATTAAGTGGATTATGTATGCTTAGTGTACACAAAAAAAGAATAAATAATTGTCCAAAATTTATCGACAAAGTTGTAGACAAGTTTGGACAACAAAAAAGAAGGCTTGAAATGCTCTTTTAGAAACAAAGTGAATGATTGTTTATGTATAGTTGTAAAATGTAAACGTCTAATTGTAATTTAAAAATTTTAAATAAAAACTATTTTTTCGCGTTTTTTCTTATTATTGAAAGATTTATTTTTTTTCTCCATTTCCTTTTTTTTCAAAAGCTAGGGGGGTGCACGTGCACCTACTTGCACCCCCCTGCCGGCGCCCATGTGCCCACTTTGTACTACAGCTCCTTCAAAGAGTTATTGTCCTCTGCCTCCCAACGTTGATTCCTAAGGTAAGGCAGAGCAGCTCCTTTTAAACTGGACCCAAGAGTGCTATGGTGTCAGGGCATAGCCTGTTGGAAACATTTCCAGGTCTAACAGAAGTCTGTCAGAGTGAGGACCATGAATCCCCCTAGCACTCCCTGGCAGCATCCACGGAACCATCAGGATTGCTCCACAGCACTACTTTTCCCATCATGCCCTGTGGGTGTCCATATGGATGCTGAATCCCAGGGATGCTGCCCCCTACCGTATTGAGGGAGGTGATAGTCCGAGCTGCTTGCCTACCCCTGTCTTTCCATGATACTTGCCTTGTGGCTGGGTAAGGTTGTTCAGTCCGTCCCAGCCAGGATTCCAGCAAACCCACTCTTGCAATGCCGTCTCTTGCCTGTCTCATGGTCGAAGCAGAATGGTCTTCACCTTTCTTCTTGTGACTCTGATGAGCTGGCCTCCCATGCAGGTAAGGAACCTCACCCCTTCCCAGCTGGGACACCCACATATACGTGCAGTCCATGACACTACAAAGCACTGAATAGGAAAGCAAACAGCAACTATAAATGAAAGATTTTGTCACTTCACAGAGATACAGGCACAAGATAAATATATTATGAAAACCAATAAAACAAACAGACTAAGAAACTGGTCAGAATAGATAAATATGAGCATTTAAAATAAATAAAACTGAAAAGATTACTATACAAGAAAATTAGAAAAGATAGACAATTCTGACTTGGAGGAATACAGGATACTACAGCAAGAGATCAAAAAAGCTAGTGAAGCCAAGACAAACAGAAAACAATTTTTTGAGTACTACTCTAGCAAAAAGATGATAAAAAAGAATGTAAGTAACCTTAAGGACACAAATGGAAAAATCATTGAAAATTAGAAGGATATAGCAAATGAACTGAACAAATATTTCACCTAAATATTTACAAAGGAAGAAACAAGTGGAATACCTCATGCAGAAGTAAAAGTAAGATTTTAGAAAAGAAGAGTCAGGAGTTGAAGCCTAATAAAACTCCTGGATCTGATGGGATTTTACTAATTGTTTAAAAGGTGTCATCTACTGTATAAATGCTTATTAGGCATATTTGAGGAATCACTTAAAAAAGGAGAAGTACCAGAAGACTGGAAAGTTGCAAATACAGGGTGAGGCAGAAAGGACAGACATTTTTCACAAAATCACAAAATTGTTAATTTTTTCTTACAAAGAAATGTATTGAAATATTTGAGTTCATATTGAAATAGCATTTGACAATTTGTAGGGATGGAAACACAGGTCTAAATGCAAAATACGCCTTACCGAACGATTACTGAGGCCAAGTTCAGAAGAATGCTTCTGAGCAGATCAACTTGGACTGCGCAGCAGGGCTAGTCGTACTATTTCCACATTTTCAGAAGTACGTGCCATTCGTGTAGCCCCCGGTGACCTTTTGTTCATTAGTGTACCTCGTGTACGAAGTGTTTTAACCCAATGTTGGATAGTGTTACAAGCAGGAACATCCTTATTTCTGTGGATATTAAAATGGCAACGAAACTCACACTGAACTGCGGTAATAGATTGGTTGTTCTTGACAAAACAGTCGTACGCAAAAACTCGGTGTTCTGTTGCCACGGCTCCATGGCTTCAACTAAAAAGAAAATAAAAAAATGCTAAGACTTTGCGAAGCTAACGCCACCTACTGCACATCTGTAACTCCACCTAGTGGTGAGTTCTAGCCATTTCAAAGACGTCCGTCCTTTCTGCCTCACCATGTATAACTCCAGTCTTCAAGAAGAGAGACAAAGTGGATCCTGATAATTACAGATGTAAGTCATACTTCTGCGCCTTGCAAAATTATGGAAACTATAATCAGGAATAAATTAGAAAATTATCTACATGAAAATAATATACTAAACAGTAACCGGCATGGGCAGTGGCGTAGCGTGGGTGTCAGCCGAACGGGGCGGAGGAAAATTTTGCCGCCCCCTTATTTAGGTATTTCAATTTAAAAGACTAAAATATACAGTAATTCTTTGCCGCCCCCACTACGCTACGCCACTGGGCATGGGTTTATGAAAGGAAGGTCCTGTGAAACCAGTGTTTTAGATTTTTTTAAAGAAGCAACCAGAATAGTTAACAAAAACGAAGCATACCATATAAAAGACTTTCAAAAAGCCTTTGGTACAGTCCCAGACCAAAGTTTCATTCTTAACTAGAAGCTGTAGGGATCAGAGGTAATCTACAAAACTGCGAAGAGCAAGCAAGAGCATCCCATGATGTCAGGACTTGTCCGACTGTGACAGACTCAGAGAATTAAACCTGTTTAGTCTCCACCTGTGTAGAGACCTAATCATGATCTTCAAAATCCTCAAAGTCATTGATAAAGTAGATCCAGCAGAATTCTTTTAACTTAAGGGTGAATCACGTTCTCAAGGACACCAGTGGATATTAAGAGGAAGCGCACTTAAGACTAAAGCCAAGAAGTAGTTCTTTGAACAAAGAGTTTTGGGACTCTGGAACAGACTACTGAGACATGGAGTTGAAGCAGAAATCCTGACGACCTTTAAGAAGATTCTGGATGAGATACTAGGGCAGCTCAGCTATTAGCTAAACAAATGCGCTTGATGAACTGAATTGTCTCCTCTTGTTTGTAAAATTTCTTATGTTAATAAGTTCAGTGAAGAGCTGAGGAAAAAAAACAGAGGTCTGGAAGGAGGTCAGAATGACCACAGGCAGAACATGGAATTACCAGGGTAGAAAAAGACCACCAGACCACTGGGTATTTGAAATATTGCACTGAAATTACAACATTCAAATTGTTCCAGCTAAAGAAATTCAGGGATTTATTCTTGCATTTCTTTCTGAAACTGCATTAACCTTTGGACGTTTGGATGTTTATTGAATATGAGAGCATATGCCGGCTGCACAACACACAGAATTGAACAGTACATTATTAGTTGTATGTTTTTTGTTTTATATTGAAATTTTGATATAATGAATTTCAGTACCAGCGTTACTAGATATACAATAGATGAAAGGTGATTTATTATAAAGATTTGAAAGGCGCCTATACAGTAAAGATGGATGGACACAGTTCTTATAAAAAGTATTTACCCCTTGGACGTTCTCCCATTTTATTATTGTACTGTACACCCTCTAATCACAGAAGATTTAATTAGTTCTTTTTGACACTGACCAACATTAAATACATTAACAGGATAGTAAATGGAATTTTTAGGATACATGAAAATGAATAATGTGTAAAGACAAATTTGACATCCATCTGATTTCTATGTCTTCTAATTCTACCTAACCAGTTCAAGATACCAGGAGCACTGGGCACAAACAAGGATGGGGAATCAGCCCATTACAGGACTTGCTCACATACACAACCATACTCAACATCAACCACGATTTATTTCTTGTATAGCCCAAAATCACCCAAGGAGTGCTGCAGTGAGCTTTAACAGGCCCTGTTTTTTGACAGCCTTCCTCCCAGTCTTGACTCCCTAAGAAGGAGGATGAGGTAGGGAGTATGCGCTGATACAACAGTGTGCGGTTTTTTTTTACAGTGGCTGGAGTGCCAATCCTGCCATCAACCCCCAGGTTTTCCCTGCAAGTTGGAGGACCTGCTTGCAGGGCTGGATGTAGATTAACTTCATACCCAGGACAGAGCAATTGCACGCTAAGGGCCTTGCTCAAGGGCCTAATGGAGTAGAATCATTAAGAAGAAAAGACAAGAAAAAAACTCCCAAACAAAAAAAAATCCTTGAAGAAGAAGAAAAAACAGAAGAATTCTTGGGAAAAGCAATTCCGAGAGAGACCCCTTTCAAGGTAGGTTGGGTGTGCAATAGCATTTGCCTGTCCGACGTCTGAGGATCAAGACCTACTGTACCTGTGCGCACATTTTTCTTATTCTAAAACCTTTTTGTACTCCTAGTTTGCCTTTCATTACTTTTTGGCCTGGAGTTTTGCTTAACATTTCAATTTTTATCGTCAGTGCTATCGATCTCCACTGTTCTTTCGTTACATTCCTGATCAGTCTCAGTAATTATTATTATTATTAATAATAATAATACATTGCATTTATAGAGCACCTTCACAAACCCAAGGTCATTTTACATATAGGTGGTGAAAGAAAAAAAAAAAAGATTACCCAGAAGACAAAAGTTCGTCAAATAGGAAAGTTTTGGTGAAGAAAGAGGAGCAATCTCGGAGAGACTGAGGAAGAGAGCTCCAGACATAAGAGGCCGTAACACTGAAGGACTTGCCTGCCAGGGTGGAGAGTCTGGTGTGTAGGACAGTAAGGAGATTACTGCTCGAGGACCTGAGAGAGCGACAAGCAGTGTATGGAGCTGGGACCTGAGTGAGGGGCAAAGTTATGTAGGGCTTTGAAGGTGAGAAGCAAAATCCTGAATTTAATCCTTGATGAAACTGGTAACCAGTGAAGCTGGGAGAGAAAAGGGGAGATGTGAGCAGAACACTTTGTGTGGCTGCAGAGTTCTGAGTGTACTGTAGCGTCTGTATAGATTTTGCAGGGAGGCCGATGAAGAGGGAATTACAGTAATCAATACGAGACATTATGAAACAATAAAGCTGAGTTTGAGCATCATTAAAGGACAGAAATGGACGGAAGTGGGCAATGTTATGGAGACGATAGAATGATATTTTGGAGGGATGTAATGTGTAGCACAAAATTAATTAATTTACTCTGCACTAAGGGTGCAGTTGGTAGCACTGCTGCCTCACCTTGTGGAGTTTGCATGTTCTCCCCGTGTCTGCGTGGTTTTCCTCCCACAGTCCAAAGACATGCAGGTTAGGTGCATTGGCGATCCTAAATTGTTCCTGGTGTGTGTGTGTGCCCTGTGGTGGGCTGGCGCCCTGCCCGGGATTTGTTCCTTCATTGCGCCCTGTGTTGGCTGGGATTGGCTCCAGCAGACCCCTGTGACCGTGTAGTTAGGATATAGCGGGTTGGACAATGACTGACTGATGACTCTGCACTAAACAGAATGTATCTTTGTCAAATAAAGAAGATTTTTCCAGATACGATTCTTCCACTAATCATCCTTTCCAGCAATTTGCAAAGATATAATGTATTATTGAGTTAAAGTATACAACATGAATGAGGAGAACATCAGTCATTTTCAGGTCTTCCCATTGGAGTTAATAAAGACTTCCTCCATGCTTTCATTAAAATGTATAATCCAAAATCATACTAAACAAATAGAAAACTGATCTCAATACTTCGTCATTAGCTTCAGTTAAAAATATATCATAAATATATTCCAATCCTGGCACAGAATTTTCTTGCTTCATTAACAGCTACATTTAATCCATTTAAAACAAAAATGTTATTAATATTACCATAAAAAGATATCCAGTCATTCAGGATATATTCATAAGCTTAGATTTACTCATTTCTAAAATTTTGAATCTGCTCAGACATCACTAGTCCCTAGTCACTAGTGAACCTGCATGTGACACCCCCTAGTGTCCACAACCCATATCCTTTTTACCACTTCTAGGAGCTTCTGCCTAAGCTAATATGTGCTCAGCATTAAATGATTGTGCTTTCTTTACCTCTTGAAAAGCAGTGCACCTTCCATAAGATGCACTATGGCTCCCTCCACATTTGCAACACTTCATTATGTGCTTTCGACAGTCTCCATAGTTGTGTTCATATGCACGTTCAACACAATGCTGTTTTCTTTTCAAAAAATGATTTTAAATGTCCAAGCTGTTGACACTTTAAATATCTAACCTGAGATAGCACATAAAACCTAACTGGATGCGCCTCATATCCTAAATGGACCTTTTCAAGCAATTTCACTTAAAATAACAATATTATTAATTTAGGAGGAATGCATTTTCTCTGCTTCTTTGATGTAACGCACAATTATTCTACTACTCTCTGTTTTTCTAAACATTCTGTGATTTCTTTCTTATGTGCTTCTGCTGCTATACCAGGTGCCACACCTCTGCTAGGTAGGTACGCCTTAATCATTTTTTTCCTAAATTAGAAAAGGCCAATGCATTACCTTTTTGTTCTTTACTTTAAAAAGTCATTAGCCATCCATTTAAAAGCTTTTTAACTTCTTTAACATCTCCCATCATACTCTTAATCCATGTCGCTAATTCTAGGGGGCTCACTTCACCTGACATTCTCCCTAACATTCAAGGAGTGGATGTGGAGGTGGTCCACTCCTACAAGTACTTGGGGGTCCACATTAATGACAGGTTGGACTGGTCTCATAACACAGAGGAACTGTATCAGAAAGGACAGAGCAGGCTTTTCTTCCTTAGGAGACTGCGTTCCGTTAATATGTGAAGTGAGATCCTTCACATCTTCTATAGCTCTGTGATGGTCAGTGTGATTTTCTACACTTGTTGCTGGGCTGGTAATATCACTTCAAGAGCTAATTAAGTGGCAGGCTCAGTTATGAACTGTGTGCCATTATGAACAATGTTCCACATCCTCTCTCTGACACACCAACACTGAGAACTTTCAGACAACAAATTTTTCAGCAGAAGTGCATGAAGAAATGTGACTGGGGGGTCCTTTATACCAACAGTAATATGTCTGTATAATGCCTCACCGGGACTGTGACAGCCAAGCCAGAACATGTTTTTCCTTTTAATTTTCTTCTTTTATAGTCATTCCAGTGTGTGTTGAGACCAAAGTGTGTATTTACCTACCTATCTACTTAAGTTTTTAAAGAGCCTCTGTAAAAAGCTAAATTTTCCCCTAGGGACAAAAAAAGTTCTATCTATCTGTCTATCTATCTATCTATCTATTGTAATGGATGGCCGGCCATTTATCCCGGCCAATACCCCCAAGCCGCCAGGTGGAGCCCTCCTTGCAGCGTGGAGGTCCCCAGAAGACCAGCAGGGCATCATGGACATTGGAGTTTTTATGCAAAGCCCTGCTGGATGCCGTGGGGGCCACAGGAGGGAGCTGCAGGGAGGACAGAGGGCTTCTTCGTGCCCTGTGACCCAGAGGTTCGTCACAGGAAGAGCGACGGACTTCCGGGTTGAAGAAAGGGACTATTTACCCTGACCCGGAAGGGAAAAGGACTTGTGGAATATTGGGCAGAACACTTCCGGGTCAGGGATTATAAAAGGACTATGGGAACTCCCAGACAACGAGCTGAGCTGGGTGGAAGGGTGGCAACGCGTCTGGGAGCTGGAGGATTGGTTTATTTGTTTATTATTGTGGTTTATTAGTAATTTATGAGTATTGTGGAGGAGAGTGTGCTTTGTGCACTGTGGCAAGAAAATAAAGTCAACTTGAGGACTTTTACCTGGTGTCTGGAGTCGTGGACAGGGGTTCAAGGGAGTGAGAGCGCCCCCTATCGTTCACACTATCTATCTATCCACAGTGGTGTGAAAAACTATTTGCCCCCTTCCTGATTTCTTATTCTTTTGCATGTTTGTCACACAAAATGTTTCTGATCATCAAACACATTTAACCATTAGTCAAATATAACACAAGTAAACACAAAATGCAGTTTTTAAATGATGGTTTTATTATTTAGGGAGAAAAAAATCCAAACCTACATGGCCCTGTGTGAAAAAGTAATTGCCCCCTGAACCTAATAACTGGTTGGGCCACCCTTAGCAGCAATAACTGCAATCAAGCGTTTGCGATAACTTGCAATGAGTCTTTTACAGCGCTCTGGAGGAATTTTGGCCCATTCATCTTTGCAGAATTGTTGTAATTCAGCTTTATTTGAGGGTTTTCTAGCATGAACCGCTTTTTAAGGTCATGCTATAGCATCTCAATTGGATTCAGGTCAGGACTTTGACTATGCCACTCCAAAGTCTTCATTTTGTTTTTCTTCAGCCATTCGGAGGTGGATTTGCTGGTGTGTTTTGGGTCATTGTCCTGTTGCAGCACCCAAGATCGCTTCAGCTTGAGTTGACGAACAGATGGCCGGACATTCTCCTTCAGGATTTTTGGTAGACAGTAGAATTCATGGTTCCATCTATCACAGCAAGCCTTCCAGGTCCTGAAGCAGCAAAACAACCCCAGACCATCACATTACCACCACCATATTTTACTGTTGGTATGATGTTCTTTTTCTGAAATGCCGAGTTCCTTTTACGCCAGATATAACGGGACATTTGCCTTCCAAAAAGTTCAACTTTTGTCTCATCAGTCCACAAGGTATTTTCCCAAAAGTCTTGGCAATCATTGAGATGTTTCTTAGCAAAATTGAGACGAGCCCTAATGTTCTTTTTGCTTAACAGTGGTTTGCGTCTTGGAAATCACACACAGGCCGTTTTTGCCCAGTCTCTTTCTTATGGTGGAGTCGTGAACACTGACCTTAATTGAGGCAAGTGAGCCCTGCAGTTCTTTAGACGTTGTCCTGGGGTCTTTTGTGACCTCTCGGATGAGTCGTCTCTGCACTCTTGGGGTAATTTTGGTCGGCTGGCAATTCCTGGGTAGGTTCACCACTGTTCCATGTTTTTGCCATTTGTGGATAATGGCTTTCACTGTGGTTCGCTGGAGTCCCAAAGCTTTAGAAATGGCTTTATAACCTTTACCAGACTGATAGATCTCAATTACTTCTGTTCTCATTTGTTCCTGAATTTCTTTGGATCTTGGCATGATGTCTAGCTTTTGAGGTGCTTTTGGTCTACTTCTCTGTGTCAGGCAGCTCCTATTTAAGTGATTTCTTGATTGAAACAGGTGTGGCAGTAATCAGGCCTGGGGGTGGCTACGGAAATTGAACTCAGGTGTGATACACCACAGTTAGGTTATTTTTATCAAGGGGGCAATTACTTTTCACACAGGGCCATGTAGGTTTGGATTTTTTTTCTCCCTAAATAATAAAAACCATCATTTAAAAACTGCATTTTGTGTTTACTTGTGTTATATTTGACTAATGGTTAAATGTGTTTGATGATCAGAAACATTTTGTGTGACAAACATGCAAAAGAATAAGAAATCAGGAAGGGGGCAAATAGATAGATAGATAGATAGATAGATATAGATATATACAGTGGTGTGAAAAACTATCTATCTATCTAAGGCATTCCAGCAGTTAATATGACTTGTTGTTTAAAAAACACTCCACAGTTCCAAGTGTTTTCATCTTAAATATTTTAGTGAAATTTAAAGCAAACCATTCACACAAACGATAAAGAGGAAAGTTGATAGTACACACACAAAAAATGTGTTTTTGTCTATGTTTCATTTAAGGCATAAACATCTAAGTTATAGTTGTTAAAGTTTCTATTTGTTATCGCACAGGACTGTACAAACAGTAACATTAATGCCATTCTGTCTAACAATGCCCCAAATCCAGGACCACAGGAACAGGTTCAAATATACAAGGTTATTCAACGATTATACTTTTACAGGCTTCTTCTTTTCAATAACACAATACAATACCTCTCCTTCCACTTTTCCCAGCTGAGTATTGCCTTTCTCCTTTACCAACTATTTTTAATATTGTTGTTATTTTCTTTTCCCTGATATTCAAAGGGATATTATTATTCATGCTGGCATACATTAGATTATTTTGCACCTCTGGTTTTTCATTTAGGATGGTTAACTTTGCCAAAAATCAAATTCCTATGAACCGTATCAGGTTACTAGGTTACATGATCATGCTCGCTCCAAGTCCAATAAATAAATAACAATTTGGTTTGTACCTAAGCATTAAAATATCACAGACAAGAGTTGAATGCTATAAAGGTGACCAATATGACTGTTGATTCCAAATGTTGGGCAGATAGTTTAAATACAACTCCATCCAATCTCATAAGTATTTATATCCTTGAAACAATATCACTTTACATATCTCTCTATTATAAAAGAAAATCTTGGGACAAGACTTTCGCTGAGATAATTTCAAGTGCCGTGAGAAATCATTTCCCGGCCTGGACCAAGTGGAACTGAAACACCTAACAGGTTCAAGCACTGTCGGAAATACAAGACAAAGAGCAGAAGACAAAGTAGAACGTTGTAAAGAGGTTCAAAAACGTTGGTGTGATACACATGCAGAGCAGTTTAGAGATTATGAAAGTACTAAAATTCGAAATCTCAAAAAATTGATAGTAAAGATTGCATTAGTATAAACAAACGGAAATTATTACTTGGTGAAATAACAGAACAGTGAAAAGAGATTAATATATGGACATAGGTGATATGATAGAAATATGTAGATATTGTTCGGCTTTAAAGTTTAAGTTGGAGACTTGTAGATCGTCTAATTCATGTTGCCATCAAGGAAAAGTAGTGTTTCTTACCAATAAAGAGGCCTATCCGCGAGAATTAAAAGATGTGTTATTTGGTGAAAGTGAAATCCACTCACACTATAGGCAAAATATCCGAATCTACAATAATCTGTTTGCGTTTGCATCATTCAATGCTCAAAACATAGCTTTACATGATTCAGGACCATACGCTATGAGAATCTGTGGTCCCACAACAATTAAAGATACTACAAGTTTAATTTCAAAGAAACCACAATTCAGTCAGGTCTATATTTACGATTACAGAGAAGCAATGCAAAATAAAATCAAAAAACAATCAGACATATTAGAAATTCTACAGCAAATAATGGAAACAAATCCATACGTCCAAAAGAATCGCACTTTACACAAAATTTATAGTTGGTTCTATTATGCATATGTAACAATTCCCATAAAAATAACAATCTGTTTAAATTTTACATATGCTTCCCCATTGGCAAGCAGCAGTTCCGCGAGCTGACTGTCGCGTAGGGCCCACACAGGGGTTGGTGAGCGAAGCGAGCAGGGGGCAGAACCCCCTAGTTAATAGTAATTATGTAAATATACATGATGGCCTTTAAATGGAGTGCACAACTGCATCAGGTGTCATACATGAGCATATACGAGACAGTTTAAGGACTTTGATGATGGTAATTCCTATCCGGTCCAAGGGTTGGCGCTGTGTGATAACCTTCTCTCTTTTCCTTCCTCTGAATACTGAAAGACTGACAGCTGTCTTTCACCAAAGTCACATCCGGTGTCACCAGCCTCTTCCTGCTTGATTGCTTCCATCTTGGGCAGCCTGCTAAATGAGGCTCGGGTCTGAAGAAGATTTACATGCGCTTACATACATTTTCTTTGCTTAAAAAATTCAACTAATTATATGAGGTTTGCTCAAGGGTGCCCCAAACATTGGACATTCTCTGTCTTCTTTATTACACAGGACTTGAAAATGAAATTGTAATACTCATGCCCACATAACAAACAATGAAATTATAAGAAATATTTGATAATAGCACTGAAATTAATGAAAGACTTTCCTTTTTGATTCAGTTTATCTATTGAATTCTGGCATTGATTCCTAAACTTTTTACAGCACCTCATGAACTGCTGTAACCTTTATTTTTTTCCCACATTGTAGACAATTCCGATCTATAGTATATCTTTACCAAAATTTTATATTTACATTTTTTGCTCAACAGATGCTTTTACCCAAAGTGACTTGCAAAAGAGGTCAACATAATCCAGTCTGATGGGAACACATGTTAAAGGACAAGGGTACAACATTGAACATCGCAAGTGAAGATCCCAGAACATAGTGCAAGCGACTTACAATTCCCAGGTTACAAAATCCATCAATCAGATAAAAATTCACTGATCAAGAGAGTCTTCAAACGCTTCTCAAGCACATTGAGGAAGTCGGAATTTGAAGTGGAGGTGGTCACCTCATTCCACTAACCAAGAGTTACACATGTAAAGAGTCTGTACTGAGATTTGATCCCATGCAGAGGTGGCATCAGCAGATGCTGTTCATCTGAGGGGTCGAGAAAGAGTGTAGGACCTCACAAGTGTCTCCATATAAATAGGTGCGGACCCATTCATTCACAGCTCCGTAGGCAAGTATCAAGGATTTTAACGTAATATGTGCTGCTACAGAAAACCAGTGTAGTGACATCAACAATTAGCTCATAATTCAACATTTGAGAATTCAGTTTACACTTTTCTAAAGTAGGTCCTCATTTTTTTTCCTCGCTTCAAGTAACCTCATCATTTTCAAACTGGGAAATAACGACACCTGCTATCGTACAGGGTAAATCTTTTATCATTACGTTAAAACGTTTCCATCTGTTTCCTGGCTGCTCAATTCATTCTGTAGCAGACATTTATGATACCTAACTGTAGTCTCTATTTTCCTATAGTTAGATTTTCTTATTTTGTTGAGGTGATTATCAGTTTATACCATAATCTAATAGTAAGTTTGTTGTAGAGCTGCGCTCAATATTCCCTTACCAAGATGGCGATACTATTCGTCTAATGACGTAGCGCATACGAATGACGTCTTGCCTCGCGAGACACGTGGTCTTTGCTTGTGTTATCGTCTTTCGGTTTAATGGCGGATTTGTAGGGAGTTTCTGTCTGCTTAGAATTTTAAAAGATCGCTTCCTGCATCAACGAGTTGGCGTGAAGGTGAGAAATCATCTTTTCCCTTTCCAGAAAAAATGTAAAATTGATTAATTTAATCTCTGAGACCTCCCTGCTTGGCAGAATTGAATTCAGGAAATGTTGGGCCTTTTTAAAGAGGCTTTTCGTTTTGAGTTCACATAGCTTGTGTGGCTTTTGTGATGTTGGGATTTAGATTTTAATGTTTGGTGCATTCACCCATTATAGCTGACATGTAACTCGCAATACTGAGCATTGTCTGTATAGTCGTCAGTCATTGATAGGTTATATACAGGCCTTTTGGTATAAATAAAGTAACGGTTGGTTTATTCATTCGTAGAATCATCAGGCCTGTGTTTGAGTAAGATGGTATTGTATGGTACGTGTCAGGTAATGCTCTCTCTGCGTGTAACATCCTTTTAGAAGTGATGCGACAAAACCTGTCGGCCAGGATGTTCTCTAGCATGTGCTTGGTTCAGTGAAGATAACACCCTCATGTCGCGTCATTGCAAGTAGCATTTCTGACCGTTGTGTTAAAGGATCTATAGACTTCACCACTAAGTTATAAGTAGTGCTCTTGCAGTTTCAGTTGCTTCACATGGGTTCAGCTGTCATTGCGAATTTTCCGCCTGGTAAGTCTGACTTTATATTCGTAGAATGCATCCTAATATTTATTGGCGGTGGTTTAAATTTGTGATGTCGTTTACCATTAATACCGTGTATTTTTCACTTCCCTGTCAGGTCTATAATTGCTTATGTCCAATTCAAAAATTTTTTCTTTCGATAGCTTTGTTTTTCACTTATGGTGAAAATAACGTCACTTTCAGAAAGTCTCAATAGTTTTAGAACTTCCACAATTTAAATTGGCATAAAATTACACCTGCGTTAATTTAGCTCATTTAAGATATGATTAAACTGACATAAAATGACAATCATCAGAGTTGCGTTGACTATATAAACGACCCCTTAAGTATGGTATATGCTCACACGCACATTAAAATGCTCCAGAATTAAGTCAAGTGTAAATATTTTACCTCAAAACGCCTTCCACCCACACTAAAGAATCTGTCGACAGGTTGGTCACTGTGAGAGTGGTTCTGTGCTTGCCATGTGGCCCACTGCTTTATTACGTTACCTAGACTTTTGTTATCCCAGAAGGAAACTTGTTTGCAGCCTGAAAGTACAAAACATAAGGCACTGTTACACAGATGTAAGAAAATGAACCAAGATGCAACAAGTGACAACCAGTGTTATCGTAAATACATACAAAATTAGTACAAAGAAGAACATAAATGCATGTGGTAGTCTGGTGGGATACAGCCTTTGAAAACCTGGTATGCTTTCTGGTAGCCCAGCTTTTTGTATAGGGCGGAGGGTCACCTGCAGCTTTTTATAACATCCTTTATTTGTAAAATTTTGTTGCACATGAGTACATAGCACACTTTTACCTCAATTTTAATACAATTGACATCTTGGAAGGGAATATTTCAGCAAATAGATCATTTTTAAAGGATTGTGTCATGCTGGTACATATTTTTTTCCACTGTACACAAAAATATTTTTTATCAAAATTTATCTGAAGTATTGCACTAATATTGTATTCTTAAATTTTGTTTTCAGACTTAGTTTACACGCTTCAAATTGGTTTCTCTGTCATAAACATCAATTTGACTTTCAGGGTTATTCTTCAATGCAGTATGTCTTTTACAGTTTCATACACCTTTAGTTGACCATAGCCAGTGGCCTGTCCATATAGTTACATTAAAATATGGCACACTTGGAGCATTAAGAGGGTTCTCATGTTACAAAAAATGAGGTTTACAACCACAACATTTATTTATTTATATAGCACATTTTCATACAAATAATGTAGCTCAAAGTGCTTTACATGATAAAGAAAGAGAAAAAAAAAGAAAATAAATAAGAATTAAAATAAGGAAACACTAATTAACAGAATAAAAGTAAAGTCCGATGTAGGGCTGCAACTAATGATTATTTTGGTAGTCGACTAATCATTCAATTTTTTTGTTCCCAGATTAGTCATGATTATTTCATGCCTGATTATTTTGATGCCTGTGACCTGTGGTTTCACTTCTTGTTCTGGGCTCCAGTGCATGTCTTACCTTATCTGCTCACGTCTGTCCACCTGTGAATGTCATTCTGATGTCTCTGCATTAACACAATTAAAATTAATAATAATCAAATTAAAATAACAACCAGTGAAACATATGAATTTGAAAATAATCAGTGTTTTATATTAGTGTGACCATCACAATAAAAAAGAAATACATTAAACAATGCAAACTAAAGTGCAGTCTTTAAACAAAAAAGTGCATTTAACTTAACCAAAAATGGCCACTGGTCTGTCTTAAAGTCCAAAAGTTTAAATAAAGCTTCAATACAAATGAAATAAAACAAAAATGTACAGTTTATAAAAGATTCAGTTCATATATTTCTGATTGCAGTGCAGGAACGTGAGCATTTTGACATGCTGTGGTGTGAGGCTGGCTCTCTTCCTTGAGACAATGTTCCCAGCTGCTGAGAAGAGACGCTCAGAAGGAGCAGGAATACACAAGAATGAATTTGCAGACAGAGAAAGATGTTTTAATCCTCACACTCTGAAGGAAAAGTGTTGTAGTTTATCACATCATGTACTATATTATGCCAAAATAAAAAAATAACAGACTAAAATATGTAACAAGCTAATTACTGATATACTCCAAAACACAAGTTACCCAACGTTAGTTAGAGATGGTTTAATATTCATATGAACTCAAATATTATATGAAAAAAGAAAAAAACTCAGCTACTCCTTTTCACTCGGTTACTAAAGCTCCAAACACGCTCGCAAACATAACTGAAATTATATGAATTTAACCCTTAAACCGCCGGAACCGGCTGTAGTCGTGTCTCAGTGCTATTTGCCAGGACACAGGGGGCGAGTTTATTTGGCGAAGTACATTCATTGAACCCCGCTCCTGGATATATTTGCTTCATAGAGCAATTTGGCAGCACGCCGGAGCTGATCAGTCAGTACCGTACGTTCGTTGAGCATTCAGCTCATGAGCACTGCCAGCCCCGGCAGAACTGCAGCACCACTGTCTCTTGGATTCAGCCACTGCACTAGACGAGCCTGCAATCATCAGCCTTTACCTCTGTGTGTTTGTGTGCAGCCAGTTCAAGCGCAGTTGGCTCAGTGATTTACTGAATTTCAGCTTCAGTTGCACCTTGAACATATAGTAATAGATTGTTGCAGTAGTTTTTTTTATAGGTTTTACAGTTCATTTGCAGTGTGTAAAATGATCAATGTTGCAATAATTGGGATGGTCTTTGCATGAAAAGAGGGTTCCATTAAAATTTCACATTTTCTTTGTGAATTGTGACTTTTACTTAAAAAGTGCAGCTAAAAAGTATTTGGGGTCCAGGGGTGCATTAACCCCAAGTATGTGTTGGTTTAAAGGGTAACTATCATTGTCGAAAACTTGATATACACATTATAGTACAAATATCAACGTTAACACGTGACATTAACTTTACTCACTAAAATTTACCTCTCAGGAGACAATGGCATCACAGGTCCAGGATGCTTGCGTTTCAGATGCTAATGCATCGCTGTGGTGCTGTAGTGAAAAGAAAGCTCCGCTTTGTATAATCTGCATTCAACTTTTTTTTCTTTTTGGTGAAGTTTCTGTCTCAATTTATTTCCATCTCCTTCCCCCTCCTCTATCCGACTCACCATTGCAACCACGTTTGTATTCCTCTACATTCTTCCTCTCCTCAGACGTTCTTCTTCGTTGGTAAGATTGTATGCAGTCTTGACAAACAATAAAAAAAGATACTGCCCCCAGACATTCATGTAGTGTATTGCAGTTACAAAAACCAATGTGGTTCTTTGTGACTGGAGCCTCTATTGAAGGTTCTGTTTATGACGCATCGACAATAAAAAAAATCCGCGTGTTGATGATTTTTTTATAATCGATGTCGTTTATTACTGACTGATCATTGCAGCCCTAGTCCGATGACCAATTAGGACAGATAAAACAAACAAAAAAAAACTCTAGGCGGCTGGAGAAAAAAATAAAATCTGCAGGGCTTTAGGCCTAAAAAAATGCATGGTCACACTCTGACTCTTAAGAGTCCTGGGGCCTCAGGGGTGTGGAAATCAAATTTGTTTCTACTTGTCCACGGACAAGTAAGCTTAGAAAATCCACTTGTCCGCCAGTTGAATTCACTTGCCCATAAACAAATAACAAAAGTGAAAAATAGTTTATTTTTTCTAATCTCTTTTATTGATACCAAAACTGCCTTCCATTTTAAAACTGAAAAAGTTATGTCAGGGAATAGTATTTTGCCACCTTGCTCTAGAACAGTATATAAAATATTCCCTTATTTTAACTGGTTAATAAACAATGCCTTCATTATAGCTACACTAGTTCTGTTTCATATATTACAGTTACATAACAGAACACTGTTCTGATTCATTTTCTGCCATGTTCTTCAGCTTTTGTCTTGCAACATCTTCTCCCCCAAGAATCTTTACCATCTCGGACAGCATGGGCTGAATGCTGTTCATTTCTGCTTGAGCTAAACTGCATGGTTCCTGGACTGATGGTCCTGCAGAAGTGAATGCTGATGACTTTTCAGGTTTTTTATGAGTGATGTGCCTGTTGCCAGGTGACAGCCAGAATTCCATAGTTGGTCGTGGGTCAAACTCTTCTAAAGAAGCAGTATTGAACAGCCTAGCATAACGCTTAACCTCGGAGTGTTCAGCTTTAGAAAACGCTTTTTCAATTGAACCAACTTTTTTCTCACTTTTAGACTCATGTCTATATCTGACGTACTAAACCCCCAGATCCTATCCTTTTTTTTCTGCACATAACCAATCACCACACGATAAATGTATTTGTGAAATTAAAACTATTTAAGGGCTTAGACCTCCGAATGGATGGCATAATTAAACATGTATTACGAAAAAAAATTTTAAAGTTCTGAAAACTGAGGTCTAGGTTTATAACTAGTTTTAAATTTCACAAAGACGTTTATCGTGTGGTGATTGGTTATATGGAGAAAGACAAAAGATAGGGACTGGGGGTTTAGTACGTAAGATAGACACAGCAAACATGCAATAAAGAAAGCCCGCTCAGAAAAACATCCATTGAATTCTGCGTTCGTGTCTCCGACCTCCAGATCACGACCCCAGCATTTACACAATATTTCAGTTAAACCTGTGGGATACCCATTCATATATCCAGTTTTTTGGAGCCTCGTCACACCTGCCATAAACTTCTCTACACTGAACGGAGTCCTGAGGACCCCTTAATGCAAGGGAGCAGCACTACAGTCACACCACCCATGACTAATACATGTTTTAATGCATTTCATCGTGAAAAAGATATCAAGTATTTATCTTAGTATTCTAAATGTTCATTGAGCAGGAATGTCATGCAGTCAATGTGCGGCGATTGCTGCCGGTGTCTCTCACTGCAAGCGGAAGTCAGTTTAAGAAGCGCGCACAGATTAACAACTGGGTCAGGGAACACTTAATATAAAGCATTTAATGTGCTACATTAATTTATGACAGGGTTTGAGAAAATCTAGTAAATGAAACATTCATTTTAAGATTAAATTTAGTTTGCGACATTCTACTGACAAAATAAACTACGAGAATAAAGTGGAAATGTCGAGAATAAAGTCAACATGTTGACTTTAATCTCGACATTTACATTTTTTTTGTCTTCACTGTGTCCATATTTTTTTGTGGCCTTACTACGCTTCCATAGGTTTTTCAGGGCCTGTTGTGCCAGTTTTAATCAAGAAATGATCCATTTCTCTTCCGCGATGCTACTTGTTTCAGTTTCAGCAACACGCATATAGCGAGAACAGCGTGCTTACCGCAGTGCATTATGGGTTACGCAGGTCATTCCTAATGACGTATTCGAAATTCAGCAAGATGGTACATTTCCAAAGAAGTAAATATTACCGATGTTGTCGGGAAAAATATAATCGTGTCTAAGTGAAGACGTTTATTGATATTTCATAACATTTGGAAACCGTTAGAATGTTTTCTTTATTTTTAATAAACTGACAGCGCGAAACTAACTTGTTTTATATGAAAAATTCTCTATAATCAAAAATTATCTATAGACAGCTCATCAAAATTGATGTCGCGCAATAAATTTCTTAACTCCTCAATGTATCACAACCTACGTGAAATCACAAATTTCAGGAAAGATTAACTGCCTAACAAGCTTTATCTGGCGAAAACAATTGCATTGTAGGTGAAATGACCGGATTTTTATGTAGAAAACATGATTTTTATCAATAATATATAAAAGTTATCGATTATAATGAAAAATCATCAAATTACATGGTAATTTCGGCATGATAAAAAAATGGCCGCATCTCCAAGCATGTAAATAGTAGGGTAAAATACTTTTGTAAGACCACAAGAGTGCTTCCCCTTTGAAAAATCAGCCGTCATTTTGTAAACAATATTGAATACCAATTTGAGACATGAAGAACATGCCTAAGTAGACTGTTTCTGCACGAAGTACGTACCCAAATGTTTAAAATTTGAAAGTAGTGGTAAAAATGTGCCCTGCACTGCAGATTTAATTCTTTTTTCTCCAGAAAATTCCAATTGTCCGCAGACAACAGAAACCAGGAAACACGCTTGTCCGACCGTCAATTTATCCATGTCGGACGAGTCGGGCGTTGGATTTCTGCACCCCTGGGCCTCATGTATAAACGGTGCGTACGCACAGAAATGTTGCGTAAGAACTTTTCCACATTCAAATCGCGGTATAAAACCTACACTTGGCATAAAGCCACTCACTTTTCCACGGCACCTCATACCTTGTCGTACACAAGTTCTACGCTCGATTTGCAGACTGGCGGCACCCAGCGTCAAAGCAATGCTACTGTTCCTGTGTGGTTACACCTTATTTTCCTGACGCGGCTTTATAAATACACTGAAACTAACCGCATATTGTTTATTAGTGTAACGCATCTGATTGTAATTAACTTGTAACAATATAATGGTCCAGGGAATAGCCATAGTATTCCAAATACCATAACTGCTTTAGCGTTGTTACTCTCAGTGCACCTTCTTCTTCTTCTTTCAGCTCCTCTCGTTAGTAGTTGTCACAGCGGATCATCTTTTTCCATATTACTCTCACTGCACCACACAGAGTATTTATATCACTGTATCTGAGTGTGAATCACAGCAGCAGCTGATCGGAAAGAGAATTATCGGTATATAGCTTCAAGGACACGCTGTCTCAGCCATGGCAAAACATTTCAAAGCCTTTCCTGTAAAGACCTCGCGGTTCAGAAACAGTTTCATCCCAAGAACTTTAAATGCACTCAATCAATTGCACCTTGTAGAACTGTTTGTACTTACAAGTACAATCACCCCACTGTAAACTTGCACTACAGTTATAATATTGCACAACCTGAGCCACTTTATAAAGCGTATTTACATATGATGACGATATCATTTTTAAGGTGAAATGCAGCAAAATATGTTTATTATATTATACAGATAAAACTTTAACTTCATTTAAATAATCTATATTCTTCATTGGGAGTGTCGTGAAGGATAAAATAATTAAAACATGTACTACGAAGCTATATCAATGTTCCTTAAACGTTTTGAAGAATCGGCGCTCTAAGCATACGGATGGCTTAACTTCTATTACAGAGCTGATTGTGTGGTGATTGGGTATTTGGGGAAAGAAAAGGAAGGACTGCAGTGGTGGCTACGCCAATATATATCTATACTAATAAAAGGCAAAGCACTCACTCACTCGTCACTAATTCTCCAACTTCCCGTGTAGGTAGAAGGTTGAAATTTGGCAGGCTCATTCCTTACAGCTTACTTACAAATGTTAAGCAGGTTTCATTTCGAAATTCTACACGTAACAGTCATAACGGTCGGCAACCGTTCTTATTTATGGCCCCATCTTCACGAAATTTGGTAGGCGGCTTCCCTGGGCTAATCGAAACCGATGTACGTACTTATTTCGATGGTATGACGCCGCCATATTGAACTTTCCAACTTCCCATGTAGGTAGAAGGCTGACCCCATCTTCACGAAATATGGTAGGTGGCTTCCGCTAACCAAAACCGATGTACGTACTTATTTCGGTGGTATGACGCCACTGTCAGCCGCCATATTGAACTTTTCAACGTTCTTTGTTACTTATGGGCCCATCTTTAAGAAATTTGGTACGCGGGTTCCCAGTGCTAACTGAATCCTACTTACGTACATATATACGTCCATAGCCTGCAGCTCGGTCACCGTGTGAGGCGGCGTTGGGTTCCCCCATCCCAACGCCTCCCACGTTGTTGGCTGCCTGCCTATATAAGGCCGTCCGTCCCTCCAGTCTCTACATTCCCTTCCTTGCTTCCCCACGGGATTCACGTCTCCCTGCTGATAACTACAGCCTTTTTATTTAATCCACGGCTTCTCCGCTGTTTTATTGTTCGTTTATTACGATTATAGTTATTGTGTAAGTATTTTAGACTTGCTTTACATTGTTCAGATACCCATTTCCTTTATCGTTCCAACCGTACCCCCATAACATGTCTATCGAAGTGATCACCATTGATCAAAGAACTGTCACTTACAGAGTGGTTTCCATGCCTGGAGATGGCACCTGCCTTTTCCATTCTCTTTGTTACATATTGCACGGCCATATCAGGCTCACTCTTGATATCCGGAGGAACTTTGTGTCTTATGTATTGAATGACTGGGACAGGTTCAAGGTGTGGACTGATGACGGTACAGGAGATAATTATACTACACAGGAGCAGTATAAGAGTGAAATGATTAAGCCCTTCACCTATGGTTCTGCATGTGAGTTGATGGCTGCCGCTGAATTGTTCAGTTGTCGCTTTCAAGTGTACCGAAATGCCAAATATTTTACACCTTTCGACAACCGCCAATGCCTCTTAAACATCTTAGATTCACAGGTTACGATTTCAGTAGTGGACACTTTCATGTTTATGAATGTTTAAACTCTCAAAAGCTGGATGTGAAGTTATCGATGAAACCGGTTGTGTGCTTACAATGCTTGACAGATGCCGAATGTCACTTCAACACAATTCCTGCAAATACTGTCGTAATTGAAACAAACTATGAAACTCAAACCGATTATGACAGCAGCAATCCAAGCTGTGAGATTTGAAACAAGATTACTGTTCGCATGGCCAACTGTACGTTGCATGCTCAAGAGTAAGCTCAGTGCACAGCTTGCTCATATTACAACTAGAGGGCCGAACTCACAATGTGGTATACAAAGAGATCCTTAACAAATAATTATTGGCATATTTTCCCTCAGTTTCAAAAGGTGCGAAGCGCGGGTATTTTGCTAGTTGAATATAAAACAGAAAGAGAAAATAACAACACAGCTAAAAATGCAGCGACAAATTTTGGCAAAAGTTAAATGCTTGTGTTATGAGCACGAGGCAGCTATGCAGTGTCAGCAACGGATGTGACCATCAACCGTGCATAAGCTACCTTACTGACATTGGCGGGCGAAGGAGCCACCGATTCTTCCACTGCCCAGTGCCACCACAAGCCTAGAGCCACCCCTAAGTACTGCTGCAATAAATTATTTCATCGACAGTCGCACACAATCACTGCGCCGTGAAACTCATGTTTAATAACATGCTTTAACTCCTATCATCATAAAAATGATATCACTTATACATCTCAGTATTTTAGTTATTCAGAGAGCTGTAATATCACGAATGTAATGGATTCTGTGTCCAGTTGGAGGAAGAGAGCCTGTTTAAGAAGCAAGTAGTGATTCACACACATAGAGCACATAGAAGATCAAATACAAAACAAAGCATTTAGCGTGCTACTTTAATTACGATGTGATTTGAGAAACTGGTTAATTAAACGATTTTAAGATGAAGTTTATGATGTTCTACTTTAATGACAAAATAAACTACGTGATTAAAGTGTAAATGTCAAGATTGAAGTTGATATTTCGTGCTTTATCCCCACTGTGTGCCTTTTTTTCCTCTCTACCCTAATAAGCTTTCATATGACACTCTGACGGTGGGCTACAACTCGCCTTTTCACTGCAACTTTGATATGTGACTTCTTTTTTATTTCCGGCACTGTGCGATTTTGTGAACGTGAGCTTTCAAGTTTCTCCAACACGCTATGTCACTCGATCAACTTCCTTTTGTTGATTATACCATGGTTTATTTGAACAAATAGTATGTTTTATCCTTTGCCTCCACTTGGTATTCGCTGAAATTCTTATATTTTCCCCAGTGCTTTTCCCGTTGTCTTTTCACAGAAGGATGAGCTTAATGGCGATTTATATTCATTTGCATATTCAAAGAGGCATAATTCTGTGAGGAGTTTGGGCGTTACGTAAAGCGCATGCACGAGCGTTACTTTTCACGCTGATCGGGATTTATGTAGTGGAAGAACGTGGAAGTTGAAGTGCGCACAGATTCCTGCATCTGGATTTTTCTGTGCGTAAGCACATTTCGGCTTTTGTGCTTACGCCATATTATAGTGCGAGTTCTACGCACGGCGTTATACATGAGGCCCCTGGTGCTTCCTGTCTTGCTATATGGTTGCGAGACATGGATGCTATCCAGTGACCTGAGATGAATACTGGCTCCTTTGCTACTGTGTCTCTCCAGAAAATCCTTTGGGTACCATTGGTTTGACTTTGTGTCAAATGAGCAGTTGCTCATGGAGTCCCGAATGAGGCACATTACCTGCACTGTGAGGGAGCGTCAGTTTTGGCACTGCGGCCATGTGGCGCGTTTCCACGAGGTTGATCCGGCTTGTATGATCCTCATTGTTGGGGACCCGAGTGGCTGGACCAGGCCGTGGCCGCCCACGTAACACCTGGCTGTGGCAGATAGAGGGTCATTTCCGGAGGGTGGGGACTGGACCACGTGTCTGCCTGGGTGGGGGCGGGGGCAGGTTGCAAACCGGGATCCCGAGTGAACACTGTTTATTTAACATGGTGCACAGTGTCTTTAATATCCCTCTATTGCACGTTCATACCTAGTGTGTCCCTGCATCCTTTCCACTAGAGGAGACACTTGTTTCCTTAGCTGAGCCTTTGCTGTAGAAATGTGTGCCATTAGCTAAAATTGTTTGAAATATATTATAAAGGACTGTAGACAGTTTTCTATATCAATGTCATATGTATTTAATGTGCCTGTCCATCCCATCCACTTTAGGGGACACTTATTTTCCACAGCTGAGCCTTTGTTGTTGAAATGCTCTTTTGTTTACAAAATGACCAGTGGACAGCTAAAATTGAGCTAAACCTATTTATAAGAATCTGGGAAGTCTTTTGTCATTTTTTTCTCTACTGTGACTATTTGTCCTAGAGCAGAGTTGCAAAAATGGGTACCCCCTGTCTGCTGCTTACAAAATGAATGCTGTGCAGCTAAATACTTCAAAATGTATTTTAAAAAGTTGTTGAAATCCTTCTTTATCACTTTTATGTCTGCTAGAGCCTTTTGTCATATCCACTGTGAGAGGCACAGCTGTAGAAATGCCTGCCCTCTGCCTTGTTTGATTTGTCTAAAATTGTAGCAGCTTTTGACTGTTGTGTTCTCACAATCCAGTGGATATCCGATGATTCTAACCACTTTTAGAGAATATGAGATTGACACTTAGATAACATGGTATCAAGAAGTCTTATTGAAGAATGCATGGGATGTCATTGCTATACAAATGGAATTAAGATTGCTAAAAATTCTGATCAAAGGACAATTCTCAGACAAGTCTTAACATTGGCTTGTGGGAGTCTTGCTGACAAGAGCTTTATTGCACAGATTTCCACAGTATTCTACATCTTGTTGAGGTCATGCACGTTCTGCGTATTTCAGCAGCTCAGTATTAACTTGGCTTTTCAGTACAGAACAGAATAAAATTAAAAGTGTGAAACCCACTCGTTGTCTTAACCTTGGAGGATTTAGTCTGAATCGGCACAGAAGGCTCATCACTTGATCAGTTTGATCCTGAGCCCTGTGTCAAGTGCTGGATAACCCGTGGAAAAAAAAAGTAAACGGGTAACATCTGTGGTCTGCAGTTAGATTGTAAAAATGCTATTTTAATGTAGAATATATGGATTCTACACATCTGGCTATGAGGGAGCATAGTGTAAAAATATTTTTGAAAGGATTAAAAAAAAAAATGGTATCTGAATCAGCCAGTTCTAGTCACATGATATCGGTGATCTGTATTGGCTCTTAAAAAAAACTCATTTGGATCAACCTGTTGGGAGCAATAGCCAATAGGGGCCTCCTCAGGTGCAGGGATTGACCCATCCCTGGAGATACCTCAGTTTGTCACAGGGTACAGATATTCTTTTGTGCAAAAGTGGTTTGTTCTTTAGCAACACTAACTTCACACAGTCACCTCTTCTAACCACTTATTCGTTTCTGACATTGTGACAGAGGGCTAACCCACAACCCTCCCAATTACAAACTCCTAAGCTGTCTTTAGTGGACTTGCTTGAATTTTTAGGATCATTGTCCTGTTCAAACATGAACTGTGTTCCAAGCTTCAGCTATGAAACTAAGGGCCTGACTTTCTTTTCCAGGATTTTCACAATTCCTTCAACAATGACAAGTTGCCCATGGGCAGAGTAAGAAAACTAGCCGCATAAAAGAAAAAAACACAACCCAAACACAACCCAATTAATTTGCCATTAAAGTTTAAAATGTCACAAATTACTACCTGTAGAATGTAGCTTCACCTGTCCAAATGCAGTGAAAATCATGTTTCTCCACTGGAAACAATTTGCCACCAAAAATTCTTTATACAATTGTACCAATATAACAGCAGATGATGTTTGCTTGTTTGTAGTTAATGTGCAATACATAGCATATGGAGATGCAATTGTATGCTTGTTTATGATTATTGTATGTGATTTTGTTTATTGACTTTTTACAGCACACAGAACATTTCTGAGATGTCAGACAGTGAAGACAGTGACTTCTCTGACAACCAGAGTGAGCGTAGCAGTGATGCTGAAGAAAATGAGGTGAGTTTTTTGAAACCTGTGTGATTTTTAAGAAGTATTTTTTCTTGGATATTGTATTTTTGTGTGCAGCATATTGTGATTGTACAGCTGGTTAATACAGTCTCTCAAACATACCACATTTTCTGCAAGAAGTTAGGTGGAGTGAAGTTTTTTTTTTTTTTCCCCTCACTCCGTTTGTTCAAGAGAAATGTATTAAAATTTGGGAATTCCCGAAGCGGTTTACTGCCTCTCTTGACAGAAATAACATTCTGAAAAGCACATTGAAGACAATCTCAGGACCATGAGCCTTAAAAGTGTGACATTTGTTTTTTGGGTTGTGTCACTCTACTGTAGACTGGAAAATCCACTAAAGCACAGTTATATTTGTAAAGGAGTGGCACTGGACATGATGCTGCATGATACTGGCTTAGCCCTTCAATGGCTCACATCATATCTCTCTAATAGGCAACAGTTTGTCACACTCGGCCGATATAAATCCTCCACCTCACCTGTGTCGTATGGTGTCCCACAGGGTTTAGCCCTTGGGCCATTACTTTTTCTACTTTATATCCTTCCTTTGGGTTATATTATTTGCAGACATAGCCTTAACTTCCACTGTTAGATAGATAGATACTTTATTAATCCCAAGGTGATATTCACATTATGCAGATGATATGCAGTTATTCCCCTACAGATTCACCTCCCAGCATACTCACTGACTGCATCACTGATCTTAAGCTATGGATCGAAAATAATTTTCTAAAACTTATTGCCAATAAAACTGAAGTGTTACTGGTAGGTCCAAAATCCCAACTTTCTAAGGCATCCAATTTATCTGTTTCTGTTGATGGTACATTTGTCGTTCCTGTTGTCAGAAATCTTGGTGTTTTGTTTGATTCAACACTTTGAGCTACACATTAGGTGTCTTTCCAAAATGTCATTCTATTGTCTCCATAACATTGCCCACCTCCGTCCATTTCTGTCCTTTAATGATGCTCAAACTCTGGTTCATTGTTTCATAATGTCTCGTATTGATTGTTGTAATTCCCTCTTTATTGGCCTCCCTGCAGAATCTGTACAGAAGATACAGTATATTCAGAACTCTGCAGCCAGAGTCCTCACCCACACAAAGCATTTTGCTCTCATCTCCCCTGTTTTCTCCCTACTTCACTGGCTACCGGTTCCATCAAGGATTAAATTTAAGATTCTGCTTCTCACCTTCAAAGCCCTACATAACCTTGCCCCCCTCTACCTCACTTAGCTACTAGCTCCATATACTCCTTGTCGCTCTCTCAGGTCCTCGAGCAGTAATTTCCTTACTGTCCCACGCACCAGACTCTCCAACCTGGGAAGCAGGTCCTTAAGTACTATAGCCCTCAACTCTGGAACTCTATTCCTCAGTCTCTACGAGATTGCTCCTCTATCTGCACTTTTAAATCTCAACTAAAAACTTTCCACTTCTATGAACTTTTGTCATCTGTATAATTTTTTATTGTTATTTACTCTGTATGTAAAGCGACCTTGGGTTTGTGAAAGGTGCTCAATAAATGTACCTTATTATTATTATTTTATTGTTGTGAGTTTAGCCTACACATCTTATTCTTCCTTCCTTCTTTTAAACTCTATACCTCCTTAAAGAACATTGAGATGGTTTTCACCATAGAGGGAGCTATTTAAATTAAAGGTTCCAACAGACCAGTCACACTACTGCAGGTGCACACAATTATCATCAATGGCCCTACTCTGCATCACTTTGTTGAGAGAGAGAAAATACATTTGAACAAAAGGTGGGGGCAGAAGCTATAGAAGTAAATGTTCATGTACGACCTAAGTCATATAAACTAAATTTTTATCTGCTAAGAAGATATTTTACTGCAAAATGTACAAAACAACAACTAGTGCCACACCTGAAGAGAAAACATCAGAGGACGAAGCATTCTCAGCTCTGTGAAATAGCATTTTTAGTGGTGAAACCAAAACAAATTGGTAAAGCATAGTCCTTTACCTGTAGTAATTAAAATTACTCAAAAAGTATAGCTAAAAACAAGAAGTAGATGTTAATTCCATAACTATACATAGCCATTACATGTTTCATACATTTTATTTGAGAATAAATATGTACATTGGAGCAGCCATTTGTAAATTTGTACTGCATTAAAATTAATATGATAAAATAATGAAAAGAAACATGCTCAACTTGCATAGCTACAAGAACCTACAAAGGCTATGGATAAGAAGGTAACATTCAACTTCGGTCTATCTATTAGTGGAATAATATTCTGAAAATATGTAACCAGCCTACATTAGGAAAAAGATGGAGATGGTCCTTCCTGTTTATAAATATCATACTTCAAAAATATATATTATATCAGAAGAAATGATAGAGACAGTCTTTGTCCATCTATACTACTGGACCTTTCATCAGTTACTTAATAATCTTTGCTGAAGATCCAAGTCACTTGGGTGCAATATCTGCTTTGTTTACTGTTTGTTTTACTGGTCTGTGTTGAATTGTATTTTACCACTGTCGGCAGTCTATGGGTGGAATGCAAGTAAGAATTTTATTTTACAATCTACACATGACAATAAATTTTAGCTTGACCTTGACTCTGCATCTTATAAAGTGCAGTTAAAAAGCCAGACTTAGTTTCCCATTTTCTGATGTGACTTAATGTCGGAGAGGGGCAATACATCATATAAAATAACAGTGCCTAAGTTTAGTTTCATCCCCTGAGGTTTAGGAAACTAAAGTTTCTGAAACATTAGAGGAGGTGTGTTTTGTGTGTTAACCAGAATGCACTCCATGTGAGACCAGACCGGTGCTCAACATCTATTAAACTAGTGTTGCGTAATTCAATTGTTAGTTTTTAAACATGTATGTACCTAACATATAAATGTATTTTTTCCCTTTAGGAGGAGGAGGGGAGGGGCAGTGAAAAAGCAGAAGAAGATGACCAAGATGAAGTAGAAGAGGAAGAGGAAGAAGATGATTATTATGATGAAGAGGAGGAAGAGGATGATGATGAACGTCCACAAAAACGGCCAAAACATGGGGGATTCATTCTTGATGAAGCTGGTAAGACAATTTTGTTGGTTCATTGTAAAAAACACAAACTCTTCATTATATGGTTTAAAAAGCTGTTAATGTATTTTCATGTACTGTATCTAGATAGAAATAGCTGTAGAAAATTTGGTAGTGTCCAGCTTCTACCCTGACATCATTTGTTTACCTCCCGTGCCTCCATAAATAGTTGGAACTAAATCTGCCATATTCAGAAATTGCTAGATTTAGGCTTTATAAAGTCAATGCCTTGAAAAACAGTTTTGACATACCTTGCTAAAATTTCAAGCCCAACCCACTGTTGAAAAAGCCTGTCAACATTTTTGTTACATGTATAATTAATTTTCTGTTGTAGTATACCCATCAGTCTTTGTTCATATTGCTCTTCCTGATAGTTTACATTATCATTGTGTACATAAACTGATTCATTACATCTTGCCTGAAGAAGGGGGCCTGAGTTGCCTCGAAAGCTTCCATATTGTAATCTTTTTAGTTGGCCAATAAAAGGTGTAATTTTACTTGACTTTTCACTTCATTCATAATGACAAACACGGTACAACACCCTAGTACTACATAAACTGTTTGGAATAGGTAGTTCATAAAGATGATAAATGTGTTAATATATTTCTGCATTACCTTTTTATAGGTTCAGATTAAACCACTCTTTTGCTGCAGCAGCAACAACAACATTTATTTATATAGCACATTTTCATAGAAAAAAATGTAGCTCAAAGTGCTTTACAAAATGAAGAATAGAAAAATAGAAGACACAATAAAAAATAAGTCAACATTAATTAACATAGAATAAGTAAGGTCCAATGGCCAGGGTGGACAGAAAAAAAAGAAAACAAAAATCTGCAGGGATTCCAGACCATGAGACCGCCCAGTCCCCTCTGGGCAATCTACCTAACATAAATGAAACAGTCCTCTTTGTATTTAGGGTTCTCATGGAAGGACTTGATGATGATGGTCACGTAGACTTCTGGCTTTCAGTCCATCAATGTTGGTGCATCATGATGCTTTGAGTAGGTGGTGGTGGCGCAGGCCGCCACCGTAAAGAAACCGGAAAAAGAAACAGAAGAGAGAGTTGGGGTCAGTACAGATTTTAGAGCCACTATGAATAGTTATTATGATGAATTGAACATAAAGAGTATCAGTATTAAGTTAAAGTGAAGTTAGGAGAAAGCCATTATCATTCATATGTTGCACTATTTCATACAACACAATTTACTGTATTACTTAACTGCTTATTCAACTAAAAAACTTTGAATGATTATATGCACTTCAGACTGTCTGATTTATTGTCTTTATGCAGTTATTTCAAATTTATCTTGAAGTTTGGAGCTGACTGAATTAAAAATAATGAACCTGTCTTACTTTTTTGGCAGATGTTGATGATGAGTATGAAGATGAAGATCAGTGGGAAGATGGTGCAGAGGACATTTTAGAGAAAGGTTTGTTCTTCGTTTAACATGCTCTGGCCAGTGGATTGTGCTGCACCGAAATATGTTCATTTTGCAGACAAGACAAGAAAATGTTCTAAGTATAGAATGGCATGCATCATCAAAATATTTCATAGTATTTCAATATTCTTTTTTGACTTTGTAAATCTATTTCAGTACCATGCTTGTCTGGTTATGGCTCTTTAACTACTTTGAGAGGATTCTGGAATAGTAATAAACTAAAGAAGATGCTATGTTTCCCTACTGTGAAATTTAATTTATTGGTTAAACAGGGCATTGTTGTTTTTAGGATATTTCTTTTTCTGAAGAAAATATTGTGTAATTTTGCAACTAATTTCCGATATATGACTTACCTTTTTTGTGTTTACTCCCACTTGCTTGTGTAAGCGCAAATGGAAGCTTGAGAGTTGTTTTGGAGCACAAACTTTATTCTTCCTAAGAACATTGTTTCAGAATATCCTAAGGACAATAGTGACTCCACACAGTCTTTATTTGCATTTAGTGCCTTTTAAAGAGAACACCATTGGAAGCCCTAAAAATTAGAAACAAGCAACAAAGTTGAAGGATGTAAGTTGAAGACCTAAGATGACATAAGTTGATGACTTCTTAGTGCTTCCTTTGCAGTATATTTAAAAAGGTGCAATCCAAAGTCAGCTTTGTATCCTGCCTTGAGATTTTTAAAATCCAATCACTCGAGCAGCTGACAATTTTGTGTTGCTTATAATTCTTCCATAATCTGACTGTATTTAAAATATAGTATTCCCTTGTGTTATTTCTAATTACATTTTTCTATAACATTTTTTTTTATAAGTGTCTAAATGTTTTAAGCCTTTATTCAGTTGTTACATTTCTTTTACAAGAGTCATTATTGTTAATTTTCTAAACCTACTTTTTCTCAATATTTTATGCCTGGTATGTTTTTGATATGGCTGTTTATTTACTTGTGGACTTGTGTATAGGGCATGATATAGGATTTTTTTTTTTTTTATTTAAAAGCAAGTCCAGTAATCCAGGTGTTGTCGTGTGGTGGGTGTGGCAACATGCCATCAGTGCATGCTGTCAACCTCCTCTTCCTCCTCCAGTGACTTGTTCAGCTTTTAATTTGGACATCTGGGTTTTTTTCCTCCCTCACTTCAGTTTTCTGTATCATCTTTTTTGTACAAGAATATTAATTCTTCCATCATGGGGATATTATTTAGTGAATATATTAAATATTATGCCTGATGACTACTGAGCAAAAAGAACTGCACACATGCATCTCTGGAAAACACACAAGTTACAAAAATGATAATTGAGAAATAAAATTGTTTCCGTTAACACTGTATGTAGTTAATTTAGAAACGTTCTGAAAGTTACATTAAGCCACATTGTTTCTTTGCTTTGTACTTTGCTTGGCATTGTAAAACACCTTAATTTACTAACAATTATATAATATAAAAGTTTATTTATTCCTGTGCGAACTACATCAACTCTAAACAATATAAAGGATAAGAATGTTCTTTTTAATATTTGTAAATAGTGATGTATTTCAATTTCCAATGGATGATATGCAGTCTCTTGATGCATGACACACCACTGGCGATCTTCACATCCTTAATTCATACTTAACATGCATATCTTTTCAGGATCTCTTTGGGCAGCATTGCTCAATATTTTAGGCCATAACACTTAATAAACTTGTGGGTCTCTTAAGTTCTGTAAAATCTTGTACTTAAACATATACAGTAGTTCCTTTTTTGCTTCCTATTATTTTTACTCTCACTAGTAAATCACAGGCATGCAAGTGAGAATTTAATTGTACAGTTTATGCATTACAGTGAACTTGACCTTTACCTCACATGAACCTAAAATCATTATGTGAACTAATCCTATTTCTGCTAAACATAAGCCACTTTGAAATTAAAATGCACATTCTGTAAAATAGAATAATTTTATTTAATTAATACAAATCCCTCTATACTATTTAAACTTGATAACCCTTCTCCAATTTTAGTTAAACATTGTTTGGTATCTTCTTACTTAGCCATTTCTTTTCCCATACTTAAGACTTGGTATTTTATACTATTTTGCCAACCTCTCTACTTGAGGTTTAACTGATGAGTGTTTACTTTCCTCCATGACACAAACATGATGATACACTGTTTGTACTTGAACTTGAGTTTTTTATCCATGCTTTGTTCTATTCTTTTCCCACTCACCTGCTCTGGTGAATCATCTGAATCCTTAGAAATTTCACCTCACACAGTTTGTTCAAAATGACCAGTACCGATTATTTGCTTGTTTATCTTCCTGTCGTTAACATCATAAGTTTTTTTTTTTTTTTTTTTTCCTTTCCTATCCATGCCATGTGTGTGCACACACTCACACACACACATACACAAAGCCTCTGCCATAATCGGGACAAACTTTATTATTGAATCATTTCCTTTTGCTATGATAGTCATCTCTTTTTTTTCTCCATATTATTCAAGATGCAAAAATAATATATTACTTGATAGTTTTAAGTTTGAGATTTTACTTTGCTGCTTTTGATGGATGGCATGATTCTGGCTTTTCATGTGTCACCAGATACCCGGTTAAAGGAGTACACTAAACTGACACAATGGAATTGAAAAAGTAATATGAAAATATTGTGGTTGCCCTAGCTGGTCACTTTTTGTAACACAGGTTATTTGTCAAATTATAGTGACACTAAAGTGTTCTCATGCATCTGATTTTACAGGATTGTCAATTATTTGGTATTTCCCAGGAACTAATTTTCCCATTGTGACATGAGGAGATATGTTTTTATAATGATTACAAGAGTCCCTGGATAAACGAGCATCGTTTTTATTGGAGAACAAAGAGAAAAGCATTTCTTTTGCTTTCTGGCCCAAAGGTCCTTTTGTAAGCTGTGTGTGGCACGTTGTTTATAACTTGGCTTCTAGCAGCGTTAGAGAGGAAAAACAATGTCCTTAATAAAACAAAAATGAGTTGCTATTGTATTACATTGTTTTTTTTTTCCTACAACCAACCCACATTCTTAGTTTTAGACAGCACCCACATCTGTAAAAATAGAAAGCCCTAAAATAACATTATTCCCAATGGTACAAAATCTTATGCAGGAGTCTAACTTTGATTACTAGTTGTTAACAATCCTGGGTCAGACTTTGCATAATGGAATGGCTATTTTGAGATGACCCTTAAACCTGAAAACACACATTTAAATAATATGGACTACTATTAACTACAGTGCATGATCTACTAATAGTAACTTCTTTTCTACTAAACTCTTTAATAATGTGGAGAAATTATTATCAGAACGGGTAGGTGAGTGGAACACCAATGGTCATTTGGCTATGTTGTGAAGCCTGCACTGCTTTGTTGGCCACAATAACACAAGGCTTGAAATTATAGGACTGACCTCTTTTATTGTACATTAATCTAAGATTTAATGTTAATTTAGGTATGTATTCCTGCATGCTAATAGTTGATATAAGGAGAGAATAACTAGAAGGGGTAATATTCAGGTAAGTGGGAGGAATGGAGATGAAGGGCAAGAGAGTTTGACCAAGGCAGGAACATGAACAGTAAAGAAGCAGAACAGATGGAAGTACAGAGAAAGAGAGAGATACAAGTTTCATGAGTTACTACAACGCCCTTATTTATACATAATGCAGTTTTACATTTTGTACATTTGATAAATATCAAAAATACTGTTTTTTCTGGAGAATATTTGAAACATTGAGTAAATACTCAAATTCAAAATGTCTCTTCGACCTCTGCAGTTAATTTTATCATAGAAAACCTACATTAACATGTAAGTTATCCTCTTTATGAAAGACCATTTCAGATCCTTGTAAAACTGGGGAAAATTACATTGAATTAATGAAGAGCCCACCGTTGTCCTATACCTAGTATCTAGCTTGTCAAGTCACCATACATGATAGTGAAATGGGGCTTGTAATTTCTGTAGCATTTCACACATCTGCTCTTTTTACAGAATGTTTTTATTTCTGATTGTCGTCGTCCTGTTTTAAGTGTATATCCTAAATCCCACAAAATGTTTTGCATTAACTAGTAAAAGCATAAGTTTGCAAGTCCTTGAAAATCATCGAAAATTTACGGGTCAGAAAAGTAAATCTCCTAATGAAGAGTTTTAGATGCTTTTATTCCTGATATTTTTTATTATTCATTGAAACATTTAACAGTTTATGGGAGTCTCTCTTCATCCAGTCGTTAATACTGTTAGATGGGTCAGCTTGTGCAATATTTTATTCAGAGGTACTATCTGATATTTTCTCCCAATTTTGAGTAAGTTCTAGTGATAGGTAAATTTTCAATGCATTAGTTAAAGGAAAGTGGCATGCAAAGGTTTGGGCACCCTTTCTTAAAATGTCTTGTTACTGTGAGTAGTTAAGTGTGCAGAAGGTGAACTGATCACCAAAAGGCATAAAGTTAAAGATGACACAATTCTTTAATATTTTAAGCACGGTTGCATTTTCATTCACAGTAGTACAAAGTACCAAAAAAATGAATAGGGCCTGAAGCAAAAGTTTTGGGCACCCGACATGGTCAATACTTTGTAGCACCCCGTTTGGCAAGTATCACAGCTTGTAAACTATATTTGTAGACAGCTAAGAGTCTTACAGTTCTTACGTATGGTATTTCACCCATTCATCCTTGTTCAAGGCTTCTAATTCTTTAAGATTCTTGGGCCGTCTCGTATCCCCTGCTCTTTTGAGATCCAGCCAGAGATGTTTTAGGTCAGGGAACCATAAGAGCAATTGCAAAACCAATCACCTTGCATCTCTTGAGGTATTCCCTTGTAGATTTTGAGGTGTTTTTTTTTTACTTTTATGCTTTTTGGTGGTCAGTTTGTCTTCTGTTCACTTAACTATTCACTGTAACAGAAATTTTAAGCAAGGTGCCCAGACTTTTGATGCCACTGCACATCTATTTTTAAGATTTTAGTCATATGATTGGTACAGTTGCCACATTCTTTTTCTAATTGCACTATTTTAACTGTGGTTCTTGTCAAACAGCAGCTAAAGACTTATTTTGTATATTAAGTGCTACATCCTTTCTGTGTGCAATACAAATGCTTAAAAGCCATTTTAATAATTTTTTTTGCACTCATGAATCTTTTTTTTTATGCATGCCTGCTTCAGTTAACGGTAAATGAATTCTTGATCTTCTTTGTTTTTCTGTTTCAGTATTGCTATATTTGTGTATGTGTGTGTGACACATACATGCACTTTGTATACTGTACATGCACACTAGTGTGTTTGTGATCTGTGTGCTTGTTCTGTGTGTATGTTTTTTTTTTTCTTTCCTTTTTCGCCTTGCCAAAGGGAGTACAGGCAGCAAATTAAGGAGGCCAAAAATCACTGGTCACTGTAGTGATTTATACAGTGTTTTGACTTTAAGCTCAAAATGCAAAAGAGAGCTCCAATACCATAAGTTGAAAGACCTTTTTTTTTTTTTTTTTCTTCTTCTTAAGTCAAAACCCCTGTACATTTCCATTAGTAAAGTTATATTCCTCAGTTTTGGAAATGCACTAATTTTCCCACTTAAGGCATAACAGGTACAGTAAATATATAAACAATATATAATATCCTGAAAGGTTTTAATTGTAAATTACATTTTACTGTCAAATGTGGTTTAGCATTTAGCCATACATTGACTTACTGTAAGAGGCTTTCTCAACATCTAGTTTTTCGGTTGTTTAGAATTTTGTATTAGATTTATAAAACAAAAATTGAAATGTATTAGATAGTTGGAATACAATGGAGATGTAGGCTTTATGTATCAATGCAATGGCCACCTGAGAATGTAGATTGTGTATGTAACTGCGTGTTGGCAGTGGTAGCTTATATAAGCATTTCTGACACATAAAAGGCTATTTAAAAATAGTGATTTTTAAAGACTTTAAAGTTTAAAAAAAAAAAAAAAAAAAAGCAAATGAAAATCAAAAATATTGTAGTTATTTTCCTTTGCCTTTAAGGGGAAAGGAAAGCAGCTGCACTTTAATTTCTGTGATATAACGATAAGTCAAGCACCTTGGGCTTAATAGTGAACTGGAATGGAATCAGGAGTGGAGTGATACTCCAATATGGTCCAGGAGTGGAATTATTAAAAAAATATGTTCAGTTCTACACAGTAAACAAATACATTGGTGGTTTAAGTAGCCTTTTTAAATATGCAGGAATGTTAAAACTATACATTGTAATAGCAGAAGGGAACCCAAAAAGGGCAGATTTGTATTGTTGATAACAATATATGAATGTTTTTTCAGTTGTGTTTCAAGTTGTATGTTTAAGTCCACCATTTATTTTCAGATGGCTTAGGTCCCTGCTGAGAAAAACATGCAGTATGAGTTCATCAGGTGCAGTAATGAACTTGTATTATAGTTTCCAGACTGTAGTCCACATGGTTTCCAGTTCATTTTCTACTTCGGACTTGATGTGAAACTCTGATCATGTCACTAGCAATAATGAAGTTATGACACCATGGTGTGTGTGTGTAAACAAATGAACTGTAGCCTGATCCTGTAAGTTGCCCTGGTTAAAGGGATCTGCTAAATATAATAATTATTCCACATGCTAGGTGATTCAATTTTAATTTGATCAAAATAGGTAATTTGTCACTCAAATGTGTCTTTTTTAATTTGCTGGAAACACACAGAAAACAATTGGGTAATGTAAATCCTCATATTGTTTTGAACAAATTAGTTAGTCTCTAATGAATATTATCAGTTGGAATGTTTGATGTGTACAGTTCATGACTAGCCGAACTTGTGTGAACTAGGAACTTTGAAGCACAGTCCAACATTATCATTTCTGTATGCAAAAAATCTGTCCAGTGTTTTTCCCTGTAGAAAGGTTTTATTGGTAGGTGGCACTCCGGTGGAATTGACTAAAAAATAAATAAATTGCAGCAATAAATAATACCAAGAAAATCATTTTATAACAAAAAGGGAATACATACAAATTTTAAAGGAAATCACATTTACAAAAGGCATGCCCTTAAAAAGGGATATACATTTTTATCTGAGTCATATTTTCTGACTTGTAGGAGGTCAGAACACTTGTGTGCTTTGCATTATAAATTCATTCGCTGAAAGAGAATGAGTTTCAGGAATGCATTTCTTGGGATGAGCGAGGGGATATCTATCACATTATTATTTAAAGGCAGTGTCATGTTTACATCTCAGAACAACTTGCAACACTTTTTACACAGATGTTAAGTCACATCTAAGGCCTCTAGTTGCTAAAATCTCTCCATTCATCAGTGACTGAAGGTGTCAACAGAGATGAATCGCTGCGCCTGACTAATTACAAGATAGTTTCTGTGTCGTCGCTCTGATTCCAAGATACATATTGGGTCAGGCACGTAGCACAAGGTGAGGGTGATATTTTCAGTCATTCAATGTTAAGAATGCCAGAATAAGAACACCATGCAAAAATAAGCATTATAATAATAGAAAATATATTATGAATCAAAAATTCATAACTGACTTGTCAGCTTAATTTGCTTTAAGATTGGATACTTCAGTAACCTTACCCCACCCCCCCTTCCACCCAACAAACTGTTCACCCCACACTCTCTTAGTAATGGTGACTCAGTTGCTGCAGTGTATACAATATATACACTATGACTACACTTGGCAGTTTTTGTAGTGAGTATGCAGTGGTAAGAGCTTGAGTTTAGATTCTTACTTTGAATGCTGAGATCTATAGTTGTGAACTCCCAGCTCCTTTTATATTTCTTTACAGTTTTAAGTAGGGCTACATCATCAGATTGCAAATATGCTACAAAGCTATAAGCAAAAGTAGCTTATGAAGTTGGGGGTTATATTGTTTCTGGCTGTATCAGTGTGAAAGTGGATTTTAAAATCAAATTTAAATTTCAATGGAAGCCAGTAAATACATTTTCATGGATATGGTATCAGCACTCGCAAAGCTTGCAGATATTATTAGTTATTCTCTTGGACAGTGTAGACTTCTTTCCAGTTTGCACTAGAATGATTTATAGTTGTGTGTGATGCAGCCGATACATAGTTGTCCTGAAACTTAGCACTTGTAAATGTGAGGAAATGGTTCTATCCTGGAAAGTGATGTGTAAGCTCAAGGAGTTAATCAACAAGTACTGCCTCAGGAACTGTGATCTGGCCAACAAATTGGTATAGTGTCATTTGTACCAGACCATAATAATGATACGGAAATAAGTTCTTAGAGAAAATGTTTGATTTACTGATCTACAATGTAGACCCTGAGCCACATGTGGTCCTTGGACACTTTTGTGTTACATTCCAACTCCATACCAGGAATTGGAACTATTATTCCAAATATGTGAAGTGCCACATGCATTGAACATTGGTATCCAAGGTGTGAATCACTGTCCGTCTCATCTGGCTTGCACTGAAATGCTTTTGTATTCCCCCTTTGACAAATCCCCTTCTGCCATTTTTATCGACAGTACTGAATGTTGTTTCCTAGGTGTGAATTTCTGTGCATTTTTAGCAGATGGCTATAAAATAGTCAATAAAAAATGTCACACTTATAGTCGCTCACATTGTTTTACCTTGCATGATTGTGGGAAAAATAAAGTAAAAACAAACCTGAAAACTGTCGATGCTCCAGTTATTTCACTTAGGTAATAAATGACTATAAACTCTCTTGAAATGGCATTGCAATGTGTATTACACTCTGGTTCACAAGTATTTGGATATTGTCATGATTTTCATAAGTTTGGCTTTGTACACCACCACCATGGATTTGAAACAAAGCAATTATGTGATTAAAGCATAGACTTTCAACTTTAATTCAATGGGTTTAACAAAAATACTGTAAGAGCTGTTTAGAAAAGACAGACAGTTTATACATGGTCCCCCTATTTTCAGGGACTCAAAAGTATTTGGAAAAACTAACAATTATAAATATAATGATCACTTTCAATATTTGGTTGTAGTGAGAAGTCAAGCAAAATGACACCTTTTATTATGGCTCATACAATATTTTTGGAAAACCCCTTACATTAAAGCTGAACGTCTACACTTCAATCACATTCTGGTTGTTTTATTTCAGATCCATCGTGGTGGCATACAGAGCCAAAATTATCACTGTCCAAATATATACAGATCTGACTTACATGCTGTGGAATATAAATTACAAAGCTCTGATGAATTTTACGTGAGCTGAGCACTTGGCATAGTGACGGCTTTGCCACAATGTCAGACACTTGGCACACTTCATGCAGAATTGCATCATGCATTCAGTAAGTTCAGACATTTATGTTGATTTGGGGGAGTCATAGCACATGTATTATCTGTCACAGAAATTTGTTATCCGAAATTAATAAAAAGTCACGTGCAACAAGTAGAGATGAGATTGTAATATGACTCCGAACATGAATTAAGAAACATGTACAAACATTAAACTATTGTTGATGCATTACAGAATAGCAAAAATAATGTAAAAATATGATGTATATTACTGCTAAGATATTAATTTACAAATATCTTCAGTAGAGGAAGTATCAGAGAAGTATCTGTTGCTTATCCATGGTGGACTCTGAAAAAACTGTTGCCGATTCTTCCATTCTGAAATTTCCAGAGTATTTTGCCTTTGACCAAGAATAGTGTCCAGCATGCAAAACATTTTGTTGGTTTTTCTTTACTACTATGGCGTGTTTTTTTTTTTTTTTTGCAGTCTTGCTTTAGTTTTTTCAGTTATTCATGACACTTCCTTGCGCTGTGGTTAATTCCCAGTTCAGCCAAATGTGATGAAAATTTTATCATTTGGGATGGGTGACTCAAATTCCTTTTGAATATCATCATCCCCGAGCACACTTAATAAAGGCTGAACTTTGTTGTCCATCTGTTTTGCTGTTTTCAGCTTCATCTTCACCATTAACTCTCCAAAATCCAAACTACTAACAGATGTCTAAGATGGTGCCAATACTTGTAGTCAAGCAGTCGGCACAATTCATTGCCCAAAGCTCTCTCCTTATAGTTCCAGGTTGCACAAAAAGCATATACCCTGGAATAGGAGCTAAAGAAAATACTGGGAACTACCTATCGGGAACTACTAATGATTAGAGTTCCTACAGTAGGAATACTACAGAAGTTTCTAAAATGTCCCTGTTTCCTGAAAAACTTTCCAGTAATTTTACTGCCTTTTTCACATAAAAGCAGGGACATTAGATAATAAGAAACATGTATCTTGGCCTGTAAAATTGCTAAGTCCAGTTTCTCTAAACATACTTGTTAGCTTTTTTTTTATATACAGTATATATTTAGTTTAAAACCTATAGTTGCTGCGTAATAATTTATTGGTAAATTTCTCTGGTAGCTTTTATGGCTTCTTTTGGCCATGTTTGTTTTTGTTCTGTGTATTTATGTATTTATATGAAAGTATGGCTTAAATATTTAGTATTGATAGTCTAGATACGTAGTTCAGTCCATGTAGTCTCTTTGTCTAGAGTTTTTTTTTTTGTTTGTTTTTTTAAACACATTATATAAATGGAGTTTTCCCTTACCCTTTTTTTGAACTTTGCTTAGACGACTACCTGTTCATCCCATGGTGTATGGCCCAGATTTTTTTTTTTTTGTTGGTTAAAAGTTAAGAGCTCTCATTATTGAGTTTTTTTTTCCAATCATACAAAAGTTGTTTTAATACGTTTCATTTTAAAACATCCAACCTAAATATCTTTGAATTTTGTATTGTAACCAATTTCTTATACATATAATATGCTCGCTGTTTAAAAAATATATGCATATTGCATCCATTTTGAACTACTTCCAGTTTGACTGAGTGTTCTCCCTTCTGACTACAGTGTATCTTTTGAGAGTATGTTCATATTTTATTTAACATTTTTTGCTTTTTTGTGTGCCATTTCCTGCATTTATTATTTAAACATTTTTATTATGTTTTATTCCCTTCCCTGATTCACCTCAAATGTCCCACATGCTGCAATTCCACTCCCCTGGCCCATTGTGATTGCTGTCAATGGTATTATTTGGCTCATGCTCTGTTCATCACATCATCTGTCCACTGGCTCGTCTCATGAGTAGAAGAAGTAGAAGGTGAGTCGTCTCCCCCACCCCCTCCCTGCCTTGTATTTTTTTATGTAGCTGTTGATGTGATTGGTGTGATTGTTTTTTTATATGTCTGCATATCTGTTCTTGTGAATAAAGTGTCATGGAAATCTGTTTCTGATGTTTTCAGTTGAATATTAGTAGTAATAATTATGATGTCAACAGATGACTAAAATATGTCGTGTAGTAATAAATACATTAGGAAGTGAAGTGAACTTGAAACTAATTTTGTACAATAACATAATTGTACAAATAAGCCCATTTCTTGAATTAATACATTTTTATTTACTCCGTATTTACTGTATATCACTGTATTCCATATATATATATATGTATATGTAATGTGTGTGTGTGTATAGATATAATAATATATGTAACTGGCTGTGATTACTGGAAATTTTACAGCTTCTGTCAAGCTTGTTTAGTGGGATTTGACCAGGTTTACCCAATGTCTCATCTAAATTTGTGAAGTAGGTTGTGCCAAACTCCAGTGATCCTTTGTACTAAGAAACACTGCCTGGCTTTTTTCTTCTAATTTTTTCAATAGTTAATTTCATGGCTATAACTTGACCAACTTGACCAAAGACGCATGCAAGCACAGTGTTGCTGCAATTTCAGACTCTTTGGGGTATACAGGTGACAGTAATTGCTGTATATTTTCACCTCAGTCAATCTCTTAATCAGAGGACAAGTTTTATCCTTTATTGATCGCCCTGTTTAATGTTTACCTCAGTTGTTGCTACAGTTGATAAGTTTTCCAATATAACCGACCAACTATCTGTATACTTATAAGACAGCAATGCACATATTGGTCATTTTTTACTGCAGGATAAGTAGCTTTACATTTTTTACACTGTCCATGAGAACAAGCCAACTTATTAGGTAAGACTTCAGCTCAAGGCAAGACTTTACCTACAATACATGTAACCAGTAACTTCAGAGTAAGATCATCCTAGTGCTGGACGGTATGACCAAAATTCTATAACACAGTATTTTTCAAAATTATACTGGTTTCACGGTATTGGATAGTATTTTTTTCCCATGCATGATTGGATGTTAACCACATTTTCCACTGCAGTTACTGGCTAAGAATAACCTATTCCACTGTCATGAGAATTGTACATTGTACAAAAAAACATTTTAATGTGCACACAAGTATTAATACAGGTTTGCCTGGCCCCATAAAGTGATAGTTTTCAATTTGGTGGCACTAATGAAGAGAAGGAATCGCATGACAGATGCAGTCAAAATATAGAGCCTTTTTACTGAACAAAGTTTGCAAACAACTTAAACTAAAATGTTGACAACATATTTTCAACCATCCAAAGAGGCATTTAGACTTAGTAAAATATCCAGAGGTGCTTGTCAAAAGTTGTATTGCACTGAACATGTCTTAGAAAAGGAATAAATAAAAAATATTTTTTGTAAAGCAACTACAATTTGTTAATGTTAATAATCTCTGTCCAGTGACACATTAAAGTGACTTTTTAAACAACTGTACCATCATTAAACTGTATAGTATTTAAACTAATAAATAATAGCAATAAAATAAATAATAGTGCAACTTCCAGTAATAATACTATTACTTCCAAGACTTCAAGCCCAGGTGCATTACACAGTATTCACCAAATTAAAATAAAATAAAAACAAGTGCAACTTGGTGATGACATCTTTACCAGCTGAACCATCATTAAGGCAAACCGCATTAATATGGACCTTGCTTCAAACTAAGCTGTATGCATAAATACTAAAACGTATGTTTATAATGCTATTTGTGGAATAGGCCTATGGAAATGTATTAGGGCCACGGTCAAGAAAAAAAAACTATGTTGAGAATAAAGTCGACATGTTGACTTTATTCTCGACATTTCCACTTTAGTCTTGACATTTATGTTGAGTTTAAAGTCGACATTTCCACTTTATTCTCATAGTTTATTTTGTCATTAAAGTAGAATGTCGTAAACTAAACTTCATCCTAAAATCAATGTTTAATTTACTAGATTTTCTCAAACCCCGTCATAAGTTATGTAGCACATTAAATGCTTTGTGTTAAGTGTTCCCCGACCCAGTTGTCAATCGCTTCGCTCTTCATAAATTGACTTCCTCTTGCACTAAGGGGAGGCGCAGGCAGCGATCGCTGCACAGAATACATTAATTTCATGATATTCCGGGTCTCTGAAAGTGTAGAGTGATAAGATAAATTTTCATGATTAAATGCATTAAAGCAGGTATTAAACATGCACGGTAGTGCTTCTCCCTCGCAGTAAGGGGTCCCCAGGTGTATGCGCAGTGTGAAGAACTTAATGGCAGGTGTGACGAGGCTCTAAAAAACTTGATGTATGAATGGGTATCGCACAGGTTTAACTTAAATATTGTGTAAATATTGGGTTTGTGATCTGGGGGTCGGAGACATGAATACAGAATTCAGTGGATCGTCTTCTGAGCGGGCTTTCTTTATTGGATGCGTGTTGTCTCTGTCTGACGTACCAAACCCCCAGTTCCTATCCTTCCTTTTTCTTTCGCCACATAACCAATCGCCATGCAATAAATGTCTGTGAAATTAAAACTAGTTATAAACTTAGACCACGGAGTGTTCAGAACTTTAAAAAAAATCTTCGTTATACATGTTTGATTATGCCATCCAATCAGGGTTGCACCCATCCCAGCAAACATTATGTGTGAGGCAGGAGGAAATCCTGAACAGGGAGCCAGCACATCGCAGGGTGAATACGAGCAATACATGCGCTAGCAGGGTCAATATAGCATAACAAAACCCCACATCCTACATGACTTTGGAAAAAAAAACTGAATCACGCTGAGTAAACCCACCAGAAAAACATACAAATGCAAGGCAGGGAACACAGTGTGCACCTTCCACGCCTCCGTGCCCCCACATGATTAATACATGCTTTAATACATGTCATCATGAAAATATCAATTATTTATCTTAGTATTCTAAATGTTCAGGGAGCAGGAATATCATGAAATGAATGTATTCTGTGTGGTGATCGCTGCCTGAGCCTCCTCTTAGTGCAAGAGGAAGTCAGTGTAAGAAGCGCTTAGCGATTACCATGGCTCGGGGAACACTTAACACAAAGCATTTATTGTGCTACATAAATTATGATGGGGTTTGAGAAAATCAAGTAAATGAAATATTCATTTTAAGATGAAGTTTAGTTTATGATATTCTACTTTAATGACAAATTACGAGAATGAAGTCAACATGTTGACTTTAATCTCAACATAAACGGTGAGAATAAAGTGGAACTGTCGAGAATAAATCCAACATGTCATCACACTATTACACAGTACCCAGGTACATTACACAGTATTGAAAAAAAAAATAAAACAAGTACAACTTGGCTCACAGTATTATCCAGTAGTATAGAATCAGTATTTACACATTTGAACATAATGATCCACATCCAACCTTTTAAAACCAAAGTATCTCCAGACAACAGACACGGCTCCTTTTTTCGGCAAATGTTCTTCTGTATCATCATGTTCAACTTTATCGTCTGCTTCAGTTTCAGAATGTTCTCTGTCCATTTTCACCGTTCAATACCTCCACTAACGCATGTACTCCGTTGCATGTGTGTTTAGCGGTGCAGCAGTGAAAAAGGTCCCCCCTTAAACAGTTTCCCGCTGCGCCACGTTCCGAATGTTGTTTAGGCTGTTTAAACTGGTGTTGTGGTATAAGAAAATTCCATATCATAACAAAAGAAAAAAAAATTTTTTTGGTATGAACCGGTATACCGCCCAGCACTATATCATCCTAATTTAAACAAAGATCACTTATTTTATAAACAGAAGCCCCAGTTTCAGTGGTTTGTCCCATGTCCTTTACATGTCTTTATTCAGTTTGTGTGTTTGTCCCATGCATGTGTTTTATTTGTTGTTTTTGATGTACGAGATATTTTCACAATATACTAGTTCATTCATTAGAACTTGCCATGAAACTCTGGCAAGTGACATTTAATTGCTAAAGTATCGCCAGTTCCAGTTCACACTTTATAGTTGATAGGCCAAGTATACTAATTAAATAGTAGTGAAGTCCTCCCCAAATTACTATGTTTACCATATTTTTGGGGTTCTCATTTCACACGTTTATTAAAAGCATAATAACAATGTTTTATTGAAAGGTGTTCTGTTACAATGGTTAGATACCACTGTGTTTGCAGGTTTTCATTGGAACTGGTTTTGAAATCGGAAACTCATTCATTTTTTGCCTTTCTGTTTTTGCTTCATATTTGTGTTTTTACAGTTTTTACTTATTCCATTGTGAAGTTTGAATTTACTATATGTTGGCTTAATTTTGTGGCTCATTTTTATATTTATTTATTTGGCACATTACCTTCTCTATATATTTAATTTGGCATAGGCATCACTCACTTTAAAATGACCATTATCCATTAATGAATGAGACTGGTGACCACATTGGTACAGTCATACCAGAATTACGACCCATATAGAAACATTTTGAGTTATATTCAGGGATAGGATTGCCTTTTTGTGGTCAGATAAACTCATTGCTACTCCTTTATAGTTCAAATTTAATCTTTTCTTTTTATTTGGTTGTTTTAACTTAAAAAAAAAAGAAAAGGGAGTGTGCATAGATGCCAAATATGTATCTACGTTTTCTTCTTGAATGTGCTGTACTGTTGTACAAAAACAAAATTAATGGCAATAAGTACTAATTTTTATTATTAGTTAATTTTGAATCCAGAGACTGTTTAATAATTCAGTCAAATTAAACACATTCTAACTAAAGGTCAGCTTTTCCTCTGAATGAGAGAAGATCAAGTGAAAATGAGCAGCACTTGTAATATTCCGACAGCTAGTTTAAAAGTAAATCCTTTTGAAGTCACTACTTGTTAAGAACCAATGAATGAATGGGTGAGAGCAGTTGTTTTTCTCAGTTCTACAGCATCATTTGTTTATGTTAGAAACATGTCTCTATGAATATAGTTCTCATTTTTAATTCTGAGGGTTCCATAGCTAGCAGTGGGTTATAAAGATATGAAATGTAGAACTATCTTGACATTTTTTTTAAATAAATGGGAAATAAAATTATTCTGTTCACATTTACACTAGAGCAATCAGATCAGAGAAACCTGCCTGGACTGGACTTTGAATATTCAACCTCAGAGCTGTTTTTTAGCATGCACACATTACAGAGTTTTTGTTAGATATACAGTTTGAAATAACATTTCAGTTTGCATAATTCACACAGAAAGGCTGGGATCACATTTTTTTTGTGTTATGTGTAAGATTGTCTAACTGGCTAATGTTTGTCTTACCCAAATACAAAGAAAGTGGTACGTGAAGGATTTAGGTTGATGTTCGCTCCTCGCCCATGTTTATCCCTCTTTCTCTGTGTCTGAGCATGTCTGCATGTTGAGTCTAATTAGCTGTTTCATCTATAGTTTCCAACATTGATCATGCTGTTCTGGATGAGGACAGATCTGGAGCAAGAAGACTGCAGAATCTTTGGAGGTACCATTGATAAAAAGGCTCATTATTCAAAGTATTCCTAGAACAGAGAGCATGCTAAATGGTGATTGCTATAGCACTCAACTTTCTTAACACTTTATAAATATTGTATTTTTGCTTAGTTAAATTTGCTTTGTTGTGGTGCAGTTATTAGTATGTTACTAAAACAGATTAAGTGCTTATTTTATGCTTATAAAGTGCAACTGGGAAACTGAATTACTCAAATAAACTGCTCAAAAAAATTAAAGGAACACTTTGAAAACACATCAGATCTCAATGGGGAAAAGAAATCCTCCTGGATATCTATACTGATATAGACTGGGTAATGTGTTAGGAACGAAAGGATGCCACATCGTTTGATGGAAATGAAAATGATCAACCTACAGAGCCCTGAATTCAAAGACGCCCCAAAGATCAGAGTGAAAAAATTATGTGGCAGGCTAGTCCATTTTGCCAAAATTTAATTGCAGCAACTCAAAATTGTACGCAGCACTTTGTATGGCCCCTGTGTTCTTGTATACATGCCTGACAACATTGGTGCATGCTTCTAATGAGATGACAGATGGTGTTGTGGGGGAACTCCTCCCAGATCTGGACCAGGGCATCACTGAGCTCCTGGACAGTCTGAGGTGCAACCTGGTGGTATTGGATGGACCAAAACATAATGTCACAGAGGTGGACTTTGGATTTAGGTCAGGAAAGTGTGGTGGCCAGTCAATGGTATCAATTCCTTCATCCTCCAGGAACTGCCTGCATACTCTCACCACATGAGGCCAGGAATTGTCATGCACCAGGAGCCACTGTACCAGCATAGGGTCTGACAATGGGTCCAAGGATTTCATCCTGATACCTAATGGCAGCCAAGGTGCCTTTGTCAAGCCTGTAGCGGTCTGTGTGACCCTTCATGGATATGCCTCCCCAGACAATCATTAACCCACCACCAAACTGCTCATGCTGAATGATGTTACAGGCAGCATAATGTTCTCCATGGCTTCTCCAGACCCTTTCACTTCTGTCACGTGCTCAGGGTGAACCTGCTCTCATCTGTAAAAAGCACAGGGCACCAGTGGTGCATCTGCCAATTCTGGTATTCTATGGCGAATGCCAGTCGAGCTGCATGCTGCTGGGCAGTGAGCTCAGGGCCCATTAGAGGACATGGGGCCCTTGGGTCACCCTCATGAAGACTTTCTGGTTGTTTGGTCAGAGACATTCACACCAGTGGCCTGCTGGAGGTCATTTTGTAGGGCTCTGGCAGTGCTCATCCTGTTCCTCCTTGCCCAAAGGAGCAGATACTGGTCCTGCTGATGGGTTATGGACCCTCTATGGCCCTCTCCAGCTCTCCTAGAGTAACTGCTTGTCTCCTAGAATCTCCTCCATGCCCTTGAGACTGTGCAGGGAGACACAGCAAACCTTCTGGCAATGACACGTATTGATGTGCCATCCTGGAGAAGTTGGACTAACTGTGCAACCTCTGTAGGGTCCAGGTATCGCCTCATGCTACCAGTAGTGACACTGACTGTAGCCAAATGCAAAACAAGTGAAGAAACAGTCAGAAAAGATGAGGAGGGAAAAATGTCAGTGGCCTCCACCTGTTAAACCATTCCTGTTTTGGGGTCATCTCATTGTTGCCCCTCTAGTGCATCTGTTGTTAATTTCATTAATACCACAGCAGCTGAAACTGATTAACAACCCCCTCTGCTACTTAACTGACCAGATTAATATCCCATTAGTTTCATTGACTTTATGCTATACTCTGATTAAAAAGTGTTCCTTTTAATTCTTTTGAGCAGTATATATATATATATATATATATATATATATATATATATATATATATATATATATATATATATATATATATATATATATATATATATAGTAGATGCTTGAAAATATTTTAACCCTTAATTTTCATTAACAATAAATGTCTGAAAGTTTATTTGGAAAAGGCTCATTAAAAAAAAAAAAAATACAAGTACATTACATGGTGACATAAGACCATGATCAAGAGATTTTAATAAGGACATCCTAAACTAATGCATCTCATAGTTTTGTATACTTTACAGTTATCTGTACTTGAAGAAGATAGGTCATAAAACAGACGTACATACAACAGTATATGTTGAGTCATTTGTAAAGTTAAGTACAATTAGTTCAGAGAAACTAAAGTGGTCCTATATGTGAAAAGAAGGTGCATCTTTTAATTCGGTATGTTATGGGCGCAACCTTTGGCAAACATGACAGAAGTTTTAAATTTCCTGTACTTACTACAGTCAGACATCGCTAAGTTGACCTTCCCTAACTCAAAAACCTCCCTATTTCGAATTGCCCGTTAGTCCCCAGCCGAATTCCCCTAAGACCAATGTATTTAGATCTCCTCAACTCGAAAACTTTTCAGCTCCCAACCTCCGTTAGTCGAATTTTCTATGCCCTTTGGGTTATTATTCTGAGGCTACATTTCAGATAAGGTGGTCCAGAAAACCAAGAAAAGGGACACAAAGTCTTATCTTAATGTATTCCACAAGTGATAAAGCGACTCTCTGAGGGTAGGACGTCTATTTTGAGACCAAAATTGTCCGAAAACTAAAGTGAGTGGCTGGAATAATCCGCGTCCCTTCGGTGCTCCATGAGTCATAACCAACCGGGTGGCGTCTGGAATTTCCAAATTGTCTCAAGAAAGACGTTTTTAACCCATTTTCCCTTCACCTTTGTCAATCTCTTGTCGGGAAGAAACTTGAATAGTGTTCGTGTCTGTGTGCTTCTCCATAGTCTCCCGTACGGTACGTGCCCCGAAAATGGCAACTGGTAAGTGTAAGCTTAAAACGTCAATTGCGGAAAAAGTTACCGTCATTAGAGCCGTCGAAAAGGGCGACAAGAAGAAAGTGGAAATTGCAGAGCAATTCGGCATTCCCACAAATACGCTCTCCACTTTTCTGAAAGAAAAAGAAAAGATTTTGAAACTGTACAGTGAGAAGTTATGTGGCCATCAGAAGAGGATGAGGGAATGTGAGTATTCTGTCACTGAACAATGCATTTTGAAGTGGTTTGTGCAAGCGAGGGATAGGAATGTTCCTATTGACGGAAAGCTTTTGCAAGCAAAAGCAGAAGAATTTGCCAAAGAGTTGAGCCATTCAGAATTTAAACCAAGCAATGGTTGGCAGGACAAATTCAAGAAAAGACACGGAATTGTGTTTTATTATACTATGTGGTGAAAGTGCGCAAGTGCCAGAAGAATATTGCAGTCATTGGATACAGAAACTGCCAGAAATTGTTCAAGATTACAGTCCTGATGACATCTTCAGTGCACCGGATCTTGAGGAAAATGTGTTTCGGTCCATTGACGAGATTGAGGAGATTGTCGAGCGAGATTCATCGGCACATCGACGCCAAACGAAGTTAACAGACTTTTTCTCTAAAGGTAACCTGTTTCATTGCACTGTTCGAGAGCACATACTGTAGATGCATGTACTGCAGCGCTTCCCGATTCATTTTACCCTCGCACCCCCTGTGACAGACGAGGCCGATTTCGCACCCCCTTGATTTGAGAAGAAGTATGAAAAAATATGAGTTCATATGATAGTTCATAATACCCACGCAGCACTAAGTGCGCTTAAGAGCGGAAGTCATCCGTTTTAACAAGCAGCATATTGCACTGATACAAAATAGCCTGCCCATTTAATTATTTAGGAATGGATAGATAAATTAAGATTTTGTACAAATAATGTTTTTTATTTTTCTTCCTCGATGGATTCTGCGAGCACCCCCAATCGGGAAGCGCTGATGTACCGGTATGTAGCCTACATGTATACGTATAAAACGACAATATAATAAACGGTTATACTGTATAATAATTAAGCCGGAAAAATAATGTCCTTGATTAACCTGCGCCTATTACGCTGTTTTCCCTTACTCGTAAACTCCGTAAGTCAAATTTTTTTTCGGGTCCCTTTGAGTTCGATTTAGCAAGGTCCGACTGTAATTAATCTTTGGACAGCAGGAAGGGCCAGTCCCCTTGAATTCTTTTTAATTTCATATGGTACATTACCTTCCAACAATGTGATAATACACTATACACTTAGCTTATTTTAATGTCCACAGAGAAGCAGGAAAAAAACAACTTATTTTCATCAGTGCCACAAATTGTATTCTAAAATTCTGCTATTGGCTGGCTTCAAATTTTCTCTGGAGTTTACTCTTTATTTTATAATTGTTAGAAACCTTTATGCCAGAGCCAGTCAACCAGAATCACAGCACATGTTAAAACTAACATACATGTATTTTTCTTTTCAAGTCTCAAATAACGTAAAAAGCCTCTCACATCTATTAGAGTGCCTCGGATGTTGTTAGAAGTATATAACCATACTAGGGCTGCAACTAATGATTATTTTGGTAGTCGACTAATCGTTCAGTTTTTTTTCCCCCCGATTAATCACGATTATTTCATGCCTGACTATATTGATGCCTGTGACCTGTGGTTGCACATCCTGTTCTGGGCTCCAGTACATGTCTTACCTCATCTGCTCATGTCTGTCAACCTGTGAATGTCATCCTGATGCCTCTGCATTAACATGATTAAAATAATAATAATCAAATTAAAATAACCAGTGAAACATATGAATTTGAAAAGAATCAATGTTTTATATTAGTGTGACCACAATAATATCACAATAAAAAAGAAATACATTAAACAATACAAACTAAAGTGCAATCTTTAAACAAAAAAGGTGTATTTAACTTAACCAAAAATGGCCACTGGTGTGTCTTCAAGTCCAAAAGTTTAAATAAAGCTTCAGTACAAATAAAATAAAACAATAATGTACAGTTTATAAAAGATTCGGTTCATATATTCCTGATTGCAGTGCAGGAACGTGAGCATTTCGACATGCTGTGGTGTGAGGCTGAACAATGTTCCCTGCTGCTGAGAAGAGACACTCAGAGGGAGCAGAGGTAGCAGGAATACACAAGAATGATTTTGCAGACAGAGAAAGATGTTTTAATCATCACACTCTGAAGGAAAAGTGATGTAGTTTATCACATCGTACAATATTATGCCAAAATAAAAAATGACGGACTAAAATATGTAACAAGCTAATTACTGATATACTCCAAAACACAAGTTACCTAACGTTAGTTAGAGATGGTTTATTATTCATATGAACTCAAATATTACATAGAAAAAGAAGAAAAAAAACTAGGAACGCTCAGCTACTCCTTTTCACTCGTTTACTATAGCTCCAAACACGTTAGCAAACATAACTATAATTATTTTCACTTAACCCTTAAATCGCCACAACTGGCTAGAGTCGGTTCCAGTGCAATTTGGAACTATGTCTAAGCCGAGTATATGTGGAGACGTAAATTCATTGAACTCCTCAACCGGCTAAAGTTGTTTCTCAGTGTAATTTGCCAGCACGGCAGAGCCGAATATATTCGGCGATGTATATTCATTGAATGCTGCAACCACCTGTAGTTGTGTCTCAGTGCAATTTGCCAGCATGCAGGGGGCGAGTATATTTGGCATGGTGATTTACTGAATTTCAGCTTCAGTTGCACCTTGAACATATAATAATAGATTGTTGCAGTAGGTTTTTTTTTTTATATATAGTTTTTACAGTTCATTTGCAGTGTGTAAAATGATCAGTGCTGCAGTAATTGTGATGCTCTTTGCTTGGGAAAAAAAATATGTGTTCTATTAAAATTTCACATTTTCTTTGTGAATTTTGATGTTTACTTAAAAAGTGCAGCTAAAAAGTATTTGGCGTAGGACTGTGTGCAGTCTTGACAAACAATAACAAACGATACTGCCCCCAGACATTCATGTAGTGCATTGCAGTTACAAAAACCAATGTGGTTCTTTGTGACTGGAGCCTCTATTGAAGGTTCTGTTTATGACACGTCTACAATAAAAAATCCGTGTCAACGTCGTTGATTACGTCGACTAATCGTTGCTGCCCTAAACCATACATGTTTGTAACAGTGTCTACATAAAGAAGTGAACTTACTGTTTTCACCAAATATCTTACAAACTGCCACAGAATGGTTTGTAATGTTGAGATGTGATATTAATTCCTGACTACTCTCTGCTGATGTATGGACATGATTATCAGTTCAGTATGTAGACACTCATGACATTTTGAGATGTTTGTGGAATCTGGCGTTGTGTTCTACACTAATCTATATGATTTTAATTAAGAGTTCATTTTGTTTTCCTTCTTCATTATTGGGCCATGTGTACTGACTGACGAATAAATTACCTTAGTACACAATTCTGTTTTGCACAAGATTTTACTTTCCCATTCACTAATCCAATATATTTCCAGTTTTTCTTATTGTTATACTAATTCACTTACTGTTTTTTAAGAGCTAGTTATTTCCCTATTATTTTCTCTTTTTTGTTACCAAAATTTAATTCAATTTAATTGGTAGATGTAAATCACTTATTCTCCAAAGTTGTGGGCTTGTTTTGGTTGAACATGGGTTTACTTTAAAAATGTAGCATTTAAAGAACTAAAAATTAGGGATCAGAAATTTTCAAGCAGCACAGTATGTGTAGGTTGTGTGTGTTCATGAAATAAAGTTTTTGCTAAAGCACAAGTGTGTATTGACATTTTAGTAATGCACTGTGGTGCTATTTTGTTATATCAGATACTACTTAGTACAGTCAGCGGAGTGATATAGGAGTTCATTTTTCAGATTAGAAAATATACTTATTTACAAGTGAGGTAAAATAGATCCAAGGTCCATTCTGCTCTGTAGGATTCTTACTACCTTTTTCCTCATTAAAAAATATTTTAAGTATTTTGGTAAATATTTTAAGTTATTTAGTTTCCATTAGCTTGAACTGGGTAACTTTTTTTTTTATCTACAGAGATCAAAGAGAAGAAGAATTGGGCGAGTATTATATGAAGAAATATGCCAAGTCTTCTGGAGGAGAACAGTAAGTAATAAAGTTCCATAATGATCTATTAAACAAAGCAAGAGTTTTGTCTCTTATTTTTTTAACATTAATAGATTATATAAAGAGTCAGCCTTGATGAACTAGTCTCATGGATATTTCAGTTATAGTAATACACTTGACTAATGTTACCTGTTTTTGTTTATATTATAATTTTTATATTTGTTTTTATAGTTACTATGGGGGTTCAGACGAACTCTCTGATGACATCACCCAACAGCAGTTGCTTCCTGGAGTAAAGTGAGTGATTACATCCATTAGTAAGAAAATAGAAAAGGGGCATAATCTGTAATTGTATACATGTACTGTAATTTTTAGCTTTGTTTTTGATTGTAGTGACCTCCTTCAAGATGTTTATTTAGAATGATTGCATTTCGATCTCTAACTGGCTTAATAAATAAAGGACTTTGTTTTAAAATGCTCAAAAAGAGGATTCAAGTACCAGCAGGGTACATATTGTGCACATTATATTGCTGTATATTGTTTTATTTTTGCCAAAGGTTGGTGAGTGAAATTTTCTTAATTCAGATTTCAAATACTGTCCGTAATTAAAAGAAAAAAATTCTTCAAATGAAATTTAATAAAGTTAACAGCTGTTGGAAATGAGCCCTTCCTTTGTTCATTGACTTCTGTGAAGAAATGAGACATTGTAAACGTTTTAAATCTTTTTATATAGAGTATTGAAGACATATAATAATCAAAACTGAAATTGTAACATCATATGTAAGAAAAATAATTCTTTTTCCCCCCCATTGTTTCATCACAATCATAAAACTGAAGTTATAACATAAGCAGTTTTATTGAATCTGTATCAATATTAAATTATTTTCACCTAAACTTCACCGTTAACTAATTTGATAATTCCTCTTGCTGCACCTTTTAATGCATCATCATCAATTATGCTACATTAATATAAATAAACGGGTTTGCTCAAAGATAGATGTTTTTATTATAGAACAACACTAGAGAATAGATGTGCTTGCTTAATAGTAAATGTATAATGTAGTGTTTAAGTTGCTTAGTTACTATTTATTGATCTGCATTCAAATATTTTTGTCTCTAATTTGTATTTTTTAATTAAGGGATCCAAATTTGTGGACAGTAAAATGCAAGGTAATTGCTTTTTCTGTTGTTATCTGATTATTAATATTAATTCATTCAGAGCATAAAAATCCATTTTTCAAGTAGCACATATTATAGTTTGAAATATTTCTCATTTTCTCTCGTGTATATTTCCTGAAAAAAAAATTGTGAACACAATCGAGTAGATGAAATGGATCTTCATCTATTTTAAATAAAACTCTGTTCTTCTTTGTAGATTGGAGAGGAGAGGGCAACAGCAATTGCCTTGATGAGAAAGTTTATTGCCTACCAGTTCACAGACACGGTATTTGTCAATTTTTCTTACTGCTGATACTAAAAAGTCTAGCAAATGTATAGCCCACAAAATCATTGTAAATAGACTTTTTCATATTTCCTGCTAGACATACTTATTTAGAGAAAAGTGCTATAGAAAAATAGTTAATTTGAAAATTACAGTGATTTACAATGCAGTTTAAATTTTCTGGTTATTAGTAGCTTTGTGCACCACAACATTTGATAATCCTTGATGCTGATAACAAAAAATACATTATTTATAATAGTAAATCATTTTGGTAACTGTTATTAATTTTTATTGTCAATAACAACATTTATTTCTATAGCACATTTTCATACAAATGATGTAGCTTAAAGTGCTTTACAAGATGAAGAAAGAAAAACTATAAAAATAGGATTAGGCAATACTAAGTAACAAAGAATAAAGTAAGGTCCAATGGCCAGGAGGACAGAAGAAAACAAAAAAAAAAAACCTCAAGAGGGCTAGAGAAAAAAAATACAAAATCTGAAGTGGTTCCTAGGCCATGAGACCGTCCAGCCTCCACTGGGCATTCTACCTAAAATAAATTATTTAAATCAGTCCTCATGGCTCCACGTGGATGAATTAGATGATGATGATGGTCATGTGGACATCTGACTTTCAATCCATCAATGTAGCGACTGCATGGTGCTTTGATCAGGTTGTGATGGTGGCGCAGATCGCCACCACAGAAAACCGGAAAAAGCACAGCAAAGAAAGTAGGGGTTAGTATGGATTGTGGAGCCATGATAAAAATGATAATTAAATGCATATACAGAATATCAGGGTTACACTAAAATGAAGCTATAAGAAAACCATATTAAAATAATGGGGTTTTAGTAGTTGCTTTAAAATGCTCCACCATATTATCCAGGTCAATTTCTATCAATAAACTATTCCAGATTTTAGGTGCATAACAGCAGAAGGCTGTCTCACCACTTCTTTTAAGTTTAGCTCATGGAATTCTAAGCAGACGCTACTTTGAAATTCTAAGGGTATGATTTGGAGTGTAAGGTGAGAGGCATTCCGAAATAAAGGATGGAGCAGATTTTTTAAGGCTTTGTAAACCATAAGCAGTATTTTTTATGTCAATTCTAAATGACACAGGTAACCAGGGTAGTGATATCAAAACTGGAGAGATGTGTTCGATTTTTCTTTTCCTAGTTAAGATTCTGGCAGCTCCATTCTTCACTTATTTCAATTGATTGATGTCTTTTTTTGGGTAGTCCTGAGAGGAGTGTGTTACAGTAATCTAGTCGACTAAAAACAAAAGTGTGAACTAATTTTTCAGAATTTTGCAAAGTTATAAGAGGTTTAACTTTTTGCTATATTTCTTAAGTGAAAAAATGGTGTCCTAGTGATCTGATTAATATGCGATTTAAAATTTAGGTCAGAGTCAATAATTACTCCTAAATTCTTTACCTCTGTCTTGACTTTTAAGCCTAATAGATCAGGTTTATTTCTAATTCTCCTTATATCCATTTTCCAATCACTAAGATTTATGTATTCTACTAATTTAGTTTGAGAAAATTACTACTCATCCACTCAGAAACACAAGTAAGACATTGATTGGGTCAGTGAACCAAGAGAGTCGGGTCATCAGGCGCTGTTGATAAATACAGTTGTGTGTAATCAGCATAGATCTGGTAGGTCACGTTATGCCTTGAGATAATCTGACCTAATGGAAGGTAGATTGAAAAGAGCAAGCTGAATTTTTCCAAAACATGTGAGGCCTTATTTATACAATGAGATTAATCAAAATATTGTTTTTTCTTGTATAAGCACTTTTTACTGAAACAGATACAGAGCACTAAGACATATTTACAGCTGTAATACAATTACAGTAAGTTAATAAGGGGTACTCAATTTACATGGATAAACACAATAAAACTGACTTAAATTTCAGTGATTAACATAAAAGAAAGATAAAGTTTCAATTAACATCATAACTTTGATATGTTCAGTTGATAGCTGTGGAAAGTAAAATTAAAACTTTGCTTAACAATACTCTTGGAGAAATTAAACCTTTTTGGAGGTCAAATTTTATTTTAATTGTTAGTCTCTGATATAATCTGTAACTCCATTGTCTTATTGGATGTTGAATGGTTCTGTGTTAATCTTAGGCTAACATAATTGAACTTTGCTGTAACATTCAAAACAAGTTTTGCTGATTGTGTACATTGCTATTTTTTCTTACTCAAAAAAGAGATCTCAGCACCTTAGAAATATTATATTTAAGAGTCTTTTCTTCAGTTTTAGTTATTATTGTAACACCATTTCCTGTCTTTCAATTCCAGCCTCTACAAATCAAATCTGTTGTTGCACCAGAGCATGTAAAGGGCTACATCTATATTGAGTCTTATAAACAGACTCATGTGAAGTCAGCAATTGAAGGTGTGGGAAACTTGCGCATGGGATTTTGGAACCAGCAAATGGTACCAATCAAAGAAATGACTGATGTTCTTAAGGTGGTCAAGGAGGTTACCAACCTTAAGCCAAAGTCCTGGGTCCGCCTAAAAAGAGGCCTATATAAGGATGATATTGCACAGGTAGGACATGTATTGATTAGTTAAGGTGTTTGCTGTTCATTATTTGTAGGCTTTTTTTAAACCAGAAATGCTATTTTCTTCTACCTGTGTCATCATTATCTCATGCATTTTTTACACAAAATATAACAAATGTAAAATGTCCTGCATAGTTCTAAGAATAATTTTATATGCTATTTTTTTCCTCTTCAGGTTGACTACGTTGAACCTAGCCAAAACACAATATCGCTCAAAATGATTCCCCGTATAGATTATGATCGCATCAAGGCTCGAATGAGTTTGGTAAGAAAAGTTAGTCATTGTAAATTGTTGTGTTGCTTTTCAGAATTGTTTTTCTTATTATGTTAACTTAACGCCACAGAAAGACTGGTTTGCAAAAAGGAAGAAATTTAAGAGACCCCCACAGAGACTTTTTGATGCGGAGAAAATCAGGTAACTCAAACTGTTCAATATTTGTATATTCGTTTTATTTTGATAGAAGTTAGTACATTTTGAAACTACATTTTAACATAAGCTCTGACTGTTATTTTGTAATTAAGGTTTAAATTCAGCCTTTAAATTTCACTTATGTTTAGAATCTGCCCTTTTGTCAATGCTATTTGGGATAGATTTTGGAAACCAGTATTAGTATGTGTTTTGAAAATTAATGTCTTTATCCATAATATGATATGAGATAAACGGGACCTGGGTGAACAAATAGCATTTTGATTGAACCACAGCCTGGCTTGATTGTACTTAGCCCTCCTTAATATAATCCTCATTCTGACCCTTGTCGTCAATGTAAAATTGCAAGAATAAAGATTCAGCAAGCACATAATAATGTCCTAACCCTCAAGTTAGGAGTACATACTGAGTTAACACTGAGAAAGCTTTTATTGTCAGTTTATGAACATTTTATGGCATCCTCACAATATATCAGAGATGACTACAAAATCGTCTTTCAAAATTTATCAGTTTGAATATGTTTTGCATCAGTGCTTCTTGATCTTTGGAACCCTTTTGCTGTTGTGTCAGTTGTACACAATTCAGAAGGCCCAGTGTACCTCATTTAGATTTGTGTAATAATGATAAACAGAACTGACCACAACCTCACAACTCAATGCATCTGCAAAGTATATATGACAGTTCTTAAAAAAAACAAATGTCAACTATTGTTCCTCCTGCCAGCATTGTAGTCTAATCTATTATGTTTGTCTAAGGTTTAACAGCTATTAAAGACCTGTTACATTAATGTATCAAATGTGCTTAATGGCAGTTTCTCTTAGTTTACATACAGTACATAGCATGTTTAAGTGTCAGCCACTGGGAATTAGTCATCTTTTGTGCAGCACTTCAGTTAATGTACTGAATTGCACTTCCCCATTCTCCAATGATATATTATTTTCCCAACCACATGTTTTAGTGCCTGTTTTAATTTAGTACAGGTGCTTATTGCTATTTTCTCTTACCTAGTTATGTTCTTCATCCATTCACTGGTTTTGCATCACTATATGCCAAGCACCAAATGCTGCAGTCTGATAAACATTTAAAAAAATTTAATGACTATCTGAATCCAGTCACTACTCTAGCAGTTTATTTCATAAAGTATGTACTTGTTCATATACAGTGATACTAATATTACAAACTTCATATTTTGTTTTTATGATTTTTAACCGTTTATGTCCTGTGTCTTAGTTCAGGTCAGCTCAAATAACATGTTGTTTCCAATCATTTTAGTTTTATATATCCTGTACTTATATTTAAGCTTTCATTGTATGTATTGTATTCAACTATTTATTTTATTGCATTCAACACCTTAAATGCCTTGCTGGTATATGTGTCTGCCAATCATTATCATCCCAGTTCGGTTGTCAAAAAGGGGGCTCTATCTTATGAAACCAGCAGGACCGTGGCAGCTGAACAACGCAGACAAGTCAGGAAAAACAGCATTAGACTGTCGTCTGCCGCAACCATTTCCTGTCCGTATTGCCAGAGACTATTCCGAGCATGTATCAGACTAGTAAGCCATCTACGCACCCACCGAGACCCACCCCATCCTTAACCAGATGACTAGATGGTCCTTGTCGATTCGACGGACGAACGAATATCATCCCAGTAAACTTTGTAAACATTGCTTTCTATCTCTCTGTTTGACATTTTTATACAAAGAATAACATAGCTCTTGATTCTTACTGCACTATTTACGGATTATAATACATGTACATATGTTGATTATCCATTTATTATTTTATGATTTACATCGTTTGCAGTGGTTCCAAATTATGTATTTACATGAGTGTTTTTTCTTGTGGTTAACAGCCTGTACGATGTACAGTATGTGTGTGTTTTTTTTTTTGTTTTTTTTTTTTAAATAACATTTATCATTTTCGTCTTTTGCCCAAATACATGGCAAATGCTGCCATCCACATTGGTAATGTGAATGGGATTAAGCTTGTTCCTTGTTTACAGTATAATCACTCGGTAGCTTTGCTGATTTGCCTCTTTTTTTTCTAGTTTGCCAGTTCTGTCTTTAATAAAGAGTGCTACTCTTCTTGCTTGTTGAAAGACACTCACTGCTAATTCAAGAACAATTATTTATATACTTATGTATAGTAAATGATAAGAAAATGTGCCTCATTTTTTATAGTAATGGGAAAAAATAAAGAGAATGCTAGATCGACACAGATAGTTGCCTTGCTGGGACAAGAGCTCAGTCTCCTGTGCTGGTGAAGCAGCATACCTCAAACACTGGAACACAACACTTAACACAGAACTATTACACAAATCATACATATGGGGGCACTGTTGCGAAATATTGAATTTATTCATTGTTTCTAAGCTTTCTGGCTGGTGCATGCATCTTTCTAGTTTTAACTTTATTTCCCTCCTATGTGGGGTTTTCTTTCTAGAAACAGTAGCAATGAAAAAATCTGTCATCTTAACCTGTTTATTAGCAAGGCTTTAGTTAGTGATGATATGAATATGTTTCAAGCTATTTTAAAGTCCCCCTGCTTTTAACAGGTCACTAGGTGGAGAGGTAACTACAGATGGAGATTTCTTGATATTTGAAGCCAATCGCTACAGCCGAAAAGGATTCTTGTTCAAAAGCTTTGCCATGTCTGCTGTTGTAAGTAACCCTACTCTTAACTGATCTGAAACTACTCTGTAGTATTTTTTTCTTTTGATGTCTCTTTTGCAAACATGTCATCCATTTTATTGTCTGTATATACAGATCACAGATGGAGTAAAACCTACACTGTCAGAACTTGAGAAATTTGAAGACCAACCAGAGGGGATTGATCTTGAAGTGGTAACGGAAGGAAAAGGTATAATATAAAACAGCTCAAAATATGCATAGTGCAAGTAACTTTTGCTGAAAATGTTGTTACCTGCGCCAAAAAAGAGACAATTTGTGGATGATTTCTGCTTTTGTGACTTACTAATTTGAAACAGAAGAAAAATCTGCAGTGTATTATTAAAGTCTTTTACATTTGTTAAGTATTTCTGTGTTCCTTTTTAATGTTATAAAACGGCATATATATTTTTTTTTTCCTTTCCTGCTTGCCTGGTTGTTTAGACAAAGAACGGGAGCATAACTTGCAACCTGGAGATAATGTAGAGGTCTGTGAGGGTGAGTTGATCAACCTACAGGGAAGGATCCTCAGTGTGGATGGGAACAAAATAACTCTCATGCCCAAGCATGAAGACCTCAAGGTAGGCTCCCATTTTTATTTTTACTTTTTTTTTTTTTATCTAATGTAGAAAATATCAGTGTTGTGCCCCCAAAAAATATCCTGATTACTTTAGACATCCTTCCACTGCTGATTTTTAGGATGTTATATTCAAACTTTTTTACAGCTTATTCCAAATTAGTTTTGTGATTGTGAAAAACATTGATTATTTAAATCAAACTCTTTTACATTCTGGTATCCTAATTAGTTATACAGGTGCAAGCAGTTGTGTCCAACTTAGAGATGCAAAACTGTAATGCCAATAAATGTCTTGTCTAGCGCAGTACACCTTGCGTTGAGTTGCATGTGTCTCCCCTTCACCTGCAGTATTGTTGCTCTTCTGCTGAGCAAAATAAAGCTGACAGTGCAACTCCCAGTGTTTTTCCGTGCATAAAGAAACCTTTTAAAGAAGCGCTATTTCTGTATTGAAATAGCAAGCATAGTTACTTGGGATGCCCCGTGTATTGAAATAGCAAGCATAGTTACTTGGGATGCTCTGATCAGGTTTTTTTTTTTTATTAGGTTTAATACCGATCACCAATATCATGTTACTGGACCAGCCAATTCAAATATGTTTTTTTTTTTCTTTCTTTCTTTAAGCTCCTGCATAACCAGGCACAAAGAAACATAATGTTTTAAAATTGACGTGTTATCTTTGTTATTTTGAATAAGTAAAATGTAGACCATGGCTGTTATCTGCTCATTTTTTATTAACAAAATGAAATTATATTGTGCATTGACCATAAAAATACTAAAAAAATTAATTTCCCTTAAAATTCACACTTCTTATCTAATAAAACACTGCATGTAGAGGAAATATTTATCCATAAATAATATGGCATTAAAGAAAGTAGAACACTTCTAATAATTGCAAGCTGTCATATTGTTTAATGATTTCTCTAATGTACTTATTTGAAGCTAAGCTTAATTGTCTCGTAGCAAATCTTATATTCAATGACACACACAAACAAATAATAAACACAGTGCAAACCCTTATAAAAACTACAAATCTATTAAATGTTCCTAAGATATTTATCAAGAAGATAATAACGAGAACATGCTTAACATGTTTACAAGTAAAATAGTCAAATTTTGCTATTAAGCTGACAAACCTGTTGTTTACTATTGAAGGACAAAATAAAACGGCTTGAATTCTTTAAAGTAACTTTTCTTGCCATTTGTCTAATAGGACAGGGTGACTGCTTAGATTCCATTTTGCTCAGTTTATTACTCCACTTTATTAAATTGTAAGTCTAATATTCTAGTCTTCTCCCTCTCTGTTAAAATCTGCCTTGCTGCTTTCAGTTTACGGGACGTTTACAGCAAAAAAGAGGTGCTCTTGTCCAACTACGTCACATAAAGCAGTACTACAACTAATTTACAATAAAGCTTAGAAATGCAGGTGGTTAAAGATGATTTTTTGTGTTTGTCTAAATTACTGATCATTAATAGTCTTCTATTGTGGAAATTTAAATAGGTGCGCGATTGATTGGAGCATCACTAATAGTTGCCTGCATAGCTTATGTGCAGAAAATTATTGTGGTGTTTCTTGCACATTTTTTATAAGAATAATTTGTGATTTACTTAATTTATTTTATATTTTTTTAATGGTGTGCATTTGACATTCACAGGATACTAGTTTCTGCTAACTATGTTGACATTCGTGCATTTGCTGATCAGATTGTAAATGCTGCCTTAAACGCTACCAAAAATGCTTACAATAAGTATCTAGATGGGGTAATACGAGTGTTAAAAGAGAATGTTAGTACTCGTTGCCTACATAGTAACACAGGCTATAATCAGTCTGTCTGTCTGTCTGGTCTTACTGGATGTTGGTTTTTCTAATGGTAGTGGAATAACTGCCTAAGTGAGAGGAATAAGCTTATGTAAATTTCCAGCTTTTGTACACACTGCATGTCAATACCACCAACCTAAGTGATCTGTTGAGGTATTGATATCCAAATTTCTGTAATAGTCCATTGCCACAGGGTGGAAAGCCAGAGATGGCATCTTTGACTCTATCACATTCTAGTCTATTTCCATTATATAGTCTATCACTATGCTGACTAGAATATTTCATCTTTAGAGTGTATGAACGATCATCATTTAGTCAATCAGCTAGCCAGTCTGCACCATTCGTACTGATACTGCTAACACAGGAAGGTAGAATTGTAATAATTACACCCTGTAAAATAATTACTACTGTAAGTAGTTGTGCTAAAAATTAACAGCAGTTGTTGCATCATTTGTAGATGAAAAAATACTGCTACAGAAAAATGGACTGGATTGCTGAAACTAATTTAGGTGGCAATTTTAAAATTAGCTTTTATTTACTTTGTATTCACAATAATGTAATTTGACACTGACCGAAACCCCAGAACTCCTCCTATGATGGTATGATCTAGGAAAAGTATTCTGTAGCAGACAATTTGTTACTAATAACAGTATTTTTAAAACTTCGCAAACATATGCATTTCTTATGGACCCTTTACTGCTTTCTTGGTAAATAAGCTAAAACTTGTCTTTCATGAAGTGAATCTAATATGATATCAGTGATTAAAGAATGGAATTCTATCATACAGGTGCAACCAAGCCAAATGAATGAATAATCAGTACTTCATTATCTTGTGGTACGTGGTCATCACCAGACTGTGGGCAATCATTCTGTTTCATGTATTTTCAGTAATGTGACTGCATTAGCATGAAAATCCAGCCAGTCAAGCAGTGAAAGGCTGAATTGGCATGTTACCAGTAAAGACCTCCTTTTAAACACCAGTCAGGGCACAGTGACAATCTTTTCTTAAATTTACGGCTTTAAGTTAAACACCATTTAGACGTTTATTAATTTTACATTTTTTTAATTCTGTAGTATATGAATATGATGTGTGCTTTTCAGACTTACATCCTCACAGACCATATTATTGCAAACAGCAATAATATGTTTTAACATTTTGTAGCAGTTACTGTTAACAGTTACAACTATACACAGAGTAAAAGTAAAGATAAATATTTAGGTATAAATAGAGAAATAATAAATGAAGTCACAAGTTTAATGATACACTGGAGGGTCTTCCTGTTCTTGGAAGTTCAGCCAGAGTGCCACAACTGTAATGCAGTATGTGATGACAGACTCTATGGTACTCTTGTAGAAGTTAACCAATAACTGTTGTGGGAGTCGTGCTTTCTTCAGGCTCCTCAGAAAAATGAAGCCTCTGAAGATCTTTCTTGGGCACTGCTGTCATGTTTGTTGTCCATGACGGGTCCTGGCTGAAGTTGACTCCCAAGAGTATGAAACTCTGGGCTGTCTCCACCCTCATGCCATTAATGCTGATGGGATGGTGACCGCTGTAGTTCAGTCTCCTGAAATCCAGAATCTGTTCCTTTGTTTTCTTGGAATTGAGTGCAGAGTTGTTGTTCCGGCTAAAACACTCCTGATTCTTGACCTCTTATCTATAGGCTGCTTCATCATTATTGAAGATCAGGCCTGTCACGGTGGTGTAGTTTGCAAACTTTATTATAATGTTAGTATCATGGGTAGATTTACAGTCGTTTATGAAGAGGGAATAAAGGAGAGGGCTCAGCATACAACCCTGTGGTACCCCAGTGTTCAGTATTATAGATGAAGAGAAGTGCTTTCCCATGCACACAGTTTGTTGTGTGTTAGTGAGAAAATCTAAAATCCAGGTGATGGTGCTGTTTTTGTGTTCACAACTTGTTTACCTGTCCTGACAATTCCCTAGTTGAGTGTTGAAAAGTATTTGCATTAGCAGACTTTGCATGTTGATTCTTTTACTTTAAACATAAATATAGTTGGATGAGTTTTACGTACATTCATATTTTACCTTTATGAACATTTTATTCTTCTGTATTTATTCATTTCATGATTACTAGGATCCTTTAGAGTTTCCAGCACGAGAGTTGCGGAAGTACTTTAAAATGGGTGATCACGTGAAAGTGATTGCTGGACGGTATGAAGGAGACACTGGATTAATTGTACGTGTGGAGGAGAACTTTGTTATTCTTTTTTCAGATCTCACAATGCATGAGGTAAGAATAATTAAGTTCTGGTAGTGTTCCAAAAGTTTTACATTGTTATGACATATATTGTCATTTACTTATTGATTTTGTTTTTTTCTCCATTTTCAATGCAGTTGAAAGTCCTTCCTAGGGACCTGCAGCTCTGCTCAGAAACAGCTTCAGGGGTGGATGTCGGAGGTCAGCATGAGTGGGGGGAGCTGGTCCAGTTAGATCCACAAACTGTTGGAGTCATTGTGCGTCTTGAAAGAGAAACATTCCAGGTGGATATTCTAACTTCTCAGAGTGATCCATATTTTCTAAAATGCTCCATAATAGGACTGTAAAACCTGAGGCTAATTTGTTCGTTAATCATCAAAATGAACTAACAGAATGAATGTATGCATTTCCAATGTTCATTTTAATAACAAACGTTTACAATAATTTATCTGTTTGTGACACAGGTTTTAAATATGCAAGGCAAGGTAGTAATTGTTAGACATCAGGCTGTCACAAGAAGAAAGGACAACCGGTTTGCTGTGGCTTTGGACTCTGAACAAAACAACATTCATGTTAAAGACATTGTCAAGGTCATTGATGGTCCTCATTCGGTAAGAAAATCTGTTGTTAACTTTATATAATTAGCTTTTAAAATAAAACATGATAAATGGTTCAGAATGATATACAATGTTTAGATATATTCAACTGTTTTGTTACATGGTACATCAAAACTATATGATACTTTTAAATTCATAATTATGCCAGTAACAAAATAACCATTAGTGATCAACAAGAATAAGTTTACATTAAGTAGAAATAAATTCTGTGTTATTTATTGTTGTCAGTGAATTTCTTTTCCGGTTATAATTAACTGAAAATTTAATTAATAATTCACTGCATCTTCCATTCCATTTTAAATATTGCTAGTGTTTGTTTTTGTTCTTAACAGGGTCGTGAGGGAGAGATCAGGCACTTATTCAGAGGATTTGCTTTTTTGCACTGTAAGAAGCTTGTTGAAAATGGTGGCATGTTTGTCTGTAAAACGCGACATCTTGTATTGGCTGGAGGGTCCAAGGTGAATAATCATCATTTCAACACTAAAATATGTATTCTGCTTTTGACAATCCTCTGAATCTTATAAAATGCAATAGGAATATGTTGCATTATTGTATAACGTTGTACGTGGAAAATACAAGTGTCAAGTCCCCAACAACAGAAAAGAAATTGTAACTTTTTATTGTTTTTGCAATGAATAATAGATATGTGTTCACGCATAAAGTGTAAAAATATTTCTGTAATTCAAAGAGCACTGTTTAAAGGATAAGTTCAGTGTTTTAAATCTAAACTATTTCTTCACAATGATGATATATATTAATTGGGCACATTAAAACTGTGTTTTAAAGTGTTGTTTTATACATTTTAAAAATACCTTGTCTGTTCTTGTACCTTATAATAGGGCTTATGGTAACCTGGGTTCAAGCATTTAAAGAGACTTAAATGTACCAAATACATCCATTTTAAAGCCGTACGTTTTCAATTTAAGAAAATGTTCTTTCTATGTTTACGTGGCATCCTTGTGATAACGAAACAAAAACAATTATGTTATCACTGATTTTGGAACTATTTTCTTTGAAGTAGGAATACATTTCTGGTTCGCTCATCTACTCGTAGCCACCATCGTGGATCTATGGAGCACTATGTACAAGAACAGATAAGGTATTTTTGAAAGTTATTAAAAAAAAAAAAAACTTCACTTGTATGTGGCAAATTAATGTATACCATAATTGTGAAGAAATAACTTCTACTTGAAAAATTTCGAAAATGTTCTTTAAGTGGCAAAAAGTGAATCCACAGAGGGAAGATGGCACATCACTCTCTTTAGAAACCATCTTCCTTTGGCAGACGTATTGTTATAGCAGTCTTTAATGGAGAAAATATATCGGCATGACTTAATGGGTAATGACTTCCAAATGTCTTTTAGGCAGCTCTAAAAGAGCTGCCTTAGATGAGCATTAATGGCCAGAGCTGATTTGTTAACCTTCCATGTTAGAGTGCTAGAAATGGTGGAGTCCTGGTACAAGGAATTCCCAGCTGCCTCTTCTGTATAACTATTGATATGTTAAAATGAGAGGGTTCTCTTGCAGTTCTTTCACAATCCTTTCGAGTTCCCAGCTCTCTTGTTTTCTTGCTATTTAATTCCAGATTAATTTGATTATATAATTTGAGCAGATCTCTCACCTCATTCTCTTGTCTCATCAATTCTTTTTATAGATGCTCCTTAATTTATAATGAGACCCGCAAAAGTCGTGTCATAAACACACTTTGACAGTTATTACCCAGTGCACATGAGAAATGCTGCTGGTAACACTGAATGAAACAATAATGGAGTAGTAATAAGACACAACTCAGTATGGTGAGGGGCCTAGAGTTGTCCGAATTCTCTTTAAATAGTAAAATCGTAAATAGTACAATTGTGGTATTGGCTATACATTTGTAAATAGTTATTTTGCAGTATTTATGTACTTTTCCCTGATTTTTTTTTATTGACTTATTGATTTATTGTTTGCATCCTAGTGCTGTTTCATGTATAGTTTTGTTTAAATTTATATTTCAGCCTAGGGATGTAACAAATTTTACCATTGGTGGATTTGCCCCCATGAGTCCACGAATTAGTAGCCCAATGCATCCCAGTGGAGGAGGTAAGTGCTATGATCTTCAATATTTTCTCAGCCTTAGATTCTTTAATGCATTCAAATGCAAAATGTTTCTTTTAAAAATGCTTGTTATGAAGAAATAGCTGTGACTGCATGTCCTTCTATCCATGACAAGAAGGCTGTAATATTGGAGGAGCTTAAGGCTTCAAGTGCAAAAGAAGAATAAGAAAATGACGAATATGCTTAAATACTTCTGCATATACAGTGCATCCAGCAAGTATTCACAATGCATCACTTTTTCCACATTTTCTTATGTTACAGCCTTATTCCAAAATGGATTAAATTCATTTTTTTCCTGAGAATTCTACACACAACACCCAATAAGACAACGTGAAAAAGGTTACTTGAGGTTTTTGCAAATTTATTAAAAATAAAAATACTGAGAAATCACATGTACATAAGTATTCACAGCCTTTGCTCAATATTTTGTCACTGCACCTTTGGCAGCAATTACAGCCTCGAGTCTTTTTGAATATGATGCCACAAGCTTGGCACACCTATCCTTGGCCAGTTTCGCCCATTCCTGTTTGCAGCACCTCCGAACCGTCGCCCCAGTCTGAGGTCAAGAGCGCTCTGGAGCAGGTTTTCGTCCAGGATGTCTCTGTACATTGCTGCAGTCATTTTCCCTTTATCCTGACTAGCCTCCCAGTTCCTGCCCCTGAAAAACATCCCCACAGCATGATGCTGCCACCACCATGCCTCACTGTAGGGATGGTATTGGCCTGGTGATGAGTGGTGCCTGGTTTCCTCCAAATGTGACGCCTGGCATTCACACCAAAGAGTTCAATCTTTGTCTCATTAGACCAGAGAATTTTGTTTCTCATGGTCTGAGAGTTCTTCAGGTGCCTTTTGGCAAACTCCAGATGGGCTGCCATGTGCCTTTTTACTAAGGAGTGGCTTCCGTCTGGCCACTCTACCATACAGGCCTGATTGGTGGATTGCTGCAGAGATGGTTGTCCTTCTGGAAGGTTCTCCTCTCTCCACAGAGGACCTTTGGAGCTCTGACAGAGTGACCATCGGGTTCTTGGTCACCTCACTGACTAAGGCCCTTCTCCCCCGATCGCTCAGTTTAGATGGCTGGCCAGCTCTAGAAAGAGTCCTGATGGTTTCAAACTTCTTCCACTTACGAATGATGGAGGCCACTGTGCTTATTGGGAACTTCAAAGCAGCAGAAATTTTTCTGTAACCTTCCCCAGATTTGTGCCTTTGAGACAATCCTGTCTCGGAGGTCTACAGACAATTCCTTTCACTTCATGCTTGGTTTGTGCTCGGACATGAACTGTCAACTGTGGGACCTTATATAGACATGTGTGTGCCTTTCCAAATCATGTCCAATCAACTGAATTTACCACAGGTGGACTCCGATTAAGCTGCAGAAACATCTCAAGGATGATCAGAGGAAACAGGATGCACCTGAGCTCAATTTTGAGCTTCATGGCAAAGGCTGTGAATACTTATGTACATGTGCTTTCTCAATTTTTTTATCTTTAATAAATTTGCAGAAATCTCAAACTTTTTTCACAATATCATTATGGGGTGTTGTGTGTAGAATTCTGAGGAAAAAATTAATTTAATCCATTTTGGAATAACAACAATAACATAACAAAATGTGGAAAAAGTGATGCACAGTGAATACTTTCCGGATGCACTGTACATTTAACTTGTATACTGAAGTTCATGTTGGATATATATTTTCATACATAACTCCTTAATTAATTAAATAGTATATTTAAACAGAAAATACTTCCTTATGCTCAAAAACTATTTTATTGTGTATTAGTTTTCTTTGCTTTTCTATTTGAAGAACTTTATCTTTCACTCTCAAAGTTGCTGTAGACCAAGGAACATTTGCTTGGCCAAGTATAAAAACTGATAAAGATGAATGCCAAAAATATCCTAAAAATATTTTAAGTTTGCAGAGAATTAAATATGAAAGAATTGGCATGTGTGCTTCCATAGCAAAATGTACTATGAAAATGAATGCAATAATACAAATACGAACACACACATCTTTATCAGCCTTAAAATCTTCAATCAGTATGTGCGTTTATCCAATTGGAGTTTTTGGCATGTGTTTATTACGATCAACATATTAATTACGTTCAGTTGCACATGTTCCATAGCCTTATGCTATATTCTGCTTGGGAAAATATATGCATGATATTTAAATTTGTAAAAACTGAAGTGTCATCTGTAAGTCGTACATAAGAATATAACTGACCATAGAAAGCAGGAATCTAAATGCAGTCTTATGCCTTAAGATTATTGATTACTGTTATTTAAATCAGCTCAATATTACCTTTGAAATGTTTTATATTTGTGCTTTGAGAAAGCAAAATCCATGTAATTTGCTGGTAATAATATTTCTGTAAGAAAACTTGATGTAAATTGAAAAGTATTTGTTAGGACCTCAGCAGAGAGGAAGCCATGGTGGAGGAATGGGTCGTGGCCGAGGCAGAAGAGACAATGAATTAATCGGACAGACTGTCAGAATTTCACAAGGACCCTACAAAGGTAAGTCCTTTGACCAAGAAAATAATGTATTTGGTGTACAAAATGCAGTTGTGTAATCTGACATACCTAGTGACCCTTCCCTGGTTTGATTTTGTCTTAAGTTGTGTTGTGAGTTCTGGGTGAGCAAGACATGAGAACCAATGAGCATATCGCTGGAAAACCCAATTGTGGCCGAGCTTCAACTTCCTTGTTGAATTCTTCAAATGTTGCTGCAATGTTTTAATATAATTTTCCTTCCTTATGATACCATCTATCTTGTGAAGTGCACCAGTCCCTCCTGCAGCAAAGCAAGCCCACAACATGATGCTCCCACCTCCATGTATGACGGTTGGGATTGTGTTCTTTGACTGTCAAGCCCTACCCTTTACTCCTCCAAACATAATGATGGTCATTATGGCCAAACAGTTAGATCTTGGATTCATCGGACCAGAAGACTTTTCTCTAGAAAGTAAGGTCATTGTCCCCATGTGCCAATGCAAACTGCAGTCTGGAACAGTAGCATCAACCTTGCGGAGTAGCCTTTCAAGTTATGTAGATACAGTGCATCCGGAAAGTATTCATGGTGCATCGCTTTTTTCACATTTTGTTATGTTACAGCCTTATTCCAAAATGGATTAAATTCATTTTTTTTCCTCAGAATTCCACACACAACACCCCATAATGACAATGTGAAAAAAAGTTTACTTGAGGTTTTTGCAAATTTATTAAAAACTAGCAAAATACCCGCACTTCACAGCGGAGAAGTAGTGTGTTAAAGAAGTTCTGAAAAAGAAAAGGAAACATTTTAAAAATAACGTAACATGATTGTTAATGTAATTGTTTTGTCACTGTTATAAGTGTTGCTGTCATCAAGGATTTGATTATCATTATTTCTTTCAATCAGGTTCGTATTTGGAGGATGTGTTCAAGTTACATTCCGTGTTTGTCAACCGTTGTAAAGATAACAGGTTTCATTCATCGAAGTGTTCACTACCCAAATTGCTATGCAACTATTTAGTGGCAGCGTCTCTATTAAGTTGTGGATTTGCCTGCGAGTATTTAGTGACAGTGTGTCTATTAACTTGTGGATTTTTCTGCGAGTATTTGGCGGCAGCGTCACGAAGTTGTTTTCGTCTAGCTGCATCAGAAAATGTACCACAACGTCTGACACGCCTCCTTTTTAGTTTTTTCTCACAGCTTGGAGTTGTGTATATGTATATACTAGCAAAATACCCACGCTTCGCAGCGGAGAAGTAGTGTGTTAAAGAAGTTATGAAAAAGAAAAGGAAACATTTTGAAAATAACGTAACATGATTGTCAATGTAATTGTTTTGTCACTGTTGTGAGTGATGAGTGTTGTTGTCATATATATATATATATATATATATATATATATATATATATACACACACACATAAACATATATATATATATACATATCTATACATATACACATATATACATACATATATATCTACATATATACACATACATATACACACACACATAAATCCATACACACATACATACAAATACATATATATATATATACACACACAGCTATTTCAGTATCAGTGCAATACGCTGCATTTGTTAAAACGGATGACTCCGCTCTTACATGCAAGTCTGCGTGGATATTATGAACTATCGTATTTGTTCAAGTTCTATTTAAATTTTAAATAGAAGGAATTTTTATTTAGTCGACAGAAATATCTTTGGTAGGAATGGTAAAAACAGACAGGAATATTATTCGTGAATAAATCAACTCAAACCTTAAACAACTTATAATATTTTGCTCTCCATAAAAATATATCCTGTCTAAATTATACAAGTTAGAAATAAAGTAAACGTTAAAAGAACAAACATTCAAATTTCTTTACTCTTATGTAATTTTATATAAAAATAAACTTAGATTTTAAATATCCCAAAAGATTTTGCTCTCCATAAAAATATATCCTGTCAAAATTATACAAATTCAAATATGAACATGCTGCAT